>NW_027361711.1:35087500-35687500 GCF_039654945.1 Dendrobates tinctorius
CCCCAAAAATATCGGGTATCGCCAATTCCGATACCAAAAACCCATGCAAGTCAATGGGGCACAAATATCGGAATGAAAAGAAACCCTTTCTTTACTTGCACATCCAGTTCGGGAGGGGGGGAAGAGTGTGGGTGGTGCATGGGCGGAGACTGTGCGTGTGTGTGCAGGCGGGGTCTGTACGGGCCTCTCGGGGGTCTGTGCGGGCCTGCCGGGGGTCTGTGTGGGCCTGCTGGGGGTCTGTGCGGGCTGCCGGGGGTCTGTGCGGGCCTGCCGGGGGTCTGTGCGGGCCTGCCGGGGGTCTGTATGGGCCTGCCGGGGGTCTGTATGGGCCTGCCGGGGGTCTGTGCGTGTGTGCAGGCATCGTCCGATGGGATTACAAGTCCTATCGGGCTATGCCTGCTACAATGACAGTGATTGACACATTAGCCAATGATGGGACAGTAGTAGTCCCATCATCCAGCTAATGTGTTGAATGTAAAAAAAAAACATACATGCTGCATACATACTACATACATACTACATATATACAACATTCATACAACATACATACATACTACATACTGCATACATACTTCATATATACTACATTCATACAACATACATACATGCTACATACATACTACATATATACTACATTCATACAACATACATACATACTACATACTGTACATACTATATATATACTACATTCATACAACATACATACATACTACATAATACATACATACTACATATATACTACATTCATGCAACATACATACATACATACTACATACATACTACATATATACTACATTCATGCAACATACATACATACATACATACATGCTACATACATACTACATATATACTACATTCATACAACATACATACTACATACTACATACATACTTCATATATACTACATTCATACAACATACATGCATAATATATACTACATACTACATATCTACTACATTCATACAACATACATACATACATACTACATATATACTACATTCATACAGCATACATACATACATAGTACAAACATACTACATATATACTACATTCATACAACATAGATACATACATACATACATAGTACATACTAC
The DNA here is from genome assembly GCF_039654945.1 of Dendrobates tinctorius. Lineage (NCBI taxonomy): Eukaryota > Metazoa > Chordata > Amphibia > Anura > Dendrobatidae > Dendrobates > Dendrobates tinctorius. The sequence continues at coordinate 35,088,595 of NW_027361711.1, forward strand.
ATAAATACTACATTCATACAACATACATACATACATAGTACACACTACATAAATACTACATACATACAACATACATAAAACATGCTACAGACATACAACATACATACTACATACATACTACAAACTACATACAATACATTCATACAATACATACATATAGACATACAGTACATATAACATAGAGTACATATTCACCATCACTTGTCACTTTGATCCCCGAAGCCAGTGTCATCTGTAAAAAATATTAAAATAACAAACAACCAAAATACTCCCTGATCCGCAGAAATCCATGAGTGTCCCACGACGATCTCCTGTGGAGAACAGCAGCATCAGCTGATGCGACCGCTCTCTAGGGCACCAGGAATACAATGACAGGAGGTAGGTATCGTTCTGCACTGTATTCCTCTGCCACTGTAAAAAAATAGTCCCTACTCTCACTTTTGGCATTGCTGTGTGAGAAAGTTCCCACGCAGCTTTTGCCATAAAGTGGGTACAGTGAACTATAGTAACCTCTCAGTGATGCACTGCAGGAGATCGTCATGGGACACTCGTGGATTTCTGTGGATCAGGGAGTATATTGGTTGTTTGTTATTTTAATATTTTTTACATTGAGATGACACTGACTTCGGGGATCAAAGTGACAAGGGATGGTGAGTATGTACTCTATGTTATATGTACTGTATGTCTATATGTATGTATTTTATGAATGTATGAATGTATTGTATGTAGTATGTATGTATGTAGTATGTATGTTGTATGTATGTTGTATGTATGTAGCATGTTGTATGTATGTTGCATGTATGTAGTAAGTATGTAGTATGTATGTATGTTGTATGAATGTAGTATATATGTAGTATGTATGTAGTATGTTTTTTGTATGAAAGTAGTACATATGTAGTATGTATGTAGTATGTATGTATGTATGTTGTATGAATGTAGTATATATGTCGTATGTATTATGTAGTATGTATGTATGTTGTATAAATGTAGTATATGTAGTATGTATATAGTATGTACGTATGTATGTATGTATGTTGTATGAATGTAGTATATATGTAGTATGTATGTAGTATGTATGTATGTTGTATGAATGTAGTATATATGAAGTATGTATGTAGTATGTATGTATGTTATATGAATGTTGTATATATGTAGTATGTATGTAGTATGTATGTTTTTTTTTTTTACATTCAACACATTAGCCGGATGATGGGACTGCTACTGTCCCATCATTGGCTAATGTGTCAATCACTGTCATTGTAGCAGGCATAGCCCAATGGGACTTGTAGTCCCATCGGACGATGCCTGCACACACACACACAACCCCTGGCAGGCCCGCACAAACCCCCGGCAGCCCGCACAGACCCCCGGCAGGCCCGCACAGACCCCCGGCAGGCCCGCACAGACCCTCGGCAGCCCGCACAGACCCCCAGCAGGCCCGCATAGACACCCGGCAGACCGCACAGACTCCCGGCAGGCCCGTACAGACCCCCAGCAGGCCCGCACAGACCCCCGGCAGCCCACACGGACCCCCGGCAGGCCCGCACAGACCCCCTGCAGCCTGCACAGACCCCCGGCAGGCCCGCACAGACCCCCGGCAGGCCCGTACAGACCCCCGGCAGGCCCGCACAGACCCCCGGCAGGCCCACACAGACCGCACATCATGATGTCATCATTTCAGCAGCCAATCATCGGAACTCGGTATCGGAACTCCAATACAGAGAATATCGGCCGATACCCGATATTTGCAGTATCGGAATGCTCAACACTAGTTGTCACTAGAATCCTCTTCTACTCCTCCATGGCGACATTATGGAGCTGGTAGATTTTAGAGACCTTGCGCTCCCCCACCTTCCATTAGACAATGCCCCACAGATGCTTAATAAGGTTTAGATCTGGAGGATGTTTGACCAGTCCAGCACTTTTACAATCAGTTTCTTTAGTTTTTTTCTTTAGTAAGTCTGTGATTGTCATGTGGATGTGTTTGGGGTCGTTAATAACTTGGAATGCTGTCCTGTGGGCAGTTATTGAAGGGAGAGAATCATGCTCTTCTTCAGTATGTCACAGTATATGTTGGAATTTATGGTTCCCTCAATGAATTGTAGCTCCCCACAGCTGGTAGCACTCATGCAACCCCAAACCATGACACTTCTAACACCGTGCTTGATTGTAAGAAAGACAGATTTTTATATGGAGGTGCCTGAGCAATGTTGTTAGTTTGCCTTGCTTGCTTGCTAGATGTCAGGTACCCCAGGTTGGCCCGTCTGCTTGTCTACCCTGTGCTCGTTTGCTCGTAACTGTAAGTGCTCTTCTGTCCATCAGCCGATCCACCCTGTATTGGCCAATGCCCATCTGTGTACCACCCGGTCCAGTCAGCACGTAACTCTCCTGTTCCTGAGCTGATCCAGACTGCACCTGCCTGTGCTCATCTGTTAACTGTCGGTCCAAATCGCACCTACAAGTGCCAATCTGTGTAACACCCAGTCCAGCCCACACCTGTCAGTACCAATGTGTCTAACACCCAGTCCAGTCTGCACCTGCCAGTGCCTATCAGTGTAACATCTGGTCCAGTCTGCACATGCCAAAGTTCTCCTGTTACTCAGCCGGTCCCATCTGCACCCATGATTTCAGTGTCCCTACAGTGCCTGCTTGCTTTCTTCATCCCTCCTTCGAGCGGCACCAGCCTACCTGCTCTAGTGGATCAGCTGTGACCTTCTGTAGGTCAGCCCTGGAGTAGCACCTAGTGCCATCTCCTTGCTCCTCTTTTGGTCGTATAGTTTTGCCTGCTGCCTCTTGTCCGAGGTCTTATTTGCTAGGCCACCTAGTTACGCCCCTCCAGAATTTCCGAGGGCTACAGCACAGTAGTTCCACAACCTTGCCTGTTACAGTCTCTATCTGCTGGGTTGACTGTAGTGGAAGAGATGTCGGTCCCCATTTTACTAGTTCTACTCTATTGCAATTGATGCCACTTTGGTGTCTGCCACTAATTTTTTTAAATGTGTAGACTCCTGGTTGGGTCTCTTTCATGTGCATTGCCTGTAGCAGTAGGCCTCCAAGACAGACAGGCCTTCACTACCTTTGAGTCAACTACCCAACTTACTATCCTTAGATTTTTCTGACACTAGTAGTCTACGAAACTGATATTTGTGCCACCTGAGTGTGTCTGAGCATGAAAGTAGGTTGACCTGCTGCATGTGGTATCAGGACTCCCAGCACAGCAGGCCTACACCGATCCCTGTTGGAATATATTTGGTGCAACAACTCTATTCCTGGCTATGAGTGTTCAGTTGCTTGATTTTTATGCTGTTTATAAAGTTAGAATACAAAACTCTCAGAGGCTCGCACAGTGATAGCATGTGACTGTATTTCCTGTTTTTCCTGTGTCTGTGTATGAGAGAAGCAGCCTGCTGTAGATGCTGCACAGATAGAGACACACAAATGATTTATTCCTGATCTATTAAGCTTACCATATATTGTCCCTGTTTGTTCCTGAAAAAAGAAGCTCTATTATCACACGCTTGGAGAGTATCCTGAATAATCCGCTGCCAAAAATCCCACACCCACCTTGTCTTAATTTGAAGTTCAATTCAAATCTGAAAATGCTGGCCCAGAGCCTGATACCTCATGCATGGTTGATTGATGCCATGCCATTCTAAAATTTGTACTGTGGTTGAATTGTGGCCATTTTCCTGGTGTCTGTCCCTAATTTGATGTGTTTTGGCATCTTTTGTGTCCATTGTAAGGTGTTGTGTATGCGTATGTTTTTGCCTCCCATTGACATTGATGGCATTCGGCTATGTTCGGTGAACATTCAGCGATTAAATCAGCGAATATTGCATATTCGGCTATCATAATATAAACTGAACATTAAAATATTCACTCATCTCTAGTCTTTATTTGCTTCTTGCTAGATTCTTAGATATGAGCGCCACTGTGTCATTCATACCTTTTTAATTATGCAAATTGACTCTTCAGAGAGGAAGAGGACTAGAACTCTAGTGCCACCTATTGGAGGTAGCAATCCTAAAAGTCAATGTTGACCCTTAAAGGGTCAACATTGACTTTTAGAATTGCTACCTCCAATAGGTGGCACTAGAGTTCTAGTCCTCTTCCTCTCTGAAGAGACAATTTGCATAATTAGCATATGTCCCAGAGGAGCATTGCGGCTTTAAGTCTCCTCACCTCGACATGCTTAGCATGTCATTCTCCGCAAGGAGAAATGATACTTCTTGGATATCTTACCTTTATAGCATACAGTTTGTTGTGCTTGGCAGTGGAACCGAGGGCCCCTTTGGTTTATTTTAATCATCCCACTGCAGCAATTGTTTGTCAAGGCCAGCATCATTATTTTCATTCTGTCAGTCTCCACCCCTGCCTGTACCAAGTCCATTCCCGCCTGCACATTCACGTGATTCTCCTAACCCTCTTTCTCCTTCTCCAATTCATGCACCACGTAATATGGACCTTGAGGATCCCTAACAGACAAAGCATGGCAATGAACAAGTCCAAGCTGTTTGTTCCTTCTGTATCCCTTCTTTCATTCTGGTGAACGTTTTTTCCAAGATAAATAAAAGGGGGATGAGGTAATTGATTCCACAGTTTTCTCTACTGATAATTTTTGACACCTTATTAAATGGCTTGAGTACACAAAATAAATGCCTCATCAGCTGCCAAAGTTAGTTTGAAAAGTAACCTATGCTTCAATTTCCTGCTACACGATACAGTCCATCACCACTACTCATAAAGAAGCTGCAATATATAGTGTCAAATTCCAGTGGGTTGCGACTTTGCTTTAGTAGGAAGGTGTACCACCAGTAGAGATACAGTATATGACTTGTCAATCTTACATTGCGGCAAGCACACCTTTGTGTACACAACCTTTGATATAGGATTTTTTGCTTTACTACCAAAAATAGTGCCAAGAGGTTTAACATTACCCTCCTTGAAGAACAAGAGAAAAGTCTGTTATTAAGGTTACCGTCAATGCAGGATATCTCAGATTATTCAATTCATAGTCACACTGAATTACTAGACAGCTTCAACACTTTCATGTATATCACTTGATTTTTTAAATAGTATTCACACACTGGCACTCCCATTTTCAATCTGCTTCACTACTGAAGTAGTCCACTACAATCAGATTAGTTTTTTTTTCTATACCTACATGAAATAGCTGTGTGCTCTAGCCTTACAAGCATAAAATGGGGCTCATTGACTGGTCCCCATTTTTATGCTGTGATAGCCTTCCTGACTGGCTGCATTAAACCATGTGATGACATAGCATTATGTCATCACATGCCTGAGGTCAATAACCCAATCTCTGGGTCTTTGACAATGTGTGAATGGTAGTGAGCATTTTATTTTTATCCGTTCCTTCTGAATCAAATTGCAGAACGTTTGAACTTTGCAGGGACCTGCGAATTTCAGGAAATTCAAATCAAAGCTGATTCTCTGTGGATCGATCCGTTCATCTCTAGTTCTAGCACAAAGTGAGAGATAGCGTGACATCTTACCTCTATTTAACTAGTATAGGCCCCTTGCATTTTTACCTTTAAGTTGAGGTATAAGAAAACATTTCCCCAAATTGGATATTTAGTTTCCCCATGTAAAGGATTGCTTTAAATATTTCAAGCAGGGATTTTCCCTGGGCTTCACATTTCTACTTGACACATTTCATAAAACACTTCACAGAAAACTACCATTCAATAGTTAATCAGTTTATAAGTATGCTCTCTAAACTGAATTATGGTTCATGTTAATGCAAATGTGAATGGTGAAGGTAATGTATGAAAAGTTTTAGAGGGACATGTAGTGGTAAAATATGACACTACATTAAAATATCATCTACTGATTGATTCCCCCAGTAAAATGAGAAATAACTTACTCAATTCCCAACACAAAAAATGGGAATAGCCAATAGTTATATCAATATATAATCCAAGTGGATATAAACCAATGATATCTACCCAAAAAATTCTTAAAGGACTAAAATTGTATACTCCGGATAACAATCCAATAACAAGAAAAAATGGAGTTCCATAGAAAAAATTATATTAAAAATAATTGATTTTATTACACAAAATAATATACATATATTAAAAAACAAGTAATGGTAAACCCTAATAGTTAATATATGGGTCCAGGGCATAAAATAAGGTAATATTATATATACAAGCACATAAACTATAGTAATATATGAAATATGACATCAATTATAATCCCACTTATTAAAAGCATAATCCCTCAAAAAGACACAAACATGAATCTTATGATCTGGGGAGCACCCTCAGTGTGTGTATCATCAAAGCGTTATTTGAAGGAAACAGTTAAGTGCCATAAGAAAAAGTGCTTTTAGTGCTTACTCATAGGATGTTTTGCTGAAGTGCCCGGGAGTCACATGCCACCCCTGACGCGCGTTTTGCGTTTGCTTTACCAAAAATGAGGACATCACTTGTATTATACCATTGATAATATGTTAGGCGTCAGGTTTCTGCATCTGCTCTGCAGGAATCCAGAGCCTCATATTCTGCGGTCTCCTGCTGTCTATCTACCGCAGAGGAGATTACTTTGCAGCAGATCGCTCCAGAGACTAAGTCCCTCTGTTCTCCTACTGGGCATGCTCACGAGACGATCTCCCACTGGAGATCGGGAGTCATGTGCCCAGGTCCTGCTCCAGATCTCATTGGTCCATCTCGGAGATCTGGAAGCTTCCAGAAGGTCCCGGCTATAAAAAGCGCTCATGACCGTTCGGCCATGCGCTAGTATAGTCTCTAGTTGCTACTGTGTGAATGGTGATGGATGTATGAACCTGCGAATGACTCATTAAGATCCCCTCCCTCTGGTATTACGAATGTATACAGGGACTTAGATTAGAGTCAGCGCCAGCGCGTGGCAAGCCTCAAGCCACTACACCATCATCCACATTGCTAGCGTCCGACATTACGCCTGCTTCCTTGCTTTGTCGACTAGCGGCAGTGTCCTACGCCGTGCTGCAGTTGCAGCCCTCCTTGGTATCTGCAGTAGCGACGCTGCACGCACAGTAGGTCTAGACGGATGCAGCTCCTCTGTCTTGGGTCCTGCTCCTGTGACCAGATACCGTGTGTGCATTTACCTGAGGCCTGTGACACTAACAGGCTCAGCTTTTTGTATGTTTATGTTACAGCGCCCCTGTGAGTGAACAGAGTCCGCTTTGCGCACTTCGGGTGAAGTTGAACCCGTACGCATTATACCGCCATATTGCTCATCTGTCACTACTAAGCAGCAGTGTAACACCTACTGAACGGTGGACTCCGAGCGGCGAACGCACTTTATTATTTATTTTTATTTAGTGCACTCCGCCGTTTCTAACATAATATCTGTTTGTGAATAGTGCAAGTGACTGATACTAAACTCAGGCTGGTTTAAAAACTAGGGCTATATGAATATAAGCCATCAGTGGCTTGCAGTGAAGAAAAATGGGGAATGCCTTTAACCCCTTCACCCCAAAGCCTGGTTTCACCTTCCTAACTCGAGATGAGCGACTTTGCCTTTTTTAGGGTCGAGTCGGGTTTCATGAAACCCGACTTGCGCAAAAGTCAGGTCGAACGAAATCGGCCGACTATAGGGAAAAGTCGGAGTCCGACTGAAGCACGAAACCCAATGCAAGTCAATGGGGAAGCAAAGTCGGCAGGGAGTGGAGGACAGTAAACACACCTACAGTGCCCATTTCAATGCCAAAAAACATCAATTCTTATTACTGAAGCTTTATTTACTTTACATAATAATAGTTACGCATTGAAAACTGGGGGTTATTTGGCTAAAGTTGTGGGGGGAAGGGCTGTCTCCAGGATTTCGTGTGCCCTGGGCCAAAGAGTGTCAGTGTGCCCCTTTAAAACATACCACAACTCATGATGCTCCGATACGGCACAGAAATATTGGTATAGTACAATGACAAATACTTCACTGCTTACATGACATGACTGATCTATTTTAAATTGAACAATAGCTCAAAAAAAGGACAGTATATTACTCCATACAGTATTATGGCCACCACATTGTGCGCCATACAGAATAATGAGCCCCATACAGAATAATTGGTCATATATAATGTTCCATACAGTGTATGATGAGCTCCACATAATGCTACAGTATATGATGGTCACCATGGACGATGCTCCAGTGTGTTATGGGCCCAAATAATGCTCCATATAAAATGGGCACCATTTGTAATGCTCCAGTGTATAATGTGCCCCATAGATGCTGCTCCAGTGTTTGATCTGCCCCATTTATAATGCTCCAGTATATGATGGTCCCCATGAATGATGCTCCAGTGTCTCATGAGCCCAAATAATGCTCCATATATAATGGGCTCCATTTCTAATGCTCCAGTGTATAATGGGCCCCATAGATGCTGCTCCAGTGTATGATCTGCCCCATTTAGAATGCTCCAGTATATGATGGTCCCCATGGATGATGCTTCAGTGTCTTATGAGCCCAAATAATGCTCCATATATAATGGGCTCCATTTCTAATGCTCCAGTGTATAATGGGCCCTGTAAATGCTGCTCCACTGTCTGATGTCCCCCATCTGGAATGCTCCAGTATATGATGGGCCTCATGGATGATGCTCCAGTGTATGATGGGCCCTAATAATGCTCAATATATAATGGGCTCTATTTCTAATGCTCCAGTGTATAATGAGCCCCGTAAATGCTGCTCCAGTGTCTGATGTCCCCCATTTGGAATGCTCCAGTATATGATGGGCCCCATTTTTAATTAACCCAAGCATGGTATGTGAAAAGAGCTAAATGGAGTAATCTGAAGTGTGTGCTGCCACATTATTCACTTTTGGTGTGGGTGAAGGACACAAGGAAAGGGGTTGCTCCTGACCAGAAGCATGCACTGACGACTCAGTGCTTACATTTTTTTAAACTTTAGAAGAGGAGGAGATAGAGCTGGAGGCTGTTTCAGCAATGTAAGCCAAAAACAGTTCCTGATGCTCCAGCTTTAAAAGCAGTCTACCTACTCCCAGAAAAGGGAGCCTTATAGGCCTTCCAGAGCTACACCATGACGCAGGCTGAACACCTCTTGCCTTAGCTGCTATTGTGTTTTTGGCACTACCAGCAGATGCACCACCACCACCATCAGTACCAGGTGGCCCCCCACGCCCACATCCGCGTCCTCTTCCACCATACCTCCTCATGTTTTGGAAAATGGACCCAAAATACCAGCAGATATATGGTACTGTATCAGAAGCATACAGCTCTATACAGTCTAGGGATAACAGTAAATCTCCATATATATTTCATGAGTCATACACAGACGCTCACAGGCTCAGTATGGAGTACACAATAAAATAAAAAGTTGTAAAAGGGTACAGTATCACTAGATACAAGGTATATATAGTATAGTGTAAACACTAGGAATCTCTGTATATATTTCAGGAGGCAGACACAAATGCTCTCAGGCCCAGTATGGATTACACAAGAATATGAAAAGCTGTAAATGGGTAATGTAACACAAGCATACAGCTGTATATAGTGTTGGGGTAATCTTAAATCTCCAAATATATTTCCAGAGTAACAGACAGACGTTCACACGTTCATTATGGATTACACAAGAATCTAAATAGCAAAAAAGGTTACTATATCAGAAGCGTACAGCTGTATACAGTGTTGGCCAAATTTGAAATCTCGGTATATATTTCCGGAGTCACCCTCAGACGCTCACTCAGCCTGGGTTTGACCATAATAAAAAATGTAAAAAAGGTACTGGATAACAAGATAGAGAGTATATATGTTATAGGGTACAATTGAAATCTCCATATACATAGTCCCGTAGTCACTCTAAGACGCTTACTCAGTATGGATTTGATCGTAATACTAAATGTCGAACAAAGGTACTGTATAGCAAGATGCAAGCTGTATCGAGTATAGGGTAAAAATTGATATCTCCGATTCACTGTATATATAGAAGGAGTAAACCACACACGCTCACTCCCAATGGATGATACCGTAATAAAAAATTTTGAACAAAGGTACTGTATCAGCACATACCAGGTGTATCCAGTTTAGGGGTAATTGTAAATTTCCGTCTATACTTCCAGAGTCAGACACAGGCACTCACAGGCTCACTATGTATTACACCAGAATTTGAAAAGTAGAAAAAGGGAAAGATATTCGAAGCATACAACAGTATACAGTGTTGTGGTACTTTTAAATCTTCGTTTATATTTCAATCTCAGTAAGCCAGTCCAGACTCTCCGCCACTGGAAACTACATGGATACAAGTACAGATGGAAAGTTGAGTTTTAGCAGAAATTTGGGAATTACTCATCGCGGGAAAACCTCCTGGTAGATGTTGCAGAGGCGATGCAGACCCTCAATTACTGTGTCTGTGGAGACAGCGAAAATGGTTCTTTGTGAAGAAAGGATTGCTTTATCGCAGTAGCGTGGATCACATCACCGTTACTCATCTCCATCAAATTGTGATCACAGGGAGAGATGTAGACATGGTCCTCACTGCCTATCATGATGTGTCTGGTCATTTTGGAGTACAAAAGACAGAAGCCACAGGCTGTAGGCGATTCTATTGGATTGGCATCAGAGGAGACATTGAAAAATGCTGGCAGGAATGTCACACGTCTGTGACTATCACAACTGTGAAAGGTGATCATAAAGCACCACTGCATCTGCTTGTAAATTGATGTCCATTACAGCAAGTGCTGTGGTCAGGACCAAGCAGGGGGGCACACTCGTGGTCGACAGTACTGGCACAGGGCCCCACATAGTTCGCTGGTGTGTCTGACAGCCCCCCCACCATCAGAGACACTGTATTGTACTATGAGGGGCCCTGTGCCAGTGCTGTCGGCCATTAGTGGGCCCATCCACCTGTTCAGAGCAAAGCAATTGCCCAGGTGCACCAGGTGTTGACCCCAGCCCTTGGGGGGGTGGGCAGCCCAGTTAGGGAGGTTTAAAAAATGGCATATGTTGATGTGTTGGCTGGAAATTCAGCTGCTGCAAATGGCGGAATTGGGCAAGTCCGAGGAAGAGGAGGACAAAAGCGAGGCAGTTTTCTGGCAACCTATGTGTCTTCAGGGGAAGGTGGGACAAAATCCTTTGAAACCCATGCATGGTTCATTTTAATGAAGATTAGATCATCAACATTTTGTGTTGACAGACGGGTCCTTTTTTCTGTCAGGATTGATCCAGCAGCACTGAAGACTCTTTCAGATAACACACTAGCAGCAGGGCAAGCGAGCTCCTGTAAGGCATAGTGTGCCAATTCAGGCCAGTTTAGAGGCCCGATAGTCAAAGGGGATGACCTGTGAGGGAGAACATCGATATGGGAGGAGAAGTAGTTTGTAACCATAGTTGACAACTGCTGTCTCTTGTCACTTTTAATCGATGCAGTATTAGTAGTCGTGTGAGCGGTACTTGAGAAATCATTCCACAACATGGTCATTAAACCCTGTCTCCAACGCCACTTCGGCTGTGTGCACCACGAACACCTCTTCCATTGTGCCCACTATGGCTCGTGGGAGAACCAGCACTGCTGCTGTGTGCTGGGAAAGCCTCAAACAAATGGTTTACTAGAGTTGCTTGTTTGTTAGCCAATATTATCTCTAGGTTCTCCTGTGGCATGATGTTGTGTAATTTGCCTTTGTAGTGTGGATCGAGGATCCTAGCCAGCCAGTAGTTGTCATCCTTCATCATTTTGGTAATGCGGGGGTCCCTTTTTAGGATCCGCAAGGCATAATCGGACATGTGGGCCAATGTTCCAGGTGTCAATAATGCACTGCCACTGCTGGGTGGAGGATCACTTTCTGGCAAATCCACATCCCTACAGTCACACACAAACACTGTACCTGACCTTGGAACGCCAACATTTTCTCTTGCCCCCTGAGAAGCATCCTCCTGCCCAAAATAATCATCCCCCTCATCCTCCTCCTCTTCCTCTTCTTCCTCCACCTCGTCCAGGACAGTTCCCTGACCAGACAATGGCTAACTGTCAGCAAGGCTTCCCTCCTCCTCCTGTTCCTCCTCCTCTGCTGCAGACACCAGATCATTAATGTGCGTCGAAGTTTGCATGAGCAGATGCATAATTGGGATGCTCATGCTTATGATGGTGTCATCTGCGCTTACCAGCCATGTGCATTCCTCAAAACCCTGAAGGACTTTACAGAGGTCTTTCAGCTTTGACCACTGCACACCCAACAATTCCATATCTTTCCTCAAACTGCCTGCCCGTGTATCCTCCCACAAATGCATTACAGCCTGCCTCTGTTTGCACAGCCTCTCAACCATGTGCAGGGTGGAGTTCCACCTTGTTGCAATGTCTATGATTAGGCGCTGCTTGGGGAGGTGGAGCAATCGCTGCAGCTTCTGCTTACGACTGGAGTGTACGGCCGAGCGACGGATGTGTGAGCACAGTCTTGGCACCTTATGGAGCAGTGATGTTAACTCCGGATAATTATTAAGGAAGCACTGCACCACCAGGTTCAAAGTGTGAGCCAGGCAAGGTATGTGTGTGAGTTTTGCATGGGCTATGGCTGCCACAAAATTACGCCCGTTATCACTGACTACCTTGCCTGGCTCAAGATGTAGACTGCCCAGCCATGACTCAGTTTGTCGCAGCAAGTAGTTGGCCAGTACCTCTGCGGTGTGTCTGTTGTCGCCTAAAGACATCATCTTTAACACACCCTGCTGACGCTTACCACTAGCTGTTCGATAGTGGGACACCTCGTATGCAACACTGCCAGCTGCGGATGGAGTGCTCGTGCGACTGCGCTCTGTGGACGAGCTTATGGAGGAGGAGGAAGAGGGTAGAAAGCCTACAGCCAACTGTTTCCTATACCGTGGGCTAGGAAGCACTGTTCCACCGCCGCTGTCCCCTGTGGAGCCTGCATCCACCACATTAACCCAGTGCGCAGTGATGGACACGTAACAGCCCTGGCCATGCCTACTGGTCCATGCATCTGTTGTGAGGTGCACCTTTCCACTCACTGACTGTTTTAGTGCATGGGCAATGCGGTCTTTCACATGCCGGTGGAGGGCAGGGATGTCTTTTCGAGAAAAGAAGTGCCGACTGGGTAGGTCATAGCATGGGACAGCATAGGCCATGAGGTCATGGAAAGCTTCGCTTTCAACCAAACGGTAGGGCATCATCTCTAATGAGATTAGTTTGGCAATGTAGGCGCTCAAACACAGTGTACGTGGATGAGAGGATGAGTACTTTCTTGTCCTACTCAGAGTGTCTGGTAGGGTGAGCTGGACTGGAGAGCTGCATATGGGGGAAGTAGCGGTGGACCGGACGGAGTGAGAGGGGGTTGGTGATGGTATTGGTGGTGATGGCCTAGATTCAGTGTTGTGTTGCAAAACCATTCTGATTCCGATTGCTTTGGCCTTGCGGTGACACCTCCACATTTAGTGCTGGTGGTGTGCTTAACGTTGGTGGTGGTCTTACAGTGGGGGAAGCGATGGAATGTTGCTGGCTACCTTCAGTCGGAGCAGGTGCATATGTGCTGCGTCAATGCTTGCAAGTGCATGTTGATTAAATGTCTATGCATGCAACTGGTATTCAAATTTCTGAGTTGTTTACCTCGGCTAAAGGTCATTCCGCACTTCTTACAGGTAACCTTTGCCTCATCAGTAGGATTTTGGAGGAAGAAGTGCCACACTGCACTCTTCCTACTATGGTATACATTTTCTTGCCTTGCACGCTGTGCTAAGTTGACCGTCTGGCCAAGCTGTCCTGCAACTCTTTTAGTTTTTGTTCCACGTTTCTGGACAGCTACAGGCCTGCCAGATAACCGCTGCTGGAATGTGAACGCCTTCTGCGGATCCTTCTCCTTATCTGAAATATTGCCAGCGCCACCCTCCTCCCCCAATGGATGTCAATACGGGTCAAGAACTCGGTCATCCATCACCTCCTCTTCAAAGTCATCTGCACCTTCCTCTTTACCTTCCTCTTTGTCACCATGTAAGGTGGTATAGTATGCGGGAAGGGGCACCTGAGTTTCATCAGGGTCAGATTCTGGCTCAGTAGACTGCGAGGGCAATGTAGTGCTCTGGGTCAAAGTACCAGCAGAATCATCTAGCAATGGCTGTGCATCAGTGCACTCTATGTCAGATTCATCTTGGACTGGGGAATTCAGGATTTGACTGGATAACCCAGGCATGGTATGTGAAAAGAGCTCCATGGAGTAATCTGAAGTGTGGGCTGCCACATCCTTAACTTTTGGTGGGGGTGAAGGACACAAGGAAAGGTGTTTTTCCTGACCAGAACCCTGCACTGACGACTCCGTGCTTGCAGGTGTCGACCGTTCAGAAGAGGAGGCAATAGAGCTGGTGGCTGTTTCGGCAATGTATGCCAAAACCTGCTCCTGATGCTCCGGCTTTAAAAGTGGTTTTCCTACTCCAAGAAAAGGCAACCTTACAGGCCTTCTTCGGCCAGACGATGATGCAGGCTTAACATTTCCTGCCTTAGCTGCTATTGTGCTTTTGCCTGAACCAGCCGGTGCACCACCATTAGTACCGGCTGCGGCCCCCCTGCCCACATCCGTGGACTCTTCCACCATACTTCCTCATGTTTGGGAAAATGTACCAAAAATACCAGCAGAGAGATGGTACTGTATGAGGAGCGTCCAGCTGTGTAAGGTGTATTAAAAAAATTAAAGCTACGTATATATTTTGTTAGTAACAGACGTTGTCCCAGTATGTATTTCACCATAATACAACAAGAAGCTATGCGGAACTGTATCAGAAGTGTACAGCTGTATGCGTTTTTTGTGTAACTAACAACCTCCGTATATGTATTTACCGAGTGTCACACATACACGCTGACTCTGTATAGATGTGACTGTAATGCGAACGGCAGATATACAATACTGTTTGAGAATTGTACAGCTCTATACGGTGTCCGTATGGAAAATTGTCAATCTCCCTCTATTTTTAGATGGAATGACACACGCTGTCTCTGTCTAGTTTTGACCATCATCAAACAGCAGATATACGAAACTGTTTGAAAAGCGGACAGCTCTATAAGGTGTAGGTCTGGAAAAATGGAAAATCTCGGCTTGTTTTTCCAGAGTCACTCACAGATAGCTTCTATTTGTCCGTGATACCAGCCGGTACACGGTGGTGTGTGAGGAGCGTACACCGCTATACGGTGTCTGTATGGAAAATTGTCAATCTCTGTCTATTTGTATACGGACTGACACACGCTGTCTCTGTCTAGTTTTGACCATCATCACACAGCAGAAATACAAAACTGTTTGAAAAGTGGACAGCTCTATAAGGTGTAGGTGTGGAAAAATGGAAAATCTCCTCGGCTTGTTTTTCCAGAGTCACCCCCAGATAGCTTCTATTTGTCTGTGATACCAGCCGGTACACAGTAGTGTGTGAGAAGCGTACACCGCTATACGGTGTCTGTATGGAAAATTGTCAATCTCTGTCGATTTATATACGGACTGACACGCTGTCTCTGTCTAGTTTTGATCGTGATCAAACAGCAGATATATGAAACTGTTTGAAAAGTGGACAGCTCTATAAGGTGTAGGTGTGGAAAAATGGAAAATCTCCTCGGCTTGTTTTTCCAGAGTCACAACCAGATAGCTTCCATTTGTCCATGATACAAGGTGGTACACGGTAGTGTGTGAGGAGCATACACCGCCATATGGTGTCTGTATGGAAAATTGTCAATCTCCATCTATTTGTATACAGACTGACACACGCTGTCTCTGTCTAGTTTTGACTGTCATCAAACAGCAGATATATGAAACTGTTTGAAAAGCGAACAGCTCTATAAGGTGTAGGTCTGGAAAAATGGAAAATCTCCTCGGCTTGTTTTTCCAGAGTCACCCCCAGATAGCTTCTATTTGTCTGTGATACCAGCCGGTACACAGTAGTGTGTGAGAAGCGTACACCGCTATACGGTGTGTGAAAAAAAGAATGCTTGGTAACTCACAGTCACCAGAACAAAATAATAAAAGTTGGAGTGCTTTGAAAAAAGCAGTTTGAACAGCAGTGTGCACACAGCAATGCAGCTATCAGGTAGCCTTAAAAGGCAGCCTAATCACCACCAGCGCTGCTGCACACAACAAAAATCCTCGCCTTTCACTACACACTAACTGTACCATGAAAAGTGCTATCAGCAGAAGCAATTTTTTTTCTTCTTCCCTGCCTAACGCTCTCCCTATTCAGAATCAGCAGCAGCAGCACCTCTCCCTATTCTAAGATCGGCAGAAGTAAAATGGCGGACGGCGGTCACGGCCTTTTATACCCACTATGACGCCACACAAAGCCAGCCAATCACTTCAATGCCCTTCTCTTAGGCTACTTTCACACATCAGTTTTTTGCCATCAGGCAGGATCCGACTATTTTTAGAAAAAACGGAACCGGCGTAAATGTTGGACAACTGTAGAAACGGATCCATTTTTCTGCCAGATCTGTCTAGCAGGTTATATCTGTTTCCTGGGGGCTGGCCAATTGGATCTGAGCATGTGCAGACTAAAAAAAACGGATCCGGTGGCTGGATCCATCTTTCTGGATCCGGCGCATTCCGGCGCCCATAGACTTTCATTGCGTCAAGAAGCTGAAAGCGTTGGATCCGGCGCTTCCGGCTTTTTCACCGGAGACAAAGAACGTTACAATAGCCGTTTTTTCCAGACGCCGGAATGAGACATATAGCCGGATCCGGCAAAAAATGGATGAACCGCAATGCCATCCGGCGCAAACCGGCGCTAATGCAAGTCAATGGGGAAAAAACGGATCTGGCATTGTATTTCACCGGATCCGGTTTTACAAAAAAAAACCGGATCACGCCTGATGGTGCAAAACGGATGTGTGAAAGAGACCTAAGATGGTGGTGGCCACTGCCCATGTCATCGCATTGCCCACAGTGTGCATCCTCCATCATTGGCTGACAAAAGGCGCTGGAAGCATTATTTGAAACGCAACTTTGGCGCTCTGATCGGCGACCTCATGGCCGACCTCACGCTATGGTCGGGTTTCGATCGGCGAAACCCGACTTTAGCTAAAGTCGGCTATTTTTAATTTGACCGACCCATTTCGCTCAAATCTATTCCTAACCAGAGAACAATGAGGGTAATGTACTAATGAAAATAATAAAATGAAAATCCACAACCCCTCTGACGAAGGAAGTTTTATTCCGAAACGCGCGTCGGGGCGCGTTCACAGGCATCCCCAGGCATCATCCTCCAGCTCATTAGATATTATTTTATCTCCAGCTCCCATTACTTCTTTCCCCTCTCACATTATTTGACACTCTTGTAGTGTCTCTCTTTTTTGTTCACAGCACCAATTTTTTCATTGCACTTTTTCATTTTATATATTGTTCTGCACAGCTGTTGTTGTTATATTACTTCTTGTATACTGTGTTTACACAATTTTTGGATATTTATCATTATATGGTGCACTGTATACACTATTCCTTTTGGGGGCTTTATTAAGGTTCCATTAATATTTATTTTATTTTCTTTCTTTTTTCATATTACTTTTGAGTCTGTGCCTCATGGGTATATATTTAACCCTATGTTGTAGGTTATTATAATCCAATATTACGCATTCATTTTGGATGCCTTTTTATTATTTTTTATTTTTTATTTAAATGTACACCCTTTTATATATCAATAAAGGTGTTTTTATTTATCTTCACGTGTTGCTGTATATATTATTTTCACTTGACACTCTGCCAGTATCATCTTCCACCATACTCATTGGTATTGGGTTCTATTCCTAACCAGGTCAATTTCTTCAATTCTGACCGCTGTCAATTTATGAGGTCATAACTCTGGAATGCTTCAGTGGATCCCACTGATTATGAGATGTTTTTTTCATGACATATTGTTCTTCATGATAGTAGAAAAAATTCTTTGTTATGGCTTTCATTTAACTGTGAAAAAATTGGAAATTTGGCAAAAATTTTGAACATTTTGCAATTTTCATACTTTTAATATTTTGCCCTTAAATCAGAGAGATGTGAAACTCAAAATAGTTAATAAATAACATTTTCCACCTGTCTATTTTACATCAGCACAGATTGTTTTGTTAGGAAGTTATTAGGGTTAAAATTGACCAGCAATTTCTAATTTTTACACCGATATTTACAAAACCTTTTTTTTGGTAACACTTCACTTTCAAAGTGACTGAGGGGTCTATATGCAAGAAAATACCCTAAAGTGACACCATTCTAAAAACTACACCCCTCAAGGTGCTCAAAATCACATTCATTAAGTTTATTAACCCTTCAGGTGCTTTACAGAAATTAATGGAATATGGAAGGAAAATTAAATATTTAACTTTTTTTCACAAAATTTTTTATTTAGACCTAATTTTTTTAACTTTCGCAAGGGTAACAGAAAAAATTGACACACAATTTGTTGAAAATTTTTTCCTGAAGATGTAGATACCCCATATGTGGGGGAAAATCACTCTTTGGGCACGCAGCAGGGCTCGGAAGGAAAGGAGTGCCATTTCACTTTTTGAATGTAAAATTTTCTGGAGCAATTAGCAGATGCTATGTCGTGTTTACAGAGCCCCTCCTAAACAGTGAAAACTAGAGTTAAGTGAAACGGGTCGGTCAAATTGATAAGTCGCCGACTTTCGCTAAAGTCAGGTTTCGCCAATTGAAACCAGACCATAGCGTGAGGTCGGCCATGAGGTCGCCGACCCACGCACCAAAGTCGCATTTCCCATCATTCTTCCAGCGCCTTTTCTCAGCCAATGATCAAGGACGCACACTGTGGGCAACACGATGACATAGGCAGCGGCCACCACCATCTTATATATGGGCATTGCAGAGATTGGCTGGCTTTGTGTGGTGTCACAGTGGATATAAAAGCCCTGAACACCGACCACCATCTTACTTCTGCCGATCTTAGCATAGGGAGAGGTTGCTGCTGCTCGTTCTCAATAGGGAGAGTGTTTAGACAGGAAAAAAAAATAGAACTGTGCTTCTGCTGATAGCAATTTTCACTGTACAAAACAACAGTTAGTGTGCAGTGACAGGGGAGGATATTTTTGTGAGCAGAAGCTCTGGTGGTTATTAGGCTGCCTTATAAGGCTACCTGATAGCTGCATTGCTGTTTGCACACTGCTGTGCAGACTGCTTTTTTCAAAGCAAAAATACTTTTATTCCTTTTGTCTGCACATTTACCGAGCATTCATTTTTTCACACTTTTGTGTGCAGCAGCGCTGGTGGTTATTAGGCTGCCTTATAAGGCTACCTGATAACTGCATTGTTGTGTGCACACTGCTGTGCAGACTGCTTTTTTCAAAGCAAAAATACTTTTATTCCTTTTTTCTGCACAGTTAGCGAGCGTTCATTTTTTCACACACTGTATAGAGGTGTACGCTCCTCACACACTACCGTGTACCGGCTGGTATCACGGAAAAATACATGCTATCTGTGTGTGACTCCATAAAAAGATAGATGGAGATTTTCATTTTTCCATACATACACCGTATAGCGCTGTCCGCTTATCAAACAGTATTGTATATCTGCTGTTTGTATGTCGGTCAAATCTATACAGAGACAGCGTGTGTGTGAGACTCCGCAAATACATATACGGAAATTTCAATTTTTCCATACACCGTATAGAGCTGTCCGCTTGTCAAACAGTATCCTATATCTGCTGTTTGATAATGGTCAAATCAATACAGACACAGCTTCTGTGTGTGACTCCGTTAAAAAATAGACGGATAATTAAAATTTTCCATACATACACCATATAGAGCTATCCACTTGTCAAACAGTATCCCATATCTGCTGTTTGATCACGATCAAATCAATACAGACACAGCATCTGTGTGTGACTCCGTTACAAAATAGACGGATAATTAAAATTTTCCATACATACACCGTATAGAGCAGTCCGCTTGTCAAACAGTATCCCATATCTGCTGTTTGATTACTGTCAAATCGATACAGACACAGGGTCTGTGTGTGACTCCGTTAAAAAATAGACGGATAATTAAAATTTTCCATACATACACCATATAGAGCTGTGCGCTTGTCAAACAGTATCCCATATCTGCTGTTTGATTACGGTCAAATCGATACAGACACAGCATCTGTGTGTGACTCCGTTAAAAAATAGACGGATAATTAAAATTTTCCATGCATACACCGTATAGAGCTGTCCGCTCGTCAAACAGTATCCCATATCTGCTGTTTGATCATGGTCAAATCGATACAGACACAGCGTGTGTGTGTTACTCCGTTAAAAAATAAGACGGATAATTAAAATTTTCCATACATACACCGTATAGAGCAGTCTGCTTGTCAAATAGTATCCTATATCTGCTGTTTGATTACAGTAAAATTGATACAGGCACAGCGTGTGTGTGTGACTCCGTTAAAAAATAGACGGAGAATTACAATTTTCCATACATACACCATACCGAGCTGTCCGATTCTCAAACAGTATCCTATATCTGCTGTTTGATTATGGTCCAATCTATACACAGACAGCGCGTGTGTGTGTGAGTCCGTAAATACATAGACGGACATTTCCATTTTTCCATACACCGTATAGAGCTGTCCACTTCTCTACCAGTATCGTATATCTGCTGTTCGCTTTACGGTCACATCTATACAGAATCAGCGTGTGTGTGAGACTCCGTAAATACATATATGGACATTTCCATTTTTCAATACACCGTATAGAGCTGTCCGCTTCTCATACAATACCATATCTCTGCTGGTATTTTTGGTACATTTTCCCAAACATGATGAAGTCTGGTGGAAGAGGCCGTGTACGTGGGCGGGGGGCACAGCTGGTAATGATGGTCGTGGTGGTGCATCTGCTGGTTATGGCAAAAGCACAATAGCACCTAAGGCAGGAGGTGTTGAGCCTGCATCATTGTCTGGCACAAGAAGGCCTTTAAGGTTCCCTTTTCTGGGAGTAGGTAAACCGATTTTAAAGCCGGAGCATAAGGAACAGGTTTTGGCTTACATTGCCTTAACAGCCTCCAGCTCTATTGCCTTCTCTTCTGAAGTTTCAAAAACTGCAAGCACTGAGTTATCAGTGCAGGCTTCTGGCCAGGAACAACACCTTTCCTTGTGTCCTTCACCCACACCAAAAGTGAAAGATGCGGCAGGCCACACTTCAGATTACTCCATGGAGCTCTTTTCACATACCATGCCTGGGTTATCAAGTCAAATCCTGAATTCCCCAGTCCAAGATGAATCTGACATGGAGTGCACTGATGCACAGCCACTGCTAGATGATTCTGCTGGTACGGTGACCCAGAGCAATACATTTTCCTTGCAGTCTAGTGAGCCAGAATCAGACACTGATGAAACTCAGGTGCCCCTTCCCGCATACTATACCACCTTACACGGTGACACAGAGGAAGGTGCAGATGAAATTGAAGAGGAGGCGATGGTTGACCCAGTTGTTGACCCGGATTGGCATCCATTGTGGGAAGAGGCTCCCACTGGCAATAGCTCAGAAGAGGAGAAGGATCCGCAGCAGGCATCGACATCGCAGCAGCAGTTATCTGGCAGGCCCGTAGCTGTACCAAAACTTGTTAAAAAATCAAAAAGAGTTGCAGGACAGCTTAGCCAGATGGTCAAATTTAAACACCGTGCAAGCCCTGAAAATTTATACCATAGTAGGAAGAGTGCGGTGTGGCACTTTTTTGACCAAAATCCTATTGATGAGGCAAAGGTTATCTGTAAGAAGTGCGGAAGGACCTTCAGCCAAGGTAAAAATCTCTGAAATTTAAACACCAGTTGCATGCTTAGATATTTAACCACCATGCACTTGCAAGTGTGCACGGACTACAAAACCTCAGGTAGGACATGTGCACCAGTGCCGACTGAAGGTAGCCAGCAATGCTACATTGCTTCCCCCACTGAAAGGCCACCGATAAGCACACCACCAGCAAGAAATGTTGAGGTGTCGTCGCAAGGGCAAAGCAGTCAGGGAATCAAAATGTTTTTGGAAAAAAAGACTGAATCAAGGCCATCACCAACAGCACCATCACCATCACCAAAGCCCTCTCAGTCCTTAATGTCCACCGTTAGTTCCCCCTATGCAGCTCTCAAGTCCAGCTCACCCTACCAGACACTCTGAGTAGGACAAGAAAGTACTCATCATCTAATCCACGTACACTGGCTTTGAATGGCTACATTGCCAAACTGATCTCAATGATGCCCTTCCGTTTGGTTGAAAGTGAAGCGTTCCAAGACCTCATGGCCTACGCTGATATGGAAAAAATTCCAGCATCCAGATCAGTAATTAGATTAAAAAAATTTTTTTATTCCTTTATTCCAAAATTTAAAAAAATCATAAGATTCTCCATCATGATAAGAGACGCATCAGGACGTGTAGTTGGACGCGTTTCGGACAAAAAACCAGTCCTTATTCTAAGACAACACATAATACATCTGAACACATGCTTTTAAAGGGAAACATAGGAAGTCAAGGAACAATCAAGACTAAACATAGCCAGCTGATTAATGGGAGGTAGTAAGTCACAATCACACTTACAAAAAACTCAAAATCTCACTCCTAATGTTCATACCCGTTGGAACTCTGCTTTGTAACAATAACATCCATTTTGCCTCTCGGCGTAATAATAAATCATTTAAATTTCCACCTACCCTCTTTGTCTGCACCTTCTCTATGGCATTAACCCTAAAGTTGCTAAGATCTCCTTTATGTATATGCAAAAAATGTCGAGAAGCAGCAGACAAACTGCGTGTGGTAGTGTGACCTACGTCATATACGTGCTCGGAAATACGACGTCTCAAGGTACGTGAAGTATTTCCCACATACTGAATATTACAATCCACGCATGTTATGACATAGATCACACCAGTAGAACCACAGTTCAAAAAAGATTTTATTTTAAATTCCTTTCCATTAACAGAAGATACTATTTTTTCTGTGTTCCACATAAACCTACAAAGCCCACAGTTTTTCTGAGCACACTTAAAAGATCCACAAGTAGGTAACCAATTAGTTATACTTGCTGAACTGTCTGAAAAAAATTTGTTAGCATTTCTATTGACACTAGTATGATCACTTGGAGATACCTTATTAGCAATAGTTTTATTCCTCCTTGAAACAAATCTGATCCCATCCTTCAGTATATTCTTTAATGTATCATCAACATACAAAATAGGGAGGAATTTTTTAATAATATGAACAATCCTGTAGTAGTCAGTACTAAAATGAGTTGAAAAAACAATAGGTAACCGACCCTCCACAGAATTTAGTGTTTTTCTGCTTTCTTTCTGCAAATAATCCTCTCTACTTTTTTCATCCGTTCTATGTTTAGCTTTCTGAATGTCTACCTTAGTATAACCCCTCTTTATAAAACGTTTACCAATTATCTCACATTGTTTATCGTATAAATTAGGCGTAGTACATGTTCTTTTTGCTCTAACAAACTCCCCTGTAGGTATATTAGCTATAACATGACGTGGATGGCAGCTAGATGCGTGTAACAGTGAATTGCCTGCCGTAGGTTTTCTAAAAATATCACAATCAATCTTTCTTTCTTCCAAATTTGCCGACAAAAAAATGTCCAAAAACGAAATTATCTTGGCATCAAATTGATGTGTGAAACGTATATTGCATGGATTATTATTAATATAGAACATAAAATTCTCAATATTAGATACAGCACCATCCCACACAATTATAACATCATCAATGAATCTCAGAAAAAGAAAAATATCAGAAGAAAAAGGATTTTTTTCAGAAAAAATGTACTCCTCCTCCCACCAGGCCATAAAAATATTAGCAAGAGACGGTGAAAACTTGGAACCCATGGAACAGCCTTGCACCTGTAAATAAAGATCATCCAAAAAAGAAAAAAAATTGTTTTTTAACAAAAAATAAGTCACTTCAATCAAATACATCTGTAAATCTTCTGAAAAATTACTGTATTTCTGTAAATAAGTAGTAAGAGCCAAAATAGCCAAATCGTGTGGGATGGAAGTGTACAAATTTTGTACATCACAAGTAAGCCAACAAAAGGAACTTCGCCATTCCACCTGAGAAAAAATACAAAGAACATGCTTGGAATCCCGCACATAGCTAGGTGAAATAGTGGCTAGAGGTTTTAATCTTGCGTCCAACCATTCCGACAAGTTTTCATTAAGAGATCCTATGCCCGATATGATAGGACGAAACAAAGGTGGAAAAACCTCCTTATGAACTTTTGGAAGTGCATGTAACAAAGGAACTCTGGGATATAAAGGACAGAAAAATTCACATTGTTTTTGATTAATAATTCCCAAACTAAAACCCCTATGTAACAATTCCTGTAATTCCATTCTGATGTTATCTGTAGGGTTATAATTAATTCCCTTGTATACGTCACTATTAAAAAGCATAGCCCTCACCTCTCTTTCATACAGCCCAGTATCTAATATGGTCACAGATCCCCCCTTGTCAGAATTTCTTACCACGATATTGACATTAGCAGATAACAAATCAAGTGCTTGTTTCTCAGTACGAGAAATGTTAGAACGACCATTCTGATTAGCATTATAGATTTTCATAAGTTCATCCTCAACAAGAAATTGAAAATCATCCATAACTTGCAATTTTGACTGCTCAGGATAATATCTAGGATTAGGGACTCTAGAGGAAAAATTAACATCAGTTAAATACATTAACTTAGAACCAGATTCAGACAAGTCCCTCAAATTCTTTAGGGTAACTTGCTCCTGGAAAGAAGTAGGCATAAATTCCTCAGGAACTTTATCAACATATTCATCATTAATATTGGAAATTTTTTCATGTTCCACATCTTCTGCAAAAAAATGTCTCCTAAGAGTCAATCTTCTCATAAAATGATTAACATCAAGCATAGTGTTGAATAAGTCCATTTTCGCTGTAGGCACAAAATTAAGACCCCTTTCAAGGATATTAATTTGATAATTCGATAAAATCGATGCAGAGAGGTTCAGGACTGTAAAATCGTCAGTTGTATCTAAACATGCTTGTTCCGCGCTGATCTCCTGAATTCTCTTATAATGGGAGTGTTTCCTCCCTTATCTCCTTTGACGTTTTTTCTTTTTCCTGAACCGTTTTTTGGAAAACTACTGCTTTGTGAAATCCGCTGCCCCACATCCCGTGCATACGTGGAACTATTAGATGGTAAATTCTCAGTATCAGAAGTGTCAGTATTAACATCCGTATTATCCATATCCGTTGGGGAAAAGCTTACCCTATTATCTCTACGTTTGAGAATAGAAGGGTGAATGTTATTACGTTTTCTTCTATAATCATGCCAATCATAAATATGATTATTTTGGTAATCAGTTTTATCTCTTCTGAATTTCTTTTCTTTTATCACTGTAATAGAGTCCTCCATTTTACTCAGATTGTCATTAATTTTGTCTCTAGTCATTATAAAAGAAGAAGAATCTTTATATTTCACCAAATCACTTTCAATCATTTTAATAGATTCCTCCAAAGTTTGGTGTCCTACGCTATGAGCTACCCAGTCGGCACTTCTTTTCTCGAAAAGCCATCCCTGCCCTCCACCTGCATGTGAAAGACCGCATTGTCAATGCACTCAAAAAATCAGTGAGTGGAAAGGTAGACCTCACAAAAGATGCATGGGCCAGCAGGCATGGCCAGAACCGTTACGTGTCCATCACTGCGCACTGGGTTAATGTGGTGGATGCTGGCTCCACAGGGGACAGTGGCGGTGGAACAGTGCTGCCTAGCCCATGGTATAGGAAACAGTTGGCTGTAGGCATTCCACCCTCCTCCTACAGAAGCGAAATTTCGTCCACAGAGCGCTGTCACACGAGCACTCCATCCGCAGCTGCCAGTGTTGCACACGAGGTGTCCCACTATCGAACAGCTAGTGGTAAGCGGCAGCAGGCTGTTTTAAAGATGATGTCTTTGGGCGACAAAAGACACACCACGGAGGTACTGGCTGACTACTTGCATTGACAAACTGAGTCATGGCTGGGCAGTCAACATCTTGACCTGGCTAGTCATTGCTTGCGTTGAGAAACATGTGATGGTGTCTCTGCGGCTTGTATTTTGCATGTTTTTAAATATTTCCCATAAAGGATGGGGGCATTGCTCTAGAATCACTGCGTTGAGAAACATGTGATGGTGTCTCCGCAGTGTTGGATGTTGCTGTCCATGAGTTCATTCATCCTCATTTTTCACAGTCTTCTACTAGGCATTGCTCCTGCCTAGTTTCCTACTCCACACTGTGGATGGATACCATGTTTTTGCATAGGTGGTTTCCTTCATTAGAGACTGCCCTTCCAGTGCTTGTTCCTTCCCGGGGAAAGACCTGGCTAGTCATTGCTTGCATTGAGAAACATGTGATGGTGTCTCCGCGGCTTGTGTTTTGCATGTTTTTACATATTTCCCATAAGGGATGGGGGCATTGCTCTAGAATCACTGCGTTGAGAAACATGTGATGGTGTCTCCGCAGTGCTGGATGTTGATCTCCATGAGTTCATTCATCCTCATTTTTCACAGTCTTCTACTAGGCATTGCTCCTACTGGCCAGTTTCCTACTCCACACTCCACACAGGTGCGGAGTTTCCTGAATACCTTGAGTGTTGTCTCTTGGCCTTCCGGCATCGCCACTTCGGTGGCTTAGGCCGGTCGCTGCTTTTGGGAGATAGCCAGGAGGTTTCGGGGAGGAGACCCTTGGAGTTGTGGACGATGGGAGTCCGACTTCAATTCTCTGGGACCGGTGATAGCCGGGTGAAAAATGGATTCAGGATTGACATCGCTGAAGATAAGAAGTTGCATTTTTCCCTGGGATATTTGGTCAACATGGTGTTTTATGACATCCTGAAGATTCGGAAGTCCGATATAATATGCCTGCAGGAGTTTAGGAGAGAAGGCAGGTATGTACTGGTGCTATCTTCTATGGCGGCTTGCCAGAATTTGTTTACTGCCCTGAAAAATGGAGTGGCGAATCCTTTGCTGGAAGGTCTTACCTTTACTGTGCTGTACTCTAAGGGAGATATCCCACTTGTAGTTTTCATGCACAACCCTTTTGTTTCCCTGGAGGACATTGCTTTATTTTTGAAAAGACATTGCATTTATGTTCAGTACTCCCACAGGGTCCTGAATGGAGAAGGGCTCTGGACTGGGAAGTACAAATTTTTTGTGAGGTTTGGGATGGATCCCCAAGGCCCGGGAGGCATCCATTACCCCCCTCTTAATTTTTCAATTGGGAAAAATACTGTTTTTTTGTTCTTTCCAGATGCCCCGATGTATTGCAGGAGGTGTAAAAATTTTGGGCATACCCAGGATAGTTGCAAGGAGATGCCAACTTGCAGGAATTGCAATGCTTCTGGCCATATGGCAAAAGACTGCACAAATCCTGTTATGTGTAATGCTTGTGGTGAGGAGGGCCA
The DNA here is from genome assembly GCF_039654945.1 of Dendrobates tinctorius. NCBI lineage: Eukaryota > Metazoa > Chordata > Amphibia > Anura > Dendrobatidae > Dendrobates > Dendrobates tinctorius. The sequence continues at coordinate 35,115,965 of NW_027361711.1, forward strand.
TAAGTATCGGGACTGTAAGGCCAGGATCAGTCCTAGGTCTTACGCTGAGGTCTCCGGTGGGGCAGCTGCACCCCCTGCTGCTGTTGTTGACATTCCACAGGTTTCAGACCCGGAACTTATTGAGGAACCTGAAATTATGGGTGCACATGAAGAGGCCCTGCCCCAAACGGAGTCTCCCAGCTCAGAGGTGGCAGTTTTGGAAGCTACTGATGTTGAATGTGAGCTCCCTCTTCAGTCTGATGTCTGTGGGGAGGGGGAGTTGGAGAGTACTCTAGGCAATACCCCCAGTGTATCTTGGTTTGCTACTGAGGAGGAGTTGGCCAGTTGTGGAGATCAAGGTGACTTCACTCTTGCGAGGTCCTCTGAGGATGAGGAGCCTGGAAAGTCCTGAAAGAAGCCCAGAACGGATTGGGCAGACCCCGGTGAAGTTGGTTTAAGTCAGGTGAGTGAACGTAGTTACCCTCAGAATGTCTTCTCTCCTGACACTAATGCTTTTTTAGGCATTCCCGCAGACGTAAACAGATTCAAGGAGTTGCAGTTCCAGATGGAAGACGAAAACGGCTGAAGAGGAAGTGGCGTGTTTGTCGTCATGTAAATACACACACAGTCATGTTATGGCTCCCTAAGCTGGTTGGGGCATTGCGTCCCTGAATGTCAGGCAAATTAGATCCAAATTCAGGAGGGCAATTGTTCTAGATTATATTAAACAGATGAATGCTCACATCTTTTGTCTTCAGAAATGTGGGATTGTGGACGCTCCGAGCGATAAGGACTGGCCTTACGGACAGCATGTATGGTCTAGCTCATGTGTTAATAGGAATGATGGTGTAGGGATATTGATGGGTAACAGGGAGATTAGTTTAGATAGCTACACGGTGGTAGAGATGGGTAGATGTATAATTGCACATGTTAGCTATAGGGGGTGGCGGGCTAGAATTATTAATGTGTACTGTCCATCAGGACACGACAGAAAAAAGGAGCGTCTGGCTCTTTTGGAAAAATTAAGTTTGTTTCTTCCGGGCAAAATGCCTACAGTTTTAGTTGGAGACTTTAATTGCACCACAGAAGGGAATTGTGACATAACTGGTAAAAAGTTATCCAATCTTATTTCTGATTTTTCCCTTCTAGATGCTGCTGCTCTGAAATTTGGCATCCCACCACCGCCAACGTACCATGCTGATAGGGGTGGTATTGCATCCAGGATAGATAAAATGTTGTTTTCCAAAAATATGCTGTGTATGAATTTTGAACAAAATGCTGTACCTTTTTCTGATCATGAGTGTTTGAGAGGTGTGCTTAGTGCGATTGATGACCGTGTGTATGGGGTGGGGTTTGGAAGCTGAATGTAAGATTGTTAGAAGATGAGGATGTGATGAATGAACTAAAATTAAAGTATAAAGAGTGGAGAGTATGTAAGAGGGATTTTGCGTGTGTACTGGAATGGTGGGACTGGGTTAAGGTGTGTTGCAAAAAATTCTTCAAAAAGTGGGGCTATAAAAAAGCTGCTATTTATCGGAGTAGATTTAATAATTTAAACAGGCGCTTAGACTGGTTAAGGAAGTGTGGAGAAAGTGGCATGGATGTGTCTGATCTGCTGGCTGAGACAAAGAGTGAATTAAAGAGTGTTATGGATGAAAAAGGGAAAGAAATCATCTATCGCACCAAAATAGAGCATCTTGAGAAAGATGAAAACTGCATGAGGTTCTTTTTTAAGAAAATGAATGGGAGAAAGGCTGATATGGATAAAATCCTGGATAGGAATGGTTTGTCTGTGTCAGGTGCCAAGTGATAAAGGAGGTAAATAGGTTCTATAGCAAGTTATATGATAAAAATGGATTGATTCTGGTCTTGTTTCAGAAGTGCTGAATGGGTTAGAGAACAAGTTGGATAGTGGAGAATGTGATATTTTGAATGAGGACGTAATTATGGAAGAAGTAGAAAATGTGATGAAGAGTGCTAAAAAGAATAAGACTCCAGGTAAAGACGGATTGCCGGTAGAATTCTATGTGAAGGCGTGGGATTTTCTGGGTGCTGATTTGACTGAGATATGTAAGTATATGTGGGAGAGTGGTAAGTTGTGTGAATCAATGAAAGAGGGGGTGGTTGTGCTTGTGCATAAGAAAGATGAGAGAAAGTGTTTAGAGAATTGGAGACCTATAACATTGCTGAACGCAGATTACAAAATCTATAACAAATTGTTGGCGAATCGTATGCGTGAGGTGATTGGTAGTGTTGTGGGTGAGGATCAAGTGTGTGCTGTGCCTGGAAGAAGTATGAGTGATAACTTATTGTTATTAAGGGATTTGATTGGAGACTGCATGGGAAGGAAACGGAAGTGTATGGTTCTGTCAATTGATTTTGAGAAAGCGTTTGATAGGGTCTCGCATGTGTTTTTGTTTAAAGTTCTGGATAGAATGGGATTTCCTCAAAAATTTGTGAATGGGATAATGTCTTTGTATGATTGTGTGTCAAGTGAGTTTCTTGTTTATGGGTGGTTGAGTGAGAAAGTGAATATTAAGTCTGGTGTAAGGCAGGGGTGTCCCATGTCCCCTGTCTTGTTTGTATGTGTGATTGAACCTCTGTTGTGCTTGGTGAGACGTGATAAAATGATGCGAGGTTTGTTGGTACCTGGGAGTGGTGGGAAGCATGTGAAAGTTCTTGGATATATGGATGATGTTGTGACTGTGAGTGAAAGTGTTGCGTCTATGAGTAGGGGTAAGTTGCTTCTTGAGTTTTTCTGTGGTGTATCTGGCTTTAGAGTGAATTGGAATAAATGTAGTTTTAAATGTATTGGGGATGACAGGGTTAAAATGGAGGGGTGAAGTGTGAGGAGGGTGCTATCAAAGTGCTGGGAGTATTATTTAATAAGGACTTGGAAGGTAAGGAGAGCTGGGAGGAGTGTGGATTGCGCATAGAGCGTAAGTTAAATTTTTGTCGACTGAGAGACTTGACCTTGAGTGGTAAGATTTTTGTCATAAAAGCGGTGATTCTTCCGATTTTGCTTTTTATTGCAACAGTTTTTCCACCATCATGTAGGAAAATAAAAAGAGTGGAAAAATTAGTTTTTACTTTTTTCTGGAGCAGTAAAATAGAGAAACTTAAGAGAGAGAATCTTTTCAAGGCGTGTCACCATGGTGGCATGGCCTTTCCAAAAATTGAGATTTTTCTGGGGCTTCAGTATATCAAAACTGTTGTTATTTTGCTGAATAAAGGAAATAAGGGAGCGTATATGGCAAGTTATTCTGCTGGTTGGATATTATATGGCTTATGTTGGAGAAAGAGGGATGCTAGAGTGCCTGTTGCTTTCAAGTGTCCGGTCTGGTATGAGGTGATTGAGAAGTTTGTGAGGAAGCATGATTTGCTGAGTGTACCGATGAATGATTTTAGAATGGCTAAGAATGTGATGAAAATAATACGTAAGAATGATGTGGAATGTAATACTGTGGGGTTGAGAGGGAATGAAGTTTCGGCTGCATGGAAGAGTTTGGAAACGCATGGGATGTCTAATAGACAAAGGGATATTGTATGGATGTCCTTGCACAATATTTTGCCTGTGCGACAGGTTCAGAAGAGATGAGGTCTGACCAGAACTGATGTGTGCCCGAGGGAAGGATGTGGTGGATGTGAGACTGTGTGGCATACTATGTGGGACTGTGATTACGCGTGCAGTGTGTGGAAGTGTGTAGGTGGGTTGTGTAAGGCGTTAGCAGGTGTGAGTTTTATTGACTGGCGTGTTGCGATGTTTGGAATTGGTGCATGTGGTCATGTGAAAAATAGAATCCTATGGTTAATTATGACTTGTGTGATGCAGAGTTTGTGGGATGTGAGGAATTTAGGAATTTTCAAAGAGAAGCATGTATCTGTGAATAAGTGTGTCGGGCTGATCCTTTCTAGATTATACTTGATTTATAAATTAGACAGCGAAGGCGGTGGTGGTTCTGATGCAGAGGGTGTCTGGAAATTTAAAAAATGGCAGCACCTGATCAAATATCAGTGAATTTTAGTGATGTTTATTGATGTTCAGGATGTCTTTTGTGTATACCCTAGGTTTGTTATACTAAAATAAATATGAACCATGATGATGAGAGTTGAAACAACGACGTTTAAGTTGATGAGCATATATTGAGTTGTTTATAACTAACCTGAATGGTTTAAAAAAAAAAAAGAAACAGCTGTCTGTGGATGGATACCATGTTTTGGCATAGGTGGTTTCCTTCATTGGAGACTGCTTTTCCCGTGGTTGTTCCTTCCCGGAGAAAGACCTGGCTAGTCATTGCTTGCGTTGAGAAACATGTGATGGTGCCTCTGCGGCTTGTGTTTTGCATGTTTTTGCATCTTGAGCCAGGCAAGGTAGTCAGTGATGACGGCCGGATATTTGTGGCAGCCATAGCCCTTGCAAAACTCAGACACATACCTTGCAGGGCTCACACCTTGAACCCGGTGGTGCAGTGTTTCCTACATAATTATCCGGAGTTAACAGCCCTGCTCAATAAGGTGCGAAGACTGTGCTCACACATCCGTCGCTCACCCGTACATTCTAGTCATTTGCAGAAGCTGCAGCGATCGCTAGAACTCATAAATCACCGTCTAATCATAGACGCTCTGGCACCATTGTGCAGACTTCACACTCCACTGAGCCACCAATAATACAGTGGCATATTTACCAGTCCACCACCTCTTCAAGGAACAGGATTTAGCGGCAACTTTGAATATGCTATCAACTCATTTATGCCTAGCAGTGACACTATCGATTTGGTGAAAACAGACCCTACGTTCAATTGAAAAGGCGACTTTGTGATAAAGGCCGATGTGGCCGAAACGTCGTTTGATGTCGCTTCCTCACTGTCAAGCAATAAATTTACTTCACATTAAGTACAATCAGCGTGTGCAGTGACTATACATTGTTTATGCGATTCTGGGACTATCCGTTCCTTCTCACTGGCACCGCGAACTCGAACCCTCTGGCCGAGTGCTAACCATCTGTATTACCTAATCATAGATGTTGCAACAAGCTGGAACTCCACCCTGCACATGGTTGAGAGACTGTGCGAACAGAGGCAGGCTGTAATGCATTTGTGATAGGATACACAGGCAGGCAGTTTGAGGGAAGACAAGGAATTGTCGGGTTTGCAGTGGTCAAAGCTGAAAGACATCCGTAAAGTCCTTCAGAGTTTTGAGGAATGCACATGGCTGGTAAGCACAGACTACTCCATCATAAGCATGAGCATACCACTTATGCGTCTGCTCATGCAAACTTTGATGCACATTAAGGATCAGGCGTCTGCAGCAGAGGCGGAGGAAGAGTAGGAGGGAAGCCTTGATGACAGTCAGCCATTGTCAGCAAGGGCAACTGACCTGGATGAGGTGGAGAAAGAAGAGGAAGAGGATGAGGAGGATGAGGAGTATGATTATTTTGGGGAGGAGGATGCTTCTCAGGGGCCAAGAGATAATGTTGGGGTGCCAAGGTCAGGTACAGGGTTTGTGCGTGACTGGAGGGATGTTGATTTCCATGAAAGTGCTCCTCCTCTCACCACTGGCAGTGCATCATTGACACCTGGAACATTGGCCCACATGTGTGATTATGCCTTGCAGATCCTAAAAAGGGACCCCGCATTGCCAAAATGATGAAGGATGACGACTACTGGTTGGCCAGCATCCTGGATCCATGCGATAAAGGCAAATTACAAAACTTAATGCCACAGGAGAACCTAGAGATAATATTGGCTAACAAACAAGCAACTCTGGTAAACCGTTTGTTGGAGGCATTTCCAGCACACAGCACTGGTGCTGGTTCTCCCATGAGCCATAGAGGCCAAATTGGAAGAGGTGTTCATGGTGCACACAGCCGAAGTAGCGTTGGAGGCAGGAATTTCATGACCATGTTGTGGAATGATTTCTCAAGTACCGCTCACACGACTGCTAATACTGAATCGATTGCAAGTGACAGGAGACAGCAGTTGTCAACTATAGTTACAAACTACTTCTCCTCCCATATCGATGTTCTCCCTCACAGGTCATTCCCCTTTGACTATTGGGCTTGTGAACTGGACACCTGGCCTGAATTGGCACAATATGCCTAACAGGAGCTCGCTTGCCCTGCTGCTAGTGTGTTATCTGAGTCTTCAGTGCTGCTGGATCAATCCTGACAGAAAAAAGGACCCGTCTGTTGACCCAAAATATTGATGCTATAACCTTCATTAAAATGAACCATGCATGGGTTTCCAAGGAATTTGTCCCACCTTCACTTGATGACACATAGGTGGCAATAAAAATGGCTCGCTTTTGCCCTCCTCTTCCTCATACTTCTCCAATTCCTCCATTTGCAGCTGCTGAATGTACAGCCTAGACATCAACATATGGCATTTTTTCATCCTCCCTAACTGGGCTGCCCCCCCCCCCCATGGCCGTGGTCACCACCTGGCGCACCCGGGCAAGTGCTGTTGCCCTGAACAGGTGGGTGGGCCCACTCGCCGTCAGACAAACCAGCGTACTATGAGGATCCCTGTGCCAGTACCGCCACCCACGAATGGGCCCCCCTGCTTGCTCAGGGCCCAAGCACTTGCAAGACTTACCTCTCCCTGTTCCACCGCTGTGTAGTCTGGCCAGTTAAATCCTTCACAGTAATGGGCACTACAACTTTGCAGAACTGATCGATGATGGTTAAAACTTAGCTATGGCCAGTCCTGCTGGGCTCTACCTTCAGATGATCAATGGCTACCATTTGAAATGGACGTCGAGTCACAATAGGATGTAGGGGTGCTTTATGATCAGCTTTCACAGTTTTCCTAGTCACAGACGTGTGACATTCCTGCCACCATTTTTCAATGTCTCCTCTCATGGCAATCCAATAGAATCACCTACGTCCTGTTGCTTCTGTTTTTTGCACTCCAAAGTGAACAGACAGATCATGATAGGCAGTGAGGACCATGTGTACATCTCTCCCTGTGATCACAATTTGGTGGAGATGAGTAACGGTGATGGGATACATGCTACTGCTATACAGCAACCCTTTATTCACAAACAACCATTTTCGCAGTCTCCACAGACAAATTAATTGAGGGTCAGCATCGCCTCTGCGTATCCTCCTGGGAGGTTTTCCCGTGATTAGTAATTTTTAAAATTTCTGCAATCACTCGACTTTCCGTCTGGAGTTGTATCCATCTTGTTTCCTGTAGTGGACAGTCTGGACTGGCTTACTGACACTGACATATATACAAATATTTAAAAGTACCCCAATAATGTATACTGTTGTACGCATCGAATCCATTTCCCTTTTTCTAATTTTTATATTCTGGTGTAATCCATACTGAGCCTGTGAGAGTTTGTGTCTGACTCTTTTAAACTATAGGGAGATTTAAAATGACACCAACACTATATGCATCTGTATGCTTGTAATATTATACTCTTTTTGTACTTTTTATATTCTTGTCTAATCCCTACTGAGCCTGTGAGTGTATTTTTCTGACTCCAGATATATAGACGAATGTTTCCAATTACCCCTGGACTGGATACACCTTGTATCTGCTTATACAGTACCTTTTTTCAACATGTTTGAGTACGGTTAAATCCATACTGACTGAGTGAGCAGGTGTGGTTGACTCATGAAATCTTGTGGTTGGAAAAAATAATGGAAAGACATGGAAACATCAAAAAAACTTAGGTTAATATGGTGTAGGTCCATCGTTTGCGGCGATTATAGCTTCGATTATCCGAGGTATGGATTCATGCAAGGTGTGAATTGTTTCCAAAGGAATTGTAGCCCATTCTTCAGTTAAAACACCCTCCAGTTCTTTGAGCGACAATGGTGGCGGAAATCGACGTCTAACTTGAATCGATAAAATCTGCCATAAATGATGAATAATGTGGAAGTCTGGGGATTGTGGGGGACAGATGAGATGCTCAACTTCATTACAGTGTTACTCGTGCCATGCTTTAACGATTCGAGCTGTATGAATTGGTGCATTATCATCCTGAAAGATGGCGTTCCCCTCTGGGAACAGTGCTTGATCCTTAGGATGCACTTGGTTGCCCAAAATGCCTAAATAATCGTGGCTGTTACTTCTTCAATGAAGGGATATCATTGGCCTGGCGTATCTCAACAAAATAGCACCCCAGATCATCACAGAACATCCGCCATGTTTTAAGGTTGGGAGAAGGCAGTCTGGATGGAATGCATCTTTAGGCTGTCTTCAAACGTACACTCGACCGGAGGTCGGAAATAAGGTAAACAATGATTCATTTGAGAATATAAAATGTTTTCACAGCTCGAGGGACCTATTCTGGAGGTTTCTACACCACTCTAAATGCATGGAAACATTTGTCATTGAGAGAAGCATTTTTACAATTCCAGCTCTTCCATGGAATCCAGATTTGTGCAGCTCGCGACACACTTTTTTTGTGGAAACTGTGTTCTGTAGGTGTTCATTGAGCTCTGCATTGATTTTCCGAGCAGTGGTCTTGTGATCCTCTCTCCCAATTTGCTTTACAGTCCGACAGTAACTCAGTCAACTTTGACTTTCGTCCGGACCTGTGCTTTGCTGCGGACATTTTTCCTTCTCTTTCAAACGCAGTCATTACTTTGGAGACAGTACCGCTTGACACGCCAGAGCATACGGTCACTTTCTGTTACACTAGTGTGGTGCCCCAGAGGCTCAGTCGCCACAGAGGTACTGCACCTCCTCCTGAGGTGTGGTATCCCACCATCCAGGTAAGGTGGAGACTCCTGACCACGCTCCAACACCTGCACCCCACACCACAAAGTAGTGTAGCAAAGCACCTTCGGTGGCTCCCTGCTTGGAGTATAGCAAAGCACCCATTGGTGGCTCCCTGCTAGGAACACGAAACATGCTGGGAGGTGGGTGGAGTTAGATTACATTACAAGGAGCCGGACGAGTTTAGGATGAGAGGTCAGTTGGTTAGAGAGTTAGAGAGAAGAAGATCCCTGGAGAGAGGGATAGATGGATGGAAGTGCTGCAGCAGATCCCAGTGATCTGGGTCTGCTGGCACGGGAAAGGAAGAGAGAGAGAGCAACATAGACTGAAAGCTTGATTCTCCATAGAAAGAAAGATTAGTACGGAACGTGAGGAGTAAAAGGGAACAGAGGACGTGGGTTAGAAGAGAACCCTTCCTAGAAGTTCCAAGCGCAAGGCCGGGGCCCGGTCCCCGAGATTGTATGGATACGAATGGTCCTGCAGCAGACACCAGAGGAATAGAAGTAGAGACCACTATATTCCCACACAAGGCTTTGGGGCTCAACAGCAACTGGATAGTGAGCCAGGATTTAGAAGTAAGAAGTCCCCGAAGCAGGCTACAGCTGTCTGCCGTACAAGTAGAGTTCATAAGAACATCGGACAGGTTAACTCCAGTGTAACTCAGTACTAGGAGTACTTCATTTAAAGGCGCTATAAGAGGAGACGTTCAGAAAGGCACATGTTGGCGGAGTGTTGGAAAGGAGTATTCCATCTGGCCTGGAGGTTGACTGAGTCCCTGACCCGGAGGACACGGCATGGAGGCAGGCACCTGTTTGTGCAAAAGACTGTGAGTAAAGCTTTGGAACTACATACCCTGGTGTCCTCCACTTATTCCCTGCGCCATCCCAACTAGCACAGCCGCCACCTCTGCGCCTGACACTACACCATCTAAGTGTCACTTCACCTACACTGCCTTGGGACTCCAGCCCTGCCTGTGGAGGGCCATAACATCATTGCTGCACCACACCATCTGTCCCAGAGGATCTGTCTGCAGCGTCGGCTTACATCTTCATTGCCGAACATCACAGGTGGCGTCACGAATCACTTATAAACTTTCATCACCTTACGCACACTGAAACAACCCCTTTTACAATGGGTGCCCAGGGCCACGGACCGGGTCACCACTGCTGTGACAATCCCCTCTGAGAGACCGGCCCGGTACCGAGTACCCCACAGCCCTGGGTGTGACGGCGACCCACTAGCACCTGCCATACCAGCATCAACAATTTGGGCTCTTTGAAAATCAGAGAGGTCTGCCACTGGTATCAGGTTTTCCTCAATGTTCTTAGAATTATGCAAAACAAACAGTTAATTTATATACACATATCACATGACACAAATAATCAACTACAATACATTAACATATGTCACGGTTTGCATGTTTAGAACATTTTTGAAGATAATGATGACAACACGTTAGGTGTTTGGTTTCATTATTTTGTCCAACCCCTGTATATGCGGAGTGTGTATAAAAGCCCTCCCAGCTGACCGCCATTTTTCTTCTGCCCATCTTTACAGTAGGGAGAGGTTGCTGATGCTGTTTATGATTTGGGAGACACTTAGGTCCATAAACAGAAGTTGTTATGTGCTTGTGCTGAACGCAATTGTTGTGTTCTGTTAGTGTGCAGTGACAGGGGAGGATTTTCTTGTGTGCAGAAGCGCTAGTTATTAGGCTGCCTGCCAGTGACAGGGATGATTTTCTTTTGTGCAGCAGCGCTGATTATTAGCCTGCCTTACAGCAGTATTGCTGTGTGGACACAGCTGTTGTGACTGCTTTTACACAGCACTCCTTTTATTCTGTTTTCCTGCAGTGAACGAACGTTCATTATTTCATACACCATATAGAGCTGTACGCTCCTCACACACTACCGTGCACTGGATGGTATCACGGAGAAATACATGCTGACTATCTGTATGAGACAACGGAAATATATAGGGAGATTAACATTTTCGATTACACTATATACACCTGGTAGTTGATGAAACAGTACCTTAGTTCTAAATTTTTTCTTACGGTATAATCCATACTCAGTGAGCGTGTGTGCTTTACTCATTCAATATATACGGAGAAAAACATTTTACCCTATACTCTATACACCTCCTATCTTGTGATACAGTACCTTTGTTAGACATGTTGTCTTACGGTCAAATCCATACTGGGTGACTGTCTGAGGGGGACTACGGAAATATATACAGAGATTTAAATTGTACCCTACAATACATATACTTGCTATGTTGTTATCCAGTATCTTTTTTAAACATTTTGTATTATGTTCAAATCCAGACTGAGTGAGCGTCTGAGGGTAACTCCGGAAATATATACAGAGATTTACATTTTGCCCAACACTGTATCCAGCTGTACGATTTTGATACAGTACCCTTTTTTGCTATTTACATTCTCTTGTAATCCATACTCAGCCTGTGATTGTCTGTCTATTACTCTGTAAATATATTTGGAGATTTCTGATTAACACAACACTGTATACAGCTGTAAGCTTGGGATAGATTACCCATTTACTGCTGTTTTTATTCCGGTCTAATGCATACAGAGTCTGTTTATGACTATGGAAATATATACGCAGATTTACAATGACCCCTACACTGTATACAGCTGTACGCTTCTGATCCATTACCCTTTTACAGCTTTTTACATTGTGGTGTAATCCTTAATGAGCCTGAAAGTGTCTACGTCTGCCTCCTGAAATATATACGTACATTTACAATGTTGAAACTATAACATATATATAAATAGTAGCTGGTGTTACTGTGCCCTTTCTCAACTATTTATATTACTGTCTAATCCATAATGAGGCTGTGAGCATCTGTGTCTGACTCATGAAATATATACGCATATTTACTATTATCCCTACACTGTATACAGCTCTACGCTTGTGATACATTACCCATTTACTACTTTTATATTCTGGTGTAATCCATAGTGAGCCAGTCAGAGTGTGTTTCTGACTCTGGAAATATATACGGATATACCTGGTATCAGGTGATACTGTACCCTTTCTCAACTTTCTATATTCTTGTCGAATCAATACTGGGCCTGAGAGCATCTGTGTCTGCTTACTGAAATATATACGGAGATTTAGAATGTTTAAACTATGCTATATATTTCTGGTGTCTGCTGTTACTGTACCCTTTCTCAACTTTCTATATAGTTGTCGAATCAATACTGAGCCTAAGAGCGCCTGTGTCTGCCTCCTAAAATATATACAGAGATTTAGAATGTTTAAACAATACTATATATACCTTGTAGCTGTTGATACTGTACCCTTTTTTAACTTTTTATAGTATTGTACAATTCATACTGAGCCTGTGAGTATCCGTGTCTGACTCTGGAAATATATACGGAGATTTACAATGACCCCTACACTGTATAAAGCTGTACGCTTCTGATACAGTACCATATATCTGTTGGTATTTTTGGTCCATTTTCACAAATATTGGGAAGTATGGTGCAAGAGGCTGCGGACGTGGGCGTGGGTGGCTAGCTGGTAATGATGGTGGTGGTGGTGTATCTGCTGGTAGTGCCAAAAGAACAATACCAGGTAAGGCAGGAGAGATTGAGACTGCGGCATGGTCTTGCTCCTGAAGACCTGGATGGCTCCCTTTTCTCAGAGTAGGTAAACTGCTTTTAAAGCCAGAGCATCAGGAACTGGTTTTGGCTTACATTGCCAAAACAGCCTCCAGCTCTATCGCCTCCTCTTCTGAAGTTGCAAAAAATGCAAGCACTGGGTCGTCAGTGCAGGCTTCTGGTCAGGAACAACACCTTTCCTTGTGTCCTTCACCCCCACCAAAAGTGAAGGATGCGGCAGGCAACACTTCAGATTACTCCATGGAGCTCTTTTCACATACCATGCCTGGGTTATCAAGTGAAATCCTGAATTCCCCAGTCCAACATGAATCACAGATGGAGTGCACTGATGCACAGCCACTGCTAGATGATTCTACTGGTACATTCACCAACAGCATTACATTCCCATTGCACTCTACAGAGCTAGAATCTGACTCTGATGAAACTCAGGTACCTCTTCCCACATACTATAGCACCTTACACAGCGACGCAGAGGAAGGTGCAGATGAAAGTGCCAGTTCCCTGAGCAGGTGGAGGGGCATACTCGTGGGCGACGGCACTGGCACAGGGCCCCTCATTGTATGCAAAAGTGTCTCTGCTGGTGGGAGGGCCCACTCACCATCAGACACACCGGCGTACTATGAGGGGCCCTGTGGACAGTTTATCAGATTCCAATACGGACAGCTAACATACTCAACCTCAATGGTAGGTATAATAATCAACACACACTTGTATATAGCACTACAATGAGCCACCTAAGAAAATCCTGGGCAGGCTGCACATGTGTATGAAGGAATAAATTGATATTTGATGTGCTAATCCATAGTCCTGGAGATCGTTTAGGCAACCGATTACCCTACCTAAAACACATGTGCAAAAAATGATTTTTTTTGTATCAAAAAATTGGTTACTGCATACACAAAAAAATAATAAGGGGAAAAAAGAAGAAAAAAATAAAAAAAACCCCTGTTATCACATAAATTATTGACTATGGATTAGCACATCAAATACCAATTTATTCCTTCATGCACATGTGCAGTCTGCCCAGGATTTTCTTAGGTGGCTCATTGTAGTGCTATATACAAGTGGGTGTTGATTATTATACCTACCATTGAGGTTGAGTATGTTAGCTGTCCGTATTGGAATCTGATAAACTGTCCATTTCATGTTAACAATATTTCTATATTTTTTATGATTGCTATGCTGACTACTTAATCAGGCTCTGTCACATATATATATTTGTACGTCACTTATATCTGCCAGCTTGGTGCAATTGGGAATATGTGGGTCCTTATATGGACCTTCTGTGGTTTCATGTGGGCCTCTTTTAGGCTTTTTTAATTGATTTTACCTTTAGTCTGTCTAATTAGTGTGCTTTTCTAATAAAATTCATATTAATAATTATTTTGTCATTGTTCATTGGTAGGGTGATCGTGACTATCATACACACTGCTTTCTCTCTTTTTTTCAAGCACCACAGTATTATCGCAAAGGATTTTGATTATGAAATGGGGTCTGGTGCCTGCACCAGAGTATTATCCCAAGCAATTTCAATTATAAAATGAGATCTGGTACCTTCACGAGACTATTATTCCAAACAATTTGGATTAGGAAATGAGGTCTGGTGCCTGCACCAGAGTATTAACCCAAACAATTTTAATTAGGAAATGTGACCTTCTGATTCCTGAATGCAACACAGTTTTATCCAAATTATTTGGATTAGCAAATACGGCCTCATGGCTGAACCCCTCTATTAGGGCTAACAATTTTTAAGAGGAAATGTGGTCTTCTGATTCCTCACTGCAACACAGTTTTATCACAAACTTTTTGGATTAGCAAATAGGGACCCTTTGCTGGACACTTATATTAGGACTTATGATTTTTAAGAGGAAATGTGACCTTCTAATTCCTCACTGCAACACAATTTTTGCCCAAACAATTTTGATTAGCAAATGGGGCCTCCAGAGACTGCAACACAGTTATAGCACAATCTACACTCACTGGCCACTTTATTAGGTACACCTGTCCAACTGTGTGTTAAGACTTAATTTCTAATCAGCCAATCACATGGCGGCAACTCAGTGCATTTAGGCATGTAGACATGGTCAAGACAATCTCCTGCAGTTCAAACCGAGCATCAGTATGGGGAAGAAAGGTGATTTGAGTGCCTTTGAACGTGGCATGATTGTTGGTGCCAGAAGGGCTGGTCTGAGAATTTCAGAAACTGCTGATCTACTGGGATTTTCACGCACAACCATCTCTAGGGTTTACAGAGAATGGTCCGAAAAAGAAAAAAAATCCAGTGAGCGGCAGTTCTGTGGCCGGAAATGCCATGTTGATGCCAGAGGTCAGAGGAGAATGGGCAGACTGGTTCGAGCTGATAGAAAGGCAACAGTGACTCAAATTGCCACCCGTTACAACCAAGGTAGGCAGAAGAGCATCTCTGAACGCACAGTGCGTCGAACTTTGAGGCAGATGGGCTACAGCAGCAGAAGACCACACTGGGTACCACTCCTCTCAGCTAAGAACAGGAAACTGAGGCTAAAATTTGCACAAGCTCATCGAAATTGGACAGTAGAAGATTGGAAAAACGTTGCCTGGTCTGATGAGTCTCGATTTCTGCTGCGACATTTGGATGGTAGGGTCAGAATTTGGCGTAAACAACATGAAAGCATGGATCCATCCTGCCTTGTATCAACGGTTCAGGCTGGTGGTGGTGGTGTCATGGTGTGGGGAATTTTTTCTGGGCACTCTTTGGGCCCCTTGGTACCAATTGAGCATCGTTGCAACGCCACAGCCTACCTGAGTATTGTTGCTGACCATGTCCATCCCTTTATGACCACAATGTACCCAACATCTGATGGCTACTTTCAGCAGGATAATGCGCCATGTCATAAAGCTCGAATCATCTCAGATTGGTTTCTTGAACATGACAATGAGTTTACTGTACTCAAATGGCCTCCTCAGTCACCAGATCTCAATCCAATAGAGCATCTTTGGGATGTGGTGGAACGGGAGATTCGCATCAGGGATGTGCAGCCGACAAATCTGCGCCAACTGTGTGATGCCATCATGTCAATATGGTCCAAAATCTCTGAGGAATGCTTCCAGCACCTTGTTGAATCTCTGCCACGAAGAATTGAGGCAGTTCTGAAGGCAAAAGGGGGTCCAACCCCTTACTAGCATGGTGTACCTAATAAAGTGGCCAGTGAGTGTAGTTAGATGCTGAAAGATCGATTTCACACAGGACAGGATCCTATTTAGCTGGCAAGTTCATTTTCAGCAGCAGCATCACTAGCAGGAGCATTTCCTCTGCGCTGTGACACTGAGAAAATGGCAACAGCAAAACAAGATGTCCTCTTTTTATATGGACATCTTGAGTTTGACATCTTGACATGTGACTTCGGCAGCCAATCAGAGAAGACCTTGTGACATACGTTGTGGATGGTTTCTGCACCCTGATTGGCTGCCGAAATGTACACACATAAATAAATAAATAAAAATGAAAAAAAAAAAACACACTCTGCAGCTCCTCTGACCTAGACACCCTCCCGTCATAAAACACCCCCCCGCTCATCATACACCATCCTACACAATGTGAGAACAAAAGCATTAGTGTAAACGCAATCATTTATTGAACTATGACCAAATTTTGCCAAACCGGGAAACCGAACACAAATCTGATTGTGCTATGTTTGTGTCGAATTTGAGATTGGCACATGTTTTCAGAACAAGTTCACTCATCTTTATTCACTATATGTAGTCTCCTCATGTCTTCTATTTTCTTTTATAGCAATACAGATTACGTTTTCTAATCCCTTATTCAGTGATTTTTTGATTTCCGGGACATTACAGTCGACTATCAGTGATTTAGCTTAGTCTGTCTAGGATGTGTGATGGGGCAGAAGGTCAATCTCATAGTGAAACATGTGGAGAATATTACTGTGTGGTTATTGCTATTTTTATAACAAATGCTGTGGGCTAGGCATTTATCAATAAAAGAATGCTAATTCTGGATATCGTCCTGATACAATGAAAGCATGAAAGGTGCTATAGGTTACACTCAGAATTCTGAAACCAATTAAGTGTTTTAGTGTTTAATTTCTGCACAATCACTATATGTAAATCATCTCCAATAATCACGTTTTAATGTAAAAATAATATGTAGTTATCTGTCATACCAGCGAAGTTTAGTGCTCTATTACAATTTTTTTTTACTGCATTAATGATTCAATTCCTCTTCCAGAAAGGCTTTTTTCTCCTTGTTATTCCTGTTTCTTTGATAAACAGATTGGAATTTAATGTTTGTGTGGTTGATGGCAGCAACAGTAGCAGTGCAGAATGGAACATGATGGACAGCCAGTAGATGTCCAATTGTATGTGGGTGGTAGCACTCATTGTCGTGGCAGCAGATGTGCAGAGTGCAACATGATAGACAATCAGGTAGCTGCACTGGCAATATTGAGTTGGTAATAAATAACCAGTCCCCACTGTCAGCAATGGCAGACAGATCTAATCAGTCATTCTCTAAAGGAGAGGAGAAGTTGCTGACATCTCTATAAGAAATCTTATGGTTATACATTGCACTTGGCTGGATTAAATCTAGTTTTTCTAATTTGTAAGCCACAAAATAGAAGTATCAAAATATCAAAAGTATCAAAATAGCAGTAGTTAGCTAACCAATGGACTGTGTTAACTATTAGGGCCAGCCCATGATGGGAGGAGTTTCATGGGCAAAAGGAATTCAGTTCCTGTTGTCAGGCAGACAGGGAAGATTATTGAACAGAGAAGAAGTTATAGTCCTAGTGTTTAAAGACCTGCACTGAAAGGGGTGTTTGTATGAGAATAAGGGAGACCATACTTGAATAGCATGTTCTAAAGTAAACAACGATGAAGTGGTAGAAGGATTCCTTATCTCAGGCAAGTGGGGGCCAACAGCAAATGTTCATTATGCTTTACAAGAAGTGAAGTCTAGCCAGACCTTAGTGTCATAGAGGAAATGATGGACAGGTTGGGACACATGTTCTCTTACGGTGAATTGAAGATCCAGTTTCACCACAGGGCATATGGTCCACATCAAACCAAAATAACATTTGGGAATAGCAGTGAGGATTTGTTATAATGCACCTCAGCCAATGATTTCCTCACACGAATTGAAAATGGAGGTTCCTAAATGTAAGATGTAGCAGAAGCAATGTACCGCCACGTGTAACTGTGAAGTTTCTGCTCCTGAATTGTGCAGATTTATTCTTTAAGTGTTATACCTGCTACCAGATGTACATAGTTCTCATCAGTTTGGTCAGTAAAGAAAAAATTATATTTGGATTCTGGTCTAACTCATTTATCTGTACCTCATCGGGTCATGCCCACCAGGTCAAGTTGTAGCATGCGGTCTGCAGTGGCGTATTGCTAAAGTAAAGGTTTTCACAAAGCCAGCGAGGATCCTTATTTTCCTGTAGTGTGTTGGGGAGCGAATGCAACCCTCGGCCACGGCCTCTGCGCCTCATACAATTCTTATCAGGCAGTGGTGTGTGTGAAATTGGAACTATGCCTGATGCATTTTTCAAAATTATGTAACATACTGTATCTAAAAGCACTTTTGTTATGCACATAACTCACTCATAATAACTCGTAGATAATGATAATAGTAAAACCTATGACACAGAGAAGCTACACTGGTCCCTAGGCAATCCGTAGCCACACAACTTTAGCTCCTTCCAGGACTTGACTCCTTAAAAGGCCGTCGAGGGGTTTCTCGAACCTCCTGCAGAAAGAAAGGTGAGGCAGCAGAGCACAGCTAACTAGGAAAGGGAAAGTGTTCCGAAGAATACAAGGACCCAGGTTGCGGAAACTTAAAGCACGTGCACAAAAGAGAAATAAGGAGATCTAAAGAGAATGATAACTGAAACAAGAATAATCTCACACAAACCTAACTGAGGAGAATTAAAAGGTGCTGGGAAGACAAATAAACACACACCATAAGTGTACTGTCCATTAACATAATTGCTGTCTAGAAAGTTTAGTCATATTTTTTTGTGTCTCTATTATTACAGACATTGTATTTTTGTGTGTATTAATCCTTCCTATATTTTATATTGTATGGTAGCAGCACCATCTGCTGGCAGTTTAATGTATACATTCTAGTTTAATTTGCAATGTATTATGGGAAGTTCCTAGGGCATTGTGGGATTTATTCCTGTGGCATTGAGGTCTTATTATGACACTGTAAAGGGAACAGCAGCCATTGTTCCTCCATGCATCTGTGGGGAAACCTCACCATTCATTTTCTTCAGAAAAGTCTTTGGAAAAACAGAATGCTTTCCTTAAGGAGAGCCATATCTGCATCAAATACTGCTCTTCAACATCTCACTTCACCAGAGACTGTGAAGTTAGTGCAAAGTATGCCGAATGTGAGAGTACTGAACATAATTCAGCTATACACCCTGGACCACTATCGGACACTTCCCCATGTCCAAGAGCATAGTGGGAAGCTCAAGGACTCAAATACTGACTCTCCAGCAATTACTTCTCAGTGTACAGAAGTTTTTGGAAATCTCATAGGAGGCAAGTCCTGCTCTAAAATTTCCCTAGTGAGAGTTTACCCAGTAGATGAAAAGGACAAAGCCGTCAAAGTATATGCGATTTTAGATGATCAGAGTAACAGGTCATTAGCCACGTCTGCCTTCTTTGATAGCTTTAACGTCAGAGGACTCAGGACCCCTTACTCTTTAAAAACCTGTGTCGGTAGAGTAGAGACAGCTGGTAGGACAGCAACAGGCTACATAGTCGAGTCTATATATGGCCAAATGTGTCTGCCCTTACCAACCATATTGGAATGTAATCAGATTCCTGACAATAGGTCAGAGATACGTACGCCTGAAGTGACATCCCATCATTCTCATCTGAAGTCTATGGAACACCTGATTCCCAACCTTGACCCAGAGGTTCAAATAGTCTTGCTCCTTGGGAGAGATATTCTACGAGTCCACAAGGTAACACAGCATATCAATGGCTCTCACAACGCTCCATATGACCAGAGACTCGACCTTGGGTGGGTCATTGTAAGGAGAGGACTCTTTAGAAAAATCACACAAACCGACAATGGTTAACAACATGCTTACCAGTACACTCGAGAACGGATGTCCATCTCTCCTTCAACCATGTGAAAATTACTACTTCATAAAGGAATTGCTACACAGCACTTCAGCACCAAGTATCTTAGCGAGTTGTGCCAATGATGATTGCATTCAGAATTGCGACCAAGATCACCTTGGGTGTACAGTCTTCTGCAAGACCAAAGAAGATAATAGTACAGCAATGTCATTTGAGGATAGACAGTTCCTAGAGATGATGGAGCAAGGAACAATGCAGGACAAAACTAAGAGCTGAATTGCACCTCTACCCTTCAAGTCTCAAAGACAACGCTTGACAAACAACAGAGAACAAGTTTACAAACACTTTGTCTCCCTCAGACACAGCTTCTATAGTAGACCAAAGATGAAAGACCATTTCTTAACCTTCATGGAGAAGATACTGTATGTAAGAACGGTCATGCAGAGTTAGCACCTACACTTCAAGACTCTGAAGACCACTGGCACCATGGTAAATGCGTCCACACAGCTCTGGAGCTAGAGCAGTTGAAGAATGTAATTATCCAAGCTGTACAGTGGGAAAACTATGCCAAAGAAATTGACTGTGTAACCAACCAAAGACCAATACCAAAAGATAGTGTTCTGAGGAAACTCGGAGCAGCAAGAGAACTGCAACTCTCTTCCAACTTGGATATTTATGGCATAGAAAAATACCTAAGTGTACAAGGGTGTACTTGGACATTCAACCCACCACATTCTTCACACATGGGAGGTGTATGGGAGAGAATGATTGGTGTCGTAAGGAAGATCCTTGATTCAATCTGCAAGGATCTGCAAGACTGATGCATGAAAGCTTGACAGCCTTCATGGCCGAAGTATCAGCCATCACAAACGCCAGACCGATGACTCTAATTTCCAGTAACCCAACTGTTCTCACCCCAGCCCTGCTGCTTACACACAAGACCGACGCTAATTGCTCTCCACCTGGAGAATTTAATGTTAAAGGAGTCGATGGAGACAAGTCTCTCCAATGCCTTTTGGGACAAGTGGAAAAAACAGTACCTGCCTACTCTGCAACAGAGGAGAAAGTGGCAAACCAGCAAGCCTAACCTCCAGCCTGGCGATATAGTGCTAATGAAATTCTGTCAGTCTTGGAGAAATGAATAGCCATTAGGTCCCATTACCCAGACATTCCCGAGTAAAGACAGAATTGTATGTAAGATAGAAGTAAAAAGGCGAGACCAAATTGTTCCTCAGGCCAGTAGGGTAACTCGTTCTGCTCTTCCCGTCCAATTAAGACAGTAGTGACGTCAGCTGATGTCAAGCAGGGAGTGTTATGTCCAGCAATATAACTGCTGTCTAGAAAGTTTAGTAATATTTTTTTATGTCTCCGTTATTACAGACATTGTATTTTTGTGTGTATTAATCCTTCCTATATTTTATATTGTAAGGTAGCAGCATCATCTGCTGGCGATTTAATGTATACATTCTAGTTTAATTTGCAGTGTATTATGGGAAGTTCCTAGGGCATTATGGGATTTTTCCTGTTGCATTGTGGTCTTATTATGACACTGTGAAGGGAACAGCAGCCATTGTTCCTCCAAGCTTCTGAGGCGAAAACACATTGTTTGCTTTCTTCATGCTCCTTAAGGCATAGTTGGTAAGCACTATCTATGTGTTACAGTCCTCTGTTTATCAATATGTTTGCTCTACTAAGTAGGTAATCATCAGTTTGTACTGCCTCATGTTACCTGTATATTACCTCATATTACTGTGTATTGCAGACTATCTGTATTTTATGCACTGAACAGTTATGTATTCTGAAATGCTCCTGTTATTGCATCCTATAGTTTCACCCTTTCGTGTCGTATCTGCAATCAATAAAAGAAGGTTACAACTTACAGCCTCTTTTTCTTAAAGAAGACCCCAGGGGGTTTAGCTACATGTCTCACTACACACCATGCTAACATGTATGAGGACAGTATAATAAGTACAAAAGGTGTTTGCCTAGCAGGGAAAATCCCTTTGTTGAAGAGTTGCAATCCCCTAATCCCCTTAGAAGTATAGCCAACAAGTAAGTGTAGTGAAGGGAGAATACATGCAGCCCAACCCAGAATGTGATAAGGCAACCAAAATGGGAGAATAGAAACACCTCAAGAGGAGCAAAACCAGAACGGAAAAATAAAGGCAATATGAACCATCTGCATAAGGACGGGGAAAAAAAAGGCAATATCCCAGAAGACAGGAGAACAAGCCATGAAGCAAAAGGTAAACTAATCAAATCTCTAAACCAATCATTCAATTTGCAGCCACTCTTGCACTGAAAGAGTGAGATTTTGTGGTCTCCTTCTACTTCGGCACTGGATGAATGGAAAGAGCACAAAAACGCAGTTATAATATGAGTCCCTGTATTCAGACTAATTTGCAGTGAGTCTATCCATGTAAATAATTTTATACTTCAACCAAACCTGCCTACCGTGCTAACTCTGAAGTATGGGTTGGGGTTAGGACAAAAATACATTGCTGTAGAAATTATAATAATTTTTTAGCGGAACTATCCAATTTGCATTGAAGAATAGGTTGTTGATATATTAAACTGTCTATTCCAACCTCCTTATCTTTATTCACAATGGTGTATCCATAAATCTTATACAGATTTTAAGAGACAGATATGATTTGTAACTTTGATTTGTAAAGTTCATTGCTGCACTCCGACTGACTCTTACTTCTTTCCGAAAACTTCTACCTCCCAAGTCACCACAGTTAATAAATATTGTTGGAGATAGTGGCAAGAAATGTGACACCTTGTCAGAAAGAAAATTAATCTGATACTGGGAAGAATAAAAATATAATCAATTAGAAAGTCATGAGGAAGGAAACTATTGCAAATTGCACAGTTTATTTGTGACTTTAAGTCTCTTTTCTGCAGTCTTTCCAAATTCACAAAGCAATAATTCAATAACATTATTAAAACATTGTTTATTTTTTAAACCCATTCCGGTGAAAATTTCATTTTACACCAAACTGCTCTGGTAATTTAATATCTATTAGTTATGCTTGCTTAAATTACTTAATTCATTTACACACAACTTTACGGATATTATCATCACTGTCTCCATTAGTCCCCACAATCTAAACTTCCATTGAATTATAGGGAAATTAGCACAGTACTTAAAGAAATGCCAATTGATCATGAGAGAACATTCAAACTCCTTTTCAGATGTTACCATTGGTCAGATTTGACCTCAGGGCTAAAAAGCAACCGTGCTAAGCACTGAGCCACCATGCTGTCCATAAGCAGGGGTGAGTGTAGATTTCACATCATAGAAGCCTTTCAAAACGTTTAAAGGGAACATGTCATCAGCAATAAGGCATAAAGTCTTAACTTCCTTGTAAAATTTCATTTTGAAGTTTTAGAGAAATCAAGCATCGGGATGCTTAGGCACGCTCGTTACTTGGCCAAGTATCACGTGGTGCTTGAGATCATTCTCAAGTCATCACCAGCATATTTCACGGCTGTTTTTCTGCAACTACACATGCAGAGTATGCCTGCCAATCATGGCATTGACACATTGCCACATTGCCACATTGTACCCTAAAATATTGTAGGGAGAATTTCTGCACAGGGTATAGTGTAATAGAGGCATCTAGACAGGGATTATTGCCTTACAGTCTTTGCGGCTGCTATGTAAAATTAAAATTCATTTTCAGCGCTATATCTAATCCATTCTATTCCCTAGTAATACCGATGATAGCTGGATTTAGTGTCGGTAGAGTTTCTGGAGAAGGGCTAGTTTAGCATTAGAAACATCTAGATGGGTTGTTGTCTTAAGGGGGCTTTACACATAGCGATATCGCTAGCAATATTGCTAAAGCATCACCGATTTTGTGATGCAGCAGCGATATTGCTAGCGATATCACTACATGTGATACTTATGTGGTTATCGGTGATCACGCGAGATCGGCCTGGTCCATTTCTCAGTGTCGGCTTCCTGCTGGGCTTCCTGCTGGCACTGACAAGCAACGTGTGGACGAGGGTGAAGGACGTCATCATCGCCGCGTCTGACAGGTAAGTAACGACAGCTGCTGCGTCGCTGCGTTGCTGCTGAGATCTGTCTGTTTGGCAGCTCACTAGCGACCATTTAGCGATGCACCAGCGATCCTGACTGGGTCATATCGTGGTCGGGATCGTTGGTGCATCGCTAAATGTAAAGGGGCCCTTACAATCCTTGCTGCTGCAACGAACAATCACAAGTACTTTTCAGGCCTATATCTATTCTATTATAGTCCCTATTATTACTGCTCTTAGCTGCATACCTAATTTAAAATGCACAAGTTATGTGGTAAAGGATGGGGAAGTAGACGTCCCACTGATGGTGGTGCATAGAGAGGCCGCAGCCATGGGCAATGGTAAACTGTGCCTGTTGCAGGAGCACAACAAACACAATAAGCATATAGACATAGCTTACTGTCCCACTTTACAAAGGGGCAAGAAAAACCATTGTTGAAGCCATAACAGTGCAAGTAGGAGGTGGATTGGATGGCAGATAATGCTTCCAGTATGTTTCCCAGCTCCACCCTGTCTTCCACAAGGTCCAGTCTCATTAGACAAGGCTTCAGACCACATAATCCTCACCCTGATGCTCCTTAGTCTCAAAATGGCGAATCCCAAGAGACAAGTGATCCTACACTCGGACACTCCAAGTAGTGCTTTACATTTCCATTTATTACTTCTTTTGGCCTCTCGCTGTGCATGTTTCAAGAGGGACATAAGAAGATTGTTTTTGATGATGCTCATATATTTGAGCAGCCATGGTCAGAAAAAGACAGTGGTGAATGGCAATTACTTTCACAAGAGGTGGATAATGATGAGACACAGTTCCCAACAAGTTATGTTGTTAAGTCAACAGGTAAGGATGAAGAATAAAATGAAGAAGTTGAAGATGAGGTGGTGGACAATAAAGTCACTGACCCAACTTGACAAGGTGGCATGAAGAGTGAGCACACCAGCGTGCGGTGGAAGAATCTCCAGCACAACAGGCACAAAGAGACAGTGGTGAAGCAAGATGGAGAAGGTAGGCAACTTGTTCGCCAAAGAACCCACATGTGGCTAGATCCCAGGCCAAGAGTTAGGTGTTTCCCTGTCTGGTGCTATTTTACAGACAGTGTGGACAACATGAAAATGGTCATTTGCAACCTGTGCCCTACCAAGATCAGAAGGAGCTCTCTTGTGTGACATGCACATAAGGAGCTGTCTTACACCACGTGCCCATACTAGAAAGCGCCTGTCTTAATCCTGCTCATTTAGACACTGTTCATATGTTCAGGTTTTAAATACATTAGATAGGGACTGCTTCAATACGAGTTACCTTAACGAGGTGGAGCAGGTTGGCATACATTTTTTTGCAAAAAATGTATCGAATAAATACCCTGTATTTATTGTTACCTTTTATCAGCACTTGCTGACTACTGTCATATGTCTTACTGCAAGGTATTTCTGCACATTTGTCATTCTCTGCTTTTTGCTTGTGTGTCGGTCAGTGGGTGGTGTGAACATTGTCCAACAGACTTGTTCACATTTGTGCATGTCACATGTGTTTTTAATCCAGTTTTTTTCGTGCTTATGCGTGATTTGAGAGACTCCACCTCTCTTGTGCGACATGCACATATGGAGCTGTCTTACACCACGTGCCCATACTAGAAAGCACCTGTCTTAATCCTGCTCATTTAGACACTGTTCATATGTTCAGGTTTTAAATACATTAGATAGGGACTGCTTCAATACGGGTTACCTTGACGAGGTGGAGCAGCTTTACATACATTTTTTTGTAAAAAAAATATCGACTAAATACCCTGAATTTGTTGTTACCTTTTATCAGCACTTGCTGACTACTGTCATATACAGAATTCACACATAGAAATAGCATACCGCCCAATATAAATAAACATGAAGAAGAATAAGATTAGAAAACCTTTTATTAGACATTACATAAAACCACAAAATCATAGTAATAGTAGATGAATTAATCAGTGTTTGGGAGACAAAAGACAGATTCCCCTGAACTAATTCATAGCCGAGGCACAAATAAAGTGCACCATAGGAAATGTTCCTAAAAAGAAGGAAGGCAAAAAAATGCCCAAGTCATGCCCTCTCCCCATGTGTACAAAAAGCATGTCTCTTTGATTCCCATAAATACACCTTATATCTCATTTCTGTGATTTATGAGTTAGATTGCATTTGGCTATACACCGGATACTGGTGCCCACCCGTTTGCCAGAAACCAAGATGTCCGCCGCGGGGGTGCGCATGCGCGGGCGACTCCACAGTCTCGCGTTGCCTAAGGCCTCCTCATGTGACTGCGATGGGCACTGACGTCACTGGAGATTTCTCCTGACCAGCGCTGCCATTGGAGGGCCGGCGGTGACGCGGTGCCTGTGTGAGCTCCGCCCCTCATGCGCCGCGTCCTAGCGGCTGATATCGCGCACCTGTAGGCAGGGTATTTAGATGTGGCTAGCATACTGATCCACATTGCCCCCCGAGGACGCCAGAAAGGCGAAGCGTGCGTCGGGGCATGTTCCTGGAACTTAGATATTCACCCAGATGGGTAAGCATGATATGGCACTTTGATCTGCACCGTCACTTTATTTAGAAGGGAAGGCACTGCCCCACTGGCGCGTCTCCATACATGTTGATTATTGTGTAGCCTTATCTGCAGTCTCTGCACTTTGCATTTAGATATGCGTATATACATTGAGTATTTATGGGAATCAAAGAGACATGCTTTTTGTACACATGGGGAGAGGGCATGACTTGGGCATTTTTTTGCCTTCCTTCTTTTTAGGAACATTTCCTATGGTGCACTTTATTTGTGCCTCGGCTATGAATTAGTTCTGGGGAATCTGTCTTTTGTCTCCCAAACACTGATTAATTCATCTACTATTACTATGATTTTGTGGTTTTATGTAATGTCTAATAAAAGGTTTTTTAATCTTATTCTTCTTCATGTTTATTTATATTGGGCGGTATGCTCTTTCTATGTGTGAATTCTGTATTATGCTTAGAGTGGCCCATCCCCTTTGGGGACTATGGAAATTGATAGTTACCCATAGTATCGGATATATCAAACTAATTGTCATTCTGTGTATTTTCACAGCCAAACTATCCGAGTGTATGGATTTGAAAGCACGTGAAAAAACGTGGCTTCATAAATTAGATGAAGTGTTTGGAGAGGAATAAATTGTGGTTTTTAATTCTAAAGAAACAGAGGATTCAGTTACTAAACTTAAATACCTTTATAACAAAAGGACTCGTTTGTGGTGGAATAAGGCTTTCCTGGAATGGTATCTTATCAAGGGATTGATACCACGTGGCCTGAGGATTCAGGTGTTTCCCTCCTTCAATATTGAGGATGAGGATTTCAAAAGGCAATGGGAAGATATCGCAACCATCTGCTCGAAAGGGTTCATGGAGGTGTTAATTAAATCTAATATGACCTCCCTGCATGATATTGATGGAGAGATTAACTCAATCCAGGATAGAGTCTTTGAGAATATGTCTTCAGAATCCATTTTGAAATTCAATAAGGATTTGGAATTAAAGTTTACGAAATGGGAGAAGGAGATTGTGGCTTCCAAATCTAAAAAATATCAAAGAGATGTATCTGATTTTAAGATGAATCATGTGTATAGATGGAGGAGGAATTACAAGAAACAATTGGGCACACAAAATAGGACACATAGGAATTCATTTTCATCAACATCCTCGGTTGATGAAGAGGTTGCTTCTAGCAGCCATTTGAGTTTGATGCAAAATGTTAGGATGGGCCACAATCGATTGGGTACACAACGTCAGAAGACTCAAAACAAACGCAAAGTGACACCACCCCAATCATTGGAAAAGAAGTTAAAAAATAATAAATTGGAAGTAATCAATCTGTCAAGTCACAATCTGACAGAGGCACAATTAGATGTTTTGGGGTTGGGTTTAACCTTTGTCCCCTCTAACAGGTTTGACTTTTTTGCAGCTATGAAGGACTTACAGCTCTTTCTAAGAAAGATAGTCCTCCGGAAACTACATACGAAAACTTCTAGTAATTTGGGCCTGAACTCAACTGAGGAACAGGAGGCTCTATCCATTTTGGAAGAATTGGAATGAGAGAGTTCCCCCAACACATCAGGTACTTTCCCTACTTCAATCTGTCCGAGATCCACCACTTTTCCCCCCTTCTCCTTATGCCCACAGGTGGAGATTTTTAACCAACTCGTGCTGGATGATTTTCACACTATTCCAAACCAGTGGAGGGGTGATAATCTCACTAAGAAACAGAGAGAAGCCCTAAGACAATTAAGAGATCTACGTGATGTAGTAATAAAACCAGCGGATAAGGGGGGAAATGTGGTGGTCTGGCCGAAAGTGAAGTATGAAAGGGAAGTCTATAGACAATTGAGGGATCGGGACTCGTATACATTCCTCCCGAATAGCCCTATGAAGGAATTCTCGGGGACTATCTTGGACATTGTGGAGAGGGCCTTTTCTCAAGGAATTATTCCTAAAAAAGTCCGTGATGGGTTGTTGGTGACTAATCCGGTGGTGCCCACCTTCTATTTATTACCCAAAATCCATAAGGATCCGATTGAGCCACCTGGGCGTCCTATTGTCTCTGGCATGGGAGGGCTGTGTGATCCGATTTGTAAGTTCATTGAATATTATTTACATCCTATTGTCGAGACCTTGCCCTCCTATGTCAGAGACACTACGGACGTCCTGACTAAAATAGATGGATTGATATTGGAGCCAGATATGTTCTTGGTGATGGCCGACGTTGAGTCTCTGTATACCAGCATCAATCATGTAGACGGACTGGAGGCTGTACACTTTTTTCTGGGTATGGGTGCCTTGGATCTTTCCCTGCGTTCCTTGGTCATGGAGCTGCTGGAATTTATTTTGTCACATAATTTCTTCACATTTAAGGATAGGTACTATCTACAGAAGCGCGGCACAGCCATGGGGGTGGCGTGTGCGCCATCCTATGCCAATCTCTTTCTCGGTCACTGGGAGAGGGAGTTGTTCGGGGATGGCGTTTGTGCCGCTTCCCATGTGCTGTGCTGGTACAGATATATTGATGACATCTTGTTTGTATGGCAGGGTCCCGAGCATGCTCTTCACAAATTCATCAGTAATCTCAATAAGAACAATCTAAACATCAAACTAACATACAAATGTTCCAGGGAAACTATTGATTTCCTGGACATTAAAATCATGGTTTCTGAGGGTGGTTCAGTGCTCACCGACGTCTTCTGTAAGGAGACTTCGGTGAATGCAATTTTACATGCAACATCTGCCCATACATCTTCTACGATCCAAGCCATCCCAATTGGTCAATTTTTGAGATTAAAACGCATTTGTGCTACTGATGTGATTTTTGAGGAGCAGGCTCGGGACCTTTCCCAGCGGTTCCGTGACCGGGGTTATAGCAGTAGATCAATTAAAAGGGGCTACCTACGGGCCAAGCGAACACCACGGAGTCAATTATTGGGGGTGAAACGTAAAGGGGCAAATGGGAATCAGCCCATTAGATTTATATCCACCTTCAATAATCACTGGTGCAAAATACGGGAAATCATGACTCGACATTGGCCGGTTCTAAGATCAGACCCGTTACTTAGAACGATTTTGCCAGAACGTCCCCTTCTAACAGCTAGAAGACCACAAAATTTGCGGGATATGCTAGTGCGCAGTCACTATGTGGCCAATCCTCCGGACCCTTTTGGTGCTGGTATACAGAGACAGGGCTGTTACCCATGTGGCTCCTGCTTGGCCTGTAAGAATATCCTTCGGGCTACTTCTTTTTCTAATGCTGTGGGAGGTGGGTACCATCGGATTTCCAGCTATATATCATGTAGTACATGTTACGTGATCTATCTCGCCACATGCCCATGTGGATTGAGATATGTGGGGTTAACTTCGCAGGAACTTCGGGTTCGTGTTAGAGAGCAAATTAGAGATATCAGGGCAGCCGAGGATGTTGTGGACCCTGTGATGCTCAAGACGGTCCCTCGACACTTCAAGCTGCGCCATAAGTGTAACCCCACGGGCCTTAAATTCATAGGCATTGACCGTGTACGTGGGGGCATTAGAGGTGGAGACCTCAAACGCACGCTGGCGCAGCTGGAGTGCCGTTGGATCGTCACCCTACAAACTATGGCTCCTAGGGGCCTTAATAAAAAATTATCCTTTGCATGTTTTTTGTAATTG
Source organism: Dendrobates tinctorius (assembly GCF_039654945.1). Taxonomy (NCBI): domain Eukaryota; kingdom Metazoa; phylum Chordata; class Amphibia; order Anura; family Dendrobatidae; genus Dendrobates; species Dendrobates tinctorius. Next base: position 35,145,644 of record NW_027361711.1, read on the forward strand.
GACTCTCGACACCTGCTCTTTTCCTTTTTCTTTTCCTCTGTTTCCTTTTTAATCCATGGTGTGCTGCTTTTAATTTTATTTCACATTTATCATAGTGACCGTTTATGATGTTCACATTCTGCCTATGAGTGACTGATGGCAACTGACGGTTCCGGTGGATTAGCTTTTCACTTTGAGGAGGATGAATCATTCATTTGAAGATCTACTTTGGATACACTACCTACTTGTTCGTGTGATTCTTGAGCTTTGGTTATGTGCATGGTGTGATTTTTACTATACATGTAATGTTAATATTGCTCAATGGATCATTGTCTATTTGTCGTGGATGATTTTCCCACCAAATGTATTTTAGGGGGGTTGAAGCTAACTATCCATACTAGATGCAATGGATGCCTTCTTTTTTTTTTTTTTTTCTCCCCTTCTTGTCAGGAACCTTCTGGGAGTGACCTTCAATCCTCTAATATTTTGCAGGTGGCGTTATACATATACTGCCATATCTCTGCACAAGAGATTTGGGCAGTACTGGGATGTTTTTTGTCTTTTGTCAGTTACCTCCCTTATTGGGTCCCTCCCTCTTTCTGTTTCCCTCTACTTTCTTTAGTTTTTTTCTCCCCCCCCCTTTTTCCCTCGTATCTTCCTGTTTTGTTTCTCTTCCCTGTCTTCCCGTTTTGTTTTTTTCTTTTTTTCTTTATTTCTGTTCCCTTGCATTGCTTCGTACACCTTATATCTCATTTCTGTGATTTATGAGTAAGATTGCATTTGGCTATACACCGGATACTGGTGCCCAACCGTTTGCCAGAAACCAAGATGTCCGCCGCGGGGGTGCGCATGCGCGGGCGACTCCACAGTCTCGCGTTGCCTAAGGCCTCCTCATGTGACTGCGCTGGGCACTGATGTCACTGGAGATTTCTCCTGACCAGCGCTGCCATTGGAGGGCCGGCAGTGACGCGGTGCCTGTGTGAGCTCCGCCCCTCATGCGCCGCGTCCTAGCAGCTGATATCGCGCACCTGTAGGCAGGCTATTTAGATGTGGCTAGCATACTGATCCACATTGCCCCCCGAGGAAGACAGACAGATGAAACGTGCGTCGGGGCACGTTCCTGGAACTTAGATATTCACCCAGATGGGTAAGCACGATATGGCACTTTGATCTGCACCGTCACTTTATTTAGAAGGGAAGGCACAGCCCCACTGGCGCGTATCCATACGTGTTGATTATTGTGTAGCTTTATCTGCAGTCTCTGCACTTTGCATTTAGATATGCGTATATACATTGAGTATTTATGGGAATCAAAGAGACGTGCTTTTTTGTACACATGGGGAGAGGGCATGACTTGGGCATTTTTTTGCCTTCCTTCTTTTTAGGAACATTTCCTATGGTGCACTTTATTTGTGCCTCGGCTATGAATTAGTTCTGGGGAATCTGTCTTTTGTCTCCCAAACACTGATTAATTCATCTACTATTACTATGATTTTGTGGTTTTATGTAATGTCTAATAAAAGGTTTCTCAATCTTATTCTTCTTCATGTTTATTTATATTGGGCGGTATGCTCTTTCTATGTGTGAATTCTGTATTATGCTTAGAGTGGCCCATCCCCTTTGGGGACTATGGAAATTGATAGTTACCCATAGTATCGGATATATCAAACTACTGTCATATGTCTTACTGCAAGGTATTTCTGCACATTTGTCATTCTGTGCTTTTTGTTTGTGTTTCGGTCAGTGGGTGGCGTGAACATTGTCCAGCAGACTTGTTCGCATTTGTGCATGTCACATGTATTTTTAATCCAGTTTTTTTTTGTGCTTATGCATGATTTGAGAGACCCCACCCCTCTCTTGTGTGACATGCACATAAGGAGCTGTCTTGCACCGCGTGCCCATACGCGCCTGTCTTAATCCTGCTCATTTAGACACTGTTCATATGTTCAGGTTTTAAATACATTAGATAGGGACTGCTTCAATACAGGTTACCTTGACGAGGTGGAGCAGCTTGCATACATTTTTTTGCAAAAAAACGTATCGACTAAATACCCTGAATTTGTTGTTACCTTTTATCAGCACTTGCTGACTACTGTTATATGTCTTACTGCAAGGTATTTCTGCACATTTGTCATCCTGTGCTTTTTGTTTGTGTCAAGATCAGAAGGAACCTGACCATCACCAGTATACTCAGGCACATGTCATACAAAAACCTGACTAAGTGGGCTGAACGCCTGGGACAATAATTAGTGTCTGCGGGAGACACCATTGCCTATTCCCCTGTACTAGTTGCTGGCTAATCCTCTGTTCAGGATGCAGCCATGGATGCCTTCCACCCTACACCTGTCATTGCATTTTTACATCCATATCATAAACCACGCCCACTTCCTTGTCCCAGTGCAGAGTTCAGCCATCCCTACCCCAGGCCTTGGAACACAAGGAGAAATACCTTCAGGCCCAAACATTAAATTACCACATTTTCAGACTGCTTTTCCTGGAAATGTTGCCGTTGAGGCTTGTGCCGTTCCCGCCTTACACAAGTACATGTCCCATAACATCACCCATGTCCTGACCAACGCAGTTACTGAGAAGGTACACTGAACCACTGACACGTGAACAAGTGTTTGTGGGCAGGGAAGATACATTTCCCTTATGGCAAATTGGGTCAACCTTGTGAAGGTCGAGACCAAGTCGGACCCTGGGAGGGCACACCTGCTACAGTTGACGACACTTGCGGGCCCAAGTTCCAGCAGGGTTTCATCCTCCTCCAATGCTCATTTCTGCACCTCCTCTTCCTCCTCCATCTAAGAATTAACATCCATATACAGTGGGTACGGAAAGTGTTCACACCCCTTTATATTTTTCACTCTTTGTTTCATTGCAGCCAGTTGGTAAATTCAAAAAAGTTTCTAACTAACATTTTTTCGAACTAAAACCACTTGTGAAGAAACGTGCACAAATGGACAGCAACATTTTTTTTCTTATCTAAATGAAGAAGAAACTAATTCCCAAAGGACTCTGGATTACAAACCCAATTCTTCATACCTACAATACCCATTATGCACAAAACCTTTGTCACAGGATTTCTGAGAGACTAAGGAACCACCTTTTGCATGTCTGCTACAGCATAAAGAGAAACTCTGAGGAAAACACTTACAGAAAGCACAGAGCAAAAATTACAACAATACTACAACAAACTATGAACATTCCTGATTCATAACAAGGAAAAGAAACCACACAGATTGCGCCTCAATTCAGGACTCTATATAAACATACAAAACAAGCCAAAACCTGACAACTTGGACAACCACTCCATTCCAGACACAAAAGCATCTGTGTCTTTATGACAACTTTTGACACAATCAGTGCAGGAACGAATGTGTTGTGTGGATTTATGTCTTTTTACATCAATTAAGGAATTTGCTCTTCAGGCCTTCTGGGGTCATCAAACAACACAGAACCAGACCCCAGTCAGAGGGCAATAAAACTTTCACGCTCCTTATCTATGAACTGTTCCAAAACAGTATTTATGTTTATCCCTCTCCCATAATGACAATTCTGCTTCACATCACTTATCTATTGCGTTATTTCTGTTCTGTTTTGTGGATAAATATGTGGTTCTTCAGATGTTGTATTACTCTAGCCTGATGACGAGACCTGAGTAGTCTCGAAAGCTTGCAAAGTGTTACCATCTTTTCAGTTAGCCATTAAAAGGTATCATCCATTGAGGACTCTCAATTCTAAATATTCTTCTATCTACTGGCTAACACGGTAAAAAGATATATATCTTTCCTGCATCATTTTTTCTCTTTAATGTACACTCTGCACCACATTTTGACTGAAAGAAAAGAGAAATGTAGAGAAAAACTGAAATATCACATGGTCATAAGTATTCAGACCCTTTGCACAGTATTGAGTAGAAGCACCCTTTTGAGCTAGTACAGCCATGAGTCTTCTTTGGAATGATGCAACAAGTTTTTCACACCTGGATTTGGGGATCCTCTGCCATTCTTCCTTGCAGATCCTCTCCAGTTCCATCAGGTTGGATGGTGTACATTGGTGGACAGCCATTTTCAGGTCTCTCCAGAGATGCTCAATTGGGTTTAGGTGAGGGCTCTGTCTGGGCCAGTCAAGAATGGTCACAGAGTTGTTCTGAAGCCACTTCTTTGTTAATATAGCTGTGTGCTTAGGGTCATTGTCTTGTTGGAAGGTGATCCTTTGGCCAAGTCTGAGGTCCAGAGCACTCTGTAAGAGGTTTTCATCCAGGATATCTCTGTAATTGACAGCATTAATGTTTCCTTCATTTGCAACCAGTAATCCTGTCCCTGCAGCTGAAAGAAAACCCCCATAGCATGATGCCACCACCATGTTTAACTAATGGGATTGTATTGGGCAGATGATGAGCAGTGCCTACTTTTTTCCACACTTACCGCTTAGAATTATCACCAAAAAGTTCTATCTTCATCTCATCAGACCAGAGAATCTTACTTCTCATAGTCTAGGAGTCCTTCATGTGTTTTTTTTATCAAACTCTATGCGAGCTTTCATATGTCTTGCACTGAGGAGAGGCTTCCGTTGGGTCACTCTCCCATCTCCCTACTGCATCTGTGGAGCTCAGCCACAGTGATCTTGGGGTTCTTCTTTACCTCTCTCACTAAAGCTCTTCTCCCACGATTGCTTGGTTTGGCTGGACGACAAGGTCTAGGAAGACTTCTGGTGGTCCCAAACTTCTTCCATTTAAGGATTATAGAGGCCACTGTGTTCTTAGGAACTTTGAGTACTGCATAAGTTCTTTTGGAACCTTGGCTAGATGTGTTTCTTGCCACAATTCTGTCTCTACGCTCCTTGGCCAGTTCCTTTGGCCTCATGATTCTCACTTGGTCTGGCATGCACTGTGAGCTGTGAGGTCTTTTATAGACAGGTGTGTGCCTATACCAATGAAGTCCTATCAGTTTAATTAAACACAGCTGGACTCCAATGAAGGAGTAGAACAATCTCAAGGAGGATCACAAGGAAATGGACTTAAATATGAGTGACTGAGCAAAGGGTCTGAATACTTATGACCATGTGATATTTCAGTTCTTTTTTACAAAATTTGAAAAAAATTCTACTTTTCTGGGTTTTTTTTAAGTCACTATGGGGTGCAAATGAACTTTTTTGAATTTACCAAATGGATCCAATGAAACAAAGAGTGAAAAATTTAAAGAGATCTGAATACTTTCGATACCCACTATATATATATATATATATATATAGTGGGTATATATATATATATATACTGTATGTATATAAAACCAAAAATAATATCATTACATTCACCACGGGGTATAGTCCACAATTCAATCAGATCACTAATATCATCCGAAAATATTTACCAATGTTACAACAAGATATAATTCTCAGGAAGATTTTGGACAATCACACAGTCCGATTTGTGCCAAAAAGAGCGATTACACTAAAAAACCTTTTGTCTCCTAGCTTATTTGTGGACTTAGAATGAGATCAAAAGAAAAACTGGCTCAGTACCATTGGTTTCCACAAATGTGGAGCTAATGTGTGCAAATGTTGCCAATATGCCACTAAAGATAAAAAAAATTGTCTCCTTTAAAAATAAAAAAGAGTTTCCAATACGCAGTTTTATAAATTGTAATACGGATAATGTCATTTATCTGATTCAATGTAATATCTGTCAACTTCAATATGTGGGTTGTACTATGAACCATCTCAAAAACGTATCCGTAAACACTTGTCCGCTGGCAGGTTACTCTGCAGTTTCACGGCATTTTGCTAACAAACACCGTAATAGTGGTTTCAAAGTAACAGTAATTGATCCAGTATCAAATAATTCCAATAATAACTATTCTTGTGCTGTGGAATATCTGAATGTTTCATACAAATTTCTGTATCTTAAAGGTATCGATTGATTTTATTTGTTTTAAAATTGATTTTAATTATTTGTTTTTTTCATGTTGGCTAAGTCCTTGGGGATGGAACAACATCGCAAAGGGTTACTGCTGGTTATAGGGTTAATTTGGCTGAACTAAATCCACTTGGAATCTCCTATACACACCAGCTAGTTTCTAGAAAGGGCAAAACCCAGAAATTCAGTGGTGTTTTTCCCTGGCTTCATACTATATATGCGGTTTTGATTCATTCCTCACTTGGACCTGGAGGAAGACACATTTAGTGTCGAAACATGTCGTCCAAAAGGGACTGACCATATGCAAAATTGTTACTGAAGAAACATGGAACCTTGCTAATGGAAAAATAAAAGTTATATTTTTCCCCACCATTGGACTGATCGCTGGAGAAGCCATACTATTTCTTTTACACGCAAGGATTTATCCCAATCCACTTTCCATGCGAACTGCTACCACAGGCTGGACTTATTCCTGGTTTTCTTCAAAGCGGTGAGCTGGCTGTGCCATCTTTTTAAATATATACATATATATATATATATATATACTGCTCAAAAAATAAAGGGAACACATTCTAGTACATTGTGTTGGTTAAGTGTTCCCTTTATTCTTTGAGCAGTATATGTACAGTGGGGCAAAAAAGTATTTAGTCAGTCAGCAATAGTGCAAGTTCCACCACTTAAAAAGATGAGAGGCGTCTGTAATTTACATCATAGGTAGACCTCAATTATGGGAGACAAACTGAGAAAAAAAAATCCAGAAAATCACATTGTCTGTTTTTGTTTCATTTTATTTGCATATTATGGTGGAAAATAAGTATTTGGTCAGAAACAAAATTTCATCTCAATACTTTGTGATATATCCTTTGTTGGCAATGACAGAGGTCAAACGTTTTCTGTAAGTCTTCACAAGGTTGCCACACACTGTTGTTGGTATGTTGGCCCATTCCTCCATGCAGATCTCCTCTAGAGCAGTGATGTTTTTGGCTTTTCGCTTGGCAACACGGACTTTCAACTCCCTCCAAAGGTTTTCTATAGGGTTGTGATCTGGAGACTGGCTAGGCCACTCCAGGACCTTGAAATGCTTCTTACGAAGCCACTCCTTCGTTGCGCTGGCGGTGTGCTTTGGATCATTGTCATGTTGAAAGACCCAGCCACGTTTCATCATCAATGCCCTTGCTGATGGAAGGAGGTTTGCAATCAAAATCTCACGATACATGGCCCCATTCATTCTTTCATGTACCCGGATCAGTCGTCCTGGCCCCTTTGCAGAGAAACAGCCCCAAAGCATGATGTTTCCACCACCATGCTTTACAGTAGGTATGGTGTTTGATGGATGCAATTCAGTATTCTTTTTCCTCCAAACACGACAAGTTGTGTTTCTACCAAACAGTTCCAGTTTGGTTTCATCAGACCATAGGACATTCTCCCAAAACTCCTCTGGATCATCCAAATGCTCTCTAGCAAACTTCAGACGGGCCCGGACATGTACAGGCTTAAGTAGTGGGACACGTCTGGCACTGCAGGATCTGAGTCCATGGTGGCGTAGTGTGTTACTTATGGTAGGCCTTGTTACATTGGTCCCAGCTCTCTGCAGTTCATTCACTAGGTCCCCCCGCGTGGTTCTGGGATTTTTGCTCACCGTTCTTGTGATCATTCTGACCCCACGGGGTGGGATTTTGCGTGGAGCACCAGATCGAGGGAGATTATCAGTGGTCTTGTATGTCTTCCATTTTCTAATTATTGCTCCCACAGTTGATTTCTTCACTCCAAGCTGGTTGGCTATTGCAGATTCAGTCTTCCCAGCCTGGTGCAGGGCTACAATTTTGTTTCTGGTGTCCTTTGACAGCTCTTTGGTCTTCACCATAGTGGAGTTTGGAGTCAGACTGTTTGAGGGTGTGCACAGGTGTCTTTTTATACTGATAACAAGTTTAAACAGGTGCCATTACTACAGGTAATGAGTGGAGGAAAGAGGAGACTCTTAAAGAAGAAGTTACAGGTCTGTGAGAGCCAGAAATCTTGATTGCTTGGTTCTGACTAAATACTTATTTTCCACCATAATATGCAAATAAAAGGGAAAAAAAACAGACAATGTGATTTTCTGGATTTTTTTTTCTCAGTTTGTCTCCCATAGTTGAGGTCTACCTATGATGTAAATTACAGATGCCTCTCATCTTTTTAAGTGGTGGAACTTGCACTATTGCTGACTGACTAAATACTTTTTTGCCCCACTGTACATATATGCAGCTCTGCTAATAATTAAGAGACCATTGCAACATTTTCAGTTTGATTTTTCTCTTTATAAGTATATTCTTGAGTAAAGTGTAAACTGTTCTTTTATTCTATAAGCTACTGACAAGATGTCTTCGAATTTCTAAGCACTAAATTTTGTATTTATTTTAAGAAAATGAGAAATAGTAAAAAGAACAAAAAAAATGCAGTGCTTGAAGACCTCAAATAATGCTATGAAAACAAGTTCAATTACGATCAATCATTTAGAAACAGCAATACTAATGTTTTAACTCAGGAAGAGTTCAGAAATCAAGATTTTGTAGAATAACCATTTTTAATCACAGCTTTCATGCGTCTTCGCATGCTTTCCACTAGTATTTCACACTGCTTTTGGGTGATCTTATGCCACTCCTGGCACAAAAATGTAAGCAGTTCTTCTTTGTTTGATGGCTTGTGACAATCCATCATCCTCTTGATTACATTCCAGAGGTTTTCAGTGGGGTTCAGGTCATGGCCATGACAGAGATTTGATGTGGAGGTCCTTCATCCACACATTGATTGACCTAGCTGTGTGGCATGCATGCTGCATTTTCCTGCTGGAAAAAACAGTCCTCAGAGTTGGGGAACATTGCCTGAGCAGAAGGAATTAACTGTTTTTCCAGGATAACCTTCTATGCGGCTTGATTGATACGTCCTTCACAAAGAATAACCTGCCCAATTCCAGCCTTGCTGAAGCATCCCAGATCATCACCGATCATCCACCAAATTTCACAGTGGGTGCGTGGGTGCAAGACACTGTGGCTTGTACGCCTCTCCAGGTCTCCGTCTAACCATTAGCTGACCAGGTGTTGAGTAAAGCTGAAAATTAGAGTCATCGGAGATTACCTTACTCCAGTCCTCTATTGTCCAATCCTTATGGTCTTTGGCAAATTTCAGTCTGGCTCTCCTTTGCTTCTCATTGATGAAAGGTTTTTTTCTAGCTTTACATGACTTGAGCACTGCTTCTAGCAGCCTGTTCCGAACTGTTTTTCTATGCATTTCACCCCAGCTGCCATTTGCCATTCCTTTTGCAGGTCACTTGATGTCAACCTGCGGTTGCTGAGTGACATTCGAAAAAGATGACGGTCATCCCGGTCAGTGGAGAGTCGTTTTCACTCTCTGCCGGTCTGTAGCTTTGTTGTCCCCAATGTCTGCTGCTTGACCTTGTTGCAATGGACTGCCGTCTTAGAAATTTTAAGGATGGAGGCAACATGACGCTCACTGTATTAATATGCTAGTAAAGCCAGAATTGAGCTCTACTTTTCTTCACTCAAGACTTTTCTTTTCAACTCCTTTGTAATGGTTAAAAGTTTTTTTTTTCATTCCTATTACTTTTGGGATGTTACTAGCACTTGCTTTGCCATCCAGCTTGTCCTTTTGCAAGAGGATTGTGAATACCACAGCAGGGTTTTTTATACTTTCCTTCATTAAATAAGATTTGGTTCAGGCGATATATATATATATCCCCCAGAGGTCATTGTTTTTTCAGCCCTTGCACATAGTGCATAGGTTTTACCAGTGTAGGAGTACCATTATTTTTAAAATTTGCAGCAATGTATTCTGAGGTCATCCGGTAGGTGTCTTCCAGGGTGTTTTGCAATCCCGCCTTTGTATTTTTGATAGGTCCTGCATTAAGTTCATAGGATTTAGCAGTGTAAGAGTCTCACTGTTTTTAAAATTCTCTCTCTGGACATGAGCCTCTGAGAAAATGGACATGGACAGTGTCTCACCACACACTTCCTGCTCACATAGGTCCTCACCTTTTGGGGCCAATCCACTGATGCATTGCCAGTCACTCTCTTCAACTGAACTGCTCTGAGCCTCTGCTCTTGACTAGTTACATTGAAAGTGCCCTTCTCATCCCATTGTTGTTTTCGGGTGTTGGTTTGATTTTTAATGCAGCAATGGTGGTTAAATCTCCACTTTCCACATAGTCTTCACTCAGCATGTCAAGAGCTTTAGTTTCAATCCAGTCAAATTCTTGCTTTTTCATTTCGTGGTTCTTCAAGTATTTCTTGTTGGCTCATGTCAGTATCATCTAATGGAAATGAGTGTTCCTTCTGGTCACATAAGTCTCTTACACAGTCCACAACATGAAAGCTGCTTACCCTAAATTTTGGACAATTTCAGGCTGTTTGTAGTAATCTGTAGACAGACATTCACAAAAGGAGGCAAAATGTAGTGTAGCCCAAGGCAGTAGTGGTGAGAGAGGGCCTCATCACAATCATTTTAATATTTAAAAGTCACAATCTTTTTTAAATTGTCAAAAAATGTTTTCTGAGGCCCTCCTCTACGTATCTTTCAGGGTGTATTGCAGTCACTCATTTACATTTTTGCTAGGCTTTACCAGTCTAGGAATTCCACTCCTTAATAATGTTTTCTGCAACCCTGCTCTACATGTCTTCCAGGGAGTATTGGAGTCCTTCCTTCAAATTGTTAGCAGTCCTTGTACTTAGTACATAGGCTTTACAAGTCTAGGAGTCCCATAACCTAACAATTTTAGCAGATTATGTATGAGGCCCTCCTTTATGTCTAATACAGTGTGTATCAGAGTCCCTCTTACTTCTAATTTTTGGCAGTTCTTGCATTGTCCAAATAAGCTTTGTGAGTTTCAGGGTCCTTCATTCATAAATTAAATAGGATGGGTCTGACCATGTCACACACACCACATGCTCAAATAAGATAGTAAAATGTCAAAATTACATTTACAGGTGATTGTTTTTTTTCACCATTGAAAGCAACAAGAAAAGTGCAAAAAACGCTACATGTGAACATAGACTGTGGGATGAATGAGGCTTTTTTTCTCTTTTTTTAAAAGATTTCCATTGAATTCCATTGACTTTCCATTGACTTCCATCTTACGCGCTACTTGTGTCGAGCCCGTCCGACCTGATCTATTTGAGTAAAGAGCACTCGAGATTTATAATCCTTGCTCAATAATAATAATGAGCTTTAAGTGCTTCAGTGCGGGCACTACACAGACAGCTTACCTGTGCTCTCTTCCAATTCCCTATCTGCCACCTGCTTCCAGTTTTTGACAGGTCAGTCTTGCCTCAGTGTCCTGCCTTCCATTTTGAGAGTTTGTGCAGGTGCTATCTTTACATGGGCCTGTCTCCTCAGAGGGGAAAGACTTTGTGTAAGCTCCTAAGGATCTTAAGAGAGCTGGACTGTCAATGCTCATGTGCAGCCGTCTCTGAGATTACCCTGGACGATGATAGCACCTACACAAATCTTGGGTAGGGGAGGCAGATCACTGAGGAAAGAGTGACGTATCAGTTAAAGACTGGAGGTGGGAAAGGGGAGAGAACATAGAAGAAATATTAGTGCAGTGCCCACATCGTTGCACTTGTGACTTCTTAAGAATCGATTTCCCTAAAACTTAAAAATGAAATTTTACAAGCAAGGTAAAGATTTGCACACATTCCATTTTTTAGAGGCCTAATATCCTGAGGACAAATTCGCTTTAAGGTGTATCTTTTATCTTTACTGCTGACTGGTTTCATTAGCAGACAGGAGGACTATTGGTGAATTTTAATGTAATGGAGAAAGAGAGAACAAATATACAGCATGTATTAGACCAGGGTCACACGAGCATTGACTCTCTCATGGGAGAAAATTGGTTCAATTATAGTAATGACACTTGGCTCAAACTCTGATTAGAGTTTAAGCCGAGTGTCAGTTTAGTGTGATCTCATGCTCTCGCATGAGAGAATAGTATCACATGTGCAAATGTGCCGCACCTGAGGGTCTGGTCGCCACAGAGGTACTACACCTCATCCACTGGTGTGGTATCCCACCCTCAGGTAAGGAGGGATTACCACCCAGGACTCCTAACACTGCACTCAACACACACACTAGCTAGTCAGGGCACCTGGGCGTACCCTTTGGGAGGATGGCCTCATCCCAGACTGGCTAGGAAAGGGTATGGGGGGTTAGTGTAGAAGGTAGGTAGAGTGGGAGGAGCTTATGTAGTGGAGTGATAGTTGGGCATCCAATCAGAGTGAGAAAGGTGACAGTTGGTGGGAGGAGCTAGTTCTGAGGTAAAGAGATCCTTCCAGAAACTAGTTGGTCGGTGACAGGACCAGCAAGAGAGCAGGATTGCTGTTGAGGACTGTGGGTGTAAGTGAGAGAAACATCTTGTCCACGCTCCTGGACTGGGAAGAAGGGGTCCTAGGGGCACGGGTAGTGCGACTGGCCACCCCTGGAGCCTGCATCCTGGAAGGGAAGGATCTGGCCGAAGTGGGGGAGCCGGCCCCTGAAACTAATGGAGGATTATAGGACTCAGCTAGGAAGCCGGAGGCTGAGGTAACTTTAAGTGCCTCAGCCACACCCACAACCACTCTCCAAAAGGCAGCGGTATGAGAAACGGACCTCGGGGCCTGACCCACGTCGCCTGAGGAGATCCGTGGGTACCAGCTGGGGGCACTACTTATGAAGGCACAGGACAGGGAAAGTAAGGAGAATTCAGTGCAGAGACACGGCCTTGACAGAAGACATAAGGAGGAGTCCTGAAAGGTGTACCCAATCTGCCTCGGAGTTTGCCGGACCCCTCCCTTGGAGGACACAGCACTAAGTGGACCAACATGTACACAAAACTTGTGAGTAAAACCCCTTGAAACTGCGCCTGTGTCCTTGGAGTTATTTTACAACTGCCTGCCTCACACTGCAAACACCATCACGTCACCGGCTCAACTGCCCTGGGACACAGCTCTACCTGTGGAGAGCTTTACCATCCCCGCTGCCCTAACCCCGTCCCAGAGGATCTGCAGAGCAGCGTCGGCTTAACACCTGTATTGCCGAATACCACAGGTGGCGTCACGAATCCCCTTTCCCTACTATTTATCCTACCATCTTCCCCCTTCATCTGAACTTCCATCATCTACATTGGACACCCAGGGACTCGGACCGGGTCACTATCACCACCGTGACACACTTCCCCTCTGAAAGAGCCTGACCGGCCCGGTACCGAGTTCCCCCGGCCCTGGGGGGCGTTCCACAAAGAAAATGGAGAATGTAATTTCTCCTTCTTCTTGATAGTCTGTGTCCACATGAATAGGACACCACTCAGATATCATCGTGATCTGATTTGAGGGGCACTCACAGAATGCTGCAATTTTCTTTTTCCTGACAAATTAGCATGAGAAAAAAATGCAGTTCTGCACTTCTCCATAGTATAACATTGGGCCGAGTGCTATCCGATGTACTGTATATATTTGTGTGAGCAAGCCCTAAGCCTCAGGTCTATTTCTTACATATTTCCCTTCTAGTACTGTAGGTACTGGTCAAGGTTCCTTGTTTAGGTATGTGACCAATGGAAAGTGGCTGTCTGTCTGTTAGGCTTAAAAATCTAAGTCAGCCATCATGTCTGTCAATGTGTGCACATGTAGCAGGATGCAGTGACAGACAGGAGGCAGAGCAGGGGTTAACAGTTTTACTTAACAGGGAAATACTCCACGCAGGGAGGCAACGGTGAAAGGGAGGATAAAATCAGTTCAGATGCAAAAAGATTGGCAGAGACAATGAAATACAAGGGAACAGAGTGACAGTTCGTGTTAGATCAACTTAGCTGTCAGACGTTGTCTGAGATGGGATGAATCCCAAAGCAGGGCATGATGTCCACAATGGCCGCCGTAGTACTTGTCTGGTGAGGGTCCTGATGATAATGCGGATCCGTCTTCTGGCAACAGTGGTTGGTCTACGGCACCTTCCACTGCCCCTAGTCCATACACTGATGTAGCAAGGAGAGCGTGGACCACCATGCCATATGCGCCCTCCATGGTCCGGCAGATGTATGCTGAGAAATCCGGGTGCGATTAATGGTCCCACACCCAGTCTTTTTTGGGCGGCATGCGCACAGTACTCACCGGCCCGGATCATCTGGCACCTCGCTCTATGGTAATTGACGTGCATAATGCACGTCTCTCCTTACAGTCCCTGCCAGCGGCGGGGGTGGCGGAGTTTGGGAGCGTGGCTGCCTTGCACAGATGCTCGGGGGGCCGGAGCACTCACTATTCCCCGCTGCGCGTGTGCTTCAGCAGTACCCCCTTAATTACACACCCTGCTTCCGCCTGCAAGGATTGGTCTGGTCCCTTAAACTTTCGTCCGGACAACAGAGGAGACAGCCCCGACGGTTCCGGAACCGGCACAGAACAGGTACGCACGGTACAGTCCTTCTTCTTACATATACATGGGCTGGTTTCTCTTAAATACTAAAATGAGCACACAGGACTGATTAAATACAGACACAGGGATCTCTCAAAAATGTATTAAGGTCTAAATTGGAGATTTTGTGACCCAAGACCAAGGTTGTTATCTGGAGTCCTTTGAATCTAAGGCTGTGTGCACACGCTGCGGATTCTGCTGCGGATCCACAGCGGATTTGGCCCTGCGGATCCGCATCAGTTTCTGCTGCGGTGTACACTACCATTATTCCCTATGGGAATTGAAAACCGCTGTGCAGACACTGCGGAATTTTCCGCGCGGATTTTGCTGCGGTTTCAAATCCGCAGAAATAATTGCATGTCAATTCTTTCTGCGGATTCCGCAGCGGTTTACCATTTCCTCCATTGTAGAGATGATAAACCGCAGGGCAAAACCGCAGGCTATGCCGCAGATAAACCGCAGGTCTTTTGACCTGTGGATTTACCTGAAGATTTTGCAAAATCCGCGTGGATCAATCCGCAGCAGATTCCGCAGCGTGTGCAAACTGCCTTATAGTACATTAGAATGCTTTATATATTTAAAGTAGCAATACAACTGAACACATTTTTTAAAACATACAACCAATTTATTAATCTAGGACTAATTTTTCCTTCATTGTAATAATATTGCCGTCATTTAGAAAGAAGCTATGATAATTCATGGAAATGCCTCTCCCTATCTCTTCACCTTTTCTGACACCAAGCAATCCATGTATGATTCATGACCTCAAGGAATGGATGTGAATAATGGCAGCATATTGCTTGAAAATAGACTATTGCAACCCTAGAGCACAAGCTTGCAGAAAGAATGTTGTAATTACATATGAGCAGTAAAGCAATTAATGCCAGTCAATGAAATCTGAGTCTCCTTCAAATCGCATCTAAGCAGCAGACACATTTTAAATACAAGTGCAAATGCCACAAGTAGCCTCACTCTTTCCAAATTTGAACTTTTTTTTAACCAGGTTCAAAGATCACTATTTAAAGCTTTTCATGTGTCAATGCTTTTAGGTTTGCCGAATTAATCCTTTCAGCTGAATAATTACAAATAAATGCCTCTCAAGAGACTAATTTGAATGGAATTTGTTGTCATCAATAATGTCAAAAATATTACATTAAATTAAGATGTACGATATGCTATGCAGGCTCTGCAGCTTTATGCACAAAGTCATTTTTTTAATTTGTATTCAAAGCGTTACTTATGGTAACTCTTTATAAAAAATTACACAATGACATTGATGTCCTTCAAGTTCATACCTTTCCTCCGAAAACTTTATTATTTCTCCTACTGAATTTTTGTAGGCACCAATGTTCCACATTTAATCGTGCAGTATTATGGCTTCCCATGGATAGAAGCAGAGTAAGGGATGAATCTATAAAGCATCCAAAAAGTTTTGCCACATTATTTAGGATTAAAAGACAAACCAAAAACTCCATTTGCAGACACGTGTTACGGGATGTTTGTCCCTCATCAATGCAAAACTGGAAGGCTGATTTGGCTGGTTGAGAGGTCTCTGACAGAGTGTATAATGGGTAACATTTCTCTTTATGGAGATTGACAAGTCGACAGAAATGGACTTATTGACCATGCAATTCTCTCTCTGGAATTTAAATATGCAAATAGCTGTAATGGATCTCTAGTGCCTCAAATTGAATGTAGCAGTGCTAAAAGTCACTATTGACCATTTATCTATCCTTTCCACAACACTTAGGATAAAAAGATAAAAGTGATGCTCCTTTTATTTTCTATAATCAATCGACCATATGTTCCAAGCTGCTAAGTGATATAGTCAGATGGAGAGCTCTGATGTGTACTCACATTGGTCAAGATATTGACCTTAAAATAAGTCTACAGGGTAAACCCAATAACTACAAGCTCTTCAACCATGTTTCCATTGTGTAACACTAGCAGCATGCTTCAGTGCAAACCAGGACCTCAATTATATTAGTGTCAATTGCTTGTTCTGTCAATTATACTCTCAGTAAAACAGCCAAAGTCCTACAACTGGACCATGAGAAGTAGCTTGCAGGATTTTGACATTTAGATTCATGCTAATCATAGTTCGGATTCTTAGGACAGTTATTTATGTGGTGTTGTTGGGGTTCAGCATAGCAAGCACTGCCTAATTGTGAAGCTGTCAGATGTTGCTATTAGGATAAGCATGGTGCTTAGAAATACTATGAAAAGTTACCAAAGCTCTCATTGCAATGAGAACATTTTTCATGGAATAACTACTGTAACTACTGTTTTTTTGGGTAAAGGTGGTATTTAAATCATTGGTGTTTGTTGTACCAGTAAGTGTTATAATTTGGAATTCAAAGAGAGGAGACAAAGATGTTCATCTCTAAAAATGTTGAGAGGCAAGTCACATCTGCACAATGCCCACATAACAAGCATTTTTCCTTTTCAAATGTAGTACAGAATGAGATAAAATATTTCACATATCTTAATTAAACAATACTGTACATTAGTAGTACATCAGTGTTTAATGACAAAAATGACATAAGGGGCAGTAAATGATCATGATTAGTGATGAGCGAGCATGCTCGCCACTGCTCGGTACTCGCCCGAGCATCTCACTGCTTGAGTTGCTCGGAGCTTGCCGAGTATTTCCAGAGTTGCTCGGCAGAGCTTGGGACCCCGCCCTGCATGTTTGGTGCTTTTTAGAGAGCCCAAGAACATGCAGGGATTGTCTGCCAAAACTGTAATGCCGCAGCCATGTAGGTTGTGGCATTACAGTGATTGGCTGGCCGCAGAGCATCATCAGGTCTATATCAGACCTGGCACCGCCATGCTCGCCACATTCTACTACGGAATCAGGCAGTGTAGGGAGAGTTGCTGCTGAGCTAGGGAGAAATTTGCTTGGTTCTTATTTAGTGTGGGTATACCATATATTATACAGATATCCATCTCAACTCACAGTCCTTCTGAGGACTAATCAAGCTTCATAGATATCAGTACTAGGCAAGCAGGCAGTGTATTTGGCAGACTTAATGCATCTAGCAAGAGGGCCCATTCCAGTTCTGTCTGCTGCTGCTACTATTACAGATATTTCTCGACATAGCCCCAGGTATCCAGGGCCAGGAATACATAACAAACACCCACATCTTCTTGCCCGACCTTCCTGTCCCAAGTACTAGTGGATTGCAGCACACCACTTTTGATCCCAGAGCAGTGTCAAAAGGTTGTTGGTTGGATAATGGATAATGCTTGCAGTCACTTTGCCACTACCACCAGTACCCTGTCTTCCACACGGTCAAGTCTCAGTAGCCGTGAGTCTGGACCACATATTGCTCACCCTGATCCTCCTTCTTACCACCATGCCGAGCGCCCAGACGGAAACAACTGATCCCACATTTGGACACTCTGAAGAGCTGTTCACTTTTCCATTTACAGGTTAGGGCCCCTAGACCGCTCCACTTGAAGCGGGGCAGGAGGAGATCACATGTAGAGATTCCCAAATATTTGAGCAGCCACGGTCACACGAAGGTGTCGCTGGGAAAGTGTCACAAGAGGTGGACGATGATGACACACAATTGCCAGAAAGTCAGGAGGAGGACCATGTTGCGGAAGTGGAAGATGAGGTGGTGGATGATATAGTAACTGACCCAACCTGGCAGAAGGATATGCAGAGCGAGGACAGCAGCACTCTAGGAGGGAGGTGTAGCACCCTAACAGGCAGAAAGAAGCAGTGTGGTGGCTGCAGACAGAAGGCGGGCAACCGTTCCCAGTAACATCAATACGACGGAAGTTACCAGTCCAACTATTAGGTCTTCATGAGTCTGGTTGTTTTTTAAAGACTGCCGATAACCTCAAAAAGGCCATTTGCACCACCTGCCAGGTCAGCATCAGCATGGGTAGCAAAACTACCAGCCCGACCACCACCAACATAATCAGTCACATGGCAGCAAAGCACCTGACTTTGTGGGCCGAACCCCAGGGTCTAAGAACAGTGTCTGTGAGTGACACCACTGCTTCTTCCACTGTTGTGCGTGCAAGCCAATCCCCTGTCCATGATGCATGTGAAGATGCCTCCTGTCATGCACCTGTCATTGCAAACACTAGACTAGCACCATCAGCAAGCATGTCCACGTCCTTGTCCCAGTGCAGAGTTCAGTTGTCCATACCACAGTCTTTGGACCGCAATTGCAAATACGCAGTCAACGCCCCACAGGCCACACTACTAAATTCCCTCATTTCACGACTGCTTGTGCTTATAATGTTGCCTTTTAGGCTCATGGAAACATAAGCTTTCCGCCATAAGTTACGTCCTGGAAACAAGAATCGCCTTAACGTGGCTTCCAGGTACACATGAGTTGGCCAATTTGTGTGCTAAGCATTCTCAATTCTTCATATTTCTAGTGCAGTAATGCAATTAAATTTTCATATTTCATGCTTGCATGTTATAGCGCTACTGAGCGCTGCCTTGTTTGTTTGATTGAATATGAGTTGCCGACTCTAGGTAGGGACCTGTTCACACCTAATTCATGTTTGGATGTGACGGTAAGTTTTTTGATTTGGATGCCATAATTAGCGTCACCATCCTGCTTCTCTGTGTTCTGAAATGCTCTCTGCTCACAATCAAAGAGGATGCATTGCAGGCGGAGCATGATGAGATGGGGCAAGAAACCATACAGGGTGATTACACACAGTCCAGCCTCATCTTATCCCAACGTGGATTGGGTGACAATGAGGAAGAGGAGGGGGAAGAACAGGAGCTAGTTTCATGCGCTATAGATGGTACTACCTGCACAATTGTCTTATCATCTGTTCAGCGTGGATGGCCTGAGGACAGGAAGGAAGAGAAAGAGGAGGAGAGCATGGTCAGTCGTCCTCTTGGTGCGGACACAGAAGTCTTGCCTGTTAGCAGTCTGGCATGCATGTGTCATGATCCAGACCGGGCTTTGAGTCCTGTCTTTCCATCTTCCCGGTCTGGTCATTTAAGGGGTTAATCTTTCCCAGCCTTTGTCTGGCATCAGGTTTGCTATTTATCGCTGCTGCTTCCTGCAGGCGATGTCAGTTATACTTCTGCATATGGTGTGAGTAGCTGACTATTTTACACCCTGATTTGTCCTGCTGTTATTCCTGACTCAACCCGTGTCTGTGTTATTCCCTGCTCCCTGTCCTGACTCTGTGTGTCCCCTTTGTGTTTGGATTTCTTGGTACTTGAACTCGGCTCGGACCCTAACCTACTTTTGTCTCTTGTCTCTGGCATATACACTCCTGACACTAAAGGGGGTTTTACACATAGCGATATCGCTAGCAATATTGCTAAAGCATCACTGATTTTGTAACGCAGCAGCGATATTGCTAGCGATATCGCTTTGTGTGATACTTACCTCCGACTGGCTCCCCCACTGTCTGTTGCTGATCGCGCGAGATCGCGCAGGTCCATTCCTCGCCGGGCGCTTCCTGCTGGCGCCAATGAGCGATGTGTGGACATGGATGGAGGACGTCATGATCACCGCGTCTAAAATGTAAGTAACGACCGCTGCTGCGCCGCTACATTGCTAGTGAGATCTGCCTGCTTGGCAGCTCACTAGCGACCATTTAGCGATGCACCAGCGATCCGGGTCATATCGTGGTCGGGATCGCTGGTGCATCGCTAAATGTAAAGGGGCCTTTATTGATCCCCTGGCTTGTCTCTGACCCTGAGTTTGCTTATTCCTTTGATACTGCTCTACAGTCTAGGATTTGACCTGGCTTGATTGACTTCTCTGCTCTCACCTTGTGGTAGCTTCACTGCTGCACGGCAGGTCACTGGAACTCTCTCCACTCTTTCACCCAATAGCACAGCTAGCTCCTACCAGCATTTGCAGCAGCGTGATAGTATGGCTGAGTTTATGCTATGCTGCCTTTCTAGTGACCCTGGTATTTTCAAAATTTTGGGTGACAGTCACTACTGGTTGGTAGCACTTCTTGACACACCCTACAAGGAGAACTTTCTATCTCTTATTCCTGAGACAGACAGGTCTACTAAAAAGGTGCAGTAACAGAAGGCCCTTGTTGTGGAAATATTAAAAATTTCCCATCTGAAAACGCTGACGGCATAGGACACAGTTCGCTGGACAACCAAGGAGTACAGGCAAGAGAGACACAACCCCAATCCAGCAGAGGAAGGGGAACACTGTCAAACATCTGGGAGTTTTTTTCAGACTCCCCCATCGCACAGGCCCTGAGGTGCGGAGTTCTCTCACAAGGACTGCAAAGTTTGAGAAGATGCTGAGGAAGTATGTTGCTGACCGTACCAACGTCCTCCGTGATTCCTCTGTGCCTTATAATTAATGAGTATCCAAGCTGGACACGTGGCATGAACTGGCTCTCTATGCCTTGGAGGTCCTGGCCTGCCCTGCCACTAGAATTTTGTCAGAGTGGGTTTTTAATGTAGCTGGTGGAATTATAACTGATAAACGCAGCCACCTGTCAGCTGAAAATGCTGACAGGCGGACTCTTATAAAAATGAACAAGGGCTGGGTTGGGCCAGACTTCTCAATACTACCGAATGATAGGAGCGTAACATAAACTCAAATCCAGTGTCTTTTTTTTGGGTTGTCTATTCCCATGCACCTCTTCACACCCACACATGGGTATACGCTTCCTGATTTTGGCTATTTGCTGTTGTCCTCCTCCTTCTCCACATCCTTATCCTCGACCATTACATCACCAGGGTGACCGTGGACCATGATGCAACACCCACATAATTTTTTAAAGGGTGTTTATGATGCCAGTAAAAAAAAAAAAGGATATACAGTATGTTCATGTACTGTATAACCCCAGGGGTAAATGTTTGTCAGCCCATACACTTAGTGCATGGGCATTATAAGTATAGGAGATCTGCTCTTTTCTAATGGGAACATTTTGTTATGATGCCCTCCTCCACATCTATTGCTAGGGGCATTATAGTGCCTCCAAATTTTTGGCTGCCCTTGCATTCACTGCATAGGCAACCACTATGGGAAATCCAACTCCTTTATAATGGGAACATTTTGTTATGAGGCCCTCCTTCTATTTCCAACGGATTTGTAATGACTCCAAATTTTTGTCAGCCCTTGCATTCACTGCATAGGCAAACACTATGGGAGACCAATATCATACTGGGAACAGGGAAAGGGATAAGTGGTGCATCACCAGAATCCAGATGAACACAGGTGCCTGGAACAAGTGGCTGGATACCACTCATAAGCAATAGCAAAGGAAGGAGAAAAAAGTTCCAGAAAAAGGCGTCTCTTCATTGAAATCTTCAATATTTTATTTTCATGTCAAGGAAAAAAACATCATGCGGGGACGCAGCCCCTAAAGCCCTGGTGCTGGAACTTTTTTCTCCTTCTTTTGCTATTACTATGGGAGATCCACTACTTTCTAATGGGAAAATTTTGTTATAAGGCCCTCCTCCATGTCTATTTCAAGGGGCATTGTAGTGCCTCCAAATTTTTGGCAGTCCTTGCATTCACTTCATAGGCAAACCCTATGGGAGACCCACTTCCTATTAATGGTAACATTTTTTCATGAGGCCTTCCTCTAAATCTCTTCAAAGGGGCATTGGAGTGCCTCCAAATTTTGGCAGCCCTTGCATTCACTGCATAGGCTAACACTATGGGAGACCCACTTCCTAATAATGTTTTCTGGAGACCCTCCTATATGTCTCTTCAAAGGGATATTGGGGTGCATCCAAATTTTGGGTAGCCCTGCCACTCGCTGCATACGCAATAACAGTGTAGGAGACCCACTGTTTAATAATGGGAACAACAAAGCTTAGCCGTCTGATGGCTCCTAAGAATAGTGAGGGCCGGCTGCTGGCCCTTTAAGAATAGTAAAGGCCGCCTGATGACCATATAAAAATAGGCTTTGTGACTTTCAGAGTCTCTCCTTCCTAAATGAAACAGGATGTGTCTGATGATGTGTCACAGACCACATGGCCAGATAAGGTTGTAATGTGTTAAAATGACATTTCCCAGTGAATGCATTTGTCTTGGTTGAAAGCAATGCTAACGTTCAAAAACGCAACAAAAACGCTACATGTGAACATAGCCCAAGGTGTGGAGGAGCATTTTTGTTTTTGGTTATTTATTTTCCTTATATACAAGTCATTACCCTGGAAAGGAGGTTCCTTAACATATTTCTCAGGAAAATCCATTTTGGTTTTGTTTTTGTATGTTTACAGACTCTGACAATATTGTTCACAGCATTGATCTGGGAGTCAGAAATGCTTCCAGGGGTCAGGGGTCTTCCCCATGCTGTTCCTGTAACAAGGTGGCACGGGGTGGTAGTCATGGGCAAGTCTACTAAGGCTCAGTCAGTGAGAACCATGGCACCTTGCACATAGAAAGACAGATAAAGTCCCAGTCCTGCAATGCAGTCAGTTACCTCTGTCACAGTATTGCTCTCCACACTGGAAACACGTCCTCAGATACACCACAGGTCACGATTTTTGTCCAAACACTAGAAACTTTTAATGAACATGAGATAACATGAGGTAACATGAGATCACATGAGGAGGAAAAAGTAATACTTCCTACACTTTCCCTGCATCTTCACCAATTATGCAGTATCAATGGCTCCCATCCAACCTTTGGGAACCAACGGCCCGGCTGCAGTCACTTCTGCAGCCCCGGGGCCCATCCACACTGTCCAGCAGTCCTTGGCAGTCTTTTATTCCCCCTCCAGGGGTATCCTCTGTTTCCAGCAGCCCTTTATTCCACCTCTGGGGGTATCTTCTGCTTCCGGCAGTGAAACACATCTTGCCTCGGGCAAGCCTGCCCGGTCAATGCTTCAAAAGCAGGAAATCATTTCCCTGTAAGCCTCGTAGTCCGGCCCCTTTCTTAACTTACCTCTTTCTGTCCCTAAACTTGTGCATGACAAACACAGCACATTACAATATACACAGTATAGGCACAGGCATAACAAACACAGCACCTTACACATTACATTTTAATGCATGATATTACAGTCTAAACATAAGTGAACCATCAGGGTGCCACATGGGACACACGTGACCGACATAAAGGGGGGAGGAGGCAGCTGAGGGCTCCGCCACCTCCTAACATTACCATGTCATTTGAGCACTGTTCCCATCGATTTCCGCAATGTCTACTCCCTCTGCAGACCGCCGGGGGGGGCCGCAGGAAAAATCCTCGAGTTTCTCATAGACACATTGGGCTGGCTGCTCGGGTCAAGAACCCGAGCATTCCAATTTGCTTGACCCAAGCAATGAGCACCCGAGCATTTTAATGCTGCCCATCACTAGTCACAAGCTCTGAATAGAAGTCTATGAAAGCTAGAATGGGGCTCTCATAGACTTGAATTGAAAAGTGACCTCCGACATACTCCAGCAGGTACTGGAGTGTGCCAACAGGTCACTTTTCACTGGAGACGGACCAAAGCAACATTGCAACAGAATGAAGGGGATGACAGGTGAATTTGAGACTGGGACAGGGACTTACATTTAGGCTGGGCTCACACGTAGCGTTTTTTTGCATTTTCGCAGCGATTTTAAACGCACGATTTTGCTGCGAAAACGCAAAAAAACAGCATCCCATGCAATCCTATAGGATTCTGAAATGCTGTGCTAATGCTGCGCATTTTCCCGCGGCGGTATCGCATCGTGGTAAAATATGCAGCATGCTCATTAATTTTGCGGAATCGCGGTGATCCCGCACACATAGGAATGCATTGTTCTGCTTACTTTCCGCATGTGGCTGTGCCCACGAGTGTGACCAACCTGTCAATCAGTTCTCCAAGCGATGCTACAGATTGCTTGGAAAACACTAGCATTCTGCAAGCTAATTATGCTTGCAAATCGCTAGTTTTTCAGCGGGAAAATCGCGGGAATTTAAAATGCGATTTTACCACGGAATGGAATTCTGGAATTCTCGCGGTAACTTCCGCAGGAATTCCTCTACGTGTGAACCCAGCCTTAAAGCATCACTCCAGCGGTGCAAAAAAAGAAAAATGTTGGAGTGGTGCTTTAAATAACAAATCTTGTATCCATCCAGGGAATCAGAACTAGAAATCTGCCTGCTCTTTCTAAAATATTGCTCTATAACGCTCTGCACAAAGATACCAGTAAATAATTGTTAGAATTCTTTTTAAAAATAGCATATTTCAACAAAGAAATTTAACTGGGAATACTGTAAGTTAAAGACCATTTCACCCATTGTGTTGGGTCATTGGGCTGATGATTAAAATTATTTTCTTTTCAGTTGCTTAGGATTAAGTGAATAGAAATTCAACAAAGAGGTCCTAAGCATATTTATAGTCTGGAGTGATAGATTTTACTGACCTTCCTTAGCTGGAGATAAAAAAATTTCAGAGAAAGGTCAGCTGGCAAGTTCATTGTCATGCCTTCTGAGATGTGACTGCATCTAATAGAGATACTGAGATGTCAAGAAGCTCTTATGATGTAAAAAAAATAGTGTTAACATAGTTAGAAGTCATAGATTCTTTGCAGATTGTCACAAAATCATTTTCTAAATTACTTTCAGGATTTTTTTTATATTTCCTTTTCAATAACTGTGACATACTGTAATTAAGATTGAATGATTTGCTAGGATTTAAAATGATTGTGCTTATTAATATGAAATTAAAGTCAAATCGTTGTTTATTTTCAGCCAAAAAAAGTTCTACATTTCTATGGAAACTAAAGAGTATATATATATGTTTTTAACTCTAAATAGATTAAAGGGAACCTGCCACCAGTTTTTCTTGCCTAGCAACTAAAAATATCATAAAATAGATTGTGAGCTATACATTCCCCAACTACTTGTGTAACCCCCTGACTCGCCATGAATCCCTCATAAAAACCTTTTATATTGCTCCCGCACTGTATGTAAATATCCTCGGTCCAATCCGATGGGCGTTGGTTCTGATCCCTCTCTCCATCCCAAAACGGCGTGCTGTATGCATTTCGTTCTGTGAATAGCGTTGTTCGCGTACAGGTCCTGCGCGTCCACATTCAAATTGCCTCCCACGCGTGCGCAATATGCTTTGCCAAACTGCTGGCAAAGCCGAAAAGCATTAGTGCGCATGCGCCAGTGAACTATGTCCCGGAACACAGCAAAATACTTCCGGGACATAGTACTTCCGGCTAGGAGGGGTGGAGAGAGGGACCAGAACCAACGCCCATCGGACCGGACCGAGGATATTTACATACAGCGCGGGAGCAATATAAAAGGTTTTTATGGGGGATTCATGGGGAGTCAGGGGGTTTCTTTCACAAGTAGTTGGGGAATGTATACCTCACACTCTATTAGATGATATTTTTAGTTGATAGGCCAAAAAACTGGTGACAGGTTCCCTTTAAATAGAATAATATTGTATTAAAACATAAATCCATTAACCAGGACTTCATGGTAGAACTGTTGCACAGAAATGATTACTTAAAAAGTCTTCCTTGTGCTAAAGAAGACAAGCTGTCACATAAATTTGAAACTTTTGCACCAACTACTGTGCCCTTGTGAGATACAAAGTAAAGCATGTTTATTGCAAAATAAGAGTGTACAGAAAGGGTTATTCTGATCTTTACACATTGGTATTGTTAGATAGTGGCTGTAAAACAATTTTTGCCATTTTTTGATTGTTAAAATTTGCATTTG
The DNA here is from genome assembly GCF_039654945.1 of Dendrobates tinctorius. NCBI lineage: Eukaryota > Metazoa > Chordata > Amphibia > Anura > Dendrobatidae > Dendrobates > Dendrobates tinctorius. The sequence goes on from NW_027361711.1 coordinate 35,171,603, forward strand.
TTTTTTGAGATATTAACACTTTTATTTACAGACTGCTGTCAGGAGTCATACCCTCATCGCTCCAGTGGCTCAACATGTGGTGCACGTGCAAGCTCTTTTCTATTGAGTTTATAAATGCTTCTTTGAAGCTGACAAGGACCATTCGAGTGCACTGCCAGCTCCCAATTCCTGTCCAGCTTCAGCACAGAACTTACAAGCTAAATTGCAGTAATGACTATCACAGCTGACACCCGGCACAATGTGTCAGGGGCGGTCATGGACCGCCCCTGAAACGTTAACCCCTGGCAAACCACAATCAAACACGATCGCGGTGTACCGGGGGTTAAAGGGAAGCATCGGCAGTGAGGTGGCTCCCTCCGTGCTTCCCTGAGCCCCCCACAGCAGCGCAATGTGCAGCGCTGCTGCAGGGGGCTCTTTCCCTGCAGATCCCCGAATCCAAGATGGCGATGGGGTCCTTCGGGGGCCTGCAGGGAGCTGACTTCCTCATGCCTGCAAAGCGCAGGCAAGGAGGAAGCCTGTGTAGTGCTTGTGACAGTTTGCTGATCTGTCACAGAGATCTGTGATGTTACAAATCAGCGATCTGTCACAGGACAGTGATGTCCCTCCTGGGACAATGTAATAAAGTTAAAAAAAAGTGTAAAAATAATTTTTAAAAAATCACTAAATAAATTAAAAAATTTTTTTTCCCTAATAAATCCATTTTTTGGAAATAAAAAAAAAACAATTAAAGTACACATATTTGGTATCGCCGCATCCGTAATGACCCGCTCTATAAAACTGTCCCATTAGTTAACCCCTTTAGTGAACCCCTTAAAAAATAAAAATAAAAAACGAAGCAAAAAATAATGCTTTATTATCATACTGCCGAACAAAAAGTGCAATGACGCGCGATCAAAAAGACATATAGAAATATCCATGGTACCGCTGAAAACGACATCTTGTCCCGCAAAAAAGCAGCTGCCACACAGCACCATCAGCGAAAAAATAAAAAAGTTATAGCTCGCAGAATAAAGCGATGCAAAAATAATTATTTTTTTATATAAAATTGTTTTCTTGCATAAAAGCGCAAAAACATAAAAAACAACATAAATGAGGTATCGTTGTAACCGTACTGACCCGAAGAATAAAACCGCTTTATCAATTTTACCGCACGCGGAATGGTGTAAGCGCACCCCCTAAAAGAAATTCATGAAACGCTGGATTTTGTTCATTCTGCATCCCAAAAATTGGAATAAAAAGTGATCAAAAGATGTCACGCGCCCGAAAATGATACCAATAAAAACGACAACTCGTCCCGCAAAAAATAAGACCTCACATGACTCAGTGAGTCAAAATATGGAAAAATTACAGCTCTAAATATGTGGTGATGCAAAAACTATTTTTACAATAAAAAGCGTCTTTTAGCGTGTGACAGCCGCCAAACATAAAAACCGCCATAAATAGTAAATCAAACCCCCCGTTATCACCCCCTTAGTTAGGGAAAAATAATAAAATTAAAAAAAGTATTTATTTCCATTTTCCCATTAGGGTTAGGGTTACGGCTAGGGCTAGGGTTAGGGCTGAGATTAGGGTTTGGGGTGTGATGGGGTTAGGGTTGGTGTTAGAATTGGGGGGGGTTTACACTGTTTGGGCACATCAGGTGCTCTCCAAATGCAACATGGCATCTGATCTCAATTCCAGCCAATTTTGCATTGAAAAATTCAAATGGTGCTCCTTCCCTTCCAAGCTCTGCCATGCGCCCAAACAGTGTTTTACCACCACATATGGGGTATCAGCCTACTCAGGACAAATTGCAAAACAACTTTTGGGATCCAATTTCTCCTGTTACCCTTAGGAAGATAAAAAATTAGGGGCAAAAATATCATTTTTGTGGAAAAAAATATGATTTTTTTATTTTCACGCCCGGGCGTTATAAACTTCTGTGAAGCACTTGGGGGTTCAAAGTGCTCACCACACATCTAGATAAGTTCCGTTGGGGTCTAGTTTCCAAAATGGGGTCACTTGTGGGGAGTTTGAATAGTTTAGGCACATCAGAGGCTCTCCAAAAGCATTTGACACCCGCAGACTATTCCATCAAAGTCTGCATTCCAAAACGTCACTACTTCCCTTCCGAGCCCCGACGTGTGCCCATACAGTAGTTTTCTCCCACATATGGGGTATCAGCATACTCAGGAAAAATTGGACAACAACTTTTGGGGTCAAATTTCTCCTGGTACCCTTGGGAAAATAAAAAAATTGGGGACTAAGATCATGTTTGTGGAAAAAATAAGATTTTTTTATTTTCACATCCGGGCATTATAAACGTCATTTGTGGGGGGTTTCCACTGCTTTGGTACATCAGGGGCATTCCAAACGCGACATGGTGTTTGATCTCAATTCCAGCCGAAAAAGTCAAATGGCGCTGCTTCCCTTCCGAGCTCTGCCATGCGCCAAAATAGTCGTTTATTCCCACATATGGGGTATCAGCGTAATCAGGACAAATTGCACAATAACTTTTAGGGTCCTGTTACCTTTGGGAAAATAAAAATTGGAGGTGAAAAGATCTTTTTTGTAGAAAAAATATGATTTTTTAATTGTACCGCTGTACGTTATAAACTTCTGTGAAGCCCTTGGGGGTTCAAAGTTCTCACCACATATCTAGATAAGTTCCTTGGGGGCTCTAGTTTCCAAAATGAGGTCACTTGTGGTGGGTTTCCACTGTTTAGGTACATCAGGGGTTCTCCAAACGTGACATGGCGTCTGATCTGAATTCCAGCCAATTTTGCATTGAAAAAGTCAAATGGCGCTCCTTCCCTTCTGAGCTCTACCATGCACCAAAACAGTGGTTCCCCCCACATATCAGGCATCAGCGTACTCAGGACAAATTGCACAATAACTTTTGCAGTCCAATTTCTCCTGTTACCCTTGGTAAAATAAAAAAATTGAACCTGAAGTATTTTTTTTGTGAAAAAAAGTTAAATGTTCATCTTTTTAAAATATTCAAATAAATCCGGTGAAGCACCTGAAGGGTTAATAAACTTCTTGAATGTGGTTTTGAGCACCTTAAGGGGTGCAAATTTTAGAATGGTGTCACTTTTGGGTATTTCCTATCATATATACCCCTCAAAGTGGCTTCAAATGTGATGTGGTCCGTAAAAATAAAATGATGTTGCAAAAATGAGAAATCACTGGTCAAATTTGAACCCTTATAACTTCCTAACAAAAAAAATTTTGGTTCCAAAATTGTGCTGATGTAAAGTAAATATGTGGGAAATGTTATTTATTAAGTTTTGTGTGTGCCGTATCTCTGTGATTTAAGGGCATAAAAATTCAAAGTTGGATAATTGCAAAATTTTCACCAAATTTCTGTTTTTTTTTCACAAATAAACACAAGTTATTTGAATGAAATTTTACCACTAACATGACGTACAATATGTCACAAGAAAACAATGTCAGAATCACCTGAGATCCATGGAAGCGTTTCAGAGTTATTACCTCATAAAGGGACAGTGGTCAGAATTGTAAAAATTGGCCTGGGAGTTAACGTGCTATCCACCCTTGGTAGTGAAGGGGTTAAATCAGAGACATATGTCACAAAAAATAGTTAATAAATAACATTTCCCACATGTCTACTTTACATCAGCACAATTTTGGAGCTAAAATTTTTTTTCTTAGGAAGTTATAAGGGTTGGAAGTTGACCAGCAATTTCTCATTTTTCCAACAAAATTTACAAAACCATTGTTTTAGGGACCACCTCACATTTGAAGTGAGTTTGAGGCGTCAATATAACATAAAACACCCAAAAGTGACACCATTCTAAAAATTGCACCCCTCAAGATGTTCAAAACCACATTCAAGAAGTTTATTAACCGTTTAGGTACTTCACAAGAATTGAAGCAATGTGGAAGGAAAAAATTAACATTTAACTTTTTTCCCAAAAATTTTTATTTGGACACAATTTTTTTATTTTGTCACGGGTATCAGGAGAAAATGAATTACAATATTCGTTGTGCAATTTCTCCTGAGTACACCAATACCCCATGTGTGGAGACAGACCAATCTTTAGGCGCATGGCAGCGCTTAGAAGGGAAGAAGCATCATTTGAGATTTTGAATGTCAAATTGGCTGGAAACAAGAGCTGACACTATGTCGCGTTTGGAGAGCCCCTGATGTACCTAAACAGAACCCCCAGAAGTGACCCCATTTTGGAAAATAGACCCCCCAAAGGAACTTATCTAAATGTGTGTTGAGCACTTTGAACCCCCAAGGGCTTCACAGAAGGTTATAACGTAGAGCCGTAAAAATAAAAAATCATATTTTTTCCACAAAAATGATCTTTTCACCCCAATTTTTATTTTCTCAAGGGAAACAGAACCCAAAAGTTATTGTGCAATTTGTCCTGAGTACGCTGATACCCCATATGTGGGGGTAAAATACTATTTGGGTGCATGGCAGAGCTCGGAAGGGAACGACATTTGACTTTTTTGGCTGGAATTGAGATCAGAAGTCATGTCGCATTTGGAGAGCCCCTGATGTGCCTAAACAGTGGAAACCCTCCACAAGTGACCCCATTTTGGAAACTAGACCCTCCAAGGAGCTTATCTAGATGTGTGTTGAACACGTTGAACAAGTGCTTCACAGAAGTTTATAACGTAGAGCCGTGAAAATAAAAAAATCTTTTTTTCCACAAAAATGATCTTTTTGCCCACAAATTGTTATTTTCCCAAGGGTAACAGGAGAAATAGAACCACAACAGTTGTGTTGCAATTTGTCCTGAGTACGCCGATACCCCATATTTGGGGTGAATCCACTGTTTGGGCGCATGGCTGAGCTCAGAAGGGAAGGAGCACAGTTTTAGAATGCAGACTTTGATGGAATGTTCTACGGGCGTCATGTTGCGTTTGCAGAACCCGTGATGTGCCAAAACAGTAGAAACCCCCCACAAGTGACCCCATTTTGGAAACTAGACCCCCCATGGAGCTTATCTAGATGTGTGGTGAGCACTTTGAACCCCCAAGTGCTTCACAGAAGTTTATATCGCAGAGCTGTGAAAATTAAAAATTCATATTTTTTTCCACAAAAATGATTTTTAATAAGCTTTAATTTTTCCATATTTTGACCGACAGAGTCATGTGTAGGCTTGATTTTTGCGGGAAGAGCTGACATTTTTATAGGTACCATTTTCGGGCACATATCGTTTTTTGATCGCATTCTATTCTGATTTTTCTGTTCATTTTTTGAATGAACAAAAACCAGCAATTTAGGAATGCTTTTTTTTTCCCCTCCGTTCCGCATTTGGTACAATTAGTAAGGCAGCTTTATTCTTCGGGTCACTACGATTACAGTGATACCTCATTTATATAGTTTTTTTATGTTTTGGTGTTTTTTACACAATAAAAACTTTTATAGAAAAAATATTTTTGCATCACTTTATTCTACGAGCTATAACTTTTTTATTTTTTTGCTGATGATGCTGTATGGCAGCTCATTTTTTGCAGGACAATATGACGTTTTCAGCGGTACCATGTTTATTTATATCCATTTTTTTGATCGTGTGTTATTGCACTTTTTCCAAGCGGTATGATGATACCGCTTGGAAAAAGTATAAATAGCTACTTTTTAAATTTTTTTACGGTGTTCACTGCAGGGGTTAACTAGGGTAACACTTTTATAGATGGGATTTTTATGGATGTGGCCATACCAAACATGTGTATGTTTTTGTTTATTTTATTTTTTTTTTTACATAAAAATGTGTAATTTTTAGGGGATTTTTTAGGGAATTTTTTAATAATTTTTTTTACATATTTTTTTTTACCTTGTCCCTTTATGGGACTTTCACTTTCGCTTTGACTTTAGGTATAATACATTGCAATGCTCCAGCATTGTAATGCATTATACCAATGCTGAAAGCTTGTGACACCTTGCTGTGAGCATGGTCTCACCAGCTTTCAGTAGGTAAATGACCTGGAGGTTGTCATTACACCTCTGGGTCATCATGGCACAGGTCGGGCCCCGTGATTACATTGCGGGGACGCCGACCTGAGGCAGAGGGAGCCCCCTACCTTCTGCCTCCCCCTCTGAACGCTGCGATCGCGCTCGATCGCAGCAGTGAGGGGGTGAACAGCCAGGGGCGGTAGGGGCTCAGCTGATAGCTGTCAGTGCAGGACGCTCAGCCACTGCAGCTCTGAGCTCCTACATTGATATAGGGCAGGAGAGGCTCAAATTTCAGCCTCTCCTGCTCATCGCTGCTGTGTTTGGTCTGTCAGATTGACTGACCAATCACAGCGCTGTGGGTGCAGGGACCAAGTGCAAGGGTCCCTGCCCCCCTTGCTGTGCCTCTCAGCTGTCATAGACAGCTGTCGGCACTGAACTGAAACTGTGTGTTTACACGCAGTGACAGTTCAAAGGCAGGACGTGCAGAGTCCGTCATGGTGCGGGAAGTTACCTCCTGCCATGACAGACTCTGCACGTCCATAGACATTAAGGGGTTAAGAGGTGCATGTCACTTAATGAATTTGGCACAACGTATCAGTGGTATTCACCTCCTTGTACCTCGCTAGTAACATTTCTGGCAGAAGAAACAATGTCACTATTAATTAATTTGCGGAGTGGGGGTAACCATGCCCTGTCTCACCCCGTCTTCTACCTAGTCATGAAAAAAGAGGAAGCAGTGTGTATAGTGGTCACGATCACCCATGTCAATAAACAATGACAAAATAATTGCTAATATGGATTTCATTAGAAAAACACACACTAATAAGACAAACTAAAGATAAAAACAATTAAAAAAGCCTAAAAAAGCCCCACATGAGACCACAAGAGGTCCATATAAGGACCCACATATTCCCAATTGCACCAAGCAGGCAAATGTAAATGACGTACAAATATATATGTGACAGAGCCTGATTTATATATGAAAAATATTCATCATGACAATATGAGAAATATAAAAATATTGTCAAATGGAATAGACAATTTACCAAATTCCAATGTGGACAGATGACATAATCAACGTAGATGCAATAACCAACACACACTTATGTATAGCACTGAAATTAGCCACCTAAGAAAATCCTGGGCAAGCTGCACATGTGTGAAGGAATGAATTGGTATTTGATGTGCAAATCCATAATCCTGGAGATTATTAAGGCAACAAATTGCCCTGCCCAAAACACATGTGCAAAAAATGATTTTTCATATCAAAAGATTTGTTGCTGCATACACAAAAAAAACTGAATAATAAGGAGCAAGGGATGGAGAGATAAAAAAAACCCCCTTGTTAGCACATAATGAAAAAGACAAAATAAACCAGAATGATTCTGTCACACTAAGAGTATGAATACGTCATAATGAAAACCAATGAAAGATAAAACCTGTGGCCAGCATGCTGATGCAATATGGGAGCTGCCCCATGCGTATCGCCACTAGGGAGCGTGGCTTCCTCAGGGGAGAAGTGGACTATTCTGTCCAGAATGTGCGCTTTAAATATAAAGTACAATTAGAGTAAATTACTTACACTCTTTGCTGAGCATCTGATGAGATGGCGTCCGGATGTGGCAGCCGCGCATGTGCGGCTGCCTGACAACAAGACGCTGCAACCGCGGACACCTCCATGGAGACGGCAGACTGCACGTGCGCAGTAAGTAAGGACCCGGAGTCATGTAAGCTCAGGATGATAAAGCCGCGCGTGTGCAGTAGAAGGTGAATCCGGGCAAGCTGCACTTGCGCAGTAGAAAAGATCTGAGAGTCGCGTAGTCCCGGCTGGTTACAAAGGGAATAGCACCGTGCATGCTCAGTGAACAGAGGCCGGTGGCCATATTGATCAAGGCAAATGACATATACAAAAAAGGAGAAGAATTATTCCTTGCTTGGCACAGCACGGTTAAAGGGGCAGAACTGCATAAAGTTATACGTGTACCAAAACAGGATGAGGATTTTTAAGCACTGAACATATTGAAAAAAAGAAAAAAAGAAAGAAAAATGTTGGCTCACCTTTAAAAACATGAAAAAGGGAACACTAAAACTGATATTGCATTCATGATCCAAAGAGCTAATAAATAAGCTCAAACAGAACCAGTTAAAATAACAATAATAAAAATATTAATAATGAAAAAAGAAAATAATAAAGGAAAAATATATAAATAGAAAGTGAAAAATAATAAAAAATACAGGAATAAATAGTGAAAAAAATAAAAAACAAAAAGAAAAATTATGAAAAAACAAGAAAAATGACATAATAAAATAAAAAAGAAAAAATAAAGAATAAAAGAAAAATAAAAAATGAAAACTAATAATACAAAAATGAAATACAATTATACGATGAAAAATCAGAAAAATGCACAGGCTTAATTGCCCCTTTAAACACCTGTAAAATTTATTGAAAAATTGAAATAATGATTCATTGAAAAAATCCTGGAAAATATTGATTTTTTATTTTTTATAGTACCCAGTGAACAATAGTTCCTCATTAAGTCCTTTGGGAACTAGAGTGTGAAGCTTAAAAATCCACCTTGACTCCTTTCTCAACAATTCATCAGTGCAATGTCCAGCTCTAATTGTGGTAGCCACCTTAACAACAACCATGACCTGCAAGTGCCCAGGAGCACTGTTGTGAAATGAAAGAAAATGGTTGGCCAGTGAAATAATGGGTTTACCCAAAGCTTTATCCTTTCGTGCACAAGTTATATTGGAGACGTGATGCTGTACACGTCGGCGAAGTTCCTGGCTTGTTTGGCCAACGTAGACTTCTGGGCAACTACAGGCAAGGATGTAAACAACATTTTTTGTGCGACAATTAGCGTAGCAATAGGTTTCGACCTGATCAAGAGAACCTGAAAGAGAAATAATATCACTTGCAACAGCGTAAGGACAAATGGTATAGCCCCCACAAGGGTATGTACCAATGAGTTTGAACTCTCTTCCCAAAGATTGGGCCTGGCGCTTGAAATGACTTGAACACAAAATGTCCTTAAAATTTTTTGCCCATTTAGCAATAAGCTTGGGCCGTTCACTCACAAAGGCAGGACCTTCGGTTCACTAAGCAAAAAGTTCCAATTTTTACACAAAATATCGTAAACTTCTGTCCAATGATTGTTATACGGGGTAATAATGTTCGTAGTTGAAAATTCCTTCTTGGGTTTTGATTGTAACAGTTCACTGCGATCCTTCATTTCCGAAGCCTGAAAGGCTTTTAAGATAATACATTTAGGATAACCTCTCTCTTTGAAGCGCGATGTGAGTGATTTCGCCTCCACATGAAAAAACTCCGGTTCACTGCAGTTCCGTTTAACTTGATAGAATTGCCCCCGTGGTATCCCATTTCGAACATGTGGTGGGTGGAAACTCCCGTAATGGAGCAGGCTGTTGGAAGCAGTTGTCATTTGAAAAAGCGATGTGCAGATATTTCCTCCCTTTTTGGTAAGTCGTAAATCCAAGAAGTCAACAGTCTCAGTGGAGATGCTGGAAGTGAGAGAAATGTTCCATGAGTTATGATTTAGATTTTGAATAAATTTCTCACAATCCACATGTGAACCAGACCAAAAAAACAGCACATCGTCAATATAGCGATACCATCGCACAACATGTGTCTGAAACTTAATTAAGGAACGCACGTGCGTCTCCTCCCACCAACCTAAGAATAGTTTGGCGTAGGATGGTGCACATCTGGCACCCATTGCGGTGCCAGAGATTTGTTTATAGAACGTGCGATCAAACACAAAGTAATGATTCTCCAACACAAATCTGAGTAAATCATGAATAAAGGAGTCGTGCTGACGATCACCTATGGTTTTGGAGTCCAGAAAAAATGAAACAGCCTGCAGGCCCAATGAATGGTCGATACAGGTATAGAGAGATTCGACGTCCATGGTTACCATTAAGATCTCCTCATTAATTGTAAAGCCCTCCAGCTGGTTAACCAAGTGGGATGAATCTCTGACATAAGAGCCTAAGGATAAAACTAAAGGCTGTAAGTAGAAGTTCCTTAAAACCCAGGATGTTTATTGGTTGTCCAACAGCCATGAAATATGTAGGATGGGGACTCAAGCACCGCAATACTCAATCGAGTAGCAAGCGTACCCAAGCACCCTGATGCCTACTCACTCATCCCTACCACTGATATCATCACCTTTTAAGACTAGTTAAGGAAGCCGCTACATAACTATACAATAAGTATAGCACCCTACCACCACATACTTTTTCTGGTGTTAACCTCAACATCCATTCAGCACTGCTCCAGCCAGGTGTATTATTATCTGCACAACTACTTTTGTCTGGCATCAGAAAACCAGCTAATATTTTAAAACTCAGTCCTACAAATTCTTTTCTATTGCACACTCGGCTCTGCTGTATCACACTATGTTAACAAGCTTGTTATTGCTATCATGATATTGTCTACATATGCTACTTTTCTATTCCTGTGAGATACTGCCTCTCTATAAGCAAGATATCAGTTTTCCATCTAGTCTTGTGTATGTATGAACATGAGAGGGAGAGAGACAGAGAGAAAGGGAGAGAATATTTCCTTCCATAGGCCATGTTCTAATGTTCAGTATTTGGTGAGAATTTTGCATAAGTATCTGTAAGCCAAAATCAGGCTTGGGAACAATCAGAGGAAAAGTGCAAGGCCGGGGTCACACTAGAGAGAAATATGGACGAGTGAGAGGCGTAAAAACCACGCTTTGCACACGGACCAATGATTTTCTATGGGCCAGCTCCCATCAGCCGTATATTTCTCGCTCATATATTACGGTCCGTGTCAATCGCAGCATGCTGCGATTGTCAGCATATTCCTCCTGCAATACGACAATGCAAGTCTATGCGTGCGCAAAAAACTGCATTACACACGGACCAGATGTATGACTTGCGAGAAATACGCATCGGTGTCCTTTAGAAAAGCCGGCAATTCACTGCGAGATACAGTAAAATCACACTGACAGGTTTAATAAAGAAATGAAAGAATAGATAATATATATATATATATATACATTAGAGTTGAGCGAAACGGGTCGGTCAACTTCAAAAATAGCCGACTTTAGCTAAAGTCGGGTTTCGCCGATCGAAACCCGACCATAGCGTGAGGTCGGCCATGAGGTCGCCGATCATAGCGCCAAAGTCGCGTTTCAAATAATGCTTCCAGCGCCTTTTCTCAGCCAATGATGGAGGACGCACATTGTGGGCAACGCGATGACATGGGCAGCGGCCAGCACCATCTTAGAGAAGGGCATTGAAGTGATTGGCTGGCTTTGTGTGGTGTCACAGGGGGTATAAAAGGCTGTGAACGCCGACCGCCATCTTACGTCTGCCGATCTTACAATAGGGAGAGGTGCTGCTGCTGATTCTGAACAAGGAGAGCATTAGGCAGGGAAGAAGAAAAAAAAACTGCTTCTGCTGATAGCGCTTTTCACTGTACAGTTAGTGTGCAGTGAAAGGGGAGGATTTTTGTTGTACGCAGCAGCGCTGGTGGTGATTAGGCTGCCTTTTATGGCTACCTGCTAGCTGCATTGCTGTGTGCACACTGCTGTTCAAACTGCTTTTTTCAAAGCACTCCAAATTTTATTATTTTGTCCTGGTGAGTTACTGCGCATTCATTTTTTCACACACCGTATAGCAGTGTACGCTCCTCGTACACTACCATGTACCGGCTGGTATCACGGACAAATAGAAGCTATCTGGATGTGAACAGTTTTTCCATTTTTCCAGACCAACGCCTTAGAGTGCTGTCCGTTTTTCAAACAGTTTCATATATCTGCTGTTTGATCACCGTCAAAACTAGACAGAGACAGCATGTGTCAGTCCCTATACAAATAGACGGAGATTGACAATTTTCCATACAGACACGGTATAGCCGTGTACGCTCCTCACACACTACCGTGTACAGCCTTATAGCATGAACAAATAGAAGCTATCTGTGTGTGACTCTGGAAAAAAAAGCTGAGGAGGTTTTCTGTTTTTCCAGACCTACACCTTAGAGTGCTGTCCGTTTTCAAACAATTTCGTATATCTGCTGTTTGATAACGGTCAAAACAAGACAGAGACAGCGTTTGTCAGTCCCTATAAAAATAGACGGAGACTGACAATTTTCCATACAGACACCATTTAGCAGTGTAGGCTCCTCACACACTACCATATAACACCTTGTAGCACGGACAAATAGAAGCTATCTGTGTGTGACTCTGGAAAAAAAAGCAGAGGAGGTTTTCCTGTTTTTCCAGACCTACACCTTAGAGTGCTGTCCGCTTTTCAAACAGTTTCGTATATCTGCTGTTTGATTACAGTCAAAACTAGACAGAGACAGCGTGTGTCAGTCCCTGTAAAAATAGACGGAGACTGACAATTTTCCATCCAGACACTGTATAGCGGTGTACGCTCCTCACACACTACCTTTCCTAATTTAAGTAAAAAAATGGCATGGGTTTCCTGGTATATTTGTTAACCATCCAGGCAAAACTGACAGCTACAGGTTACAACTCTCAGTTATCAGCTTCAGCAAGGCTGGTAATCAAAAATAGAAGGCTCCCCACACTGTTTTTTTTATAAATTATTTAAATAAATAATTTTAAAAAAGGCTGGTAAGGAGCTATGGATATTGGCCCCCTAGCATTAAAGTAGCAGCCTGTAGCTGCCCCAGAAAATCTTATAGTAATATTGTAAATAAACACACAGCCAGAATAAAGTCCTTTATTTGAAACTAAAAATACATTTTTTATTTAAATATAACAAACACTGGCTGTGTGTTTAATTTCAATATGACTATAGGGTTAGTAATGGATAGGCGTCTTATAGACACCTATCCATTACTAACCAGTGGGATTGATATCACCAGACAATACAAAGTTGACATCAACCCCACAAACATAAATCCTACTTACTAGAGTTGAGCGAAACGGGTCGAAAAAATTGAAAAGTCGCCGGCTTTCGCCAAAGTCGGGTTTCATGAAACGAAACCCGACCTTAGGGTGAGGTCGGCCACAAGGTCGGCGACCATCGCGCCAAAGTCGCGTTTCAAAAGATGCTTTTGCGCCCTTTTTCAGCCAATCAGGAAGAACGGACACTGTGGGTAACGTGATGACATAGGCAGCAGTTACCACCATGTTTGTGAAGGGCATGCAAGTGATTGGCTTACTTTGTGTGGCGTCACAGGGGGTATAAAAGGGCGTGCATGCCGACCGCCATGTTACTTATGCTGATCTCAGAATAGGGAGAGCTGCTGCTGATGATGATTCTGTAGGGAGAGCGTTAGGCAGGGAAGAAGATACCAAAAATTACTTCTGCTGCTAGCGATTTTGCCTGTACAACACACCAGTTACTGTGCAGTGCAAGAGGAGGCTATATTTCGGTGCATCAGCCCTGTTGGTTATTAGGCTGCCTTTTAAGGCTCCCTGATAGCTGCATTGCTGTTTTCACACTGCTGAGCAAACTGCTTTTTTCAAAGCAATCAAAATGTTATTGTTTTGTCCTGGTGAGTTACTGAGCGTTCATTTTTTCACGCACCGCACAGCGGTGTACGCTCCTCACACAGTACCGTGTACCGGCTGTTATCACGGCCAAATTGAAGCTATCTACATGTGTGACTCTGTAAGGAAAAGTCGTGGAGTTTGTCCGTTCTTACAGACCTACACCTTATAGTTTTGTCCATTTTTCAAGCAGTTTAGTATACTTGCTGTTTGATTACATTCAAAACTAGAGAGAGACAGCGTGTGTCAGTCCGAATACAAAAACACGGAGCTTGACAATTTTACATACACTGTACAGCGGTGTACGTGCACGCTCCTCTCTCAGTACCGTGTAACGGCTGTTATCACGGCCAAATTGACGCTATCTACGTGTGTGACTCTGTAAGGAAAAGTTCAGCGTCCTCCAATCTACAGTCATGGCCAAAAGTTTAGAGAATGACACAAATATTAATTTTTACAAAGTCTACTGCTTCATTTTTTCTAATGGCAATTTGCATATACTCCAGAATGTTATAAAGAGTGATCAGCTTAACAGCAATTACTTGCAAAGTCAATATTTGCCTAGAAAATTAACTTTATCCCCCAAAACACATTTCAACATCATTGCAGCCCTGCCTTAAAAGGACCAGCTAACATCATTTCAGTGATTGCTCCATTAACACAGGTGTGGGTGTTGATGAGGACAGGGCTGGAGATCAATCTGTCATGATTAATTAAGAATGATACCACTGGACACTTAAAAAGGAGGCTGATGCTTGGCATCATTGTTTCTCTTCTGTTAACCATGGTTATCTCTAAAGAAACACGTGCAGTCATCATTGCACTGCACAAAAATGGCCTAACAGGGAAGAGTATCGCAGCTAGAAAGATTGCACCTCAGTCAACAATCTATCGCATCATCAAGAACTTCAAGGAGAGAGGTTCCCTTGTTGCCAAAAAGGCTCCAGGGTGCCCAAGAAAGACCAGCAAGCGCCAGGACCGTCTCTTAAAAGTGTTTCAGCTGCGGGATCGGGCTACCAGCAGTGCAGAGCTTGCTCAGGAATGGCAGCAGGCAGGTGTGAGTGCATCTGCACGCACTGTGAGGTGGAGACTCTTGGAGCAAGGCCTGGTCTCAAAGAGGGCAGCAAAGAAGCCGCTTCTCTCCAGAAAAAACATCATGGACAGACTGATATTCTGCAAGAGGTACAGGAAGTGGACTGCTGAGGACTGGGGTAAAGTCATTTTCTCTGATGAATCCCCTTTTCGATTGTTTGGGACATCTGGAAAACGGCTTATTCGGAGAAGACCAGGTGAGCGCTACCACCAGTCTTGTCTCATGCCAACTGTCAAGCATCCTGAAACCATTCATGTGTGGGGTTGCTTCTCAGCCAAGGGAATGGGCTCTTTCTCAGTCTTGCCTAAAAACACAGCCATGAATAAAGAATGGTGCCAGAATGTCCTCCAAGAGCAACTTCTCTCAACCGTCCAAGAGCAGTTTGGTGATCAACAATGCCTTTTTCAACATGATGGAGCACCTTGCCATAAAGCAAAGGTGATAACTAAATGGCTCAGGGAACAAAACATAGAGATTTTGGGACCATGGCCTGGAAACTCCCCTGATCTTAATCCCATTGAGAACTTGTGGTCAATCATCAAGAGACGGGTGGACAAACAAAAACCTTCAAATTCAGACAAAATAAAAGCATTGATTTTGCAAGAATGGACTGCTATCAGTCAGGATTTGATCCAGAAGAGATTCCAGGATATTTGTTTTTTGTTTTGCTTTAGGATTTGATCCAGAAGTTGATTGAGAGCATGCCAGGGAGAATTGCTGAGGTCCTGAAGAAGAAGGGTCAACACTGCAAATATTGACTTTCTGCATTAACTCATTCTAACTGTCAATATAACCTTTTGCTACTCATAATATGATTGCAATTATATTTCTGTATGTGATAAAAACATCTGACAAACACACATAAAAACCAGAGGGCAGCAGATCATGTGAAAATATAATATTTGTGTCATTCTCTAAACTTTTGGCCATGACTGTACATTGAGATTAAAATTCTCACCAATACTCTATACAGCTTCTGCCTTCTCATACACCAGCCAATTTCTGCCTGTCACATAGCGGTGTAATCTATAGTGGGCCTGAGACAATAGTTCAGCGTCTTTCAATCTACATTGAGATTCAAATTCTCACCAATACTCTATACAGCTTCTGCCTTCTCATACACCTGCCAATTTCTGCCTGTCTCATAGCGGTGTAATCTATACTGGGCCTGAGACAATAGTTCAGCATCCTCCAATCTACATTGAGATTCAAATTCTCACCAATACTCTATACAGCTTTTGCCTTCTCATACACCAGCCAATTTCTGCCTGTCACATTGCGGTGTAATCTATACTGGGCCTGAGACAATAGTTCAGCGTCCTCCAATCTGCATTGAGATTCAAATTCTCACCAATATTCTATAGACCCTTTACCTTGTTTTACAGTACCATATAGCTGTTGTTATTTTGGGTACCTTTTTCAAAAAAATGAAGAAGTATGGTGGAAGAGGCCGTGGAAGTGGAAGGGGGTTGCCAGCTTGTCCTGATGGTGGTGTTGGTGGTGGTGCTTCTGCTGGTTGTGAGCCGGCGTCATTGTCTGGCTCCACAAGGCCTCGTAGGCTCCCTTTTCTGGGAGAAGGTAAACCGCTTTTAAAGCCGGAGCTTCAGGAACAAGTTTTGGCTTACATTGCTGACACAGCCTCCAGCTCTATCGCCTCCTCTTCTGAAGTTTCAAAAAATAAAAGTACTGTGTCGTCAGTGGAGGCTCCTGGTCAGGAACAACATCTTTCCTTGTGTCCTTCACCCCTACCAAAAGTGAAGGATGCGGCAGGCCACACTACAGATTACTCCATGGAGCTCTTTTCTCATACCATGCCTGAGTTATCAAGTCAAATTGTGAATTCCCCAGTCCAAGATGAATCTGACATGGAGTGCACTGATGCACAGCCACTGCTAGATTTATCTGCTGGTACATTCACTCAGAGCACTACATTGTCCTCGCAGTGTACTGAGCCAGAATCTGACCCTGATGAAACTCAGGTGCCCCTTCCCGCATACTATACCACCATACACGGTGACACAGAAGAAGGCGCACATGACATTGAAGAGGAGGTGATGGATGACCCAGTTGTTGACCCAGATTGGCATCCATTGGGGGAAGAGGGTGCCGCTGCCAATAGCTCAGAAGAGGAGGAGGAGCATCCGCAGCAGGCATCGACATCGCAAAAGCTGTTATCTGGCAGGCCCGGAGCAGTCCAAAAACGGGTTACAAAAAGCAAAAGAGTTGCAGGATAGCTTGGCCAGATGGTCAAAATAGCACAGCGTGCAAGGCCTCAAAATGTCTTCCATAGTAGGAAGAGTGCAGCGTGGCACTTTTTTGAACAAAATCCTAATGATCAGGCAAAGGTTATCTGTAAGAAGTGTGCAAAGACCTTTAGCCGAGGGAAAAATGTGAGAAATTTGAATACCAGTTACATGCTTAGACATTTAACCAACATGCACTTGCAAGCGTGGACGGACTACCAAACCTCACGTACCACATGTGCAATTGCTCCCAAAGAAGGTAGTCAGCAACGCTACATTGTTTCCCACACTGTAAGCCCACCGATTAGCACACCACCAGCAGCAAATGTTGAGGTGTCGTTGCAAGGCCAAAGCAGTCAGGGAATGACAATATTATATCAACGAAAGACTGAATCTAGGCCATCAGAAAGAACACCAACTCCATCACCATCATCAACCCTCTCTCAGTCCGCCATGTCCACCGCTAGTTCCACCATATGCAGCTCTCAAGTCCAGCTCACCTTACCAGAGACTATGAGTAGGACAAGAAAGTACTCATCCTCTCATCCGCGTACACTGGGTTTGAACGCCCACTTTGCCAAACTAATCTCGCTAGAGATGATGCCCTACCGGTTGGTTGAAAGCACCGGTTGGTTGAAAGCGCAGCTTTCCGCGAACTCATGGCCTACGCAGTACCACGCTATTTCCTACCCAGTCGCCACTTCTTTTCTCGCAAAGCCATCCCAGCCCTCCACCTTCACATGAAAGACCGAATGTTCGTCGAACTTGCCTCCTGTGCGACGAACCAAAACACTAGCGGGGTGGCTCAACACTACTCCTGATATATCGAAGTACATTGTTAATGTTTAAACTATGCTATATATACCTGGTATCTGGTGATACTGTACCCTTTCTGCCAGGAAGTCCTCCTCCAACCAACACTCTAAGTGTAACATGGACACCTGGAACATTGTCCCACATGTGTGATTATTTCTTGCGGATCTTCTTGTTATATTGTGGTGTGATCCATCCTGACCGTGTGAGTGTCTATGGGTTACTCCTGCAATTTAGGTGTACATTTAAAAATTACCCCAACACTGTATACAGCTCTACGCTTGTGATACATTACCCATTTACTGCTTGTTATATTCTGTTCTAATCAAAACTGACAAAGTGAGAGTTATTTTCTGACTGTGGAAATAAATACTGAAATTGACAACAATGACACCTACACTGTGTACAGCTGTACTCTTGAGATCCATTACCGCTTTACGGCTTTTTTGATTGTGTTGTAATCCAATACTGAGCCTGAGAGTGTCTGTGTGTGCCTCCTCAAATATCTACGGAGATTTAGAATGTTTAAACTATACTATATATACCTGCTATCTGATGATACTGTACACTTTGTCTAATTTTTATATTCTTGTCTAATCCATACTGAGCCTGTGAGCGTCTCTGTGTGACTGATGGAATATATAGGGAGATTGACAATTATCCTTTGACTAAATAGAGCTGTACGCTTCTGATACAGTGCCATATATTTGATGTTATTTTGAGTCTATTTTCTGCAAAAATTTGAAGTTTGGTGGAAGAGGCCGCAGACGTGGGCGTGGGGGGGCCAGCTGGTGCTGATGGTGGTGGTGCATCTGCTGGTAGTGGCAAAAGCACAATAGGAGCTAAGGCAGGAGGTGTTGAGCCTGCATCATGGTCTGGATTCAGAACCCCTGGAAGGCTACCTTTTCTGGAAGTAGGTTAACCGCTTTTAAAGGCGGAGCATGAGGAACTGGTTTTGGCTTACATTGCCGAAACAGACTCCAGTAAATATGCCCTCCTCTTCTGAAGTTTCAAATAATGCAAGCACTGAGTCATCAAGTGCTGGCTCCTGGTCAGGAAGAACCCCTTTCCTTGTGTCCTTCACCCCCACCAAAAGTGAATGATGCAGCAATCCACACTTCACATTAGTCCATGTAGCTCTTTCTATCATACCATGCCTGGGTTATCAAGTCAAATCGTGAATTCCCAAGTCCAAGATGAATCAGACATGGAGTGTGGGTGGCCAGCCAGGGCAGTGGGATTAATTGGTACCGGGCTGGTGTCTCACAGGGATGTGTCACGGTGGTGGTGACCCGTTCAGTGGCCCTGGGCATCCATGCAAAGGGGTGAATTACGTTTATAGGTGAATGATACATGACGTCACCTGTCGTTTCTGATTAGAATGACCAGCGCTGCAGTGTCACTTCTGTGGGACAGATGTTGTGGTGCAGCTAAGATGTAGAAGCCCTGCACAGGTAGGGCCGTAGTCGCAGGGCAGATGAAAGAGTTGGTAGATGGTGTGCAGTGCAGGATGTCGCAGAGCCATGCGCCAGGCGCAGTAGAAAGATGACAGACACAGTCATGCAGTTCCTTTGCCTGTACTTGGTAACTGCCGTCCAGGACCCACAGTACAGATGGAGAAGGAGTTGGTCAGCCTGGAAGCCAACTTGGAATTCTCTCCCTGCAGATAGGTAGTGTGGCCTCCATTCTAGCGCTTATCTGAGGTATTCGCAGTGCTGAGTTCAATGAAATTCCCCCTGTTGACTCTCTTTTGGAACTTTCTCATATGGCAGGCAGCCGTAGCCTTTTCCTTCTGGCTCCCACACGTCGATGCTGGGGCCTCCGAGCCTTAGTTGGGTACAGAGCATTTACAACTGCTACTTCCTTCGGTTTCGGCTGCAGGAACGTCAGTGTCCCTACAAACTCGGAGACCAGAATCTGGACCATGAGCTCCAGCTAGGAGTGAGCCCTAACTCTGCTCATCCTCCAGCTCCCCTTCTCACGTCCACACACTTCCCCTTCCCTGCACAGACTGCCCTAACTTACCTCCTCCTGACCACAGAGAGCAGCTCCTCAGCAGTAAGGTTCAGAGCTCTCCATGCTGGCCTGGAGTGGGAAATGTGTTGTGTGTTGGATGAACTGCTCGAGAGATCCTTCGTTGCTCCTAAGCATGACATCACACTCCCTAGGAGTAAGGTAATGCCACTGTGGTGACCGTACTCCTGGGGATGCCACAAGTGCACTGATGCCCAGCCACTGCTAGATGATTCTGCTGGTACATTGACCCAGACCACTACATTCCCCTCACACTCTACACAGCCAGAATGTGACCCTGAGGAAACTCAGGTTCCCCTTCCCGCATACCATACCACCTTACACGGTGACAAGAGGAAGGTGCAGATGAAAGTGCAGGTTCCTTGAGCAGGTGGGGGGCATACTCATGGGTGATGGCACTGGCACAGGGCCCCTCATAGCACGCAAAAGTGTCTCTGCCGGTTGGAGGTCTCTGCCGGTGGGAGGGCCCAGGCCCACCCGCCGTCAGACACACCGCCACACACCGCCGTACTATGAGGGGCCCTGTGCCAGTGCTGTCGCCAACGAGTGGGCCCCCCCTGCTTGCTCCAGATCACAGCACTTGCAACGTTGAAATACTTACCTCTCCCTGCTCCACCGCCATGACGTCTTCCGCGTGTCCTGACAGTGATATTCTGATCAGAGAGCGCAATGCCATCACGTCTGTACGCCCTCTGCCTAAACAGCCAAGTGCAGTGAGTTGGACGATGGGGACGACGAGGAGTCCAGACTAGTACAGGGATTCCCTAGCGAGGAGACTTATTTAATTGTTTTCAATGTTGGGACAGCAATTTTTGGGGAGCACTATACTCTAGAGAATGATATATGGGGCCCACCATACACTGGAGCATTCCAAAGGTGTACATCAGACACTGGAGCAGCATTTACAGGGCCCATTATACACTGGAGCATTAGAAATGGGGCCCATTATATATGGAGCATTATTTGGGCCCATAAGACAGTGGAGCTTCATCCATTGGGACCAACATATACTGTAGCATTATGTGGAGCTCATCATATGCTGTTTCAAACTCTATATGGGAGCAATGATTCTGTATGGAGAAATATATAGGCCTCATTACTCTGTATAGTGTACTATGTGGTGCCCATAATACTGTATGGAGTAATATACTGTCCGTTTTTGGAGCTATTGGAGAGTTTAAAATTTATATCAGTCATGAGATGTAAAAAGTGAAGTATTTTCCATTGTACTATACCGCTATTTCTCTACCGTATCGGAGCATCATGAGTTGTGGTATGTGTTAAAGGGGCGCTCTTTGGCCCAGGGCACATGAAAACCTGGAGCCAGCCCTACCCCTCCACAACTTTAGCCAAATAACCCCCAGTTTTCAGTGCGTAACTATTATTATGAAGTAAATTAAGGTTGACAAGCTTCAGTAATAAAAATTGATGTTTCAAATGGGCACTGCAGGTGTGTTTAATGTCCTCCACTCCCTGCCGACTTTGCTTCCCCATTGACTTGCATTGGGTTTCGTGTTTCAGTCGGCCTTCGACTTTTCACGATAATCGGCCGATTTCGTTCGACCCGACTTTTGAGAAAGTCGGGTTTCATGAAACCCGACTCGACCCGAAAAAAGGCAAAGTCGCTCATCTCTACTACTTACCACCACAGGGCAAGCGGAAAGAGTAGCAGGCATAGCCTGATGGGAGTAGTGGTCCCATCAGCCAACACCTGCAACACCTGTGATCAGAGGTAAACTTTTTACCTCTGGTCACAGCTGCAGGATCATGCTGTCATCTGACAATTTGGGAGCCATATCTCTCTGAACAATGGTGATGATTTTACCGCCGATCATAGGCAGTGTGTGCTGCACTGTCATGCACATTACACCATGGCAAACACTGGACGCTCGTGACCCGCATTCAAGTGAGTGGGGTTCGGGTTAGTTTTTTTGTAAATTTTTTAACTGTTCGGCCGAACCCACTAGACCCGAACATCCAGGAGTTTGCCCATTATTATCTACAATATTTAAAGAGAAGCATTCACATGCCATCTCATAACCTCCTCCTTGGCGCTGCTGACATGACTATATCTAGAGTTTTTATTAGTAAATATACTTAACCAGAAAAAAATTGAATTCCACTGATATAAAAGACGACCTATCCTTATATTCCCCAATAATGCACTTTTCATTGTGAATATGGCATATATCATTACATGGAACAAAGGCAACAAAAGGTATAGGGCTACAGTGACAGACAAATGGAGAAAATAGTTAGGTGCATATATTTAAAGGTTTTGATTAGTGATGAGAGAATACATTCAGCATTATTCGTTACTCGCACCAATAGTATGGTATTCGGTCTATTTGTTACTCGGCGAGGAATAAGGTATTCACCTCAGTATATTTGAGTGATCCGACCAGCATGTTTGGTGCTTTATTTGCAACCAATGAACATACTGGGCTGGCTTGTCAATCATAGAAATGCCGGAAAAATCTTTGGTATGGCATTGCTGTGATTGACTGACTTTCCAGCATCATGGGGACTATTTAAAGGTTGTCAGCGCCATCTTGCGCACATTGTAGCTGGAAACAGCCTAGGGAGAGCATATTTTCAGCGTAGAGAGAGTGATAGGAGCTTACAGTGAGTGTTATTCATTCCAAAATTCTCTTTTAAGAGCTGAAGATTGTGAAGAGATTAATTGTTTGTTAGGTGGGGATTTAAGTTTGGGAGAGATGTAATAGGAAGGAGGATGAAAGGCAGGCTCCTGGGTCTTCTCATCATTGCAAGTACATGCTGCAGATTTCTGCTATTTTCCACTGTGTTGTATAGTAGTTAGTATTAGGAGCAGACTATGGGATTAAGATGAAAAAAGGAGGGTTTCATCCACTGCCAAAATATAAAAATCAGCTATTTGTAAAGCGAAATAATGCTGGGTAGTACCAGCATATAAAAAACAATTTTTTGGCGAGATACATAAAATTCCTGTGTAGCAGCTTATATACCGTATATACTCAAGTCTAAGCCGAGTCCCCTAATTTTGCCACGGAAAAGTGGGTCAGCTTATTGACTCGAGTATAAGCCGGGTATACATTGTCCCCTCATCCCTGTCCTGCTTTGTGTGGCTCTCCCCCCTTCTAGTATGCATGGCTTAGCTCCCCCATCCCATCTTTCTATGTATGGCTCAGCTCCCTGTCCTCCCCCATCCTCCTCAGTGCTCCTCCGTGCTCCCCCATCCTGCTCCATGCTCCCCTATCCTCCTCTGTGCACCCCTTGTCCTCCTCTGTGCTCCCCTGTCCTCCTCTGTGCTCCCCTGTCCTCCTCTGTGCTCCCCCATCCTGCTACTTGATTCCCCATGCTTTCCCTGTCCTCCTCTTCACTCCCCCATCCTGCTCCGTGCTCCCCGTCCTCCTCTGTGCTCCTCCATCCTGCTCCGTGCTCTCCCATGCTTCCCGTGTGATCCTCCATGCTCCCCCATCCATACTCACTCTCCTGTGCCATCCCCTGCACCCTCTGTTGTCCTGGTTTGGCAGTTCCTTCCTGTGTTGAGTCGTCACATGGTACCACTCAATAAGGTCATGAATATGGATGCCACGCCTAAGGGAATGGAGTTGCATCCATATTCATGACCTTAATGAGCGGTACCATGTGACCGCTCAATGCAGGAAGAAGCTGCCAGCCATGGGACAACGGAGGATGCAGGGGACATTCAGCAATGGCACAGGAGGGTGAGTATGATGTCCTAACCACCGACTCCTGCTGCTGCACCCCCTCCCCCGCTGGTTTCTGCACAATGACTCCTGTATAAAACGAGGGGGCATTTTTAGCACAAAAAATGTGTGAAAATCTCAGCTTATACACGAGTATATACGGTATATATTGTTATTTTTACCACAAAATAACATTAATCAGTGGCAGCATATATAAACATCCATTTTACAATCAAATTGTTAAATAATATTTCTTGTTTATTGCTTATAATTAGTGATGAGCATTCCGATACTGCAAATATCGGGTATCGTCCAATATTCGCGGTATCGGAATTCCGATACTGAGCTCCGATGCTTTTAGCATATCGAATACCGGAAGCGGAAGTTCCCATAATGCTATGAGCCAGTTTGATTTGATTCAGCCAATGAGGAATCCTAAAAAGTGTGGACACATCCTGTTAGGCATGTAGGCATGTTAACTAATGGCATGGCTATGATTGGATGCTGAAATGATGTCATGATGCACTATAAAAGCTGCCGCCGCCATTTTGGGTTCACTCTGCTGTGAATTCAGTCAGGGACAGGACGCTGCTCTTGTGACACTGAGGGACAGTTAGAAATATCGATTTGCTAGATTGTGCTTTACCCAGGCTAGTTTAGCAACCCCTGTGAGAAGCTTTCTTTTGCCTTGCAGCGCTGTTCACAACTGTCTGCAAGGTCTGTGTGAGTGCAGCTCACGCTGTAGTGTGTCCTGCAGTCACCTCTGGTTGTAGGCCGCTCAGCGTGCGTCACTGCCTCATACATATTTATTTTTGCTTTATTGCTGCTCATTTTTCATTAATTCTCCTATTAATGTGCATCCATCCCTATCCATCTAGAATGGTTGCAAACACTATATAGGAGTAGACAGCGGAGCCTTTCTGCAGCCTTTCAGTGCTAGTGCACAGTTCTTTGCACTGTTCACGGCTGTCTGTGAGGTCTCTGTGTGTGAGTGCAGCTCATGCTGTAGTGTGTTCTGCAGCCACTTCTGGTTGTAGTCCGCTCAGCGTGAGTCACTGCCTCATACATTGTTCTTTTTTGCTGTAGTGTTGCTTATTTTTCCTGAATTTCTCCTATTAGTGTGCTTCCATCTGTATCCAGCTAGATTGGTTGCAAACACTATATAGGAGTAGATAGAGGAGCCTTTTTTTCTGGCTTGTGCCCTGCAGCCCCAGCCAGATAAGTATTAGCCTATTTTTTGGAACCTCATCTACTGCATTGTAGGTTACCATCCTGCATTGTAATAGCTCCAAAAAGTTTGTGATACTATCGCTTTCACATCTTTGGTCATATCCTTTTTGCTTTTTTGAAAAAAAAACACGTAAATAAAGTTCACCAAACACTCCACTTGACAGTTATGTAGGCCACATTAGCTCATATTAAAGTGTAGTCCACACACTTAGTGTTTCTTATACCTGTTAGCAGCTGTTCAGGAATAAGCACACTAAGCCCCCCCTTTGAACTTTTCTGTCTATCTATATCAGTCTACCAAGATGAAGAAGGCAGAGAGTAAGGCACGTGGTCGTGGGCATGGAGTTTCAGCAGGGAGAGGACGTGGGGATTCTGTGCCTGCTGCGGGCACCAGTGACTCAGCATCACCCAGTTTTACCAGGGAACAGTCCTTTATGCACAGCTTTGTAGGACCTCGCCGTACCCCACTGCTGCAGGACGAACAAATTGAAGCCGTTGTCGGATGGATGGCAGCTAACGCATCGACTTCAATTACTTCCACATCCTCTCAGGGCCAGAGCACTGAAGAGCAACCATCTGTCTCTTCACCACCTGCCAAATTGCCCAGACAGTCAGAGAGCCCTGGACTGGAGCCATCTCTGCTTCTGTTCTCTGAATCTCTTGGCTTGGAAACAGGGGGCCAGCCAAGCAGCATTCTAGAATGTGAAGAAGAGGGAGTATGCAGTGATGCGCAACTGCTTTGTCCCTCTGAATCTGAAGAGGCGGGTGGACCAGGGCCTATGGTCATCACACATCAGTACGCATCAGATGATGAGACTCAGGTGCCACTTTCTGGTGCGTACTGTGCTGGCGAGACTACCCAGGAGAAGCAGGTGTTTGAAGAGGGGAGTGTAGCTGATGAGGTCCTTGACCCATCATGGCGTGAGGAACAGGAAGGTGGTGGGAGCAGCTCTGAGGAAGAGATTCCCCGAATGGCCAAAACAGGAGGGAGAGGGAAGGGGCAGACTTGGTTGCCTGTAGCCTCCACTTCGGCACCCATTAGGAGCATTCCTCTTCCAAAACCCAAAACGGGCGCTCCCTGGACTTGCAGTGCATGGTCCTTTTTTGACACAGTTGCAGATGACATTTGCTTTGTCAAATGCAAGCTGTGTAATCAGAAAGTCAAAAGAGGGAAAAGTGTCAGCAACCTCAATACCACAAATATGTGGAAACATGTGTGGACCAAGCACATGGTGGAGTTAAAAAGACACACTGAAGACGTAGGTCAACCTACAGCATCACCTACCACCTCTTCAGCTCGTGTTGTAGCCTCTTCCTCCAGCTCACACACAGCTGGTTCGGCTTCCTCACAGGATTGCCATGGAAGAACCTCTGGCACTGTTGTCCAGAGACCCAGTGACATTCCACCCACAGCACCACGTTCCCTGTCATCCTCACACTCCCAGGCCACTCTACAGCCATCGGTAGCACAGGCATGGGAGAAAAGGTGGCCATACTCGGCAAACCATCCCCGAGCACAGGCTCTGAATGCTGGCATTGCAAAACTACTGGCCCTTGAAATGCTCTCATTCAGGCTGGTGGAGACTGACACCTTCCGTAACTTCATGGCATTGGCAGTCCCACAATACACCGTGCCCAGCCGCTTTTATTTCAGCAGGCAAGCCATCCCTGCCCTGCAAAAGCATGTGGAGGGAAAAATTAAACATGCGCTACTAAACGCCGTCAGTAGCAAGGTCCACCTGACCACCGATGCGTGGACCAGTAACCATGGACAGGGACGATACCTTTCCCTCACTGCCCATTGGGTCAATGTTGTGGAGCTGGGTACAGATCTTGAGAATGGCGCTGTACGTGTTCTGTCAACTCCAAGGATTGCAGGAATCCAGTCTGTACACATTGACTCCTCCTCAGACTCCAGTTCCTCAGAATCAGTGCTGCAGGAGCTGTCACAGTCTACCTCCACATGGACCCGTGAACACTTACCTGTTACGACCGATATGAGCACAGCCATGGCCAAACATCAACAGGCCGTACTGAAATTAATTTCTTTGGGGAATCGAAGCCACACAGCGCAGGAGCTCTGGAATGCCATCAAGCAGGAGAGCGATGTGTGGTTTGTGCCAGCGAATCTCCAGCCAGGCTTGGTAGTGTGTGACAATGGCCGAAATCTGGTGGCAGCTCCTTGCCTAGGCAACCTCACTCACATCCCATGTCTGGCACATGTGCTCAACTTGGTCATGCAGAGCTTTCTGAGGGACTATCCAGATCTTGATGCACTGCTGCACAAGGTCCGCATAGAGTGCGCTCACTAGCGGCGTTCCAGCATGGCAAGTTCGCGCATTGTAGCTCTGCAGCGCCGATTCCACCTTCCGGAACATCGCATCATATGTGACCAACCAACCAGGTGGAATTCAACGCTACATATGTTGGAGCGGTTGTGTGAGCAGCAGACAGCAGTAATGGAGTACCAGCTGCATCAGGCACAAGCAAGTCCCACTGCGCGCCGGTCACACTTCACCACCACTGAATGGGCCTCTATGAAGGACATCTGCCACGTTTTGCATGTCTTCAATGATTCCACGCGAATGGCGAGTGCAGATGATGCACTAGTCAGCATGACTGTCCCCCTTATCTGCCTGCTTAAAAAAACATTGCAAGCACTAAGGGAGGAGGTTTTGGAAGAGGTGGCGGATGAGGAGTCCCAAATGCCATCTGCTTCTGGACAGTCTGCGCAACGTGGTTCCTCACAAAGGCCTAGGCAGGGGACACTTTGTGAGGAGGATGAGGAGGAGTCAATGGAGGAGGAAGACATCTCTCCAGAGGAGGGAGGTACACAATGCTCTAGTAGTCAGTATGTAGAGCAAGGGTGGGGTGATGCAGAGTAGGTAGAGATGACGCCTCAAGCAGGGGACAGCGTTTCTTGGCCAGTTGGGAGTCTGCAGCACATGGTTGATTTCATGCTGCAGTGCCTGAGAAACGACCGCCGCATCGCCAACGTTCTCAACACGGCTGATTATTGGGTGTACACCCACCTAGATCCTCGCTACCGGGACAACTTACAAAGCCTCATAACAATGTTGAACCGGGAATGTAAAATGCGGGAGTACCAAGACACACAGGTGCATTCCATCATGTTCTCCATTCCACCCAAGAGCAGTGCTGCTAGTGCTTTAAAAAGCAGCTCTGTGCATCGAGGCAGTGGAGGAAGCTCTGCACAAAGACAGACAGAAGCAGCGCCTAAGCACAAGGCAAGACCAGCATGGCCAAAATGTGGCAAAGTTTTGTGTGCCCGTCACAAATGACTACGCCATCACAGATGGCTCCAGTCAGAAGGAGGCAACGTTTCCATCAGATGGTGACAGACTACATGTCTTGCCCTCTCAATGTACTCCCAGACGGCTCTTCCCCCTTCAAGTTTTGGGTCTCTAAGCTGGATACCTGGCCAGAGCTTAGCCAGTATGCATTGGAGGTGCTGGCTTCCCTGCTGCTAGTGTATTACCGGAACGCGTCTTTAGTGCCGCAGGTGGCGTACTAACAGACCGTCGCATGCGACTATCCTGAGATAACGTTCACCGGCTTACTTTTCTGAAAATGAACAAGGCCTGGATCTTGCCCGAATTTGCCAGTCGTCTTCCAGATTAAATAATTGGTTGGCAGCAATATCCAGGTCTACTGTTGTGTTCATGTTTCTACCACCTGAACTGTAATCCCTGGGCTCCAACACGACCAGTTGCTGCTCAGAAGTGCCGTCCACACAGATATAAACACTCGCTCCTTTGTTAGTGGGGTTCAGTAACGCCAGCTGCTCCCCTGCTGTGTGTACGGCAATATCTCCTGCTCCCTCCACATTCAAACTACATCAGATTTTAAACTTGCTCCAAGTAGGCCTCAGCCTACACCATGATTGACCCTGGGCTCCAACACCGCCAGTTGGTGCTCGGAAGTGCCATCTGCACAGAGAAAAACACTAGCTCCTGTGTTAGTGGGGTTCAGTAACGCCAGCTGCTCCCCTGCTGTGTGTCTGGCAATGTCTCCTGCTCCCTCCACATTCAAACTACATCAGATTTTAAACTTGCTCCAAGTAGGCCTCAGCCTACACCATGATTGACCCTGGGCTCCCACACCGCCAGTTGGTGCTCGGAAGTGCCATCTGCACAGAGAAAAACACTAGCTCCTGTGTTAGTGGGGTTCAGTAACGCCAGCTGCTCCCCTGCTGTGTGTACGGCAATATCTCTTGCTCCCTCCACATTCACCCCGCATCAGATATTAAACTTGCTCCAATTAGGCCTCAGCCTACTCCTTGATTGACCCTTGGCTCAAACACCACCAGTTGTTGCTCAGAAGTGCCGTCTGCAGAGAAAAACACTAGCTCCTGTGTTAGTGGGGTTCAGTAATGCCAGCTGCTCCCCTGCTGTGTGTCCGGCAATATCTCCTGCTCCCTCCACATTCAAACTACATCAGATTTTAAACTTGCTCCAAGTAGGCCTCAGCCTACTCCATGATTGACCCTGGGCTCCAACACCGCAAGGTGTTGCTCAGAAGTGCAGTCTGCACAGAGAAAAACACTAGCTCCTTTGTTAGTGGGGTTCAGTAACGCCAGCTGCTCCCCTGCTGTGTATCCGGCAATATCTCCTGCTCCCTCCACATTCAAACTACATCAGATATTAAACTTGCTCCAAGTAGGCCTCAGCCTACACCATGATTGATCCTGGGCTCCAACACCGCCAGTTGTTGCTCAGAAGTGCCATCTGCACAGAGAAAAACACTAGCTCCTGTGTTAGTGGGGTTCAGTAATGCCTGCAGCTCCCCTGCTGTGTGTAAGGCAATATCTCCTGCTCCCTCCACATTCACCCCGCATCAGACATTAAACTTGCTCCAATTAGGCTTCAGCCTACTCCTTGATTGATCCTGGGCTCCAACACTGCCAGTTGTTGCTCAGAAGTGCCATCTGCACAGAGAAAAACACTAGCTCCTGTGTTAGTGCGGTTCAGTAACGCCAGCTGCTCCCCTGCTGTGTGTATGGCAATATCTCCTGCTCCCTCCACATTCAAACTACATCAGATTTTAAACTTGCTTCAAGTAGGCCTCAGCCTACTCCATGATTGACCCTGGGCTCCAACACCGCCAGTTGTTGCTCAGAAGTGCCATCTGCACAGAGAAAAACACTAGCTTCTGTGTTAGTGGGGTTCAGTAATGCCAGCTGCTCCCCTGCTGTGTATCCGGCAATATCTCCTGCTCCCTCCACATTCAAACTACATCAGATTTTAAACTTGCTCCAAGTAGGCCTCAGCCTACACCATGATTAACCTGGGCTTCAACACCACCAGTTGTTGCTCAGAAGTGCCGTCTGCACAGAGAAAAACACTAGCTCCTGTGTTAGTGGGGTTCAGTAACACCAGCTGCTCCCCTGCTGTGTGTCCAGCAATGTCTCCTGCTCCCTCCACATTCAAACTACATCAGATATTAAACTTGCTCCAATTAGGCCTCAGCCTACACCATGATTGATCCTGGGCTCCAACACCGCCAGTTGTTGCTCAGAAGTGCCGACTGCACAGAGAAAAACACTAGCTCCTGTGTTAGTGGGGTTCAGTAACACCAGCTGCTCCCCTGCTGTGTGTACGGCAATGTCTCCTGCTCCCTCCACTTTCAAATTACATCAGATATTAAACTTGCTCCAAGTAGGCCTCAGCCTACACCCTGATTGACCCTGGGCTCCAACACCGCCAGTTGCTGCTCAGAAGTGCCATCTGCACAGTCAACATATGCTCCAGTGTTATTGGGGTTCAGTAATGTGAGCTGATCCCCAGCTGTGTGTCCGGCAATTTCTCCTGCTCTGTCCACACTCAGACAACTACAGATTTTAAACTTGCTCCAATTAGGCCTCTGTCTCCACTCTGTTTGTAGTATTTACCCTGGGTTCCAGCACCACCAGCTGGTTCCCGGCAGTGTCTTTGGCACGGGTACTCCCTCCTGCCCAGCCTGGTTCCAGCACGCCAGCTGTTTCCGGGTAGTGTCAACGTCACTTTGCCTCCAAAACTTTGTCCTTTCGTGTTGCGGTCGGGTTAGCTGACTCTATGGTGCCTGCAGTTTAGGTGCTTCCTATATGGGCTGCGGGATCTGGCAATAAAGGCTGGTTCTGTAGTGCCAATAGGAAGAGCACCCCCTGTAGGAATGTGGGTTTCGGTAACTGCGGCCGGCTCGCGGCCTTGTAACTTTGTTTTTCATGGGTACCTTCTGCTGCCCCTCCAGGTTCTTGCACCGTCAGCTGGTTCTCGGCAGTGCCTTTGGCTTAGGTTACTCCATCTCGGTATCCGAGTTCCAGCAACGTCTGCTGGTCATTGGCAGTGCTTTCTAGCACAGGTACCTCCTGCTTAGTAACCGGGTTCCAATACCGTCAGCTGGTCCTCGGTAGTGCCATTGGCTCTTGTTCCTTCTGCTACCCATCCGGGTTCCTGGACCATCAGCTGGTCCTCGTTAGTTCCATTGCCTCTTGTTCCTTCTGCTGCCCCTCCGGGTTCCAGCACCGTCAGCTGGTTCTTGGCAGTGCCTTTGGCTTAGGTGCCTACATCTCGGTATCCGAGTTCCAGCAACGTCTGCTGGCCCTTGGTAGTGCTTTCTAGCACAGGTACCTCCTGCTTAGTCACCTGGTTCCAGTAACATCAGCTGGTCCTGGGTAGTGCCATTGGCTTTTGTTCCTTCTGCAACCCCTCCGGGTTCCAGCACTGTCAGCTGGTCCTCAGTAGTTCCATTGCCTCTTGTTCCTTCTGCTGCCCCTCTGGGTTCCAGCACCGTCAGCTGGTTCTCGGCAGTGCCTTTGGCTTATGTGCCTCCATCTCGGTATCCGAGTTCCAGCAATGTCTGCTGGTCCTTGGTAGTGCTTTCTAGCACAGGTACCTCCTGCTTAGTCACCGGGTTCCAGTACCGTCAGCTGGTCCTCGGTAGTGCCATTGGCTCTTGTTCCTTCTGCTGCGCCTCCGGGTTCCAGCACCGTCAGCTGTTTCAGGGAAGTGTCAACGTCACTTTGGCACCAATACAATGTCCTGTCGTGTTGCGGTCGGGTTAGCCGACTTCTTGGTGCCTGTAGTTTAGGTGCTTCCTATGTGGGCTGCGGGTTCTGGGAATAAAGGCTGGTTCCGTAGTGCCAATAGGACAAGCACCCCCTTTAGGACTGTAGGTTTCGGTAACTGCGGCCAGCTCGCGGCCTTGCAACTTTGTTTTACATGGGTACCTTCTGCTGCCCCTCCAGGTTCCAACACCATCAGCTGGTTCTCGGAATTGCCTTTGACTTAGGTGTCTCCATCTCGCTATCTGAGTTCCAGCAACGTCTGCTGGTCCTTGGTAGTGCTTTCTAGCACAGGTACCTCCTGCTTAGTAACCGGGTTCCTGTAACGTCAGCAGGTCCTCGGTAGTGCCATTGGCTATTGTTCTTTCTGCTACCCATCCGGGTTCCAGCACCGTCAGCTGGTCCTCGGTAGTTCCATTGCCTCTTGTTCCTTCTGCTGCCTCTCCGGGTTCCAGCACCGTCAGCTGGTTCTCGGCAGTGCCTTTGGCTTAGGTGCCTCCATCTCGGTATCCGAGTTCCAGCAACGTCTGCTGGTCCTTAGTAGTGCTTTCTAGCACAGGTACCTCCTGCTTAGTAACCGGGTTCCAGGAACGTCAGCTGGTCCTCGGTAGTGCCATTGGCTCTTGTTCCTTCTGCTACCCATCCGGGTTCCAGTACCGTCAGCTGGTCCTCGGTAGTTCCATTGCCTCTTGTTCCTTCTGCTGCCCCTCCGGGTTCCAGCACCGTCAGCTGGTTCTCCTCAGTGCCTTTGGCTTAGGTGCTTCCATCTCGGTATCCGAGTTCCAGCAAAGTCTGCTGGTCCTTGGTAGTGCTTTCTAGCACAGGTACCTCCTGCTTAGTCACCTGGTTCCAGTAACATCAGCTGGTCCTGGGTAGTGCCATTGGCTTTTGTTCCTTCTGCAACCCCTCCGGGTTCCAGCACTGTCAGCTGGTCCTCAGTAGTTCCATTGCCTCTTGTTCCTTCTGCTGCCCCTCTGGGTTCCAGCACCGTCAGCTGGTTCTCGGCAGTGCCTTTGGCTTATGTGCCTCCATCTCGGTATCCGAGTTCCAGCAATGTCTGCTGGTCCTTGGTAGTGCTTTCTAGCACAGGTACCTCCTGCTTAGTCACCGGGTTCCAGTACCGTCAGCTGGTCCTCGGTAGTGCCATTGGCTCTTGTTCCTTCTGCTGCGCCTCCGGGTTCCAGCACCGTCAGCTGTTTCAGGGAAGTGTCAACGTCACTTTGGCACCAATACAATGTCCTGTCGTGTTGCGGTCGGGTTAGCCGACTTCTTGGTGCCTGTAGTTTAGGTGCTTCCTATGTGGGCTGCGGGTTCTGGGAATAAAGGCTGGTTCCGTAGTGCCAATAGGACAAGCACCCCCTTTAGGACTGTAGGTTTCGGTAACTGCGGCCAGCTTGCGGCCTTGCAACTTTGTTTTACATGGGTACCTTCTGCTGCCCCTCCAGGTTCCAACACCATCAGCTGGTTCTCGGAATTGCCTTTGACTTAGGTGTCTCCATCTCGCTATCTGAGTTCCAGCAACGTCTGCTGGTCCTTGGTAGTGCTTTCTAGCACAGGTACCTCCTGCTTAGTAACCGGGTTCCAGTAACGTCAGCAGGTCCTCGGTAGTGCCATTGGCTATTGTTCTTTCTGCTACCCATCCGGGTTCCAGCACCGTCAGCTGGTCCTCGGTAGTTCCATTGCCTCTTGTTCCTTCTGCTGCCTCTCCGGGTTCCAGCACCGTCAGCTGGTTCTCGGCAGTGCCTTTGGCTTAGGTGCCTCCATCTCGGTATCCAAGTTCCAGCAACGTCTGCTGGTCCTTAGTAGTGCTTTCTAGCACAGGTACCTCCTGCTTAGTAACCGGGTTCCAGGAACGTCAGCTGGTCCTCGGTAGTGCCATTGGCTCTTGTTCCTTCTGCTACCCATCCGGGTTCCAGTACCGTCAGCTGGTCCTCGGTAGTTCCATTGCCTCTTGTTCCTTCTGCTGCCCCTCCAGGTTCCAGCACCGTCAGCTGGTTCTCCTCAGTGCCTTTGGCTTAGGTGCTTCCATCTCGGTATCCGAGTTCCAGCAAAGTCTGCTGGTCCTTGGTAGTGCTTTCTAGCACAGGTACTTCCTGCTTAGTCACCGGGTTCCAGTAACATCAGCTGGTCCTCAGTAGTGCCATTGGCTCTTGTTCCTTCTGCTACCCCTCTGGGTTCCAGCACCGTCAGCTGGTCCTCGGTAGTTCCATTGCCTCTTGTTCCTTCTGCTGCCCCTCCAGGTTCCAGCACCATCAGCTGGTTCTTGTCAGTGCCTTTGGCTTAGCTGCTTCAATCTCGGTATCCGAGTTCCAGCAACGTCTGCTGGTCCTTGGTAGTGCTTTCTAGCACAGGTACCTCCTGCTTAGTCACCTGGTTCCAGTACCGTCAGCTGGTCCTCGGTAGTGCCATTGGCTCTTGTTCCTTCTGCTGCCCCTCCGGGTTCCAGCACCGTCAGCTGTTTCAGGGAAGTGTCAACATCACTTTGGCACCAATACATTGTCCTGTCGTGTTGCGGTCAGGTTAGCCGACTTTATGGTGCCTGCAGTTTAGGTGCTTCCTATGTGGGCTGCGGGTTCTGGCAATAAAGGCTGGTTCCGTAGTGCCAATAGGACAAGCACCCCCTGTAGGACTGTGGGTTTCGGTAACCGCGGCCGGCTCACGGCCTTGCAACTTTGTTTTTCATGGGTACCTTCTGCTACTCATCTGGGTTCCAGCACCATCAGCTGGTTCTCGGCAGTGCCTTTGGCTTAGGTGCCTCCTTCTCGGTATTCGAGTTACAGCAACGTCTGCTGGTCCTTGGTAGTGCTTTCTAGCACAGGTATCTCCTGCTTATTAACCGGGTTCCAGTACCATCAGCTGGTCCTCGGTAGTTCCATTGGCTCTTGTTCCTTCTGCTACCCATCCGGGTTCCAGTACCATCAGCTGGTTCTCGGCAGTTCCTCAGCCCTCTTGTACCTTCTGGTTCATTTCCAAGTTCAAACTTTTTGAAATGGTTTTTGGTAATCACTCTGGATCTCCCTGACGATGACCCTGAAGACCACCCCAAAGAAGACCAAAAAGATGACCCTGAAGAAGATGACCAAGAGGACAAAGAACATGAAGACAACCACCAAGATACAGAACAACAAGAGACAGAAGACCAAGAAGCAGAAGAACAAAACGCAGAAGAACATTAAGCATAAGACTAAAAATCAGAGCAAGAGATATTAAATAAATTATAAGCAGAGGAAGATTAAGCAGTGTATGGGGGTGAGTCCGTTCCTCCTCATGGTGCCCCTGGAAAATGCCTGCTGCTGCAGGCCAAACTGAACACGGACAAATCCTGTTGTATATCTTTTGTGACAGGCAGAACGGCTGGTGTAATCTTCAAACTTTTATAGATAACAACTACAGGAATGACTGTCACAAATAAAAATATGATGAAGAAGAATAATAGGAAGAAGATGAAGAAGTAGAATATGAAGAAGAATAATAGTTGAATAAGAATAATATGAAGAATGTGGAAAAAAAAGAATAATAGGAAGAAGGTGAAGAAGAAGAAGATGAATAAGGTGAAGAAGAAGTTGATGAAAAAGATGCTGCTGCTGCTGCTGCTGCCGCTGCTGAGGATCATGAAGGAGAAAGTGTGAGAGAAGTAAAAAAGAAGGTGAAGAGCATGGAAGTAGTGAAACATACATATCTAACAAAATATAAAAGAGGTTAACATAGTCAATATCTTTGTAACTCTGAACGTCTTTAAAAAAAAAATTTAATTCCTGCTATTCCATTTGATTGGGCTAAACCTCTATGCCTTTAATATCTCCTACACCTCCCCCAATACATTCTACATTATTATTAGTTGTTTTTCCTCATGTAGAATTAACCTACAAGGAAAGAAAGGGTTTATTTTAATTCCGATATTTCTGTCCCATTGACTTGCATTGGTTTCCGGTATCCGATCCTATATTTCACGATATCGGAAGGTATCGCTCAATGCTAAAATTAACTATTAACACCACAAGACCCCAATAGACCACAGGGAAAAGACCAAGGAAGCAGAATAGGTAAAAAATACTTTTCCTTTTTTTTCAGGGTCCGATGCATTCACAGACTCAGACAATTGCTCTAATTCCTTTGCATGAAAAAAACTTGCCATGGTCTCAATGATCAGGATCCATATTTGCAAATTTATAGAACGTGGAAACTTTAAGTTCATTCTAATGTCAATGTAAAGTTAAAACATTATTATTTTGATATAAATTTAAGCTATTAAGCAATTATTTTTCTCCCTAGATTTTTCTTAAGCCAGGATCTATAGCTGTCACACAATGATGAATATAAAATAAAGATATTAAAACGTTAGCTGTATTAATTACCAGGCACCTTCAATCGCAACACTGTATTAATAAGATTCATGGTATCTTTAAGAAAATAAATTTACAATCCAATAATTAGAAAATGGTAACTGAGCATAAATACTCTTACAATATGAAAGTGTTACTGTGTTTCGCAATGATGAATTGCCTATTATAGTTCATTGCAATTATTTTAAAGGTAGTGCCTCTTAATCACTGGGTAATGTTCTTGTGACATTTGAAGAGCCGTTTAGTTGAGGGCAGCACATAATAAAATGGGATATTTACATTAAATTATTTTAAAACCCTCTAATTTGGTGCACGTTGTGTCGTTATTTTGGTTAAAATTAGAAGTTTATGATGTTTTGAGAGATTAATAACTATTCATTGATAATTCATTGATCAAAAGGTCAAAGAAAACTAATTTTTGTGCCATTTTAGCAAAGACCTCAACTATAATATGCAGTTCTAACATAGGACATCCAACTAAGGCCAGGGTCAGACTTGCAAATACAATGCAAGAAACTTGCATCAATACCGGGCACTGCCGCCGGCACTTGGGATCGGAGTGTGCGGCTACATAGAAATACATGCAGCTGCACACTCCTGTCCGAGTGTCAGTGGCAGTGCCAAGTATTAATGCAAGAGACTCGTGTGAGTTTCTCGCATCACATTCGTAAGTGTGACCCCGGCCTAAGCAGGAAGTTGCTATGACTTTAGGATCTCTACTAGACCGGAAATACCCAGTAGGTGCCGCACACAGGTGCCAGCACCTTCGGGGTGATTTACAAGTGCACTTGTGGGCTATTTATAGGGATTGTATTTTAATTGTTTCACTTGTCTGTTATATTTTTGTTCACTCTATTAAGTGGGAGTGAGTGTCAGCAACTGGGAGGTGTGTTCACACCTGTGAGTGTGTTTAGTTCAACCTCCCTGTTACCTGACTCCAGGACCCGTTGAAGCACAGTTGGCGTGAAACAGCCGTTGTCCACAGTTCAAACATCTCTCCCGAGCCTATGCTTTTTATCATACAATATATTCACTACTTCAGAACGGTGAGTGCCATCCCTTTTGTTCTTCTTTATACAATGTCTGCCCGGGCATAGTAACTAACTGTGGTTAGTTATAGCAAATTAAAGTATAATTATCCTCCATCCCATAGTCCCGTGTCCATATAGCCATCATACATATCCACGATCCCATAGGCCCGTGCCAATATACCCATCACACATATCCTCCATCCCATAGTCGAGTGCCCATATACCCATCACACATCCTTCAACTCATAGTCCCATGCCCATATACCCATCATACATATCCGCCATCCCATAGTCCCGTGCCCATATACCCGTCATACTTATCCTCCATCCCAAAGTCCAGTGCCCATATACCCATCACACATCCTCCATCCCATAGTCCCGTGCCTATATACCCATCATACATATCCTCCATCCCATAGTCCAGTGCCCATATACCCATCACACATCCTCCGTCCCATAGTCAACCATTTTGACATCATAATCAGCGGCAGGGCTTGCAACCTATGATGACATCAGCGTCGCCAAGGCAACCATTATGACATCATAATGATGGGCGGGGCTTGATACACACACACTTTTTCCCCATTATGTAGATAGGGGCAAAATTGTTTGGTGAATTGGAACGCGCAGGGTTAAAATTTCACCTCACAACATACCCTAGGACGCTCTCGGGGCCCAGACGTGTGACTGTGCCAAATTTTGTGGCTGTAGCTGCGACGATGCGGATGCCTATCCTGGACATACACACATACCTACATACACACATACATACACACCCACACTTGAGCTTTATATATTAGATTTATAGGGACGTGGTCCACATTATGGTGAACTTCCCTGATTAGGGTAGCAACACGAGTTGGACTGGATGGAGCAGACTGTATGAATCTCCACTGGTAATTATGACCTCACGCATGACTGCATGTATTGGTTATTCCTTATAGTGGGCCTGGGGCTTTTCTGCAGAGCATGGGTACCTCACTTGTAAAGCCTATATGTATTATAACTTTCAGGGGAAATTGTGTATTTTTTTATTCTATTCATGATATATATGACATCTATGGTGTAATCTAATTATAAATTTTTGATATTTGCTATTTCATTTCCAATTACCATCTTGCTCAAGCAGGAAAGATGTATATCTTTGTACCGTGTTAGCCAGGGATATGAAATTACTGGTTTTGAAAGGTAACTTCACATCTCAGAGAGAAGAGTCTGTGAGTATAAATTTGTGACGACCTTTGACACTCTCAATGCTGGAATGAATGTGTCGCATGGATTTATGTCTTTTTACATCAATTAAAGAATTTGCTCCTAAGACCTTGTGGGGGCATCACAACACATTAGGAGACCCCAATCAGAGGACAATAAAACATCCGGACTCCTTATCTATGAACTGGTCCAATATGTATGTTTCTCCCTCTCCCATAATCATAATTCTGCTTCACGTCACTTGTCTCATCTATTGCTTTTTTCTGTGCTGTATTGTGCATAAATATGTGACTCTTCAGATATTGTATTAGTCTAGCCTGATGTGTTACCATCTTTTCAGTTAGCCATTAAAATGTATCAACCACTGAGGACTCTCAATTCTGAACATCTTGCTCATGAGCATTCTTTTATCCCATTTCTCCTGGGAGCCTGCTTGACATTGTCTATCCAGTGGTCTATCCATATATATGTACACGTGTATATTGTTACACATTTATAATGTATGGGAATATCTCTTTCATCTGTCTACTGTACTCATCAATGTCCTTGCATGTTTTTGTACATGATTTTAATGGTGTTTTAACTGTTATTTGTCTGTCTGCTTGGCATTTTCTGTCACAATAAAGCCCTCTTTCCACTTCATTACAGGCTGCATGCGTGCTCCTTCTCGCGCTTCTTTTTTCTTGTTTTTTTTACGCAGTGTAGTTAGCGCATGAGTTGCCCCCGGCTATAATATTCTTACATAATTTATGTGGTGCCCACTTTTCCACATTTATGGCCTAAGCAGGAAGGCAGCCTCAGATAAAACGACACTTTAAACAGTTCCTAATGAGATCAATGAGCTAGCTATCCCTATAATGCTTTTTATACTTCTCTAGAGGAAGAGATACTATTTTATTTAATCTTTCTTGAATGATTGATAAATGGACTTTCTAAACTAGATAACCCTTTTGCAAGAGTAAAGTTGGGAAGGAACGCTTCAAAATTTTCCCCTTAATTTAACAAAAAGTAGGGACAAAAACTGCACAAAATTGCATTACATGAGCACAAATTTAGAAATTGAAGATACAGTATAATGTTGTTTCCAGTATTGTAATTAAAAATCTGTACCAACGAATTCTGGTTAATGAGCCGCTGAAGTGGGGTTTTTCTTATGACTGTAAATTTGCTAAGTAATTAGTACAATAGAGTTTGCAAGTTTACATCTATAACGCTGCCACTTTGTTTTACAAATTGATTGTATTAATTCATTTATCTGCTTCTCTGATAATTAGGATAGAGGGTAGACATTATATTAAAGAGATGAAAACATATATTTTACCAAAATGAATTATAACGTTGCAGAAAGTGATTTCTATATGGAGTATGCAAAAAAGAGGTTACTTAGTAGGGTACAGGGAAAGGGGTTGTTTTATGGGGTAAGCCAAAAGATGATAAACATACAGTTCAATGTAGAGAAAAAAAAGCAGATTTCAGTTATCTGCGAATGTACAGTGGCTTGCAAATGTATTCACCTCCCCTGCATTTTTACCTATTTTGCTGCAGTAGAACCTATGTTTAAATATTTTTGTAATCCGATTTGTGTGTGATGCATCAGCATTAAATAGTCTAAGTTGGTGAAGTGAGAAAAATAGAGGCATAAATTAAATTTATGGGATAAAACAACTAAAATTTGGCATGTGCATATGTATTCAATTCTTTTGCGATGGAATCCCTAAAAATTTCTGGTGCAAGAAATTACCTTCATAAGTCACATGCTTAGTGAAAGGAAATCCATTTGTGTGCAATCTAAGTGACACATGGTCTGACAGTATATTGACACCTTTACTGAAAGAGGCTGCTACACCATTATGCAAGAAGAACAACTAGCTAAACAAAACCATGAAGATCAAGGAGATCTCCAAACAAGTCAGGGACAAAGTTGTTGAGAAATACAAGTTATGGTTGTGTTAAAAAAGTATCCCAATCTCTGACGATCCCCCAGAGCACCATCAAATCCATTATCATCAAATGCAAAGAACGTGGTACCACAACAAACCTGCCAAGAGATGGACGCCCACTAAAACTTTCAGCCCTAGCAACGAGAGCTTTAATCAGAGACTTAATATGTTCAAAAAGATAGTTTGGCCCTCAAATTATAATCTCAAGGAAATTTTATTTAAGCACACATTTGACAACAGATAAATTCAAAAAGCCAACATTATACCTTTTTCAAGGTATATCTGTATACATTTTAAAGAAACAAAAACTGAATTATATTGATGAAAATACAATAATGGCGCACCATTATGATTGATCAAATAGCTTTGGATAAGTGCTTATCCCAATAGCTATAGGGCTTGCCGAATAGCTGCATCGGAATCCGGATACCTGGAGCGCTCCCAATAATCAGCGGTGCGGTGCCGCCACTGCATGTGTCGTGGCTGTGTGACAGTCACAACACATGCATAGGGAGCCCAACATAAGCACTTATCCGAAGCTATTTGATCAACCCTAGGTACATTCTGTACGATATGACATACATTTAAATATTCAAACAAAATCAACATAGTTAAAAGAAGATAGGAATTGATTCACACAATGAATAATTGAATACATCAATAAATGATCAATGTGGATTATTTACTTTCTCTGGACAATCTATGCAAATAATGATATCCTGTGCTAATAGGTTTTACATCTACTATAATAGCTCCAGAGATGAGGCATATCTACTCTAAGGGCCCCGTCACACATAGTGACACACCAGCGATCCCGACAACGATATTACCTTGCCAGGATCGCTGGTGTGTCGCTACATGATCGCTGGTGAGTTGCCAAACAGGCAGCTTCACCAGCGATCAGCACCAGCGACAGGAGGGTAACAAGTGACGCACTTCGCTTAGTTACCCACTGTGTACCTTAGTTACCTGCACGCTGGTGCAGGGAGCTGGTAACCAAGGTACACATCGGGTTTCTAAGCAGCGCGCGGCACTTAGAAACCCGATGTGTACCTTGGTTACCAGCTTCCTGCACCAGCACACTGGTAACTAAGGTACACATCTGGTTTCTAAGCGCTGCGCGCTGCTTAGAAACCCAACGTTTACCTTAGTTACCAGCACGCTGATCGCTGATCGCTGGTCTCTCGCCTGTCACATGGTCGATCAGGACGATCAGCGATAACCGGCAGGGGGGCGAGTCTCTGGTCAGGGTCACACACAGCGATCTCGCTGGTGAGATCGCTGTTGCGTCACAAAACTTGTGACTCAGCAGTGATCTCGCTAGCGAGATCGCTATGTGTGATGGGGCTTAATGCATTGAGATAGAGTCTAGGTAAAAATAGAAAGTCATAGGTAAAAGGGAAAATAATCTCTATGTAATAATAGAAATTGAAAAAATACAAAAAGTATGAGTGAAGAAAAGGGGAAAGGGGGGAGGAGGAGAAAATGAACTGAACAGAGAAGGGAAACGAATGAACAAAGTAAAAGAAAGACTCAACAAGAAAAAACAAAAGAAGATAATAAGTAAGCCAATTGAGCAGAAGATTAAAAAATAGTTCCATAAGTGGAGCATGCTGTAAGGCTGGTTTCACATTAGCATATTTGTGCGCAGCGTATGATCCGCATAGATCTGCATGCGTCTCGCTTACCTATATTTAACATTGTGTACACAGGGACATGCATTTGGAGCGCCCCGCAGGGCCTGGGGGTACTCGGTACCAGACCCGTCGACTTCCATGGGGGATGGTGTCACGGCGGCGGCGACCCGGTCCGTGGCCCAGAGGCGTCCAGTAATAAAATAGGGGAAAGTTGTGTGGTATTTATGTGGTAAAAATGAAAATAAAGTTATTAGATGGTGAAATATGTGATGCCACCTGTGGTATTCTGGTCAGAGGTGACCAGCGCTGCGGGTGTTGTTCCTCTGGGATGGATGTTGGATGCAGCTATGATGTTGTAGCCCTCCACAGGTAGGGCTGTAGTCCCAGGGCAAAGATGTTAAATGAATAGTAAAAGTGGCTGTAAACGTTGGGGTGCAGATAATTGAGAGAAAGACACAGAGAGGTGCAGTTTCTTTACCTTTTACTGGTAATAGGTTGCAGTCCGGAGTACCACATGCAGGTGATGGAATGAGTCCGGCTCGCCTGGAGGCATTCAGGGGATCCACCTTGCCAGGTGGGGATTTAGGACCATCCTTTCTGCGCTTTGTGTGTAGGTCTCCGCTGTATATAACTATGCTGCGACCCTCTATTCATGATGGTTTCACTAACCTGTACAGCTGTCAGCGTAAGCCTATTCCACGGGTACCATTCTCTTCACCATCGGCACCGGGCTCCTTATCCGCTGCCGTGCCCTCAGGTGATCAATGTGCACAGGAATTTACAATCCCCTGTACTTTCGGATTCGGCTATCAGGACTTACAGCTCCTGTCAGCCTAGGACTCCGATGTCCCTTTTCTCTTTATTAGCGCTTCACTCAGGGGTCTGCTATATGTAGTATTTTAGCTGCCCTAGAGTCTCTCAGTCTCTGCTCTTGTCCTTTCCCTCTTCACAGATTGGGTCCGGTACCAAGTACCCCCAGGCCCTGCGGGGCTCTCCAAATGCATGTCCCTGTGTACACAATGTTAAATATAGGTAAGCGAGACGCATGCGGATCTAAGCGGATCATATGCTGCGCACAAATACGCTAATGTGAAACCAACCTTACAGCATGCTCCACTTATGGAACCATTTTTTAATCTTCTGCTCAATTGGCTTACTTATTATCTTCTTTTGTTTTTTCTTGTTGAGTCTTTCTTTTACTTTGTTCAGTCGTTTCCCTTCTCTGTTCATTTCATTTTCTCCTCCTCCCCCCTTTCCCCTTTTCTTCACTCATACTTTTTGTATTTTTTCCATTTCTATTTCCATTCTTGTCTTCATCTCACAGAATCTTCCAGAAAGATCTCTTTACCTCACGTCTAACTGTCATTATTTCTCCTCACAGCTCACAGCTGTTTCGTTTCCATGACAACCCCCTCAGCTCACCTCTAGCTGACTCACCAACCCCCTCTGCTGGCCAGAATTTCTAAGGCATCTCCCATTTCGGACCTGCAGCAGGAAATTGTGATTAAATCTATTACCTGGCATGGGGGTCCCTTTCTGCCTCCAAGCATGACTTTACCCATTAGAGGGAGGTGATGTCATTGTGACAACTGGACTCTGGGGTGTCACATTCCCCTCCCAGTTAAGTTCAGTACTCCTGGACTGAGGAAACATAACAAGAATTGTTAACAACAATTAATGAAAATTTACAAAGTCTTAAAAATTAAAAAATTATCAAAAACCAGACAAGAAAAAGAAAACAATAGCACAGTTACTGCAGCGACCAGTCCTTACGTTGCTGTCCAGGAATTGTCTTTGTGCTTGTACCTGGAGTTTGGTTGGTGGGAACTGCCTTAACCCACTTTGTGTGTCGTCCCTGGGCGTGGCTACAGGGCACTCTGTAGATGGGCCTGTTTTTCGGCCACGCCGGCGGCTTATTTCAAAGGCCTTTTTAGAGTAATTATTTAGAAATACAGTTCTGACCACACATAGTCCTCTGGCCCAATTGTCCTTTAACTAGTTATTGTGAATACTTTAAAAAAGGTTCATACAGTAAGTCTCTGTAGGCTCTCATGCTTAACGGTCGGTTACTACTATACATTCTTATTACTTTAGTTACATTACATAATCTCTGTAACGGGCAGGGATTTGACCTCTAGTACTACGAGTGGATCTACGCAGTATAGGTATTTCTGATGACCTGATCTGTTCTCTGATGTCTACTGTTGGTGCACTAGTCACTACGCTATAAGTAGACTTGTGTAAGATAGGT
Organism: Dendrobates tinctorius; assembly: GCF_039654945.1. NCBI lineage: Eukaryota > Metazoa > Chordata > Amphibia > Anura > Dendrobatidae > Dendrobates > Dendrobates tinctorius. Next base: position 35,215,619 of record NW_027361711.1, read on the forward strand.
ATTCTAGACTGCCTTCTCTCTACTCCCAGACTCACCATGTGATTGTCAGATTCGCTGTTAGCAGGGGACAGATTTCCGCATTCCTCTGCAGCTGTGGTATCTGTTACTGGAGTCATTTCATTTAGTCTCTTCTTCATCTGGTGCATTAGGCTGATGAATGGTTAGTACTGGTACTACTATTGCCTGATTTACTTGTGTCCACGTCAAAGGAAATTCTCCAAGTATAGTTTGGATCTTTTCTTCCACCTCTACTATGGGCCGTGGAGTGTCTTGGACTTCTTCCTTGTCCTTCAATTGATCAGGGCACATGTTTAGATGATCTCTTGAGATTGCTTCTAAGGTTTCTCCTCCATCTTTACTGAAGATACATACTTTGGTGTTATTAAAGTCTGAAGGTATCACGGTGTATTGCTCTGCCTCCCACTGGTCATCTAGTTTGTGAACACGTCTCTTTCTTTTGAGTACTTGTTCTCCTGGTGTCAAGGGAACTGCAAGGGCGTGTTGGTTGTAATTTCTTTCCTGTCTCTGTCTTTCTTGGGACAAACTTTTCTCCACACATTCTTGCACTTTGCGGTATTGTTGCTGCCACTCTGTGTCCCAGTCTGCATCTGGTGATGTTGTCTCTGGTGTTAAGACTCCCATGTCTAAATCAATAGGTAACTTGCCAGGTCTTGCTCTCATCAAGTAGGCCGGAGTGCAATTTGTGGAGTTTACCGGTATATGATTATATAGATCTACCAAATCTGTCTGTGGATGATCTGGCGTCATTCTGATTTTCTTGCAACCATACATGTTACAGAACTCCTGGAACACTTCTGCCTCAAAAGGCTGGACATTGGTCAGTGAGCACTTGTTCAGGAAATCCGTGCGGTCGACAAAAGTGTTGCTGAAATGCCTTGGCTGCTGTCTTCGCTGTTTGGTCTTTAACAGGTACGACTACCAAGAACATTGAGTAATAGTCCACGATGGTCACAGCATAAGTGTAGCCATTCCTACTCGGAGTTAACTTCACGTAATCAAAGGCTACCAATTCAAGTGGCTGTTTTGTGATGATTGGCTGTAATGGGGCTCGCTGGCTGTTTCGGTCTTTTCTGCGCAGGTTGCATGGGCCACATTCTCGGCACCACTTCTCAATGGAACTCCTCATGCCAACCCAGTAGAATCTTTCACGAAGTAGAATTTCCAACTTCTTCCAAACGAAGTGTCCTGCGCCATTGTGGTACGCCTCTAAGACCATTGGCGCATCCCTCTTCGGGACTACCACCTGCCAGACCAGTTTGTGTGTCCGCGAGTTGATGTTCCTCCGACACAGTTTACCCTTGTAGATGAACAGCTTGCCTCTTTTCTTCCATAGCTGCTGTGCTTCCTGTGGGTCATCTGGACCAGGGTGTGCATCAGCTTCTGCCAGGCACTCCTTTACTAGGCGAACAGTTGGATCACTATCTTGTGTCTCTGACCACTCATGATGGGGTAATGGGTTCAATGTTACCTCTCATATGACAAAGCGCTTATTACTCACTCCTTGAGAGCGCTGGGCTGCAATTGGACGGTGGAAGGCTGATAACGCGATTTCTTCGAGTTCTTTTGGCTATGATGTTGTAGCCCTCCACAGGTAGGGCTGTAGTCCCAGGGCAAAGATGTTAAATAAATCGTAAAAGTGGCTGTAAACATTGGGGTGCAGATAAATGAGAGAAAGACACAGAGAGGTGCAGTTTCTTTTCCTTTTACTGGTAATAGGTTGCAGTCCGGAGTACCACATACAGGTGATGGAATGAGTCCGGCTCGCCTGGAGGCATTCAGGGGATCCACCTTGCCAGGTGGGGATTTAGGACCTTCCTTTCTGCGCTTTGTGTGTGGGTCTCCGCTGTATATAACTATGCTGCGACCCTCTATTCATGATGGTTTCACTAACCTGTACGGCTGCCAGCGTGAGCCTATTCAACGGGTACCATTCTCTTCACCATCGGCCCCGGGCTCCTTATCCGCTGCCGTGCCCTCAGGTGATCAATGTGCACAGGAATTTACAATCCCCTGTACTTTCAGATTTGGCTATGAGGACTTACAGCTCCTGTCAGCCTAGGACTCTGATGTCCCTTTTCTCTTTATTAGTGCTTCACTCAGGGGTCTGCTATATGCAGTATTTTAGCTTCCCTAGAGTCTCTCAGTCTCTGCTCTTGTCCTTTCCCTCTTCACAGATCAGCTCCCTGTCTTCATCTCACAGGATCTTCCAGAAAGATCTCTTTACCTCACGTCCTCACGTTTAACTGTCATTATTTCTCCTCACAGCTCACAGCTGTTTCTTTTCCATGACAACGCCCTCAGCTCACCTCAAGCTGACTCACCAACCCCCCTCTGCTGGCCAGAATTTATAAGGCATCTCCCTTTTCTGACCCGCAGCAGGAAATTGTGATTAAATCTATTACCTGGCATGGGGGTCCCTTTCTGCCTCCAAGCATGACTTTACCCATTAGAGAAAGGCGATGTCACTGTGACAACCGAACTCTGGGGTGTCACACATTTGCATCAGTTCGCATGCAGATGCGCATGCATGTGTCGTTTCACAGTGTCCAGCAAATGCAACATGTTACATTTTTTGAGGCATCAAATATGCGAAGTCATGCGCATGCAGATGAGTGCGTCAAAACAACACATTACTGTCTATGGGAACACATTGGTACACAAGGACACTTGGTACCAATTGCCAGCTGTATAAAAGGAAGTGTGGACACTGCAAGGCCATTACGCTCTAGACTCTGGATGTGAGCACAAGACTGTCTATGCAAGTATAGAAGCTTTGAAAATGTCTGTCTCTATAGTCTGTACTCTGTACTAATTTTTTTTTGTTCCTTGTAGACTGGTTGCTGCTCCAGTCCCAGACTACTGTTGTGGCTTGCTTCTCCTGTCCAGAATTTCTCCGTCCTGGTGGTGTGGTATTGGACTTTCAGTTCTCCTGTCCAGGATTTCTCCGTCCAGTTGGTGTGGTATTGGACCTTCAGTTCTCCTGTCCAGGATTTCTCCATCCCGGTGTTGTGGTATTGGACCTTCAGTTCTCCTGTCCAGGATTTCTCTGTCCCTGCGGTGTGGTACTGACCCTCATTTCTCCTGTACACGACTTCAGTGTCCCGGTGGTGTGGCATTTGCCCTTCAGTTCTCCTGTCCTGGATTTCTCCATCCCGGTGGTGTGCTGCTGTCCCAATGGTGTGCTGCTTTCCCGGTGCTGTTCTGCTGTCCTGATGCTGAGCTGATGTCCCTGTTCTGTGCTGCCTGACTGCTGCGCTTTTGGACTAATGCCTGTAAAGAAAGTATTGGTGTCCATTGTGTTTTTATTTATTTATTATTTTGTTTGTTTTTTAACAAGTTCAATTTTTCTTCTTTGTTCTTTTCTGTAGTGTTTCACTTGACTGCTGCCTGCTATTCCAATATGTCCTCCAGTGAAGCTTCCCAGAGTGTATATGACACTGATTATGTAATCACATTTGATGTACTGATTGGTATGTATTGACTGTCAACACTATACATGTGGTAAATCATGTATTTTCTTTACAGGTACCTTCCAGTGCAGAAGAGTAGGAGCAGTCAAGTGGAAATGAATCTTCCCAGGGTCGTTAGCCTCAAGTTTCTGAGGAAGAAAGACGGGGTGTAAGTAGACTTTTCATTATCAAAGTTGTAATTGAATTTGATTTCAGTTTTACTTACCAATTTTTTTTTTAATTTTATTTATAGGTACCATAGCGTGAGGAAGGCAAACCAGAGATTGATAATAACCAACTCATTCAATCTGTGCAAGAGCGAGCTGCGTTGTGGGACCCCTGTAATGGTAATCATTCAGATTCTGCATTGATTCAACAACTCTGGGAAGAAGTGGCAAGATCGCTGCTGGCTGATTGGGACCGTGCCACGCCACATGCGAGAAAAGATTTTCATAAGTATTGCAATGTGGTCTGACGCGGCATTGAACCTGGTAATGTAGGTGCATGGTTATTGCAATTATGTTTTTCCTTTTTTTCCCCCTTCACAGTGAAGAGAGTAAAAGTCAGTTGGAGTTCGATGAAGGATCACTTCTATAAGGACATGAGAGATGAGATTCGGGTTCAAAGTGGTGCTGCTGCATTGATCAGAAAATATAAACACCATCGTCTACTTTCGTTTCTGAGGCCTGCGTTTGCTCAGCGAATGTGAGTATCTTTTGTGTTGCATTACTATTATACAAGCAATATAATTTTTTTACTAATGTTTTCATTTCTTTTCCACACAGAACCTGGTACAGCACAACACAACCTGGATTGTCCTCAGTTGGAGCTGCCCCTCATCGCCCAGCCAACGAACAGGTACAATCCCAATAATCCAACAGCGATGGAGCACCCAGGCTGGCTTCACAGGCTGGGGAACAGGCAGCTGGTCCATCTGGTTTTCCCCTCTCCCAGCCCTCTGCCACTGGTTTTATTGGGTCTTCTCGTCAGTGGCAGAGGGCCTGGTAGAGGCCAGTCATGCCCGAGTTTCTTCACTTAGGCTCGATCTTCCGGGATGGTATGAAGGTGGTTTTAGAAAGACTGGATAGTGGATTCATTCAGGTAAACCCACTCTTCCAGGAAGTCCACAGATGCCTTGACCACCTGGAAGCTGACCTTCAGAGACCAGCGCAACATTTTTTTCATCAATGGAGCTGTGCATGTCGGAAAACCTACCGCCTGATCTCAAGCTGAACATGATGCAGGCCTGCCAGGCTGCTTACATCCAGGCATTGCAGCAATACAGATATCAGCAGCAGGCACAAACTTTGTTTCCTCCAGGTCAACAAGGGCCAGCACAGCAGCAGTGGGAGAATCCTCCAGCACCTTTCCAAACATCTCAAGGACTTGGATACCCATCTGCTCAACAACCAATGACAGCGCAAGTGACCTATCCACCACCAACACCGCTGGACATTAGGACTGATCCTACAGTACCCTGCAATACCATGCAGCCGAGTGCAGCAGCCATGCAGCCTTTAACTTCCACAATGCAGTCGACTGCAGCAGCCATGCAGCCTTCAACTTCCACCACACAGCTGAGTGCAGCACCCCAGGAACAGGGAAAAACAAAACTCCGTGGAACCAGCAAAACGGCCAGAAAATGAAAAGTTGGCAAGAAACATTACCAACCACCTCCACCCTCACCTCCCAATGTGTCTTCGTTTTCAATTCTGTCCCCACCTTCCCTTGGTTCTCTCCCTTCCAATGTGTCAATCCCTTCCAATTTGTTTTCCACTCCTAATGTGTTCTCTTCCCCCAATGTTACATCAGCTGTCAATATATCTGACCTAATCCTCCAATTAGCTGCCACTTCACCTTTAACCACTTCACCAACTACTCCTAGCTAATCATCCCAGCCTGACACCCCCCAGATGCACAATATCACACCATCGGGCAGACCCCGAAAGTAAACGTAATTTTTTTGTTTGCATTTTATTTATTTATGTTAAAAACTAGAGTTGAGCGACTTTGGTCTGATCGGGTTTCATGAAACAAAATTTGTTTCAGATGAAACTGGTCCGACTAGAGCAAAAAAAGTCGGAGTTTCGTCCGAAACCCGACCCCAATGCAAGTCAATGGGGAATAAAAGTCGGCATTGAGTGGATGAATGTCATCCGCTCTAAGCCGACTTTTATTTCCCATTGACTTGCATTGGGGTCAGGTTTCGGACTAAACTCCGACTTTTTTTGCCCTAGTCGGACCAGTTTCATCTGAAATAAATTTTGTTTCATGAAACCCGATCTGACCAAAGTCGCTCAACTCTATTAAAAACAATGTTTAATTTATTTTTGTTAATAAAAAATTTATTGGTTCACAATCCCTTTCTCCCTGTGTTTTCTTTAACTCTTTATTTAAACATGTGTGTATTGTTGAGTGAAGAATTAACGGGTATTACAGTCAAGGTGTTAGTATTAAAGTGAGCAAACATTACAGGTACATTTTATTTATTAGCGGTTTAAACCATTTCATCTTGCCAGGCCACATGTCCAATATCTGAAGCAAAGCAAGCAGCAAATTTATCCCTCATTTGGGCAACTTCCACTGTAGTCGTCAGAGGGTGATCTTAGTAATTCTGCAATATGGTAGTAACAGGTTTGTCAAGTTCTAAGTGTTGTCGCTCTTTCACCAGGATATAATTGTGCAGAAGAACACATGCTTTCACAACCTCCTCAAATGTCTCAATTTTTAGATTGATGGCTGTTCCCAAAATGCACCATTTAGATACCAGCAATCCAAAGGCACACTCCACAGTTCTTTGTGTCCTTGTCGGTCTGTAGTTCTAAATCCTTTTAGTGTGATTCAATCCCAACTTGAGTATGGTTTTATAAGGTTGGCACACATTTGAAATGCCTCATCCCCAACCACAAAAAATGACATTGGGGGTCCTTCAGTGTTAGGAAGAGATTGTAGCTGTGGAAAATTGAAATTACTCCCATACAAATGTTGGCCCATGTCAGAGTTTTTGAAAGTCTGAGAGTCATTTTCTCATCCAAAAGAGCCAACATCCATGGCAAGAAATCGATAGTCAGCATCTGCAAGCGCCATGAGAACAATCGAAAAGTATTTTTTGTAATTGAAATACTCGGATCCACTTCCAGCAGGTTTCATAATCCGAATGTGTTTGCCGTCCACAGCCACCAAATTCTGCAGCATTTTCCAGCCAGAGTTCAGTTGTGGGTTAGGGGAGGAATTCTTCATGCAGAACATCACATAAAGTTCAGCAAGTGTCTCCAACTCTCCCAGAAAGTGTGGACACTCCAATCCGGAATTGAAAATCTACCTAGAGATGATAAGGTCTCTCTGGTAGCCAGGAATCTGCCAAACAGAAAATGGGAAAAAAAAATCAGTACATGGCCTTTAGAACAATAATATTAATGACAGGTGTTTCTTTTTCAAAATTACGTACCTCAGGGTCACCAACGAACATTCCTCAGCAGGAATTGCTCGACGTAGCTGTGTGTGCTGCCTGGTGATGGATCCCCGGACACGTAGCAGCAAGTCATGGAAGCTCTGTTCCGACATTTTCTTGTACTCTAACAACTTCTCTGGGTTTTCACGCAGCTCTGTGTACAGCGAATGGTAGGCTCCATGCTCTCTCAGACTTCAACGATGGGGTGTTGCCAAAAGAGATGATGACGTCTTCTCCGTCTTTCTTTCTTTCTTCTTCACAAGCCACAGCAAAGGCAACAGCCAATTTTAATGACAAATCAAGATTAATAATGAAGCTCTTCACGCTAAGATCCATCTTGCAGCTGGATACAGCAGCAACAGATGAGGATTTCATCAGTGCAGTGTGTCTATATATAGAAATCCCATGAGACACACCCGTTGGGTGTCTGTTGTCAAGGAAACTCAACTGGAAAAGCATTGTAAATATCGAATGCATATGCATAAACAAGGCATGCAAAAATGCATACAAATGCATGCACATGTGGCGCCATACAAGGGTTAAATATGTACTGTTTTGTATGTGTTTTGTGAGCAATGGGAGTTAAGTTTTCTCTGCTAGAGACCACAACACACACACAAAACACCTCAATCCCTCACTTGTCTGAAGCTTAGAGCTTTGCAGACACACCCTAACTGGGAGGGGGAGGACCAGAGTTGTTGCTCTTCAGTGTGAAGGAGGAGAAGAACGCTCTTGGAAGCCATTAGACATGTCCTCTATCCAGGAGTAGAGCTAAGAGGCATCAGGGTGTCAGCCCCTAGACCATCCATGCTTTCAGAGCAGGGTGGTAAGTTGAGAGACTGTGTGGGATTATACAACCAAAAGCATAGTGTTTTCCCTCAGAAAGACTGCAACAACCTAGGATCAGTGAAGGATTGTGCAAGAGGGAACTTGAGCTGCTTCACACAGGACCCAAGCTGCAAGTTGCCAGAGGGGAAATACACAGTGAGTAGAAGCTATACTGGAAGTTTCTAAATTTCGGGAAGCCTTGGTCCCTGAGTGGATTAGAATAGCAGGAAGCATACACTGAGTCACAAGCAGAGTGAAGGATAACTCCCATTTTGCAAAGCAGACTGTAACCTGGTGAGAGTTGTAGTATCCCCTCTGAACTGCATCTGAACTACAGTAAATGATAAAGAGACTTTCCTTGTCTCCTGCTTTATTACTCCGTGCCTTCTACTTCCATCACAATCTCTGGGGGCCAGCCCTGGTTGGAGAGGGTTAAACATCTGCACTGCCATCACCATCTACTCCCCCAGGGATCATCTGCAGTGCCGGCTGTTCTACAGTCGAACACTCCAACTGGCGTCACGAATCAACACATAAACTTTATTCCCATTCAATTCTACCCGTTTTTCATGACCGCCTGAGGCCACGGACCAGGCCACTGCCACTGTGACACATCCCTTTGTGATGACCAGCCCGGTATCGAGTATCCCACGGCCTCTGGGGCGTGTCACGCACAGTTTTTTTTAGCGTCATGCGTAAGATGATGCAGATAAAAAGAGGTGCGTAAACATGCGTTTGCATGAGTTTTTGCATGCAGATTATACGCTGCACACAGAAACACTAATGTGAACTTAGCCTAACTCAGAAAATAAACATTTATCAAAAAGCAGTCAGAAAAGTCCAAAATAAAGATATACCTGTGGATGCAGGGGTCCAAGGTGTTATAAAGGTAAGACTCCGTTAATGTGTCAGAATTAGTAGACAACAGGAAAAGGCACATTTTATGGCATGGATTCGGCAATTAAAGTCCAGTGATGTGACACAAGTCACTTGGGTATGACACTGGATTCCCAGATGTGCAGTGCGCAGGCGCCGTTAAGAAGAAGCTTTGCGGTGGTGGAAATATACGAATACAAAGCAGACATGTGCAGTGTATGACTGAGGAAATATAGGCACACTAATGGTATGTAAATAATAATGGAGGGGGAAATGCAGGGCAAATATATTAGTCGGAAAAACAAGAAGTCTATAGAGGCTAGGTATGGAAAAAATAGGAAAAAACAATTAAAAGACAAGGGACCAAAAATAAAAGGAAATAAAATAAAAATAATAAAAAGGAAAAACTAAACAGGGGAAAGTATAAAATACAGGGAGAAAAATGGGGGAAAAATAAATCAGGAAAAAAAGAAGACACAAAAAGAGGTAAACAAAAGAATATATAAAGAAAGAAGGAGGAAGAAACAAGAACAAGCCAGACATAGCTACCTGAAAACAGTTCATCTAGAAAAAAAGAAAGAAAGCAAATTAGTAATTGTCTTTTGTTAGTAGGTCAACAAAGAAATATAGAGTACAACTTCGTATTCTTTATTTTGACCACTTGGAAACAATGTTTGAATGGTATGGTCTTTTTCAGGCTGCATTTTCCCCTTTGGGATAATTGAACATGTTCGACAATTTGTTATCTTAATTGAGAAATAGAATGGCCCATTGCAAAAAAAATGAGCTAGGATAGACAGAAGGGTGAGTCCACCTCGGATTGTAGATTTATGTTGAGAAAAGCAGTCTCGGGTATGTTGGGTGGTCTCCCCAACATGTATGAGACCTCAAGGGCATTTGATGAGATACACGACAAATGATGAGTCACAAGTAAAAAACCCTTTCACAGAAAACTGTTTGCCTGAGTGGGGATGAGTAAATGACTCCCCTTTTATAATATTAGAACACTGAAGACAACTTAAGCAGGGAAATGCACCATGAAGTTGTGTAGTAATTGTTCTATGTACAGAACGTATGCATTGAGAGCCAATGTCAGGCCCGACCAAATGATTCTTAACATTTGTCAGTCTTTTATTGCATAAAAGTGGCTTGGCCTCAAGTGCAGGAATATGTGCATAAGCTTCATGTAGAAGTCTACAATGTTTGATGGTGCATTGATTACCGTAATTTTACCCATAAATTTATGGTAGGTACTGACAAAGGCAATCCTTTTGGTATTACTGCATTTAGGGTTTTTAAAACTACTTGGTTGCATGATGCATTCAGGATATCACCAAAGGCAAAATTTTAAATCCATTTTTCGATGTCTAATATGTCAGATTGATTCAGTGGAAATAAAGTGATCTATGTTGATATTTCTTAACATGTTAAGGATGAAAGCTTGTAAAGTATAATAAACTGGAGCTATTATAGTACATGCAAAATCTATTTGCACAGGGCATCATTTTGCTTAGATTGTCCAGTGGAAGCAACTAATCCACATGGATCATTCATGGACCTAATAAATTATTCATTGTATGTGTTTACCATCCTCTTTTAGCAATGTTGATTTTGTTTGCCTATTTAAATAACAGCAGAATGTACCCCATTGAGATGTTATCATTATTATTTGTCATGAGTATTTTCATCAATATGATTTACTTTTTTTTGTACAGATATACCTTGAAAAAAAGGTCTAATAGGGCAGAAACATTGGCTTTTTCAATTTAACTGTTTTCAAATGGGTCCTTGAATAAATTTTTCTTGAGGTTGCAATTTGAGTGCCGAAATATCTTTTTGAATATTTTAAGACTTATGTATTACTTTTTAGCACCCTTCTTCTGAACAGTTGAGCAAAAAACTTCCTTGCCCGTTAATCAGAGAGGCAGCACAGATACCAAAGGTAACTCTGAAGGAGCTGCAGAGTTCCCAAGCAGAGACTGAAGCATCTGTCCATATGACCACAATAAGCCGTACACTTCATAAAGATGGCTGTTATGGAAGAGTGGACAGACAGAAGCCTTTACTCACACACAATTGTAAGGCTCATTCTAAGTCTGCCAAAAGACATGTGGGAAACTCCCCAAATGTATGGAGGAAGTTGATGTGGTCAGATGAGACAAAAATTGAACTTTTTGACCACCAAAGTAAAGGCTTTGTCTAACACCAAACCAACACAGCTCATCTCCCCAAGAACACCTTCCCTACCAGTGAAACATTGTCATTGCAGCATCATGCTGTGGGGATATTTTTCGGCAGCAGGGACAGGGAAAATGGTCCAAGTCAAGGGGATGATGGATGGTGCAAAATACAGGTGTATTGTTGAGCAAAACTTGTTTCAGTCTGTCACTGATTTGAGACTGGGATAGAGCTTCACCATCCAACAAAACAATGTCCAAAAGCATACTGCTAAAGCAACATTCGAGTGGTTTAAGGGCAAACGTGTAAATGATTTTGAGTGGCCTAGTCAAAGCCCAGACATTATTCCAATTGAGTATCTGTGGTCAGACTTGAAGATTGTTTTTCACCAGAGGAAACCATTTAACTTGACAGCAGTTTTGTCTTGGGAAATTGGCACAAATTTCAGTGGTAAGATGTGGAATGGTCATAGAAACTTATCCAATGCGATTTCTAGCTGTAATTGCCGCAAAATAAGGCTCTTCAAAGTACTGAGCTTAGGGAGGTGAATATTTAAGCACACTGAAGTTTTCAGTTATTTTGTGCTATTTGTTGCTCGCTTCACAAAAAAAAAGAAAACGAAAATGTCCACAGCTGTAGGCATGTTATTTACATGAAGTGATGCAAACTCTCAAAAAAAGTGCAATTCCAGGTTGTGAGGTAGCAAAACACAAAAAATAATGCAATTTCTCCTGAGCACACTAATACTCAGAAGGGAAGAAGAGCTATATTGAAGTTCAGATTTTGCTGGACTGGTTTGAGAGTGCCACATCACATTGGCAGAGCCCCTGAGGTACCAGAACAGCTGAAACCCCCATAAGAGACCTCATTTTACAAACTACACCACCAATGAATTCATCTAGGGGTGTAGTGAGCATATTGACATCACATGTGTCTCACATAATTTAATATTATTATTACAGTTTGCTGTGCAATTTCTCCTGATTGTGCCAACACCCTATAAGTAATCCAAAAATTCTTTTCAAATACAGTGCAAAGCTAATAAGGGAAGAAGCAACATATTATAGTGCAGGTTTTACTGTTATGGTTTGCAGGTGCCATTACCCAGTGGAAGAGCCCCTGAGGTACCAGAAAAGCGGAAACCCTCGATAAATGACCACATTTTACAAACTACACCTCTCAATGAATTAATCTAAGAGTGCAGTGGTCATATTGACACTACGGTTGTGTCACAAAATTATATAGCACTGGGCAGTGAAGAAACACAGGTCTACAAAAAATATATTTTGTAATCATCGCTTGTGACTTTGTACTTTTCTGAATCATCTTTTTGTCCTGATTTCAAAAATGTATATAATTTTTCTGTAGCACGTATAGTTTCCATAGAGCAGCGTCATTATTATAAGGTATAGGAAATATACTGGTGACATTAAGAAAACAGTATAGATATATATCAGAAAAAAATGCTTCACCTTACAAAACAGTTTTTATTGAACCAAAATAATTTCACATGCAAAATAGAAACCAAAATATAAGCAGAAATTAAAAGTGCTCGACATTAGACTGTCCATGATATGATTTTTCAGGGTTGTCCCTATATAACATCGAACAGTAATCTGCCATCATTGTGTGATTCCAAAAACCCTGGTAGCAGTGTTCCATTACTGTAATGTCCTGGTGAAAACACTCGCCTTGTTCATCACTTCCCCAAGATTTTGAGAGAAGAAATCTTAATGTGAATGCAAAAAGTGCATTTTCAGAGACATGCAACATCCATGACACTGGTGTGCATTTAGCAGTTCCTCAACACCTTCAACATATTCTGGAGATTTTTGTTTTGCTAAGAAGTTTTCACAGATCCACCTGAAACTTTTCCAAGATCTCAATTCCTTATCATTTAGAAATCCTTCAAGCACATCATCTCTCATAAGCTCTCTGATCTGAGAACCAACAAATAACCCTTGCTTCAGTTTTGCTGGTGAAATGCGGGAGAATTTCTGTGAAATGTACTGGAACCCTTGTGAATTTGTGTGTTGCCATGGCTTTCACAAAGCTTTTAATCAATCCCAACTTTATATGTAGTGGAGGAAGAAAGATTTTTGTTGGAGCAACTAAAGGATTATGCTGAACATTGTCTCTACCTGGAGCATAGATGTTTCTCTGTCCCCAATCACGATGAACATAATGCTTTACTGTATTTCTACTGTCTCATAAACTCAAGAAGCAACAATATTTTGTGAAACCTCCAAGCATTCCCATTAGCAGACTAATCACGTTCAAATCTCCACAGATATTCCATTGATGATGCTTATATTGTATAGCATCCAAAACAACTGACAGATTTTCATAACTTTCCTTTAGATGACGTGAGTGAGCAAAAGGGATTGATGGTTTCATATTTCCATTGTGAAGCAGCACTGCTTTCAAACTTCTCTGGGATGAGTCAATAAACAATAGCCAGTCTGCAACAAAATACTCTTGATTCAGTTCTTCAAAGAGGCCATTCACATTCTTACAGTACACCATTGGTCCATCAACTGTGAAAAATTGTGTTAAAGTGTTACTTCTGTTCCAGTAATAACACACTTTGACATCATCATGAAGAAGATTCTTCTGTTTCAACCTGGATGCATTAAGTTCAGCTTTCTCTTTTGCCAATGAAAGGTCTTTGTTGAGATCATTTTTATTCATGTTGAGTAAAGCCTTCTGGCTGCTCGGCTGCTCCATTAGGTACATACTCATCTTGACTTGAGACCTCCATGTCTTCAGCTTCAGCTCCATAGTCTTCATATTCTACTTCATTTTCATCCAATCCAGACAACGATGAGAAGCAAAGAAATGGGGGCACCACCAAAAGGATTATAAAGAGGATCCAACCTAGACCTATATAGTACATATGTTTCACAAAAAGGAGAGAAAGAAATAGGCCATAAGCAAGGGATCACCCTGGATAGGACATAGCATATATAATACAAATTTTATTGAACACAGCAAACAGAAAAAATTCTTAAAAACATTAAAAATGGTCACAGATGTGACACATATGCAAATAATGCAATGCTCATAATAGAGCAACCCACCTGCTACCAACTATCACCCTCACCGAGAGTGATGCCTATATCCCCAGGTACATGTAAGCAAAATTCTCAATAGGAGAATTAATAAGCCCAAACATAGGTAATATAGAGCATATGAGTCAGAAACACCAATCTAATATATAAAGCTCAAAGTGTGTATGTATGTGTGTATGTATGTGTGTGTGTATGTGTGTATGTCCGGGATAGGCATCCGCACCGTCGCAGCTACAGCCACAAAATTTGGCACAGTCGCACGTCTGGACCCCGAGAGTGTCCTAAGCTATGTTGTGAGGCGAAATTTTAATCCCGCGCGTTCCAATTCACCAAACAATTTTGCCCCTATCTACATACTGGGGGAAAAAGTGTGTGCGCGTCAAGCCCTGCCCCTGATTGTGATGTCACAATGCCCCTATCTACATAATGGGAAAACAGTGTGTGTGTATCAAGCCCCGCCCCTCATTATGATGTCACAATGGTTGCCATGGCGACGCTGATGTCATCAAGCCCCGCCGCTCATTATGATGTCATAATGGTTGACTATGGGATGGAGGATGTGTGATGGGTATATGGGCACTGGACTGTGGGATGGTGGATATGTATGACGGGTATATGGGCACGGGCCTATGGGACGGTGGATATGTATGACGGGTATTTGGGCACGGGACTATGGGATGGAGGATGTGTGATGGGTTTATGGGCACTGGACTATGGGATGGAGAATATGTATGACGGGTATATGGGCACTGGACAATGGGATGGAGGATATGTATGATGGGTATATGGGCATGGGACTATGGGATGGAGGATATGTATGAAGGGTATATGGGCATGGCACTATGGGATGGAGGATATGTATGATGGGTATATGGGCACGGGCCTATGGGATGGTGGATATGTATGATGGGTATATGGGCACTGGACTATGGGATGGAGGATATGTATGATGGGTATATGGGCACGGAACTATGGGATGGCGGATATGTGTGATGGGTATATGGGCACTCGACTATGGGATGGCGAATATGTATGATGGGTATATGGGCATGGGACTATGCGATGGAGAATATGTATGATGGGTATATGGGCATGGGACTATAGGATGGAGGATATGTATAATGGTATATGGGCACGGGCCTATGAGATGGTGGATATGTATGATGGGTATATGGGCACTGGACTATGGGATGGAGAATAAGTATAACGGGTATATGGGCACGGAACTATGGGATGGCGGATATGTATGATGGGTATATGGGCACTCGACTATGGGATGGCGAATATGTATGATGGGTATATGGGCATTGGACTATGGGATGGAGGATGTGTGATGGGTATATGGGCACTCGATAATTACTAATTATGCAATCATATATATTGACACAGCCAACTGGCAATCTGTACCCCTGACAAAGCCACCTAGAGTGGCGACACGCGTCGGGTCACTGGCTCCATCCCATAGTCCCGTGCCCATATACCCATCATACATATCCTCCATCCCATAGTCGAGTGCCCATATACCCATCACACATCCTCCATCCCATAGTCGAGTGCCCATATACCCATCACACATCCTCCATCCCATAGTCCCATGCCCATATACCCATCATACAACCTCCATCCCATAGTTCCGTGCCCATATACCTGTCATACATATTCTCCATCCCATAGTCCAGTGCCCATATACCCATCATACATATCCACCATCTCATAGGCCCGTGCCCATATACCCATTATACATATCCTCCATCCCATAGTCCCATGCCCATATACCCATCATACATATTCTCCATCCCATAGTCCCATGCCCATATACCCATCATACTTATTTGCCATCCCATAGTCGAGTGCCCATATACCCATCACACATCCTTCATCTCATAGTCCCATGCCCATATACCCATCATACATATCCTCCATCCCGTAGTCGAGTGCCCATATACCCATCACATATCCTCCATCCCATAGTCCCATGCCCATATACCCATCACACACCCTCCATCCCATTGTTCCATGCCATGCCCATATACCCATCATACATATTCGCCATCCCATAGTCGAGTGCCCATATACCCATCATACATATCCGCCATCCCATAGTTCCGTGCCCATATACCCATCATACATATCCTCCATCCCATAGTCCAGTGCCCATATACCCATCATACATAACCACCATTCCATAGGCCTCTGCCCATATACCCATCATACATATCCTCCATCCCATAGTCCCATGCCCATATACCCATCATACATATTCTCCATCCCATAGTCCCATGCCCATATACCCATCATACATATCCTCCATCCCATAGTCCCATGCCCATATACCCATCATACATATCCTCCATCCCATTGTCCAGTGCCCATATACCCATCACACATCCTCCATCCCATAGTCCCGTGCCCATATACCCATCATACATATTCTCCATCCCATAGTCAACCATTATGACATCATAATGAGCGGCGGGGCTTGATGACATCAGGGTCGCCATGGCAACCACTGTGACGTCATAATGAGGGGCGGGGCTTGATAAACACACACTGCTTTCCCATTATGCAGATAGGGGCATTGTGACATCACAATGAGGGGCGGGGCTTGACACGCACACACTTTTCCCCCCAGTATGTAGATAGGGGCAAAATTGTTTGGTGAATTGGAACGCGTGGGGTTACAATTTCACCTCACAACATAGCTTAGGACGCTCTCGGGGTCCAGACGTGTGACTGTGCCAAATTTTGTGGCTGTAGCTGCGACAGTGCGGATGCCTATCCCGGACATACACACATACACACACACATACACACACACATACATACACACATACACACACACATACACACACACATACACACACACATACACACACACATACATACACACATACATACACACTTTGAGCTTTATATATTAGATTGGTGTTTCTGACTCATATGCTCTATATTACCTATGTTTGGGCTTATTAATTCTCCTATTGAGAATTTTGCTTACATGTACCTGGGGATATAGGCATCACTCTCGGTGAGGGTGATAGTTGGTAGCAGGTGGGTTGCTCAATTATGAGCATTGCATTATTTGTGTATGTGTCACATCTGTGACCATTTTTAATGTTTGTAAGAATTTTTTCTGTTTGCTGTGTTCATTAAAATTTGTATTATATATGCTATGTCCTATCCAGGGTGATCCCCTGCTTAAGGCCTATTTCTTTCTCTCCTTTTTGTCAATCCAGACAATGATGGCACAGGAACTAGCCTAATCACAGATTCAAGTTCAGGATAATTAATCTTATGTTTGTTCTTTGTAGAAAAGCCCATCAGTTTGACAAAACAAAAATAGTAGCAGTCATCACTATTATTTTTGGGTTCTCTCCAAATCACGGGAACAGCAAATGGCATAGCCACTTTCCTCATATTCAATCAGTCAAGAAGACCATTTGAACAACTTGAGCATATCACATGAGTGGCCCAGATTTTGTCTTGATCACCAAGTGGACACTTAATGTACATCTGGTACATCCAGCGTCGGACTGGCCCACCGGAGAACCGGAGGATTCTCCGGTGGGCCCTGGCATCTGGTGGGCCCTGGCACCTGCTGGCATACAGGGCCAGCAGTTGCCTAGGGCCCCCGCTGCTCCAGGGGCCCCCAGCCAGTGGTGTGTCGCACACCATGCAGCTGCTATGGGGGCCCCTGCCAGCGGAGCAGCAGCGGGTGTCAGGAGGCAGGAGCCCCTGTCCCCGCTGCTAAAGAGAAATGAATATTCACTGCAAAGCAGTGAATATCATTTCAGGTCTCCACCCCCAGAGGCCCCGCCCCCAGCCCAGTAAGCCGCTCTGCATCAGGGCCGGCGCCGCCCTCAGTCCTCTCTGCTCCTGACTCACAGCCAGTGGGCGATGACGTCACTACATCGCGCACCCGCTGTGTGTCTGGCAGAGGGGGCAGCTCCTGACACTGAAGCCGGGATCAGCGTGGGAGCGAGGAGGAGAGGTGAGTATTGTGTTTTGTTTTGTTTTTTATATCTCTCTCACTCTCTCTATCTATCTATCTATCTATCTCTATATATATCTCTCTCTAGCTCTCTTATATCTATCTATCTTTCTATCTCTATCTATTATCTATATCTATCTATCTCTATCTATTATCTATATCTATCTATTTCTATATCTATCTCTATCTATCGCTCTATCTTTATATCTATCTTTCTATCTCTACATCTATCTCTATATCTATCTATCTCTATATCTTTCTATATATATCTCTATATCTATCTATTATGTCTATCTATCTATCTCTATATCTATTTACTCTATCTCTATATCTATTATCTCTATATTTATTATCTATCTAGCTACCATCTATATCTATCTATCTTTATCTATATATATATCTCTATCTAATATCTATATCTATCTATCTCTATACCTATCTATCTATTTATCTATCCGTTATCTATCTCTATATCTTTTCTCTGTATCTATCTATCGCTCTATCTCTATATCTATATCTATCTCTATATCTATCTTTATATCTATATCTATATATCTATCTCTATCTATCTCTATATCTATTTCTCTCTATATCTATCTCTATATCTCTCTCTATAGCTATCTATCTATATATCTCTATCTATCTCTATATCTATCTCTCTGTATATCTATCGTTCTATCTCTATATCTATCTTTCTATCTCTATATCTATATATCTATCTTTCTCTATCTATTTATCTCTATATCTTTTCTCTGTATCTATCTCTCTCTATATCTATCTATCTATCTATCTCTATATATATCTATTATCGCTATATCTATTTCTCTCTATATCTCTCTATATCTATCTATCTCTATCTCTCTGTATATCTATCTATCTATCTTTCTATCTCTATATCTATCTCTATATCTATCTATCTTTATCTATCTATTTATCTCTATCTATTATCTATATCTATCTATATATCTATCGCGCTAGCTCTATATCTATCTTTCTATCTCTACATCTATCTCTATATCTATCTTTCTATCTATCTCTATATCTATCTATATCTATATCTATCTATTATGTCTATCTATCTAGCTATCTCTATTATCTATATCTACCTATCTCTATATCTTTCTATCTTACTCTATCTCTATATCTATCTGTTATCTCTATATTTATTATCTATCTATCTCTATCTATTATCTATTATCTATATCTATCTCTCTATCTATTTATCGATCTCTGTATCTATCTCTCTCCATATCTATCTCTCTCTCTATCTACCGCTCTCTCTCTCTATCTTTATATCTATATCTATCTATCTATCTCTATATCTATCTATTATCTCTATATCTATCTACCTATCTCTATATTTATCTCTATATCTATATCTGTTTCTCTCTATATCTATCTCTATATCTCTCTCTATAGCTATCTATATATTATCTCTATATCTATCTATCTCTATATCTATCTGTTATCTCTATATCTATCTGTTATCTCTATATCTATCTGTTATCTCTATATCCATATCTATCTCTATCTATATATCTCTATATCCATATCTATCTCTATATCTATCTATCTCTATCTATATATCTCTATATCTATCTTTCTATCTAACACTATATCTCTATATCTATCTCTATATCTCATTATCTATCTATCTCTCTCTTTATCTATCTATCTATTGATCTATCCATCTATCTCTATATCTATCTATTATATCTATCTATTATCTATATCTATCTATCCATCTATCTATCTATCTATCTCTATCTATCTCTATATCTCTCTCTATATCTTTCTATCTTTCTAACTCTATATCTATCTATCTCTATACATATCTCTATATCTAGCTATTATCTCTATATCTATCTCTATATCTATCTTTCTATATCTATCTGTCTCTATATCTATCTATCTATCTCTATATCTATTATCTCTATATCTATCTATCTATCTCTATATATATCTCTATATCTATTTTTATTTATAGCCATCTATCTATATATATTTATCTATATATCTATCTATATATGTCTATATTATTATTATTATTATTATTATTATTACATCTGTATATCTCTATCTATTATCTATCTCTATCTATTATCTATCTCTATCTATATATCTATCTATCTCTATATCTTTCTATCTATAGCTATCTATCTCTATATCTATCTATCCATTATCTATTTTCTATCTATCTCTATATCTATCTACCTATCGATCTATCTATCTATCTATATTTCTTTCTATATCTATCTTTATATCTATCTCTATCTATCTCTATCTATCTCTATGAATCTTTCTATCTATATCTATCCATTATCTACTTTCTATCCATTATCTACTATCTATCTCTATATCTATCTATTTCTACATCTATCTTTCTATCTATATCTATCTAACTCTATATCTATATATCTATATAGCATTATACCCTATGAGGGGGTGCATTATTCCCTATGAGGGGGGCAGTATTATACCCTATGAGGGGGCAGCATTATACCCTATGAGGAGGCAGCATTATACCCTATGAGGAGGCAGCATTATACCCTATGAGGAGGGCAGCATTATTCCCTATGAGGGGGTGCATTATACCCTATAAGGGGGGCAGTATTATACCCTATGAGGGGGGCAGCATTATACCCTATGAGGGGGCAGCATTATACCCTATGAGGGGGTGCATTATACCCTATGAGGGGGGCAGTATTATACCCTATGAGGGGGGCAGCATTATACCCTATGAGGGGGGCAGTATTATACCCTATGAGGGGGCAGCATTATACCCTATGAGGGGGTGCATTATACCCTATGAGGGGGGCAGTATTATACCCTATGAGGGGGGCAGTATTATACCCTATGAGGGGGGCAGTATTATACCCTATGAGGGGGTGCATTATTCCCTATGAGGGGGGCAGTATTATACCCTATGAGGGGGGCAGTATTATATTCTATGAGATGGCTGCATTATACTATGTGAGGGGGCTGCTTTATATTCTATGAGGGGGCTACCCCAACTCCTGCTACATAATTAAGACATGTACAACCTTATACCCGGATATTAGCGTGTTTTACCGCATAATTGGTGGTCTGGTATTTAACTCTATGCAGCTACATAGTGGGCCCCAAGAATGATTTTCTCTGGTGGGCCCAAGGTGTTCCAGTCCGACGCTGGGTACATCTTTTTAATATCAAGAGTGATTGAAAGTCTTGGCCTATTGACCACACACATAGCAGAATCTGTTCAGATGATTGATACACTGTTGCGGCATTTTTCTCCCTTTAAATCAGATTAAACAGTAGAGTAAATTCAGTTCAATGGCAGTGACGAACTAAAATAAAATGCGATGAGCTGACCGACTATATGTAGATATTTCCCCAGAGATGACAGAGGCAGCTTCTATTTAAAACTAGAGTTGAGCGAAACGGGTCGAAAAATTTCAAAAGTCGCCGACTTTTGGCAAAGTCGGGTTTCATAAAACGAAACCCGACCCTAGGATGAGGTCGGCCACGAGGTCGGCAACTTACGCGCCAAAGTCGCGTTTCAAAAGTTTGTTTTGCGCTCTTTTTCAGCCAATCAGGATCCACGGACACTGTGGGCAATGTGATGACATAGGCAGGGGTCACCACCATCTTTCAGAAGGGCATGCAAGTGATTGGCTTGCTTTGGTGGGCGTCACAGGGGGTATAAAAGGGCGTGCACGCCGACCGCCATCTTACTTCTGCCGATCTCAGTATAGGGAGAGGTTGCTGCTGATTCTGTAGGGAGAGCGTTAGGCAGGGAAGAAGACAAAAAAACTGCTTCTGCTGCTAGCGATTTGGCCTGCACAACACACCAGTCACTGTGTGTGCAGTGCAAGGGGAGGCTATATAGTGGTGTATCAGTGGTGTTGGTTGTTGGGCTGCCTTCTAAGGCTTCCTGACATTCCTGCATTGCTGTTTACCCACTGCTCTGCAAACTGCTTTTTTAAAAGCAATCCCAATTTTTTTTTTTTGTCCTGCTGAGAAGAAAAAAAACTGCTTCTGCTGCTAGCGATTTGGCCTGTACAACACACCAGTCACTGTGTGTGCAGTGCAAGGGGAGGCTATATAGTGGTGTATCAGTGGTGTTGGTTGTTGGGCTGCCTTCTAAGGCTTCCTGACATTCCTGCATTGCTGTTTACCCACTGCTCCGCAAACTGCTTTTTTAAAAACAATCCCAATTTTTTTTTTTTTGTCCTGCTGAGAAGAAACAAAAACTGCTTCTGCTGCTAGCGATTTGGCCTGCACAACACACCAGTCACTGTGTGTGCAGTGCAAGGGGAGGCTATATTGTGGTGTATCAGTGGTGTTGGTTGTTGGGCTGCCTTTTAAGGCTTCCTGACAGGCTGGCATTGCTGTTTACCCACTGCTCTGCAAACTGCTTTTTTAAAAGCAATCCAATCTCCCTTATCCTCTAGTCACTTTTGTCACAGCTGTGCCATCGAGCCTGTGACATAGCGCTCAGATATCAGTGGGCCTCACACAATCCAAAAGTGTCCAGTGTCCACAAGTGTCTGCAGAAATTCAAAATATCCCTTATCCTCTAGTCACTTTGGTCACAGCTGTGCCATCGAGCCTGTCACATAGCGCTCAGATATTCATTGGGCCTCACACAATCCAAAAGTGTCCAGTGTCCACAAGTGTGTGCAGAAATTCAAAATCTCCCTTATCCTCTAGTCACTTTGGTCACAGCTGTGCCATCGAGCCTGTCACATAGCGCTCAGATATTCATTGGGCCTCACACAATCCAAAAGTGTCCAGTGTCCACAAGTGTGTGCAGAAATTCAAAATCTCCCTTATCCTCTAGTCACTTTGGTCACAGCTGTGCCATCGAGCCTGTCACATAGCGCTCAGATATTCATTGGGCCTCACACAATCCAAAAGTGTCCAGTGTCCACAAGTGTGTGCAGAAATTCAAAATCTCCCTTATCCTCTAGTCACTTTGGTCACAGCTGTGCCATCGAGCCTGTCACATAGCGCTCAGATATTCATTGGGTCTCACACAATCCAAAAGTGTCCAGTGTCCACAAGTGTGTGCAGAAATTCAAAATTTCCCTTATCCTCTAGTCACTTTTGTCACAGCTGTGCCATCGAGCCTGTGACATAGCGCTCAGATATCAGTGGGCCTCACACAATCCAAAAGTGTCCAGTGTCCACAAGTGTCTGCAGAAATTCAAAATCTCCCTTATCCTCTAGTCACTTTGGTCACAGCTGTGCCATCGAGCCTGTCACATAGCGCTCAGATATTCATTGGGCCTCACACAATCCAAAAGTGTCCAGTGTCCACAAGTGTGTGCAGAAATTCAAAATCTCCCTTATGCTCTCATCACTTTTGTCACAGCTGTGCCATCGAGCCTGTGACATAGCGCTTAGATATCAGTGGCCCTCACACAATCCAAAAGTGTCCAGTGTCCACAAGTGTCTGCAGAAATTCAAAATCTCCCTTATCCTCTCGTCACTTTTGTCACAGCTGTGCCATCGAGCCTGTGACATAGCGCTCAGATATCAGTGGGCCTCACACAATCCAAAAGTGTCCAGTGTCCACAAGTGTCTGCAGAAATTCAAAATCTCCCCTGTCCTATAGACACCTTGTACCTTGTTTTACATTACTATATAGTTTGTTGGATTTTGTCTACATTTCTACCAAAAATGAGGAAGGCTGGTGGAAGAGGCCGTGGAATTGGGCGGGGGTTGGCAGCTGGTAATGATGGTGTTGGTGGTGGATCTGATGGTAGTGGCAAGAGCAAAATAGGACCGAATGCAGGAGGTGTTGAGCCTGCGTCATCGACTGGCTACATAAGGCCTCGAACGCATAGTTTTCTAGGAGTTGGCAAACCACTTTTAAAGCCAGAGCATCAGGAAAAAGTTTTGTCTTACATTGCTGACTCAGCCTCCAGCTCTATCGCCTCCTCTTCTTCAGTTGTAAAAAGTAAAAGCACTGAGTCGTCATTGGAGGCTCATGTTCATGAAACACACCTTTCCTTGTGTCCTTCACCCCAACCAAGATTGAAGGATGACGCAGGCCATACTACTGATTACTCCATGGAGCTGTTTTCACATACCATGCCTGGCTTATCAAGTCAAATGGTGAATTACCCAGGCCAAGATGAATCTGACATGGAGTGCACTGATGCACAGCCGCTGATGGATGATTCTGCTGGTACATTCACTCAGAGCACTACATTGTCCTCGCAGTGTACAGAGCCAGATTCTGACCCTGATGAGACTCAGGTGCCCCTTCCCGCACACTATACCACCATACACGGTGACACAGAGGAAGGTGCACATGACATAGAAGAGGAGGTGATGGATGACCCAGTTGTTGACCCAGATTGGCATCCATTGGGGGAAGAGGGTGCTGCTTCCAATATCTCAGATGAGGAGCATCCACAGCAGACATCGACATCGCAACAGCTGTTATCTGGCAGGCCCGGAGCACTCCAAAGACAGGTTCCAAACATCAAAAGAGTTGCTGGACAGCTTGTCCAGAGGGTCAAAAGATCACAGCGTGCTAGGCCGCAAAATGTCTGCCAAAGTAGGAAGAGTGCAGTGTGGCACTTTTTTGACCAAAATCCTCATGATCAGGCCAAGGTTATCTGTAAGAAGTGCGCAAAGACCTTTAGCCGAGGGAAAAATCTGAAAAATTTGAATACCAGTTGCATGCTTAGACATTTAACCAGCATGCACTTGCAAGCGTGGACACAACACCAAACCTCAAGTGCCACATGTGCAACTGATCACAACGAAGGTAGTCAGCAATGCTACATTGTTTCCCCCACTGTAAGCCCACCGGTTAGCACAGCAGCAAATGTTGAGGTGTCGTTGCAAGGCCACAGCAGTCAGGGAATCCCACTGTTATATCAGCGAAAGACTGATTCTAGGCCATCAGAAAGAACACTAACTCCATCACCATCATCAACCCTCTCTCAGTCCGCCCTGTCCACCGCTACTTCCACCATATGCAGCTCTCAAGTCCAGCTCACCCTCCCAGACACTATGAGTAGGTCAAGAAAGTACTCAGTCTCTCATCCGCGTACACTGGGTTTGAACGCCCACATTGCCAAACTAATCTCGTTTGAGATGATGCCCTTTCGGTTGGTGGAAAGCACAGCTTTCCGCGAACTCATGGCCTATGCAGTACCACGCTATGACGTACCCAGTCACCACTTCTTCTCTCGCAAAGCCATTCCAGCCCTCCACCATCATGTGAAAGACCGCATTGTCCATGCACTCAAGCAGTCAGTGAGCGGAAAGGTGCACCTCACAACTGATGCATGGTCCAGTCGGCTTGGCCAGGGCCGTTACGTGTAAATCACTGCGCACTGGGTTAATGTGGTGGATGCAAGGTCAACAGGGGACAGCGGTGGTGGGACAGTGCTGCCTAGCCCACGGTATAGGAAACAGTTGGCTGTAGGCGTTCGACCCTCCTCCTCCTCCAGAAGCGAAAGCTCGTCCACAGAGCGCAGTCGTACAAGCACTCCATCTGCAGCTGCCACTGTTGCACACGATGTGTCCCCCTATCGAGCAGCTAGTGGAAAGCGTCAGCAGGCTGTGTTGCAGATGATGTGTTTGGGCAACAGACACACCGCCGAGGTGCTGGCCGAGTACTTGAAGCGACAAACTGAGTCATGGCTGGGCAGTGTACATCTTGAGGCAGGCAAGGTAGTTAGTGATAACGGCCGTAATTTTGTGGCAGCCATAGCCCTTTCAAAACTCAGCCATATACCTTGCTTGGCTCACACCTTGAACCTGGTGGTGCAGTGCTTCCTCAAAAATTATCCGGAGTTAACAGCCCTGCTCCAGAAGGTGCGAAGACTGTGCGCGCACATTCGCCGGTCGCCTGTACACTCCGTTCATATGCAGAAGCTGCAGCGATAGCTCCACCTTCCCAACCACCGCCTCATTATCGACATTGCAACAAGGTGGAACTCCACCCTGCACATGGTGGAGCGGCTGTGTGAGCAGAGGCAGGCCATAATGCATTTGTGGGAGGATACACGGCCAGGCACTTTGAGAGCAGACATGGAGTTGACAGGTGTGCAGTGGTCGAAGCTGAAAGACCTCTGTAAAGTCCTTCAGTGTTTTGAGGAATGCACACGGCTGGTAAGCGCAGACGACGCCATCCTAAGCGTGAGCATCCCACTTATGCGTCTGCTCATGCAAACTTTGACGCACCTTAAGGAGCAGGCGTCTGCAGCCAATGTTGATGAGGAGGAAGAGGAGGAGGGAATCCTTGATGACATTCAGCCATTGTCTGCTCAGGGACCTCTCCTGGACGAGGTGGAGGAAGAAGAGGAGGAGGAGGAGGATGATGGGGATGATTACTTAGGGGAGGAGGATGCATCTCGTGGGGCAAGTGAAAATGTTGGCGTGGCAAGGTCTGGTACAGGGTTTGTGCGTGACTGGAGGGATGTGGATTTGCCAGAAAGTGCTCCTCCAACCAGCACTCG
Source organism: Dendrobates tinctorius (assembly GCF_039654945.1). Classification (NCBI taxonomy): domain Eukaryota; kingdom Metazoa; phylum Chordata; class Amphibia; order Anura; family Dendrobatidae; genus Dendrobates; species Dendrobates tinctorius. Next base: position 35,241,952 of record NW_027361711.1, read on the forward strand.
CAGTGCATCATTGACACCGGGAACATTGGCCCACATGTCAGATTATGCCTTGCAGATCCTAAAAAGGGACCCACGCATTGCCAAAATGATGAACGATGACGACTACTGGTTGGCCAGCATACTGGATCCACGCTATAAAGGCAAATTACAAAACATCATGCCACAGGAGAACCTTGACCTAATATTGGCTAATAAACAAGCAACTCTGGTAAATCGGTTGCTTGAGGCATTCCCAGCACACAGCAGCGGTGATGGTTCTCACACGAGCCGCATACATGTTATCTGGGGATACGGTACCCTTTCTAACCTTTGTGCAATCACTTGCAAGCCATACTGGGCCTTACACCGTCTGAGCCTGCCTCCTGATGTATAGACATATATTTTGAATGTGTACGCTATCCATACATGTTATCCGGGGATACGGTACCCTTTCTAACCTTTGTGCAATCACGTGCAATCCATACTGGGCCTAACACCGTCTGAGCCTGCCTCCTGATGTATAGACATATATTTTGAATGTGTACGCTATCCATACATGTTATCTGGGGATACGGTACCCTTTCTCACCTTTGTGCAATCACGTGTAATCCATACTGGGCGTGAGAACGGCTGGCGAGCTGTTAAGCAAGCTACAGCACCTGTGGTTTGCACACGTAAGTTTTTCATTTTTTCAGGAATGACGGGTAGGCCTAATTCCGGAACTGCGGTTGACCTGCACTTACTGGGAAATCATTGTTCGCGGGTAATAATTGTAATCAGTGATCCCCATCACTAACGTTATTCAGCGGGTTATCTGCACCTGTAAGCGACAAACGCTGGCCTTTTCAGTGTAGCGCACATGCAGCCACGGACATGTAAGGGCATGACACACCAGTTATTGGCCAATCTCATGTGCCAGAGCCTCACGTGTCCCTCTAGTAAGCCGGACTCGGACCGCGGGTCATGACGGAGTCTCGCTTGTTAACGGAATTAAGCTTGCAATGTGTGCATCTGTTCTGTAGCTGGCATGGTTGAGGTTTCCCAGGTGGAGTCGAATTTAACCGTAGGCTCCACTCCTGGTGGTGCCCTTCTGGACATTCCTTTAAGGTTCAGCTTTGCAACCATACTGCCCACGTAAAACAAACACTTTGCCTTCATGAACGCTGTTTGGAGGGTCATGACTCGTGGGAATAACGCCGCCCAATCAGTTAACCTGCTAGAGAGATCGTTCGTTGCTCCCAAGCATGACATCACACTCCCTAGGAAGAAGGTAATGTCACTGTGGCGACCATACTCCTGGGGGCGACACAAGTGCACTGATGCCCAGCCACTGCTCGATGAATCTGCTGGTACATTGACCCAGACCACTACATTCCCCTCGCACGCTACACGACCTGAATCTGACCCTGATGAAACTCAGGTTACCCTTCCCATATACAGTTCCATCTTACACGGTGACAAAGACGAAGCTGCAGATGAAAGTGCAGGTTCGGCCCACCCGCCATCAGACACACCACCGTATTATCAGGGGCCCTGTGCCAGTGCCGTCGCCAACGAGTGGGCCCCCCCTGCTTGCTCAGGATCACAGCACTTGCAAAGTTGAAATACTGTGCAGTGAGATGGAAGATGGGGACGACGAGGAGTCCAGACAAGTACAGGGATTCCCTAGCGAGGAGACTTATTTGATTGTTTTCAATGTTGGGACAGCAATTTTTGGGGAGCACTATACTCTGGAGAATGATAGATGGTGCCCACCATACACTGGAACATTCCAAAGGTGGACATCAGACACTGGAGCAGCATTTACAGGGCCCATTATACACTAGAACATTAGAAATGGGGCCCATTATGTTTGGAGCATTATTTGGGCCCATAAGACAGTGGAGCTTCATCCATGGGGACCAACATATACTGTAGCATTATGTGGAGCTCATCATATACTGTTTCAAACATTATATGGGACCAATGATTTTGTATGGAGAAATAGATGGCCTTGTCATGAGATGTAAAAAGTGAGGTATTTTTCATTGTACTATACCGCTATTTCTCTGCCGTATCGGAGCATGATGAGTTGTGGTATGTGTTAAAGGGGCGCTCTTTCGCCAAGGGCACATGAAAACCTGCAGCCAGCCCTCCCCCCCCACAACTTTAGCCAAATAACCCCCATTTTTCAGTGCGTAACTTGTATTATGAAGTTAATTAAGGTTGACAAGCTTAAGTAAGAAGAATTGATGCTTTTGGCATTCAAATGGGCACTGTAGGTGTGTTTCCTGTCTTCCTCTCACTGCCGACTTTTATTCCCCATTGACTTACATTGGGTTTCGTGTTTCGGGACGACCCCGACTTTTCCCTATAATCGGACGATCTTGCTCGACCCGACTTTTGGAAAAGTCGGGTTTCACGAAACGAAACGCGACCCTAAAAAACCAAAAGTCGCTCAACTCTATTTAAAACTGATTTTACTGGAGGTAATCTGGTACATAACTATATACAGTTGTGAGGATAACAGGTTAGCCTATTCCTTACAGATGAACATTAGCAGACAGGCAGTTTCTCAGTGTGATAATGGCTGCTTTCAAGTTCTCTCTCTTTTTGGAGACCCTCACTCAGTTACATCTTAGTGGCTGAGCTGTTTTCTTCTCTCTGAGGCAACTTGCCCTCATAACAGTTAGCTCCTGCCCATAACATGTGACTTTCCGAGAATCAGTCATTGGTTGACTGCACTGTCAGTAATCCTTCGCATGAAACTCACTAAAACCTTTACTGATGCTGTCCCTGAAAAAAAATTCGCAATTAAGTAAGACAAGCAAAGAAACGGGAATAACAGGAAAAACCACATAAATACCAGAAATAACATAATAACTAGAGATGGGCGACTTTGCCTTTTTTCGGGTCGAGTCGAGTTTCATGAAACCCGACTTTCGCAAAAGTCGGGTCGAAAGCAATCGGCCGATTATCGCGAAAAGTCGAAGGCCGACTGAAACACAAAACCCAATGCAAGTCAATGGGGAAGAAAAGTCGGCAGTGAGCGGAGGACAGGAAACACACCTACAGTGCCCATTTTAATGCCAAAAACATCAATTCTAATTACTTAAGTTTGTCAATCTTAATTTACTTTATAATAATAGTTAGGCACTGAAATCTGGGGGTTATTTGGCTAAAGTTGTGGGGGGGGGGGTAGTGCAGGCTCCAGATTTTCGTGGGCCCAGGGCCAAAGAGTATCAATGGGCTCCTTTAACACATGCCAAAATTCATGATCCTCTGATACGGCAGAGAAATAGCGGTATAGTACAATGTAAAATACTCCACTTCTTACATCTCATGACTGATATCCATTTTAAATTCTCCAATAGCTCCAAAAACGGACAATATATTACTCCATACAGTATTATGGCCACCACATAGTGCGCCACACAGAGTAATGAGGCCCATATATTTCTCCATACAGAATAATTGGTCCCATATAATGTTTGATACTGTATATGATGAGCTCCACATAATGCTACAGTATATGTTGGTCCCCATGGATGACGCTCCACTGTCTTATGGGCCCAAGTAATGCTCCATATAGAATGGGCCCCATTTCTATTGCTCCAGTGTATAATGGGCCCTGTAAATGCTGCTCCAGTGATGATGTCCCCCATTTGGAAATCTCCAGCATATGATGGGCCTCACGGATGATGCTCTAGTGTACGATTGGTCCAAATAATGCTCCATATATAATCTGCCCCATTTACAATGCTCCAGTATATGATGGGCCCCATGGATGATGCTCCAGTGTCTTATGGGCCCAAATAATACTCCAGTGTACAGTTGTGGCCAAAATTTGAATCTCCCTAGAGATTTTAGGAGGCTGAACTATTATCTCCGGCCCACTATAGATTACACCTCAATTTAACAGGCTGAAATAGGCTGGTGTATGACAAGGTACAAGGTGTTTATAGTATTGGGGAGAATTTGAATCTCCCAAGAGATTTTAGGAGGCTGACAATGATGCTCTCAGTCCAAGTATGGCAGCAGGCAGCCTAATAAGCAGGACTGCTGCACACAAAATTGTGGAAAAATGAACGCTTGGTAACTGTGCTGAAAAGAGGAAGAAAAGTATTTTTGCTTTTAAAAAAGCAGTTTGCACAGCAGTGTGCAAACAGCAATGCAGCTATCAGGGAGCCTTATAAGGCAGCCTAATAACCAACAGAGCTGATGCACAAAAATATATCATCCTTTGTCACTGCACACAAACTGTTGTGTTGTACAGTGAAAATCGCTACCTGCAGAAGCAGTTTTTGGTTCTTCTTCCCTGCCTAACGCTCTCCCTTATTCAGAATCAGCAGCAACCTCTCCCTATGCTAAGATCAGCAGAAGTAAGATGGTGGTCGGCGTGCATGCCCTTTTGTAGCCCATGTGATGCCACACAAAGCAAGCCAATCACTTGCATGCCCTTCTCAAAGATGGTGGTGACCGCTGCCCACGTCATCGCATTGCCCACAGTGTGCGTCCTCCAATATTGGCTGAAAAAGGGCGCTGGAAGCATCATTCGAAATGCGACTTTGGCGCTCTGGTCGCCGACCTCGTGGCTGTCTTAAAATATGGTCGGGTTTCGTTTCATGAAACCCGACTTTAGCGAAAGTCGGCAACTTATGAATTTGACCGACTAATTTTGCTCAACTCTAATAATAACTAAACTACTTCTATCTCAGAAACTTTATGTGATAGAGCAAAACTAAGCATATTTTTGGAATCAGCACATTAAACTCCATAAAACAGACCTGACCTTTGCTGATGATTTTTTTGTGTTGACCACTGATAATTATGTTTTATCACACAATTTCTGCTGAATGTGGATATACCCCATATGTGACCTTATAGTACTGCTAGCCACACAACATGATTCTATTTGCCACACGCTATTTGCCTCCTGGAGTGCAGACTTTACTGGAATAGTTTGTGGACTCCATACACAAATCCACTAAGTGCTAAACGAGAATAATACTCCCCTCAATTAACTACATTTTGGAAATTAAACCTATATAAAAAATGTATCTGCAGGTGCAGTGATGATTTGACTGTATCAGTATTTTCTAGAAACAAACAGCAGTGGATGTTGCTGAGTGAAAATTGCAAATCTGTTATTGTCTTTCCCATACATTGTAGTGCCCAGTACATTGCAATTGCCAATACTTTGTAATGCCCAGTACATTATGCCCAGGTCGTACTTCTAGAGACATGCATCCCTAAATTAGTCCTGCTCTCATCACTGCAGAAATGCCAAACATGTAGAGGCTAAATGTGGTTTAGGCACACTGTGGAGCTCAGAATGGAGGGAACATTTGAATTTGGGAGTGCAGAATTTGCTGAATTTTTCTTGGGAGCCATTTCACTTTTCCAGAGCCATTCTACTTCCAACAATGTGGAAGCCACCTATATTTCCATTGAATTGAAGCTTTTATTGGCAACATATTACATAACATTTTGGATCACATTTATCTGGTGCTCTACGCTGAGCAGTTACATTGGCATTACCATCTAAATCTCCAAATGACAGCGGGTTAGGAGCCATTTCACTTTTCCAGAGCCTTTCTGCTACCAGTAACATGGTAACCCAATATAGTGTATCTCCGTTAACAAATAACCGACCTGAGTAGGGGCTTGCTTTTTTTTGTGGATTGAGTTGAAGCTTTTATTGGGAACATTTTATATAACTTTTGGGGTCACATAAATCCGTCACTCTACGTTGACCACTTACTTTGATGTTTCCATCTATAGTAAATCTCTGAGTAACATGATTCAGATGAAACCCCTAAGGGATCCATTCACTATAATGAGGCAGCGGAGTTTCTTTGGACTCTGGCCTCTGTTCAGCTGTATACTTCTTTTCAGAGGTGCCCAAACCTGTGGCCGACCACACTTTTATGCATGTTTTAACCCCTTAATGAGCGACAATACGCATTTTAACTGCGGCAGTTAAGCGTACTTATTCCTCAGCTCCGTTTCCAATCCCCTCCCTGGTACCTCCAGTGTCCCTGGATCCTCCTGCATCCACCGTGATGTCCCCCAGCCAGTGGCATCTTCTTCTAGGAAGAAAATGGTGGCCGCATGTACAGTGTGCCCCCCTGAAATCTGCCAGCCGGCACCAGGCAACAATAGGAAATTTTTCCTATTGGTTCATTTTGCATTTTGATCACTGAGATAAACCCTATCACAGTGATCAAAAGAAAAAAAGAAAATCAAACCCCCCTTTATCAACCCCTTAGATAGGTAAAAAATAATAAAATAAAAAAGCATTTATTTCCATTTTTCCATTAGGGCTAGGGTTGGGGCTAGAGTTAGGGTTAGGTTTGAGCTAGGGTTAGGGATGGGCTAGGGTTAGGGTTGGGGCTAGGATTAGGGTTGGGCTAAAGTTAGGTTTGGACTTTGGTTAGGGTTGTGGTTATGGTTGGGATTACGGATAGGGCTGGGATTAGAGTTAGGGGTGTGTTATGGTTAGGGTTGTTGGTAGGTTTATGGTTAGGGTTTGGATTAGGGTTAGGGGTGTGTTGGAGTTAGGATTAGAGTTAAGGGTGTTTTGGGGTTAGGGTTGGAACTTAGAATTAGGGGGTTCCACTGCTTAGGTACATCAGGGGGTCTACAAACGCGACATGGCGCCGCAACTGATTCCAGCCACTTTTGCACTCAAAAAGTCAAACAGTGCTCCCTTCTGAGCCCTGCCATGTGCCAAAGAAGTGGCTTTCTCCTGCACACGGGGTATTGGCTTACCCAGAAGAAATTGCACAACAAATTTTGTGGTCCATTGTCTCCTGATACCCTTGTGAAAATAAAAAACTTGGTTCCAAAGTAAATTTTTTGTGAAAAAGTAAAATGTTCATTTTTTCTTCCACATTGCTTTAGTTCCCGTGAAGCACCTGAAGGGTTAATAAACTTCTTGAATGTGGTTTTGCGCACATTTAGGGGTGAAGTTTTCAGAATTGCTCACTTTTTGGTATTTTTTGTCATATTGACCATTAAACTCACTTCTAATGTGAGGTGGTCCCTAAAAAAATGGTTTTGTAAATTTTGTTGTAAAAATGAAAAGTCACTGGTCAACTTTTAACCCTTATAACGTAATAGCAAAAAAAAATTGTTTCCAAATCTGTGCTGATGTAAAGTAGACATGTGTGAAATGTTATTTATTAGCTACTTTGTGCGATATGACTGATTTAAGGGCACAAAAATTAAAAGTTTGAAAACTGCAAAATTTTCTACATTTTTGCCAAATTTTGTTTTTTTCCATAAATAAATGCAAGTTATATTAAAGAAATTTTTCCACTAACATGAAGTACAATATGTCATGAAAAAACATTCTAAGAATCAGTGGGATCTGCTGAAGAGTTCCAGAGCTATAACCTAATAAAATGACAGTGGTCAGAATTGTAAAAATTGGCCTGGTCATTAACTACCAAATTGGCTGCATCACTAATGGGTTAAAAGACAGACACCTCTGGATCACAGACCAAGCCGCATCCACCAGGGTCGGTCTGGCCCACCTGAGAACCGGAGGATTCTCCGGTGCGCCCAGGCCCTGACACCTCCTGGCATACTGGCCAGCAGCTGCCTAGGGCTCCCACTGCTCCAAGGGCCCCTACTGCTCCAGAGGTACCCACCCAGTGTCTATGGGGTCCCTGAGTCAAGGGGGCCTGCCCTGTGCCTGCATAGCAGCAGCTGGAGGCAGGATCCTGTCCCACTGCAAAAGCAAAATGAATATTCACGCTGGAGTGGCGTGAATACCATTTCTCTTTAACCCCTTAGTGATGGGGCCAATTTTTTAAATTATGACCAGTGTCACTTTATGTGGTGATAACTCTGGAATGTTTCAACAAATCCCAGTGATTTTGAGAGTGTTTTTTCTTGGCACATTATAATTTATTTTAATCGTAAATTTAGGTTGATACGTTTTGTGTTTATTTATAAAAAAAATATCAGAAACTTGACAAAAATGTAAAAAAAAATGCAATTTTCAAACTTTGAATGATTATCCCTTTAATCCAGATAGTCATACCACACAAAAACATTAATAAATAATATTTCCCACATGGCTGCCTTACATCAGCACCATTTTTAAAACTCTAATATATTTTGTTAGCCTTTTAGGAGGTTTAAAAATGTAGCAGTATTTTTTCATTTTTTCAAAGAAATTTCCAAAATTTATTTTTTTAAAAAAATCTATCCAGGTTTGAAGTGACTTTGGGGGTGCTTTATATTGAAAAACCCCAAACATGATAGCATTTTAAAAAGAGCACCCCTCGACATATTGAAAACTGCTGTCAGATAGTTTATTAACCCTTCAGTTGATTTTCAGGAATCAATTCAAAGTGGTATAGCAGGAATGAAAAAATGTTTGTTTACCACATAAATGTCGCTAACTTCAGAGCTAACCACTATAGCCGGGAGACTCTAAAGGTACTGACACACTTAGCGATGCACCAGCGATCCCGACCAGCGATATGACGCGGTCAGGATCGCTGGTACATCGCTAAGTGGTCGCTAGTGAGCTGCCACACAGGCAGATCTCACCAGCGACATTGCAGGGGTCGGGGGTCGCTACTTACCTGTCAGACAAGGCAATCCTTACATCCTCCTTGCTCGTCGGCACCGCAGGAAGCCAAGCAGGAAGCTGACGACGAGAAATGGTCCAGGACTTTCTCGCGCGATCAGCGATAACCAGCGGGGGAGCCGGTCGGAGGTAAGTATCACACACAGCAATATCGCTAGCAATATCGCTGCTACGGCCGGGGTCACACTAACCGACGCAAAATACGGTTCCTAGTTTACAGGCTTAATACGGATGAATGACCCCTAAATAGTGCTCCGTATGTCATCCGTAAGCAAGGTGTGGTCGCGTATTTTGCGCATGTAAGCATCCCTATGGCATCCGCATGCAATCCGTATTGCGAGATTTTCTCGCCGCCTTGCAAAATGGACATATAATGGAGCCCTATGACAGGGTTTCTAACAGAAACGAAATAATAGATATAGACACATAGAATGCATATATATGTATATATATATATATATATATATACAGTATATATGTATTCTATGTGTATATATCTATTCTTTTGTTTCTTTGTTAAACCTGTCAGTGTGAGTTTACTGTATAGCGCACTGAATTGCCGGCTTTTCTAAAAGACACCGGGTGCGTATTTCTCGCAAGTCACATGTGTGGTCCGTGTGTAATGCGTATTTTTTGCGCACCCATAGACTTGCATTGGCGTACTCCGGGCGTAGTACGCTGACAATCGCAACATGCTGCGATTGGCACGGACCGTAGAATACGCCAGTAAAATATACGGCTGTTGGGAGCTGCCCCATAGAGAATCATTTGTCCATGTGTAATGCGTGCTTTTATCGCCTCTCACTCGTCCGTATTCCTCGCCAGTGTGACCCCGGCCTACGTCACAAAATCAGTGACGTTACAGCGATATTGCTAGCGATATCGCTTAGTGTGACAGGACCTTAAGGCTGCTATTTGGCCATGAACTGCTATGGCAAACACCAGAACCACACAATCATGATCTTGGTGTGTCAATTAGATTAAAGCGGAAGCCCCCACATCTATTAACCATTTATTTCATGTAGTCACTTTTGAGAGCAGCAACTAAGGGGTGGTGGGGAAAAGGCAATGATGGAGGTGGTGATGAGGACAATGATGGTGGTGGAGAGGGGCTGCATTATACTTTATGAAGGGGCTACATTATATTCTGTGGGGGGACTACATTATATTCTGGGGGCTACATCATACTATATGAGGGGACAACAGTATATTCTATGGGGGGCTGCATTATTCTCTCAAGGGACAACATTATATTCTGGGGGGGCTACATCATACTATATGAAGGGGCTACAGTATACTCTATGGGGGGCTGCATTATATTCTGCATTAGTCTCTCAGGGGACTACATTATATTCTGGGGGACTACATCATACTATATGAGGGGGCAGCATTATGCCCTATGAGGGGGCTACAGTACACTCTATGGGGGGCTGCATTATATGTGTTGGGGCTGCATTATACTATATGAGGGGGGCTGCATTATACCCTATGAGGATGCTACATTATATTCTATGGTGGGGACTGCGTTATACCTTATGAGGGGGTTGCATTATATTTTGTGGGGTGCTGCATTATATTCTATGAGAGGGGGCTGTATTATATTTTATGAGGGGGCTACATTATTTTATGAGGGGGCTACTTTGTATTCTATGAGGGAGGCTACAGTATATTCTATGAGGGGGCTACCTCTCTATGAGTCTATGATTCTACCCCAACCCCTGCTACATAGTTAAGACTTGCACTACCTTATATCATACCCTGATATTAGCGTGTTTTACGACACAATTGGTGGTCTTGTATTTATTTCTTTGTAGCAACATAGTGGGCCCCAAGGATGATTTTCTCTGGTGGGCCCAAGGTGCTCCAGTCCGACGCTGGCATCCACAGCGTCTCCATCTACCTCATTACAGGGATTCTCCCACAGGGGGTTCCATCTGAATCACATATTTCACAGTGTAACCGCTTACACCATTCCTCGTGTGTTTTAGGTGATTAGGCATCTTTATTCTTCGGGACAGTGCGATTACAGCGATACCAGATTTCTATCTTTTTTTATATTTGAGTGCTGTCACTAAACTAAAAGATGTTTTTTTTTTGCAAAAACAAATTTTTGCATTGCGATATTTTAGATCTATAAGTTTTCTTTATTTTGGGCCAACACCGTCATTTGAGGGCTTTCTTTTTGCGGGACAAGTTGACGTTTTTATTGATAGCATTTTTGGTCACATAACATTTTTCGATTGCTATCTATTACGATTTTTGGGAGGCAGAATGAGCAAAAACCAGCAAATCAGGAATTTAAAAAAAAAAATGTTATGCCGTTCCAAGTGTGGTAATATTGATAGGGCAGCTTTATTCTTCGGGTTAGTACAATTTCAGCGATACCACAATTATATATTTTTATGTTTTGCTGCTTTTACACAATAAAATCTATTTTATATGAAAAATGTATACAGTATATTTTTACATCGCTGAATTTTGAGCGCTGTAACTTTTGTATTTTTCCGCTGATTGAGCTGCAAAGTGGCTTGTGTTTTGCGGCACAAGATGTCTTTTCTTGAGATTTTTATTTAGACTTGTATTTTTGTTTATGGTTTTCACTGAAGGGGTTTATTAGTGTGACAGTTTTATAGGTCAGGTCGTTCCAGATGCGAGGTACCAAATATATGTACATTTGTTTATTTTTATTTTTTTTTACAGAAAAATACGCATGTAATGATAAATTTATTTTTATTATTTTGTGATTTTGTAAAAAGTATTTTCCTTTTTAATGTTTTTACTTTGTCCTTTAATGAGACTTTAACTTTTATCACTCTGATCACTAGTAAAATGCATTGCAACACACTAGCATTGTGATGCTTTATACCTGTTAGTGCTTCACTGACAGAAGCCTCTTAGATCATACCTCTGAGCATGGTATAACAGGATTTCTGGAAGTGGGTGACCTGAGGGTTATCTTAATGACCTCAGGCTGCTATGGCAATGATTTAGCATGAGGATTGGGGAGCAATGATTGGACGGGAGAGGGAGCCTCTCCCTCTCTCAGGCTTCTAAATGTTGAAATCAAAATTGATTATGGCATTTAGGGGTTAAACAGCAGGGGGGTGTAGGCACTCCACCAGGCTGTGAGGTCTGTGTCTCCGCTGTCATGTAAGCCGGGAACCCAGTGGCGATTACGCTGGCATAGTTCTAGTGCATGCATGATTTCCATGACGTACCCATACATCAAAGGTCAGGAACTAGAGTTGAGCAACTTTGGTCGGATCGGGTTTCATGAAACAAAATTTGTTTCAGATGAAACTGGTCCGACTAGGGCAAAAAAAGTTGGAGTTTCGTCCGAAACCTGACCCCAATACCAATCAATGGGGAATAAAAGTCGGCATTGAGTGAATGAATGTCATCCGCTCAATGCCGACTTTTATTTCCCATTGACTTGCATTGGGGTCGGGTTTCAGATGAAACAAATTTTGTTTCATGAAACCCGATCCGACCAAAGTCGCTCAACTCTATCAGGAACCTCTTCCCTTCTATGATGTTTGAGTACGTTAAAGTTCATGAAGAGGTTGAAAAGGTTTTTCCACAAAGTACATTTCACTTAGTAGATTTTGTTCAAACTATAGGTAAAACAAGAGCGCAATAGGGTCTTCTCCGAGTAACTTATGCAGAATATTAACCCCTTCATGACCCAGCTTATTTTGACCTTAATGACCTGGCCATTTTTTGCAATTCTGACCAGTGTCCCTTTATGAGGTAATAACTCTGGAACGCTTCAACGCATCCTAGCGATTCTGAGATTGTTTTTTCGTGACATATTGGGCTTCATGTTAGTGGTAAATTTAGATCGATAATTTTTGCGTTTATTTGTGAAAAAATCAGAAATTTGGCGAAAATTGTGAAAATTTTGCAATTTTCAAATTTTGAATTTTTATTCTGTTAAACTAGAGAGTTATGTGACACAAAATAGTTACTAAATAACATTTCCCACATGTCTACTTTACATCAGCACAATTTTGGAAGCAAAATATTTTTTTGTTAGGAAGTTATAAGGGTTAAAAGTTGACCAGCGATTTCTCATTTTTACAACAAAATTTACAAAACCATTTTTTTTAGGGACCACCTCACATTTGAAGTTACTTTGAGGGGTCTATATGGTAGAAAATACCCAAAAGTAACACCATTCTAAAAACTGCACCCCTCAAGCTACTCAAAACTACATTCAAGAAGATTATTAACCCTTTAGGTGTTTCACAGGAACTAAAGCAACATGGAAGGAAAAAAAGGACATTTTAATTTTTCCAACAAAAATTTTCTTTCAGCATCAATTTTTTCATTTTTCACATGGGCAACAGGATAAAATGGATCCTAAAATTTGTTGGGCAATTTCCCCTGAGTACAGCGATACCTCATATGTGGTCAAAAACCACTGTTTGGGCGCACGGCAGGGCTCAGAAGGGAAGGAGCGCCATTTGACTTTTTGAATGGAAAATATGCTGGAATATTTAGCGCTTGCCATGTCACGTTTGGAGGGTCGCTGTGTGCCTAAACACTGGAGCTCCCCCACAAGTGACCCCATTTTGGAAACTAGACCCCCCAAGGAACTTATCTAGATGCATAGTGATCACTTTGAACCCCCAGGTGCTTCTCAAATTGATCCGTAAAAAAAAAAAAAAAAGTACTTTTTTTCACAAAAATTATCTTTTAGCCTCAGTTTTTTCATTTTCACATGGGCAACAGGATAAAATGGATCCTAAAATTTGTTGGGCAATTTCTCCTGAGTACACCGATATCTCATATGTGGTAATAAACCACTGTTTGGGTGCACGGCAGGGCCCGGAAGGGAAGGAGCGCCATTTGACTTTTTGAATGGAAAATTAGCTCCAATCGTTATCGGACACCATGTCGTGTTTGGAGAGCCCCTGTGTACCTAGACATTGGAGCTCCCCCACAAGTGACACAATTTTGGAACCTAGACCCCTTAAGGAACTTATCTAGATGTGTAGTGAGCACTTTGAACCCCCAAGTGCTTCACAAAAGTTTATAACATAGAGCAGTGAAAATAAAAAATCATTTTTTTTCCTCAAAAATGATATTTTAGCACGCTATTTTTTATTTTCACAAGGGTAACAGGAGAAATTGAACCAAAAAAGTTGTTGTCCAGATTGTCCTGAGTACGCTGGTACCCCATATGTGGGGGGGGGCACTGTTTGGGTGCACGGCAGGGCGCAGAAGGGAATGAGCGCCATTTGACTTTTTGAAATGAAAATTAGCTCCAATCGTTAGCGGACACCATGTCGTGTTTGGAGAGCCCCTGTGTGCCTAAACTTTGGAGCTCCCCCACAAATGACCCCATTTTGGAAACTAGACCCCCTAAGGAACTTATCTAGATGCATAGTGAGCACTTTGAACCCCCAGGTGATTCACAGAAGTTTATAATGCAGAGCAGTGAAAATAAAAAATCTTTTTTTTCCCTAAAAAAATTTTTTTTAGTTGGCAATTTTTTATTTTCACAAGGGTACTAGGATAAATTGGACCCCAAAAGTTGTTGTCCAGTTTGTCCTGAGTATGCTGGTACCCCATATGTGGGGGGGAACCACTGTTTGGGCACACGTTGGGGCTCAGCAGGGAAGTAGTGACATTTTGAAATGCTGACTTTGATGGAATGGTCTGCGGGCGTCATGTTACATTTGCTGAGCCCCTGTGTGCCTAAACAGTAGAAACCCCCCACAAGTGACCCCATTTTGGAAACTAGACCCCCCAAGGAACTTATCTAGATGTGTGGTGAGCACCTTGAACCCCCAAGTGCTTCACAGAAGTTTATAATGCAGAGCCGTGAAAATAAAAAATCATTTTTTTTCCCTCAAAAAAAATGAATTTTAGCACGCAATTTTTTTTTCACAAGGGTAACAGGAGAAATTGGACCCCAAAAGTTGTTGTCCAGTTTGTCCTGAGTACGCTGATACCTCATATGTGGGGGATGACCACTGTATGGGCACACGTCAGGGCTCGGAAGGGAAGTAGTGACGTTTTGGTATGCAGACTTTGATGGAATGGTCTGCGGGCATCATGTTACATTTGCAGAGCCCTTGATGTACCTAAACTGTGGAAACCCCCAAGTTACCCCATTTTGGAAACTAGACCCCCCAAGGAACTTATCTAGATGTGTGGTGAGCACCTTGAACCCCGAAGAGCTTCACAGAAGATTGTAACGCAGAGCCATGAAAATAAAAAATCTTTTTTTTTCCTCAAAAAATGAATTTTTAGCTCGCAATTTTTTATTTTCACAAGGGTAACAGGAGAAATTGGACCCCAAAAGTTGTTGTCCAGTTTGCCCTGAGTATGCTGATACCCCATATGTGGGGAGGGACCATTGTTTGGGCACACGTCGGGGCTCGGAAGGGAAGTAGTGACGTTTTGAAATACCGACTTGATCGAATGGTCTGCGGGCATCATGTTACGTTTGCAGAGCCTCTGATGTGCCTAAACAGTGGAAACCCCCCACAAGTGACCCCATTTTGGAAACTAGACCACCAAGGAACTTATCTAGATGTGTGGTGAGCAGCACTTTGAACCCCCAAGTGCTTCACAGAAGTTTATAATGCAGAACCGTGAAAATAAAAAATCTTTTTTTTACTCAAAAAATGATTTTTTAGCCCGCAATTTTTTATTTTCACAAGGGTAACAGGAGAAATTGGACCCCAAAAGTTGTTGTCCAGTTTGTCCTGAGTACGCTGGTACCCATATGTGGGGGGGAACCATTGTTTGGGCACACGTAAAGGCTCGGAATGGAAGTAGTGACGTTTTGAAATGCAGACTTTGATGGAATAGTCTGCGGTCGTCATTATGTTTGCAGAGCCCCTGATGTGCCTAAACAGTGGAAATCCCCCACAAGTGACCCCATTTTGGAAACTAGACCTTCCAAGTAACGTATGTAAGATGTGTTGTGAGCACTTTGAACCCCCAAGTGCTTCACAGAAGTTTATAATGCAGAGACGTGAAAATGAAAAAATCATTTTTTTCCACAAAAATAATTTTTTAGCCCCCAATTTTTTATTTTCCCAAGGGTAACATGAGAAATTAGTCCCCAAAAGTTGTTGTGCAATTTTTCCTGAGTACGCTGATACCTCATATGTTGGGGTAAACCACTGTTTGGGCACACGTCAGGGCTTGGAAGGGAGGGAGCACCGTTTGACTTTTTGAACGCAAAATTGGCTGGAATCAATGGTTGCACCATGTCGCGTTTGGCGACCCCCTGATGTGCCTAAACAGTGGAAACCCCTCAATTCTAACTCCAACCCTAACCCCAACACACCCCTAACCACAGCCCTAACCCTAACACATCCCTAACCACAAGCCTAACCCTAATTCCAATGCTAACCTTA
Organism: Dendrobates tinctorius; assembly: GCF_039654945.1. Classification (NCBI taxonomy): domain Eukaryota; kingdom Metazoa; phylum Chordata; class Amphibia; order Anura; family Dendrobatidae; genus Dendrobates; species Dendrobates tinctorius. The sequence goes on from NW_027361711.1 coordinate 35,257,897, forward strand.
ATTCCAACCCTAACCCTAACCCTCTTTCCAACCCTAACCCTCTTTCCAATCCTAACCCTAACCCTCTTTCCAACCCTAACCCTCTTTCCAACCCTAACCCTAACCCTCTTTCCAACCCTAACCCTCTTTCCAACCCTAACCCTCTTTCCAACCCTAACCCTAACCCTCTTTCCAACCCTAACCCTAACCCTCTTTCCAACCCTAACCCTCTTTCCAACCCTAACCCTAACCCTCTTTTCAACCCTAACCCTAACCCTCTTTTCAACCCTAACCCTAACCCTCTTTTCAACCCTAACCCTAACCCTAATGGAAAAATAAAAATAAAAATATTTTCTTTATTTTATTAGTGGTGCCTACCTATGGGGGTGATAATCGGGGGGTTTATTTACTTTTTCTTTCATTTTGATCACTGTGAGAGTGATCAAAATGTAAGAATTGAATCTGCAGCCGGCAGATTCGGGCGGGCGCACTGCGCATGCGCCCGCCATTTTCTAAGATGGCGGTGCCCATGAACCGGACCCGCCGGACACCGGGAGCGACGGGGGGACTTAGAAGGTGCCGGGGGAGGTGAGATGGGGTGAGGGGGGGATCGGAAGCTGGCGGGGAGCGAAGGGAATGGGAGGGGGGCAGATCATGACAGCGGCGGCAGATCGCCGCTGTCATTCAGTTGCGGGGGGGCGATCGCCGGTGGGGGGGTGGAATCGGTGTCTCCAGCCATGTCCGATGCTACAGCAACATCGGCCATGGCTGGATTGTAATATTTCATCAATTTTCATTGATGAAATATTACTATCGCTCTGATTGGCTGTTTCACTTTTAACAGCCAATCAGAGCGATCGTAGCCACGTGGGGGCGAAGCCACGCCCCCTGTGGCGAAGAACAAAGCCCCCTGTATCTGCGGGTCGGGTGACCTTTCAGTGACCTAGGTCACCCGACCCGCAGGGGGGCTTTAAAGTCATAACGCCACATAGGCGTCATGGGTCGTTCTGGCACGACTTTTCATGACGCCTACGTGGCGTCAAAGGTCGTGAAGGGGTTAAAGAAATATACTCACCCTTTCCAGGAGAGAGTTAAGCATGTAGAATCAGTATGTCAGCTGTTATGAATGAGTCACCAGAGGAGGAGAAAACAAAAATACAAGCCAAGTCCAGAAAACCGGAGAGGTTGGTAGCTATCGGATTGCAGACCCCTGATCTTATACACTACAACTAACAGTAGCCGTGGGGGGTTCCTACGGTGCCCTAGACCCCTCGTCACAGCCGCAGAACTACATAAGCCTAAAGAAGGAAAGGGGAAATCTAAACTGCCCCAGAGCAGACCCCAAAGCAGTAGACAGCCCCCAACATGTATTGTCGGTGAAAAACAGATGAAAACACAAACACAGACAGAAAGACTGGCTGAGCAAACGATGGGGCCCAACTAACTAGATAGGACAGGACAGAAAAGATGCTGGCTGCAATCCGCAAAAAACCTTACCAAAAATGTCCCAACCGTCTGATAGGGAAAAAGGCCCTGAAGTCGCTAGACTTCAAAATCACTATATCAGCACTCAGGTATATTCTGAAAACAGAGCAAAGAGATCAACTGATCAGAGACAAAAATGGAATTCAGCCAGTCCCAACCAGGACTGGCTGAACACAAACACTAAGGAAACCAGACAAAATCTCATGGAATAATAGCAGGGCAAAAACTTAGCTTTCAGTAGACAGGAACTAAGCTGGATGCAAGAGCTCAGAGCAGAAAGGATCACCAGCAGTCCTGCAGGGCGTCGGCTGCCTTATATCCACTCAGAAATTCCAGATGTCCAATCACACTCCGCCTGTTCAGATGACAGGTTCTTCCCATCCCAATCAATTTCACTACCTCTCTTCACCAGCAGAGGGAGTTCATCAGACATCAAAGGTGAAGGGGAGAATGAACTCACAACAGTCAGCCTGCTGCACATCCAATGGTCCACACACAGTGACCGCCACGTAAAACACTTTGGATTAAAATTCTTGGACTTAAGTGCGCTGCAAGACAAATCAGATCCAAATCGGGTAGATGAATTAACATTTTAATTCCCAACGCGTTTCGAAATCCACAATACTTCTTCCTCAGGGGATGACATATATGAATACACAGAGCTGTCTCCAGTTTTATACATTCACATTTTAAAAATTGGCGCCAATGATGACATGTGATGCACCTCAAAGGTCAAAGTTCAAAACAGATCAAATATCATAAAATTGTCACGATAATTCACTGTAATTGATAAAGTCAATTGTTCTTTTATTTAATTATACAGAAAAGCTTTTTTAAAAACATAAAAGGAAAAAGAAGATAACGATTAAAAAGCGAACTCACGTCGCAGGAAAAGCAAAAGGGACCACAGTCCAGCGCTCACACCATCACACCAAACAAGAATATATCTGTAAAAAGGATGAAGAAAAAAGTAGATCAAATGAGTGATGATTTGAAATAAAGGAAGTCGTATAAATATATATATATATTTATTTAGCATCACATATATATAATTTTAATGTATTTTCGATTCCCCAATATATATATATTTATACGACTTCCTTTATTTCAAATCATCACTCATTTGATCTACTTTTTTCTTCATCCTTTTTTCGGATATGTTCTTGTTTGGTGTGATGGTGTGAGCGCTGGACTGTGGTCCCTTTTGCTTTTCCTGCGACGTGAGTTCGCTTTTTAATCGTTATCTTCTTTTTCTTTTTATGTTTTTAAAAAGCTTTTCTGTAAAATTAAATAAAAGAACAATTGATTTTATCAATTACAGATGAATTATCATGACAATTTTATGACATTTGATCTGTTTTGAACTTTTACCTTTGCAGTGCATCACATGTCATCATTGGCGCCAATTTTTAAAATGTGAATGTATAAAATTGGAGACAGCTCTGTGTATTCATATATGTCATCCCCTGAGGAAGAAGTATTGTGGACTTCGAAACGCGTTGGGAATTAGAAGGTTAATTCATCTACCCGATTTGGATCTGATAATTTGTCTGGCAGCGCACTTAAGTCCAAGAATTTTAATCCAAAGAGACTTAGTAGATTTTGGAATAAGAATATAGTTTCACAATTGGATGGGTGTAAATAAAATGTTCCTGTGCTGAGATAATCTTATAATTGTGCCCCCCCTGCTATAAACTGTACAATGGCTGTGTCTGACTGTACAGGGACATGGTCTGATAATACTACATCTCCTGGGCAAGGGAAGAAGCAAAAGAGAGTATACACATACCTCCCAACTTTTGAGGAAGGGAAAGAGGGACAAAGGCTGTGGAGATCGTAGCGCGCCGCTGCAAATTTTAGGCCACGCCCTCTGACTACACCAATTTCACAACTAGTCACACCCATGTCCACACCCAACTGCACCTATTTAGCACTGCTGATCACACTGACTGGTACTGAGGGCACAGTGGCTGGCATTATGGGCACAGTGGCTGGTACTGTGGTACTGGTACTAAGGAAAAGAAAGAAAACAGAGAGAGAAAGAAAGAAAGGTGAGCAAGAGAGAAAGAAAGAACAGAGAGAAAGAACAGAGAGAAGAAAGAACAGAGAGACAAAGAAGAAAGAAGAGAGAGAGAAAGAAAGAGGGGAAAGAAAGAACAGAGAGCGAAAGAAAGAACAGAGAGAGAAAGAAAGAGGGGAAAGAAAGAACAGAGGGCGAAAGAAAGAACAGAGAGAGAGAAAGAAAGTGGGGAAAGAAAGAACAGAGAGAGAAAGAAAGAACAGACAGAGAAAGAGAAAGAAGAACAGAGAGAGTGAAAAAAGGAGGGCAAAGAAAGAACAGAGAGTGAAAGAAAGAACAGAGAGAGAGAAAGAAAGAAAGAGGGGAAAGAAAAAAGAAATAACAGAGAAAGAACAGAGAGAGAGAAAGAGGGGAAGTAAGAACAGAGAGAGAGAAAGAAGAGGGGACAGAAAAAAGAACAGAGGGAGAGCAAAAGAAAGAGGAGAAAGAAAGAAAGAACAAAGAGAAAGAAAGAGAGGAAAGAAAAGGAACAGAGAGAGAGAAAGAAGTAAAGAAAGAAAGAGAAAGAACAGAGAGAAAGAAAGAAAGAAAGAAAGAAAGAAAGAAAGAAAGAGGGGAAAGAAATAGAAAGAAGGAAATAAATAAAGGGGGAAAGTAAAGAACAGAGAGAGAAAGAACAGAAAGAGAAAGAAAAAAGAAAGATTAGAGACAGAAAGAAAGAACAGAGAGAGAAAGAGAGGGGAAGAAAGAACAGAGAAAGAGAAAGAAAGGGGAAAGAAAGAAAGACCAGAGAAAAAGAAAGGGAAAGAAAGAAAGAACATAGAGAGAAAAAAGAGGGGACAGAAAAAAGAACAGGGAAAGAAAGAAAGAGGGGAAAGAAAGAAAGACCAGAGAAAAAGAAAGAAAGACAAAGAAAGAAAGAACATAGAGTGAAAAAAGAGGGGACAGAAAAAAGAACAGAGAAAGAAAGAAAGAGGGGAAAGAAAGAACAGAGAGAACAGATAGAAAGAAAGAATAGAGAGAGAAATAGAAAGGAAGAACAGAGATAGAGAAAGAAAGAGGGGAAGAAAGAATGAACAGAGAGCAAAAGAAAGAACGGAGAGAGAAAGAAAGGGGAAAGAAATAACAGAGAGAAAGAATGGAAGCGAAAAAAGAAAGAAAGAAGTAAAGAAAGAGGGGAAAGAAAAAAAGAATGAACAGAGAGAGAAAGAAAGAACAGAGAGAGAGAAAGAGGGGAAAGAAAGAACAGAGAGAAAGAAAGAGGGGACAGAAAAAAAGAACCGAGGGAAAGCAAAAGAAAGAAAGCAGGAAAAGAAAGAAAGAATAGAGCGATAGAGAGAAAGAAAGAGGGGAAAGAAAGAACAGAGAGAGAGAAAGAAAGAGAAACAAAAAGAAAGAACAGAGCAAGTAAAGAAAGTAAGAAAGAAAGAAGGGAAAGAAAGAACAGAGCGATAGAGAGAAAGAAAGAGGGGAAAGAAAGAACAGAGCGAGAAAGAAAGAGAAACAAAAAGAAAGAAAGAACAGAGCGAGAAAGAAAGAAAGAAAGAAAGAAGGGAAAGAAAGAAAGAACAGAGAGATCAAGAGAAAGAAAGAGGGGATAGAAAGAACAGGGAAAGACAGAGAAAGAACATAGAGAGAGAGAAAGAAAGAAAGAGAGGAAAGAAAAAGAAAGAAAGAAAGTAAGAAAGAAAGAAAGAAAGAGGGGAAAGAAATAACAGATTGAGAAAGAAAGAACAGAGAGAGAGAAAGAAAAAAAGAAAGATTAGAGAGAGAAAGAAAGAACAGAGAGAGGAAGAAAAAGCGAGGGAAAGACAGAACAGAGAATGAGAAAGAAACAGAGAGAAAGAAAGAACAGAGAAAGAAAGAAACAGAGAGAAAGAAAGATTCTATAAAGATACTATAGCAGCCCGGCTCCCATTGTAATGCCCACCTGAGCCTCCCGCTGCAGGACATATCATGATCCACTCACATGGCCGGCATCCCCAATTCCAAGGTGATTCTGCTGTCCGCGCTGTCGGAGGAGGACATGGTGTTGGATCTGAAGCATTCCCTGAAGTGCCTCCATGGTTCCGTCACAATCTCCTCATGAAATTACCTCATTTCCGGTCAGCTTCCAGCACATCACTTCCGGTGGACCATCATGTGTGAGTTTTAAAGTGCTCCTCGGGCTCCACCATGTACTCCTGTGTCCGTGGGAAAAGCCCGCTTTGTATGCCTCGTACACACTTGGCTCCACTCTATACATCCCGTACACAGATGGCTCTGCTCCGCTTACCCCATACACACGCGACTCCGTCCGTACATCTCGTATAAACACGGCTTTGCTCCGTACACATGTGGCTCCGCTCTGCACACCTCATACACACGTGGCTCTGCTCCGTACACCTCATGCACACATAGCTCTGCTCCGTATACCTCATACACACGGGGCTGCGCTCTGTACACCTCATACACATGCGGCTCCGCTCCATACACACACGGCTCCGCTCCGTAAACACCTCGTACATGCGTAGCTCCGCTCCATACACCTCGTACATACGTGGTGTTAGGGACAGCGGAACGCACTAAATATAAAATAACGTAAAGTGCGTTCACCACCTGCGGTCCACCGTGCAGAAGGTGTAAAACCTGCTGCTAGATAATGGCAGACATACAATATGGCGGTATGACGCACACGGGTTGAACGTCACCCGGGTGCGCTGAGCGATCTCTGTTAATTCACTGAGTTGCCTATGTGTTAAACACAAAAGGCTGAGCCTGTTAATGCCACAGGTCTCAGAGAAGTGCACGCACGGTATCTGGTCACAGGAGCTGAACCCTAGGCAGAGGGTCAGCGTCCGTCTAGACCTACCGTGCGTGCGGCGTTGCTACTGCGGATGTCAAGGGGAGCTGCAGACTGCAGCGCGGCAACAGACACTGCCGCTAATTGACAATGCCCGGTAGCAGGTGCACTGTCGTCCGCTAGCCCTGTTGATGATGCTGCTGTGGCTTGCCACTGGCTGGCGCTGACTCTAAGCCTAAGTCCCTGTACACACTCGTAATATCAGAGGGAGGGGATCTTAATGAGTCATTCGCAGGTTCATGCATCCATCATCATTCACACAGTAGGCAACTAGAGACTGCACTAGCGCATGGCCGAGCAGCCATGCGAACCTTTTATAGCAGAGACCTTCCAGAAGCTTCCAGGTCCATGAGACGGACCAATCAGATCACGAGAAGGACCTGGGCATGTGACTCCCGATCTCCAATGGGAGATCATCTCCTGAGCATGCCCAGTAGAGCAACTGGAGGACTTAGCCTCTGGAGTGGCTCGTTGCCGAGCAGCCTGCGCTGCCATTGCTGGCCCAGAGGTGGCAGCAACAGCGAGACCCACAGAGCTGGTCTGAGCAGAGCATCTGAGATGCCGGGATTGCTGTGCAGGCTCCAGAGCGGTCAGTGGAGAATGGGAGACTGCTGAATGCAAGGCTCTGGATTCCCGCTGTGCAGCTGCAGGAACCAAACGCCTAACATTACCCTCCATTTAGGGCCCCCTCCCCTCTGAGCCACATTACGTTCAAATGCTGCGATCAGGAGCGGGGTGTGGATGTTCTCCACTGGTTCGCAGGACCGTGACCGTTCCAGTCCACCAAATAAAATTTTTTGCCATGCACAACCCTGCATCCCACAATGGCATTGACCTCAAACTCGTCTGAAGACAAACAACAAAATAGGCCTTAGATTGATGGCACTTCCCACCTAATATCAAACTCATAAAGAACATCATGGAAGCTTATAGCCATATAAAAGTGTCATAGCTTTACTAAATCCATTACAAAAATACACATAGACAAATTAAAAAAAGAGGTATACCCAATACTACACCACAGGTAACATATGCAAAATGTTGCTATACAGAGATTAGTATGTTTGATGCTGAAATAGTGTCACAAAATGTATACATACTCTTGCATCATGTACATAAATTAATGCATATTATAATCCCGGCAGGAGGGAGAAAAGGGAGAGATTGATCTACAGAGCATAAACCCTCATCAAGAAAAATAGTTAATTATGCACTAGTTTGCAAAGCCAGTCTAATATCCAACCCGCTATTAATTTCGTCAAAATTGTAGGAAAGGCAAACAGAACTGCAGATACAATCACAAAAGATGATATACAAATAAATGTAGAGGGCGCATCATGCAAAGGTTAACTATTTAAGCACACCATGATTTGATGTAAAGCCATGAAGTGCTTGCATAACGCTGCTCCCACTCCCTATACACCTAACCAAAGCCATGCAAGAAAAATAATAATGATAATAATAATAAGACATATGACCTGAGTGGCATTGTGAATCCCCGACGCACGTTTCGCGTGAGCTTCGTCCTGGGAGAGTAAGTGACTGTGGTTACAAGACCTGTGTGACCTTATATAGGAAGCCATTAGTGTATGTATCTCTACCATCTGTGTGCTGGCAAGACCGCGGTGTTTAGCGTGTGACGTCATACTGAGACACGCCCGTTGCCCGCCCAGTCACTTCCCATCCAATGCCTCATAGTGGAGGAGAGGCCAGAGGAGGTTCTAGATGACGTGGCACCATGGTGACGCTAGCCGCACTAAACATACAGTCCACCCTTAGTGTCTAATCCCCAAATGCAGGCGTTCCGTCCTCCATGAGGAACGCTCAAAAGAGGCGTGCCTACCGGTATCAGGGACACCTACCCATGCCACCCAGCGCGTGATGTCGCCTCAGGGCACGCCCTCCGGCCGCCCAGCCACTGCCACACCAACACGTCATGGCGGAAGAGTGGCTAGGGCGTGCCAGAGAAGATGCTTTCCCAAGGCAACACACTACAATGTGTGACAACGTCGCAGGCTGCCCGGTCAGAGCTTGGCCCGATGTTTAAAAGGGCAGAGCAAACACCTGGGCAAAACCAGCGAACATGTACAGCACATAGTGAGCTAGAGGTAAAGGGTGGCATAGAAAGAGTTACCCAAGTAAATAGATGAATACCTATCGATTATAATAGGTATAGATTACATAATAAATGCACTGGATGTAACATACTGGGAAGACATAATGCGTTAACACAGCACAAAAAAAAGGGGGGCAAATATCAAACATCAAAATAGTGAAATAAATGACACTCCTGAATGGGGTCCCATATAAAACCTATAAGGAGATGATACCCAGTACACATGATGAAAAATGTGCCTGATAATAATTATGTACCCTCCTGTTGTGAGTTCATTTTCCCCTTCACTACTGAGGCCCGATGAACTCCCTCTTCTGGTAAAGAAAGGTAGTGAGCCTGATTATCAAACACATGAGCCTAATGATGATGACTGGCTGAGTGGAGTTACTGACTGGATATAAGGCCGCCGATGCCCTTCTGCCCTGCGGGTGATTTCTCTGTGGGATCCTTGGAGACCAGTCTGAATTCCTGCTCTTCTAAAGCTAAGTTTTCTGCTCGGCCTTTTGCATTTGTGCTTTGACTTTGTTTTTCTGGATTTCTGCCATTCCCTGCTGGGGTGAGCTGAATTCCTTTAGCTCTGTCTTCTGAAAATACCTGAGTGCTGATTTAGTTTTTGAAGCCTAGCTGCTTCAGGGTCTTTTTCCATATCGGCTTGTTGGCTTATGTTTTTGATAGGGTTTCGGCAGATTGCAGACAGCAACCTTCCTTTCCTGTTCTGTTTAGTTAGCTTGGGCCCCATCGTTTGCTCAGCCTATCTTTCTATCTGTGTGAGTGTTTTTTCATCTTGCTTCACCGTCATTATATGTTGGGGGCTTTCTTTTACTTTGGGATCTGCTCTGGGGCAGTTTAGATTTCCTTTTCTGTCTTTAGGCTATTTAGCTCTCCGGCTGTGATCGAGGGGTCTAGGGCACCATAGGAACCCCCCACGGCTACTGCTAGTTGTGTTGATAGGTTCAGGGGTCTGCAATCTGATAGTTGCCAACTTCTCTGGTTTTCTGGACGTAGCTTCTATTTTTGTGTCTGCCTCCTACGGTGACTCAATCATAACAGAATCACCCGCCATACCGCAGATCCTAGGGTACTCAATAGCAGGAAAGAATTGTAAAAAAAAAAAAAAAAAAAAAAAAAAAAGTGTGTATATTTTTTCCTCTATATCTCTGAGGCCGTAGGGGGAATTTTTTTTTTCTCTCAATGGAGATAAAGCAATTGTCTGATCGTGTGGAGCAGCTCGCTGCGGAAGTGCGGGGAATTTCCGCCTACCTTGCTCATTCACATGCTGCTGAACCAAAGATTCCTGCACCTGATGTATTTTTTGGGGATTGGTCTAAATTTTTGAATTTCAAAAATAATTGTAAATTATTTTTTGCCTTGAAGCCTAACTCGTCAGGGAGCTCCGCGCAGCAGGTTAAAATTGTCATCTCTTTGCTGCGTGGCGATCCCCAGGATTGGGCGTTTTCTTTGAAACCAGATGATCCTATTCTGACTAATGTGAACGCATTTTTTCAAGCCTTGGGGTTGTTGTATGACGAACCTAATGCTATTGATCAGGCTGAAAAGACCCTGCTGGCATTGAACCAGGGTCGAGATTCTGCAGAATTGTACTGTCAAAAATTCCGAAAATGGGCAGTACTTACTACCTGGAATGATAATGCCTTGGCTGCTCTCTTTCGGAAGGGGTTGTCAGAAGCCGTAAAAGATACTATGGTGGGATTTCCTGTTCCCTCTGGTCTTAACGATTCCATGTCATTAGCTATTCAGGTTGATCGGCGTTTGCGCGAACGCAAAACTGCATGAGAGGTGTTGCCACCTGTTGAACAAACGTCTGAACCTATGCAATGTGATAGAGTTTTGTCCAGAGAGCAGCGTCAGGAGTTCAGAAGGCGTAATAAGTTGTGTTTTTTCTGTGGAGATGCCTCGCATATTATTTCTGTCTGTCCTAAACGAGAGAAACGCTTTGCACATACGTTTTCTGTTGGTGGTGTTCAACCTAAGTTTCTTCTGGCTATTACTCTGATCTGCTCCCAGTCCACATTTTCCACCAAGGCTTTTGTGGATTCGGGAGCAGCCCTAAATCTAATGGACTTGGATTTTGCTAAACGTTGTGGATTTCCGATGACACCTCTGCAGACGCCTATCCCTTTGAGGGGGATTGATGCTACTCCTTTGGCTAAAAATAAACCTCAGTTTTGGACCCAGGTTGTAATGCGGGTCGCCCCAGACCATCAAGAAAATTGCAGATTTTTGGTGTTGCATAATCTGCATGATACCACTGTTCTGGGGTTTCCCTGGTTACAAATTCATAATCCAGTTTTGGATTGGAAATCTGTGTCGGTGGTGAGTTGGGGTTGTCGGTGTGCCTTTAGTGAGGCTCAGGTGTTTTCCACCTCTCCTCAGTCGCATGATGTTCCTGATTATTTGGCGGACTTTTATGATGTATTTATTAAGAATGAGTCTGCGTCTCTGCCTCCTCATAGGAGTTATGACTGTGCAATTGAACTGAGCCCGGGGTGTAAATTTCCCAAGGGTCGGCTCTAGTGTTGAGCATTCCGATACCGCAAGTATCGGGTATCGGCCGATACTTGCTGTATCGGAATTCCGATACCGACTTCCGATATTTTTTCAATATCGGAATTCGGCATCGGAATCGGAAGTTCAGTTGATTGACGGCCTGACGTCATCATGATGCGCGGTGTGTGCGCATCATGATGCGCCGTCATTTCGGGCCTTCCGGGGGTCTCTGCCGGCCTGCCGGGGGGCTGTGCCGGCCTGCCGGGGGGCTGTGTGGACTGCCCGGGGTCTGTACCGGCCTGCCGGGGGGCTGTGCCGGCCTGCCGGTGGTCTGTGCACCCTGTGGGGGTCTGTACCGGCCTGCCGGGGGGCTGTGCCGGCCTGCCGGGGGGCTGTGCTGATGTCCGGGGGTCTGTGCAAGCATTGTCCGATGGGACTACAAGTCCCATCGGGCGATGCCTGCTACCATGACAGTGATTGACACATTAGCCAATGATGGGACAGTAGTAGTCCCATCATCCGGCTAATGTGTTAAATGTTAAAAAAAAAAAAAAAAAATACTACATACATACTACATGCATGCTACATACATACTACATGCTACATATATACTACATACATACTACATACATGCTACATACATACTACATGCATGCTACATACATACTACATGCTACATACATACTACATGCATGCTACATACATACTACATATATACTACATACATGCTACATACATACTGCATGCTACATACATACTACATACATACTACATACATACTACATGCATGCTACATACATACTACATATATACTACATGCATGCTACATACATACTACATGCTACATACATACTACATATATACTACATACATACTACATACATGCTACATACATACTGCATGCTACATACATACTACATACATACTACATACATACTACATGCATGCTACATACATACTACATGCATGCTACATACATACTACATGCATGCTACATGCATGCTACATACATACTGCATGCTACATACATACCACATACATACTACATACATACTACATATATACTACATGCATGCTACATACATACTACATGCTACATACATACCACATACATACTACATACATACTACATACATACTACATGCTACATACATACTACATATATACTACATGCATGCTACATACATACTACATGCTACATACATACCACATACATACTACATACATACTACATACATACTACATGCTACATATATACTACATACATGCTACATACATACTACATGCTACATACATACCACATACATACTACATACATGCTACATATATACAACATGCATGCTACATACATACTACATATATACTACATGCATGCTACATACATACTACATGCTACATGCATGCTACATACATACTACATACATACTACATGCTACATACATACCACATATATACTACATGCTACATACATACCACATATATACTACATACATACAATACATTCATACAATACATACATAGACATACAGTACATATAACATAGAGTAACATACTTACCAATACTTGTCACATTGTTCCCCGAAGCCATTGTCTTTTCCGGAATAAATATTAACATAACAAACCACAAAAATACTCACCCACGATCCGAAGCAGTCCACGAGTGTGTCCCACGACGATCTTGGGTAGAGAACTGCAGCATCAGATGATGCTGCCGTTCTCTACGGGCTGCAGGAATCCAATGACGGAAGGTAGGTATCCTTCCGCACTGTATTCCTCCGCCACTTAAAAAAAAAAAGTCCCTAGTCTCACTTTATGCCATTGCTGCGTGGGAATTTCCCACACAGCAATGGCATAAAGTGAGACTAGGGACTTTTTTTTTTTTTAAGTGGCGGAGGAATACAGTGCGGAAGGATACCTACCTTCCGTCATTGGATTCCTGCAGCCCGTAGAGAACGGCAGCAACAGCTGATGCTGCAGTTCTCTACCCAAGATCGTCGTGGGACACACTCGTGGACTGCTTCGGATCGTGGGTGAGTATTTTTGTGGTTTGTTATGTTAATATTTATTCCGGAAAAGACAATGGCTTCGGGGAACAATGTGACAAGTATTGGTAAGTATGTTACTCTATGTTATATGTACTGTATGTCTATGTATGTATTGTATGAATGTATTGTATGTATGTAGTATATATGTGGTATGTATGTAGCATGTAGTATGTATGTAGTATGTATGTAGCATGCATGTAGCATGTAGTATGTATGTAGCATGCATGTAGTATATATGTAGTATGTATGTAGCATGCATGTAGTATATATGTAGCATGTATGTAGTATGTATGTGGTATGTATGTAGCATGTAGTATGTATGTAGCATGTATGTAGTATATATGTAGTATGTATGTAGCATGTAGTATGTATGTAGTATGTATGTAGTATGTATGTGGTATGTATGTAGCATGTAGTATGTATGTAGCATGCATGTAGTATATATGTAGTATGTATGTAGCATGTAGTATGTATGTAGTATGTATGTAGTATGTATGTGGTATGTATGTAGCATGTAGTATGTATGTAGCATGCATGTAGTATATATGTAGTATGTAGTATGTATGTAGTATGTATGTGGTATGCATGTAGCATGTAGTATGTATGTAGCATGCATGTAGCATGCATGTAGTATGTATGTAGCATGCATGTAGTATGTATGTAGCATGCATGTAGTATGTATGTAGTATGTATGTAGCATGCAGTATGTATGTAGCATGCATGTAGTATGTATGTAGTATATATGTAGTATGTATGTAGCATGTAGTATGTATGTAGCATGCATGTAGTATATATGTAGTATGTATGTAGCATGCATGTAGTATGTATGTAGTATGTATGTAGTATGTATGTAGCATGCAGTATGTATGTAGCATGTATGTAGTATATATGTAGTATGTATGTAGCATGCATGTAGTATGTATGTAGCATGTAGTATGTATGTAGCATGCATGTAGTATGCATGTAGCATGTATGTAGTATGTATGTAGTATATATGTAGTATGTATGTAGCATGTAGTATGTATGTAGCATGCATGTAGTATGTATGTAGTATTTTTTTTTTTTTTTTAACATTTAACACATTAGCCGGATGATGGGACTACTACTGTCCCATCATTGGCTAATGTGTCAATCACTGTCATGGTAGCAGGCATCGCCCGATGGGACTTGTAGTCCCATCGGACGATGCCTGCACAGACCCCCGGAGCCTGCACAGCCCCCCGGCAGGCCGGCACAGCCCCCCGGCAGGCCGGCACAGCCCCCCGGAGCCTGCACAGCCCCCCGGCAGGCCGGCACAGCCCCCCGGCAGGCCGGCACAGCCCCCCGGCAGGCCGGCACAGCCCCCCGGAGCCTGCACAGACCACCGGCAGGCCAGCACAGACCACCGGAGTCTGCACAGACCCCCTGGCAGGCCGGCACAGCCCCCCGAAAGGCCCGTACAGACCCCAGAGAGGCTGTACAAGGGCAGGAAAGGTTTTTTCTTATTCCGATACCGGAAGTCCCATAGACTTGAATGGGACTTACGGTATCGGAATCGGCGATACCGATACTTTTTTTAAAGATCGGCCGATACCATCCGATACGATACTTTGAAGTATCGGACGGTATCGCTCAACTCTAGTCGGCTCTTCAATTTATCTGTACCCGAGCACGAGGCTATGCGATCCTATATTAAGCAGGCGTTGGAGAAGGGTCATATTAGACCATCCTCGTCACCCTTAGGTGCCGTTTTTTTTTTTGTAGCCAAAAAGGATGGATCATTAAGACCTTGTATTGATTATCGTGCCCTCAAAAAAATTACTGTTAAATATCAGTATCCGTTACCCCTGATTTTTGATCTATTCTCCAGAGTTAAAGGTGCTTGCTGGTTTACCAAGCTTGACCTCAGGGGGGGCGTATAATCTTATTCGCATTAAGCATGGGGATGAATGGAAGACGGCGTTTACTACTCCGGAGGGACATTTTGAGTACCTGGTGATGCCTTTTGGGCTCACTAATGCCCCTTCTGTCTTCCAGTGCTTCATGAACGATATTTTCCGAGATTTTGTCGATAAATTTTTGATTATCTATCTGGATGATATTTTGATCTTCTCCAAGGATTGGGATTCTCATGTGGAACATATTCGGACTGTGTTCCGGATCTTGAGGGAGAATTCCCTGTATGTCAAAGGATCTAAATGCCTTTTTGGAGTACAGAGGATTTCTGTTTTGGGATTTATTTTGTCCCCGTCAACTATTGAAATGGACCCGGCCAAGGTACAGGCCATTTACGATTGGGTTCAGCCCACTTCTTTGAAGGCCCTCCAGAAGTTTTTGGGTTTTGCTAATTTTTATCGGAAATTTATAGCAAAATGTTCTAGTATTGCCAAGCCATTGACTGATTTGACTAAGAAGGGTGCTGATGTGTTAAATTGGTCTACGGGGGCTGTTTCTTCCTTTCAGAAGCTGAAGCAAAGATTCACCTCCGCCCCGGTTTTGCGGCAACCTGATGTCTCACTTCCGTTCCAGGTAGAGGTGGATGCTTCTGAGATTGGTGCAGGAGCTGTTTTGTCCCAGAAGGATCCTGTAACATCTGAAATGAATCCCTGTGCTTTCTTGTCCTGAAAGTTCTCTCCATCTGAACGTAACTATGATGTGGGGAATCGGGAACTGTTGGCCATGAAATGGGCATTTGAGGAGTGGAGACATTGGTTGGAGGGAGCTAAGCATCAAGTCGTGGTCCTCACTGACCACAATAATTTGATTTACCTAGAGTCGGCTAAGCGCTTGAACCCTAGACAGGCTAGGTGGGCCTTGTTTTTTACACGTTTTGATTTTGTGGTTTCTTTTCTCCCTGGAACTAAGAATGTCAAGGCAGACGCCCTCTCTAGGAGCTTCTTTGCTGATTCTCCTGTGGTGACCAAGCCTGCTACCATCTTAGGCGAAGGGGTAGTTCTTTCTGCCATCTCGCCCGATTTGAGACGTGCTCTGGAAGAGTTCCAGGAGGACAAACCTGAGCGTTGTCCCAGTGGAAAGTTGTATGTTCCTGACCAGTGGAAGAAGAGAGTGATGTCTGAAGTTCATTGCTCTGCTTTGGCTGGTCATCCAGGTATTTTTGGTACTAGAGATCTGGTGAGTCGGTCTTTTTGGTGGCCCTCCTTGTCTCGTGATGTCAGGAATTTTGTGCAGTCCTGTGGGACGTGCTCCCGGTCTAAATCGTGTTCTCGCTCTAGTGGGTTGTTCATGCCTTTGCCTGTCCCCAAGAGGCCATGGACCCATATTTCAATGGATTTCATCTCTGATATGCCTGTCTCTCAAAGGATGACTGTTATTTGGGTGATTTGTGATAGGTTCTCTAAGATGGTTCATCTTGTACCACTCCCTAAGTTGCCGTCTTCCTCTGAGTTGGTGCCCCTGTTTTTGCAACAGGTGGTTCGCTTGCACAGGATTCCTGAGAACATTGTATCTGACAGAGGAGTTCAGTTTGTGTCTAGATTTTGGAGAACTTTCTGTTCCAAGCTGGGAATTCAGTTGTCCTTCTCCTCTGCTTTTCACCCTCAGACCAATGGGCAGACAGAGAGAACAAACCAGACCTTGGAGTCATATTTGAGATGTTTTATTTCTGCTGATCAGGATGATTGGGTTTCATTTTTGCCCTTGGCCGAATTTGCTTTAAATAATAGAGCTGGTTCTGCCACTTTGATGTCACCTTTTTTTTGTAACTTTGGGTTTCATCCTCGATTTTCTTCTGGGCAGGTGGAGCCCTCTGCCTGCCCAGGTGTTGACACTGTGGTGGAGAGAATGCACCAGATCTGGGACCAAGTAGTGGATAAGTTATCTCTCTCCCAGGAAAAGGCCCAGCGGTTTTCCAACCGACATAGGACCATTGGTCCCCAGTTTAAGGTTGGTGATATGGTGTGGTTATCATCAAAAAATATTGCTATGAAGGTGGCTTCTCCTAAGTTTAAGCCTAGATTTATTGGACCTTACAAGATTTTGGAGATTATTAATCCGGTGTCTTTTCATTTGGCTCTTCCTGTCACATTTAAAATCCATAATGTGTTCCATAAATCTTTGTTGAAGAGGTTTGTTGAACCTGTTGTTCCGGGGGTGGCACCTCCAGACCCTGTATTGGTTGAAGGTAACATGGAATATGAGGTAGACAAAGTACTGGATTCCCGTCTGGCTAGACGGAGACTCCAGTATTTGGTTAAGTGGAAGGGTTATGGTCAGGAGGATAATTCCTGGGTCTCTGCCTCTGATATTCATGCCAAAAGATTGGTGCGTGCCTTTCATCGGGCTCACCCGGATCGCCCTGGTGGCATGGATTAGGGTTCGGTGGCCCCTCCTCAAGGGGGAGGTACTGTTGTGAGTTCATTTTCCCCTTCACTACTGAGGCCCGATGAACTCCCTCTTCTGGTAAAGAAAGGTAGTGAGCCTGATTATCAAACACCTGAGCCTAATGATGATGACTGGCTGAGTGGAGTTACTGACTGGATATAAGGCCGCCGACGCCCTTCTGCCCTGCGGGTGATTTCTCTGTGGGATCCTTGGAGACCAGTCTGAATTCCTGCTCTTCTAAAGCTAAGTTTTCTGCTCGGCCTTTTGCATTTGTGCTTTGACTTTGTTTTTCTGGATTTCTGCCATTCCCTGCTGGGGTGAGCTGAATTCCTTTAGCTCTGTCTTCTGAAAATACCTGAGTGCTGATTTAGTTTTTGAAGCCTAGCTGCTTCAGGGTCTTTTTCCATATCGGCTTGTTGGCTTATGTTTTTGATAGGGTTTTGGCAGATTGCAGACAGCAACCTTCCTTTCCTGTTCTGTTTAGTTAGCTTGGGCCCCATCGTTTGCTCAGCCTATCTTTCTATCTGTGTGAGTGTTTTTTCATCTTGCTTCACCGTCATTATATGTTGGGGGCTGTCTTTTACTTTGGGGTCTGCTCTGGGGCAGTTTAGATTTCCTTTTCTGTCTTTAGGCTATTTAGCTCTCCGGCTGTAATCGAGGGGTCTAGGGCACCGTAGGAACCCCCCACGGCTACTGCTAGTTGTGTTGATAGGTTCAGGGGTCTGCAATCTGATAGTTGCCAACTTCTCTGGTTTTCTGGACGTAGCTTCTATTTTTGTGTCTGCCTCCTACGGTGACTCAATCATAACACCCTCCACAAATTTAGGGATAGAAGGGAAACTAAAGGGCAATTCCACCCATACCCATAAGTAGATGTCCACTGATAGAAAAAGTACAACATTAGCAAAAATTGCACACAATGCACCATATAAGATGAACATGATGCATAGTGACCATGCTAAAAAGGGGGGGCACATATCATCCACAGAATAGTAGAATGAGAGGCATGGTTAGTTAAAATACCATATAAAATACATACAGAGGAATGATAGCCGGCATACACTAGAAGAAACAGACAAGCTAAATAGATTTCTTCCTCTATGAAATATAAGACAATCCCAAGACTCCAAGTCTTTGCAGGTCCTTGTACACCTTCTTCTCAGAACAGGACCAATGTTCACAAAGGGGTCCATGTTTGTTTGTAGCAATTGTCCGACTTTTTCATCCTCATCTCCATATCCTAGAATTCCAGAATCCCAAAGGTCACCATATATAGAAATTGTGGTACACCCAAATGTCGCAAGCCTCCACTGCCCAGTCTGCCACCCTGGAATCAGTGGAAGACACTGGCATCGGGACGGGAACATGCGGATGCTGGTCGTAATTGAGAAGGAACTGCGTCTGACCAGTGGAATCAGCCACTGCGTTATTCAGGGCAAATTCAGCCCACGGTAGTAAGGATGCCCAGTCATCCTGCCTGGCAGAGACAAAATGTCGCAGGTACATGACCAGAGCTTGATTGGCTTTCTCAACCAACCCGTTTGTCTCAGGATGATATGTGGAGGACAAATTGAGCTCGATACTAAGTAGACTGCAGAGCTATCTCTAAAATTGAGACGCAAATTGGGGACCTCGGTCACTGACTATTTTGTCTGGCATACCGTGCAAATGAAATACGTGCTTTATGAACAGTGCGGTGAGACCATTAGCAGAAGGAAGACACGCGAGTGGCACCAGATGCACCATTTTAGAAAAATGATCGGTGACCACCCAAATGACCGTGCTTAGATTTCCTTTTCTGTCTTTAGGCTATTTAGCTCTCCGGCTGTGATCGAGGGGTCTAGGGCACCATAGGAACCCCCCACGGCTACTGCTAGTTGTGTTGATAGGTTCAGGGGTCTGCAATCTGATAGTTGCCAACTTCTCTGGTTTTCTGGACGTAGCTTCTATTTTTGTGTCTGCCTCCTACGGTGACTCAATCATAACAGAATCACCCGCCATACCGCAGATCCTAGGGTACTCAATAGCAGGAAAGAATTGTAAAAAAAAAAAAAAAAAGTGTGTATATTTTTTCCTCTATATCTCTGAGGCCGTAGGGGGAATTTTTTTTTTTCTCTCAATGGAGATAAAGCAATTGTCTGATCGTGTGGAGCAGCTCGCTGCGGAAGTGCGGGGAATTTCCGCCTACCTTGCTCATTCACATGCTGCTGAACCAAAGATTCCTGCACCTGATGTATTTTTTGGGGATTGGTCTAAATTTTTGAATTTCAAAAATAATTGTAAATTATTTTTTGCCTTGAAGCCTAACTCGTCAGGGAGCTCCGCGCAGCAGGTTAAAATTGTCATCTCTTTGCTGCGTGGCGATCCCCAGGATTGGGCGTTTTCTTTGAAACCAGATGATCCTATTCTGACTAATGTGAACGCATTTTTTCAAGCCTTGGGGTTGTTGTATGACGAACCTAATGCTATTGATCAGGCTGAAAAGACCCTGCTGGCATTGAACCAGGGTCGAGATTCTGCAGAATTGTACTGTCAAAAATTCCGAAAATGGGCAGTACTTACTACCTGGAATGATAATGCCTTGGCTGCTCTCTTTCGGAAGGGGTTGTCAGAAGCCGTAAAAGATACTATGGTGGGATTTCCTGTTCCCTCTGGTCTTAACGATTCCATGTCATTAGCTATTCAGGTTGATCGGCGTTTGCGCGAACGCAAAACTGCATGAGAGGTGTTGCCACCTGTTGAACAAACGTCTGAACCTATGCAATGTGATAGAGTTTTGTCCAGAGAGCAGCGTCAGGAGTTCAGAAGGCGTAATAAGTTGTGTTTTTTCTGTGGAGATGCCTCGCATATTATTTCTGTCTGTCCTAAACGAGAGAAACGCTTTGCACATACGTTTTCTGTTGGTGGTGTTCAACCTAAGTTTCTTCTGGCTATTACTCTGATCTGCTCCCTGTCCACATTTTCCGCCAAGGCTTTTGTGGATTCGGGAGCAGCCCTAAATCTAATGGACTTGGATTTTGCTAAACGTTGTGGATTTCCGATGACACCTCTGCAGACGCCTATCCCTTTGAGGGGGATTGATGCTACTCCTTTGGCTAAAAATAAACCTCAGTTTTGGACCCAGGTTGTAATGCGGGTCGCCCCAGACCATCAAGAAAATTGCAGATTTTTGGTGTTGCATAATCTGCATGATACCACTGTTCTGGGGTTTCCCTGGTTACAAATTCATAATCCAGTTTTGGATTGGAAATCTGTGTCGGTGGTGAGTTGGGGTTGTCGGTGTGCCTTTAGTGAGGCTCAGGTGTTTTCCACCTCTCCTCAGTCGCATGATGTTCCTGATTATTTGGCGGACTTTTATGATGTATTTATTGAGAATGAGTCTGCGTCTCTGCCTCCTCATAGGAGTTATGACTGTGCAATTGAACTGAGCCCGGGGTGTAAATTTCCCAAGGGTCGGCTCTTCAATTTATCTGTACCCGAGCACGAGGCTATGCGATCCTATATTAAGCAGGCGTTGGAGAAGGGTCATATTAGACCATCCTCGTCACCTTTAGGTGCCGTTTTTTTTTTTGTAGCCAAAAAGGATGGATCATTAAGACCTTGTATTGATTATCGTGCCCTCAAAAAAATTACTGTTAAATATCAGTATCCGTTACCCCTGATTTTTGATCTATTCTCCAGAGTTAAAGGTGCTTGCTGGTTTACCAAGCTTGACCTCAGGGGGGGCGTATAATCTTATTCGCATTAAGCATGGGGATGAATGGAAGACGGCGTTTACTACTCCGGAGGGACATTTTGAGTACCTGGTGATGCCTTTTGGGCTCACTAATGCCCCTTCTGTCTTCCAGTGCTTCATGAACGATATTTTCCGAGATTTTGTCGATAAATTTTTGATTATCTATCTGGATGATATTTTGATCTTCTCCAAGGATTGGGATTCTCATGTGGAACATATTCGGACTGTGTTCCGGATCTTGAGGGAGAATTCCCTGTATGTCAAAGGATCTAAATGCCTTTTTGGAGTACAGAGGATTTCTGTTTTGGGATTTATTTTGTCCCCGTCAACTATTGAAATGGACCCGGCCAAGGTACAGGCCATTTACGATTGGGTTCAGCCCACTTCTTTGAAGGCCCTCCAGAAGTTTTTGGGTTTTGCTAATTTTTATCGGAAATTTATAGCAAAATGTTCTAGTATTGCCAAGCCATTGACTGATTTGACTAAGAAGGGTGCTGATGTGTTAAATTGGTCTACGGGGGCTGTTTCTTCCTTTCAGAAGCTGAAGCAAAGATTCACCTCCGCCCCGGTTTTGCGGCAACCTGATGTCTCACTTCCGTTCCAGGTAGAGGTGGATGCTTCTGAGATTGGTGCAGGAGCTGTTTTGTCCCAGAAGGATCCTGTAACATCTGAAATGAATCCCTGTGCTTTCTTGTCCTGAAAGTTCTCTCCATCTGAACGTAACTATGATGTGGGGAATCGGGAACTGTTGGCCATGAAATGGGCATTTGAGGAGTGGAGACATTGGTTGGAGGGAGCTAAGCATCAAGTCGTGGTCCTCACTGACCACAATAATTTGATTTACCTAGAGTCGGCTAAGCGCTTGAACCCTAGACAGGCTAGGTGGGCCTTGTTTTTTACACGTTTTGATTTTGTGGTTTCTTTTCTCCCTGGAACTAAGAATGTCAAGGCAGACGCCCTCTCTAGGAGCTTCTTTGCTGATTCTCCTGTGGTGACCAAGCCTGCTACCATCTTAGGCGAAGGGGTAGTTCTTTCTGCCATCTCGCCCGATTTGAGACGTGCTCTGGAAGAGTTCCAGGAGGACAAACCTGAGCGTTGTCCCAGTGGAAAGTTGTATGTTCCTGACCAGTGGAAGAAGAGAGTGATGTCTGAAGTTCATTGCTCTGCTTTGGCTGGTCATCCAGGTATTTTTGGTACTAGAGATCTGGTGAGTCGGTCTTTTTGGTGGCCCTCCTTGTCTCGTGATGTCAGGAATTTTGTGCAGTCCTGTGGGACGTGCTCCCGGTCTAAATCGTGTTCTCGCTCTAGTGGGTTGTTCATGCCTTTGCCTGTCCCCAAGAGGCCATGGACCCATATTTCAATGGATTTCATCTCTGATATGCCTGTCTCTCAAAGGATGACTGTTATTTGGGTGATTTGTGATAGGTTCTCTAAGATGGTTCATCTTGTACCACTCCCTAAGTTGCCGTCTTCCTCTGAGTTGGTGCCCCTGTTTTTGCAACAGGTGGTTCGCTTGCACAGGATTCCTGAGAACATTGTATCTGACAGAGGAGTTCAGTTTGTGTCTAGATTTTGGAGAACTTTCTGTTCCAAGCTGGGAATTCAGTTGTCCTTCTCCTCTGCTTTTCACCCTCAGACCAATGGGCAGACAGAGAGAACAAACCAGACCTTGGAGTCATATTTGAGATGTTTTATTTCTGCTGATCAGGATGATTGGGTTTCATTTTTGCCCTTGGCCGAATTTGCTTTAAATAATAGAGCTGGTTCTGCCACTTTGATGTCACCTTTTTTTTGTAACTTTGGGTTTCATCCTCGATTTTCTTCTGGGCAGGTGGAGCCCTCTGCCTGCCCAGGTGTTGACACTGTGGTGGAGAGAATGCACCAGATCTGGGACCAAGTAGTGGATAAGTTATCTCTCTCCCAGGAAAAGGCCCAGCGGTTTTCCAACCGACATAGGACCATTGGTCCCCAGTTTAAGGTTGGTGATATGGTGTGGTTATCATCAAAAAATATTGCTATGAAGGTGGCTTCTCCTAAGTTTAAGCCTAGATTTATTGGACCTTACAAGATTTTGGAGATTATTAATCCGGTGTCTTTTCATTTGGCTCTTCCTGTCACATTTAAAATCCATAATGTGTTCCATAAATCTTTGTTGAAGAGGTTTGTTGAACCTGTTGTTCCGGGGGTGGCACCTCCAGACCCTGTATTGGTTGAAGGTAACATGGAATATGAGGTAGACAAAGTACTGGATTCCCGTCTGGCTAGACGGAGACTCCAGTATTTGGTTAAGTGGAAGGGTTATGGTCAGGAGGATAATTCCTGGGTCTCTGCCTCTGATATTCATGCCAAAAGATTGGTGCGTGCCTTTCATCGGGCTCACCCGGATCGCCCTGGTGGCATGGATTAGGGTTCGGTGGCCCCTCCTCAAGGGGGAGGTACTGTTGTGAGTTCATTTTCCCCTTCACTACTGAGGCCCGATGAACTCCCTCTTCTGGTAAAGAAAGGTAGTGAGCCTGATTATCAAACACCTGAGCCTAATGATGATGACTGGCTGAGTGGAGTTACTGACTGGATATAAGGCCGCCGACGCCCTTCTGCCCTGCGGGTGATTTCTCTGTGGGATCCTTGAAGACCAGTCTGAATTCCTGCTCTTCTAAAGCTAAGTTTTCTGCTCGGCCTTTTGCATTTGTGCTTTGACTTTGTTTTTCTGGATTTCTGCCATTCGCTGCTGGGGTGAGCTGAATTCCTTTAGCTCTGTCTTCTGAAAATACCTGAGTGCTGATTTAGTTTTTGAAGCCTAGCTGCTTCAGGGTCTTTTTCCATATCGGCTTGTTGGCTTATGTTTTTGATAGGGTTTTGGCAGATTGCAGACAGCAACCTTCCTTTCCTGTTCTGTTTAGTTAGCTTGGGCCCCATCGTTTGCTCAGCCTATCTTTCTATCTGTGTGAGTGTTTTTTCATCTTGCTTCACCGTCATTATATGTTGGGGGCTGTCTTTTACTTTGGGGTCTGCTCTGGGGCAGTTTAGATTTCCTTTTCTGTCTTTAGGCTATTTAGCTCTCCGGCTGTAATCGAGGGGTCTAGGGCACCGTAGGAACCCCCCACGGCTACTGCTAGTTGTGTTGATAGGTTCAGGGGTCTGCAATCTGATAGTTGCCAACTTCTCTGGTTTTCTGGACGTAGCTTCTATTTTTGTGTCTGCCTCCTACGGTGACTCAATCATAACACCCTCCACAAATTTAGGGATAGAAGGGAAACTAAAGGGCAATTCCACCCATACCCATAAGTAGATGTCCACTGATAGAAAAAGTACAACATTAGCAAAAATTGCACACAATGCACCATATAAGATGAACATGATGCATAGTGACCATGCTAAAAAGGGGGGGCACATATCATCCACAGAATAGTAGAATGAGAGGCATGGTTAGTTAAAATACCATATAAAATACATACAGAGGAATGATAGCCGGCATACACTAGAAGAAACAGACAAGCTAAATAGATTTCTTCCTCTATGAAATATAAGACAATCCCAAGACTCCAAGTCTTTGCAGGTCCTTGTACACCTTCTTCTCAGAACAGGACCAATGTTCACAAAGGGGTCCATGTTTGTTTGTAGCAATTGTCCGACTTTTTCATCCTCATCTCCATATCCTAGAATTCCAGAATCCCAAAGGTCACCATATATAGAAATTGTGGTACACCTGAATGGTCGTGTGAGCTAAAACTAAAAAACAAATAACCTAAAAGCATTACCTACAAAAACACTTACAAAAAGGAGGCAAAGCTTAGGACCTCATTCAGACCCCATGGTTGTACAGTTTTTAACTTATATATCCACTCCACTTCGAGTTGGGCCAGTTTCCTTTTCCAATTTCCTCCCCGTTGGTCAATAAAGACCTTATCTATCCCCATAACTTTAGTACTTTTGGATCGCATTCGTGAGACATCTTAAAGTGCCTCGGAATTGGTTTGAGGGTGGTACTGTCCTCAACATCTTTGGCATTTCTAATATCCCTATAATGTTCCCTCACTCTCACTTTAAGAGGTCTGGAGGTCATGCCAACATATACTTTCCTTACACCGGCATG
Organism: Dendrobates tinctorius; assembly: GCF_039654945.1. Lineage (NCBI taxonomy): Eukaryota > Metazoa > Chordata > Amphibia > Anura > Dendrobatidae > Dendrobates > Dendrobates tinctorius. Next base: position 35,283,041 of record NW_027361711.1, read on the forward strand.
TGGCATAATATACCACCCCAATTGAATTACATGTAATATGTTGAGTGATATCGTATGTTTTACCATCACTTGATAAAAATGACAGAGCTTGCGTCATATTGGGGCACACAATACAGTCTTTACAGGGAAAAAAATCCCCATTTAGGACCTCTTGATCCGAATGCTTTTTCAAATTTTTGACCACCATGATAACTGTGTACCAGCTTGTCCCTAAGGTTATTAGATCTTCTATATGTAATAGAAGGATATTTAGGAACATACTTTTCCAAAGTTTTATCAGTCATGAGGATTGGCCAGTACTTTTCAAGTGCCTTTTTCACCTCGCGCCACCTGTCATTATAAGTGGAGATAAATCTCACCTTGTCAATCTCCATAGACTTTTTCTTAGGTTTTAACAAATCCTCCCGTTTAGTTTTAGCTCACACGACGCATTCGGGTGTACCACAATTTCTATATATGGTGACCTTTGGGATTCTGGAATTCTAGGATACGGAGATGAGGATGAAAAAGTCGGGCAATTGCTACAAACAAACATGGACCCCTTTGTGAACATTGGTCCTGTTCTGAGAAGAAGGTGTACAAGGACCTGCAAAGACTTGGAGTCTTGGGATTGTCTTATATTTCATAGAGGAAGAAATCTATTTAGCTTGTCTGCTTCTTCTAGTGTATGCCGGCTATCATTCCTCTGTATGTATTTTATATGGTATTTTAACTAACAATGCCTCTCATTCTACTATTCTGTGGATGATATGTGCCCCCCCTTTTTAGCATGGTCACTATGCATCATGTTCATCTTATATGGTGCATTGTGTGCAATTTTTGCTAATGTTGTATTTTTTCTATCAGTGGACATCTACTTATGGGTATGGGTGGAATTGCCCTTTAGTTTCCCTTCTATCCCTAAATTTGTGGAGGGTACATAATTATTATCAGGCACATTTTTCATCATGTGTACTGGGTATCATCTCCTTATAGGTTTTATATGGGACCCCATTCAGGAGTGCCATTTATTTCACTATTTTGATGTTTGAAATGTGACGCCCTTTTTTTGTGCTGTGTTAACGCATTATGTCTACCCAGTATGTTACATCCAGTGCATTTATTATGTAATCTATACCTATTATAATCGATAGGTATTCATCTATTTACTTGGGTAACTCTTTCTATGCCACCCTTTACATCTAGCTCACTATGTGCTGTACATGTTCGCCGGTTTTGCCCAGGTGTTTGCTCTGCCCTTTTACACGTCGGGCCGAGATCTGACCGGGCAGCCTGCGACGTTGTCGTACATTGTAGTGTGTTGCCTTGGGAACGCGTCTTCTCTGGCACGCCCTAGCCACTCCTCTGCCATGACGTGTTGGTGTGGCAGTGGCTGGGCGGCCGGAGGGCGTGCCCTGAGGCGACATCATGCGCTGGGAAGCATGGGTAGGTGTCCCTAATGCCGGCAGGCACGCCTCTTTTAAACGTTCCTCATGGAGGAAGGAACGCCTGCATTTGGGGATTAGACACTAAGGGCGGACTGTATGTTTAGTGCGGCTAGCGTCACCATTGTGCCGCATCATCTAGGACCTCCTCTGGCCTCTCCTCCACTATGAGGCATTGGATGGGAAGTGACTGGACGGGCAATGGGCGTGTCTCAGTATGACGTCACACACTACACACCACAGTCTTGCCAGCACACAGATGGTAGAGATACATACACTAATGGCTTCCTATATAAGGTCACAGAGGTCTTGTAACCACAGTCGCTTACTCCCCCAGGACGAAGCTCACGCGAAACGCGCGTAGGGGATTCACAACGCCACTCAGGTCATATGTCTTATTATTATTATTATTATTATTTTTCTTGCATGGCTTTGGTTAGGTGTATAGGGAGTGGGAGCAGCGTTATGCAAGCACTTCATGGCTTTAAATCCAATCATGGTGTGCTTAAATAGTTAACCTTTTCATGATGCGCCCTCTACATTTATTTGTATATCATCTTTTGTGATTGTATCTGCAGTTCTGTTTGCCTTTCCTACAATTTTGATGAAATTAATAGCGAGTTGGATATTAGACTGGCTTTGCAAACTAGTGCATAATTAACTATTTTTCTTGATGAGGGTTTATGCTCTGTAGATCAATCTCTCCCTTTTCTCCCTCCTGCTGGGATTATAATATGCATTAATTTATGTACATAATGCAAGAGTATGTATACATTTTGTGACACTATTTCAGCATCAAACATACTAATCTCTGTCTAGCAACATTTTGCATATGTTACCTGTGGTGTTATATTGGGTATACCTCTTTTTTAATTTGTCTATGTGTATTTTTGTATTGGATTTAATAAAGCTATGACACTTTTATATGGCTCTAAGCTTCCATTTCGTCTGAAGACAAGTCTGATGTCCCGGCAGATGACTCGGAAAACCGGGACATGTGAATAGGCTTGAGAAGAGACACGTGGAAGACGTCAGAGATGGCTAAGTGGGGTGGCAGAGCCAGATGGTAGACCACTGAGCTGATCCGCTCGAGGACCTTGAAGGGACCAATGTATCGCGGCGCGAATGTGGAGGACTCGGCCCGCTGCTCAATATTTCGGGCAGAGAGCCAGACCAAGTCGCCCAGGGCAAAAGTTGGAGAGGGGCGCCGATGTGTATCGGCAGATGCCCTCATTCTCTCCTTAGAGGCTCGAATGGCATCCTGGGTGCAATCCCAAATGTCGCAAGCCTCCACTGCCCAGTCTGCCACCCTGGAATCAGTGGAAGACACTGGCATCGGGACGGGAACATGCGGATGCTGGTCGTAATTGAGAAGGAACTGCGTCTGACCAGTGGAATCAGCCACTGCGTTATTCAGGGCAAATTCAGCCCACGGTAGTAAGGATGCCCAGTCATCCTGCCTGGCAGAGACAAAATGTCGCAGGTACATGACCAGAGTTTGATTGGCTTTCTCAACCAACCCGTTTGTCTCAGGATGATATGTGGAGGACAAATTGAGCTCGATACTAAGTAGACTGCAGAGCTATCTCTAAAATTGAGACGCAAATTGGGGACCTCGGTCACTGACTATTTTGTCTGGCATACCGTGCAAATGAAATACGTGCTTTATGAACAGTGCGGTGAGACCATTAGCAGAAGGAAGACACGCGAGTGGCACCAGATGCACCATTTTAGAAAAATGATCGGTGACCACCCAAATGACCGTGCTTCCACCAGATTTGGGCAGGCCAACCCCAAAATCCATGCTGACCATCTCCCAGGGTCTGTCTGCTACCGACAAGGGATATAGTAACCCAGCCGGCCTCTGTCTAGAGGACCTGTTCCGAGCACAAGAGGCGCATGCCTGAATGTACTCTTTTGTGTCCCGAGCCATGTGCAGCCACCAATAGGACCTTGCCAGGAGTTCTGTGGTCCACTTATTGCCAAAGTGACCACCCACCCTGGACGCATGTGCCCACGCGAGGACCTTTGGTCGCATGTGAGGAGGGACAAAGGTTTTGCCCAGCGATACTGCCTCAAGAGCAACCGGGCCCATGGTCCTCAGGCTCTCAGTGCGGACAATTAGCTGAGGCTCAGTCTCCTCCGCTGAGACCACCGAGCGAGAGAGAGCATCCGCACGGACGTTCTTCTCTCCAGACAGATAGTGCAAGGTGAAGTGGAAGCGGGAGAAGAAGAGCGACCACCTAGCTTGACGAGAGTTCAAGCACTGGGCCGTTTGTAAATAGAACAGGTTTTTATGGTCAGTGTACACCTGAAAGGGAAAGCGGGCTCCCTCCAGGAGATGTCTCCACTCGGAAGAAGCCAGTTTCATGGCCAGCAACTCCCTGTCCCCGATGGAGCAGTTTTTCTACGCCGGAGAGAAGGTCTTAGAGAAAAAGAAGCAGGGATACTTCAGACCTTGAGCATCCTTCTGGAAAAGGACTGCTCCTGCACCGACGGATGAGGCATCTACCTCTAGGATAAAGGGTTTATCCACATCGGGACGGTGGAGGATAGGAGCGCCAGCAAAATGAGTCTTCAGAGACGAAAAGGCCGTGGAGACCTGCTCTGACCAAACCTTAGGATTGGCTCCTTTCTTGGTGAGAGCGACCAAAGGAGCTACCAGTGTGGAAAAGTGCAGAATGAACAGCCGGTAAGAGTTAACGAACCCCAAAAAGCGATGCACCGCTTTCAGAGAATGGGACTTGTTGTGAACTCATTTTCTGGTCTGCCTCTGGTTTCTGGTGAGGGAGCTGGTTGTGCTGACAGAGGAGTTGTGAGTTCTCATTCCAGGCTCCCTCTGGTGGTGGCAGGAGGTAGTGAAGCTGATCTAATTAACAGAGACCTGGCATCTGATAATGAGGAAGAGGAGTGGACATCTGGAGTCTCAGACTGGATTTAAGACAGCCGACTCCCTATTCCCATGCTGGTGATTTTTTCCTGCCTCCTGAGGTCTTAGTTTCCAGCTCAGTTCCTGCCTTCTCAAAGCTAAGTTGTCTTTGCTAATGTTCACATTTGATTTGGTTTGGTCTATTAAGTTTTTTGTGTGGTCAGCCAGCCCTGAATTTCCACTCTTATGTCACTGTATGTGCCAGTTTGCTTTTTGTCCCTTATTAGATTGGCCTCTTTTTGCTCTGTTCTCAGAATATGTCAGAGTGCTGATATAGTGGGAGAAGTCTAGTGACTTCGGGGTATTTTTTGCTATCAGAAGTGTTGGACATTTTTGCAGGGTTTTTTGGCGTGATTGCAGACAGTATCTTTCCTTTCCTGTCCTTTCTAGCTAGTGTGGGCCCCATCGTTTGCTCAGCCTTTTTTCCTACCTATGTTTGTGTTTTCTTCTTGTCTCACCGTCAATACATGTGTGGGGGCTGTCTATTCCTTTGGGGTCTGCTCTGGGGCAGTTTCAGATTTCCCCTTTTGTTGCTTTAGGCTTATTTAGTTCTCCGGCTGTGACGAGGCGTCTAGAATAGTGTTGAGCATTCCGATACCGCAAGTATCGGGTATCGGCCGATATTAGCGGTATCGGAATTCCGATACTGACTTCCGATACTTTTGTCATATCGGATACCGGAATCGGAAGTTCCCATCATGCTATGAGCCTGCTTGCTTTGATTAAGCCAATGGGAATCCTCTGAAGTGTGGGCACATCCTGTTAGGCATGTAGGCATGTTAACTATTGGTATGGCTGTGATTGGCTGCCGAAATGATGTCATGATGCACTATAAAAGCCACCGCAGCCGCCATTTCTGGCTCACTCTGCTGTGAATTCAGTTAGGGACAGGCTGCTGTAGAAGACTGTGAGGGACAGTTAGAAATAGCGATTCCACCAAACATCTAGTGCTTTACCCAGGCTACATAAACCACCACTGTAGCTTTCTTTGCCCTAGCAGCAGTGTTCACAGCTGTCTGCAAGGGCTGTGTGAGTGCAGCTCACGCTGTGGAGTGGGTCCTGCAGCCACGTCAGGCTGTAGGCCACCCAGTGTGATCACTGCTGCCTCATACATCTTTTAATTTTTGAGCTGGATTTTTTACATAATTTCAATCTAGTGTGCTTCCATCCGTATCCATATACGTCGGTTGCAAACACTAGTAGTAGACAGCGGAGCCTTTCTGCAGCCTTTCAGTGCTAGTGTCCACTTTGCTGCACTGTTCACGGCTGTCTGAGAGGTCTCTGACTGTGTGTGAGTGCAGCTCACGCTGAGTAGTGTGTCCTGCAGCTACGTCTGGTTGTAGGACGCTCAGCGTGCGTCAGTGCCTCACACATATTTTTATTTGAGTGCAGCTCATTTTTTCTTCTATTAGTGTGCATCCATCCTTCTCCATCTACGGTGGTTGCAAACACTATATAGGAGTACACAGCGGAGCCTTTCTGCAGCCTGTCAGTGCCAGTGCCCACTTAGCTGCACTGTTCACGGCTGTCTGAGAGGTCTCTGACTGTGTGTGAGTGCAGCTCACGCTGAGTAGAGTGTCCTGCAGCTACGTCTGGTTGTAGGACGCTCAACGTGCGTCACTGCCTCACACATATTTGTCTTTGAGTGCTGCTCATTTTTTCTTCTCCTATTAGTGTGCATCCATCCGTATCCATCAACATTGGTTGGTTGCAAACACTATATAGGAGTAGATAGAGGAGCCTTTTTTTCTGGCTTGTGCCCTGCCGGCGCAGCCAGATTAGTATTACCCAATTTTTTTGGAGCCTCATCTTTTGCATTGTAGGTTACCTGCCTGCATTGTAATAGCTCCAAAAAGTTGGTGATACTATCAGTTTCAATTCTTTGTTCACATACTTTGAGTTTGTTTCCAACAAAGAAACCACAAAAAAAGTTCACCAAACACTACATTTGGAACTTGTGTAAGCCACATCAGCTCCTATTAAAGTGTAGTCCACACACACACTTCATAAAATTAGTGTTTCTTGGACCTGTAACCAGCTGTTCAGGAATAAGCACACTAAGGCCCCCCTTTGTACTTTTCTGCCTATCTTAAGCAGTCTGGCAAGGGAGAGGACGTGGGGATTCTGCAGAAAGAGGATGTGGGGATTCTGCAGGTAGAGGACGTGGGGATTCTGGGCCTGCTGCGGGCACCAGTGGATCAGCATCCCCCAGTTTTAGCAGGCAACAGTCCTTTATGCGCAGCTTTGTAGGACCTCAACGTACCCCACTGCTGCGGGAGGAACAAATTGAAGCCGTTGTCGGATGGATGGCAGCTAACGCATCGACTTCAATTACTTCCGCATCCTCTCAGGACCAGAGCACCGAAGAGCAACCATCTGTCTCTTCACCACCTGCCAAAGTGCCCAGGCAGTCAGAGAGACCTGGACAGGAGCCATCACAGTCTCTACTTCTGTTCTCGGAATCTGTTGGCTTGGAAAGAGGGGGCCAGCCAAGCAGCATTCCTGAATGTGAAGAAGAGGGAGTATGCAGTGATGCGCAACTTCTTTGTCCCTCTGAATCTGAAGAGGCGAGTGGGCCAGTGCCTATGGTCAGCACACCTCAGTACGCATCAGATGATGACGAGACTCAGTTGCCACTTTCTGGTGCATACGGTGCTGGCGAGACAACCCCGGAGAAGAAGCTGTTTGAAGAGGGGAGGGAAGATGATGAGGTCCTTGACCCATCTTGGCGTGAGGAACAGGAAGGTGGTGGGAGCAGCTCGGAGGAAGAGATTCCCCTACTGGCCAAAACAGGAGGCAGAGGGAGGGGGAAGACTTGGTTGCCTGTACCCTCCACTTCAGCACCCGTTAGGAGCATTCCTCATTCCAAAGGCAAAACGGGCGCTCCCAAGACTTGCAGTGCGTGGTCCTTTTTTGACACAGTTGCAGATGACATTTGCTTTGTCAAATGCAAGCTGTGTCATCAGAAAGTCAAAAGAAGGAGAAATGTCAGCAACCTCAATACCACAAATATGTGGAAACATGTGCGCACCAAGCACGAGTTGGAGTTGCAGAGACACCCTGAAGACGTAGGCCAACGTACAGCACCACCTACCACCTCTTCAGTTCGTGTTGGGGCCTCTTCCTCCAGCTCACACACTGCTGGTTCGGCTTCCTCACAGGATCGCCAAGGAAAAACCTCTGCCACTGTTGTCCGGAGACCCTGTCAGATTCCATCCAAGCAGCACGTTCCCATCCATCACAGCCATCGGTAGCACAGGCATGGGATAAAAGGCGCCCTTACTCGGCAAACCATCCCCGAGCACAGTCTCTGAATACTGGCATTGCCAAACTTCTGGCAGTTGAAATGCTGTCATTCAGGCTGGTGGACACTGACACCTTCCGGGACTTAATGGCATTGGCAGTCCCCGAATACAACGTGCCCAGCCACTTTTATTTCAGCAGGCGAGCCATCCCTGCCCTGCAGAAACATGTTGAGGGCAAAATAAAACATGCGCTACTAAACGCCGTTAGTAGCAAGGTCCACCTGACCACCGATGCGTGGACCAGTAACCATGGACAGGGACGATACCTTTCCCTCACTGCCCACTGGGTCAATGTTGTGGAGCCGGGTACAGATCTGGAGAGTGGCGCTGTACGTGTTCTTCCAACGCCACGGATTGCAGCACTCCAGTCTGTACACATAGACTCCTCCTCCTACTCAAGTTCCTCAGAAACAGCAGAGCAGGAGCCTGTTACGACCGATATGAGCACAGCCGTGGCCAAACGTCAACAGGCTGTACTCAAATTAATTTCTTTGGGGAATCGAAGCCACACAGCGCAGGAGCTCTGGAATGCTATCAAGCAGGAGAGCGATGTGTGGTTTGGGCCAGCGAATCTCCAGCCGGGCTTGGTAGTGTGTGACAATGGCCGAAATCTGGTGGCAGCTCTTGGCCTAGGCAACCTCACACACATCCCATGTCTGGCACATGTGCTTAACTTGGTCGTGCAGAGCTTTCTGAGGGACTATCCGGATCTTGATGCACTGTTGCACAAGGTCCGCATAGAGTGCGCTCACTTGCGGCGTTCCAGCACGGCAAGATCGCGCCTCGCTGCTCTGCAGGGACGATTTGGCCTTCCGGAACATCGCATCATATGTGACCTACCCACCCGGTGGAATTCAATGTTACATATGTTGGAGTGGTTGTGTGAGCAGCAGGCAGCAGTCATGGAGTACCAGCTGCATCAGGCGCAAACAAGTCGCACTGTGCGCCGTTCACACTTCAGCACCATTGAGTGGGCCTCTATGAAGGACATCTGCCTCGTTTTGCGTGCCTTCGATGAATCCACGCGGATGGCGAGTGCAGATGATGCACTAGTCAGCATGACTGTCCCCCTTATCTGCCTGCTTCAACAAACACTGCAAGCACTAAGGGATGAGGTTTCGGAAGAGGTGGAGGATGAGGAGTCCCAAATGCCATCTGCTTCTGGACAGTCTGCGCTACGTGTTTCCTCACAAAGGCCTAGGCAGGGGACACTTTGTGAGGAGGATGAGGAGGAGTCGATGGAGGAGGAAGACATCTCTCCAGAGGAGGGAGGTACACAAACCTCTACTCAGTATGTACAGCGAGGGTGGGGTGATGCAGAGCAGGCCGAGGTCACGCCTCAAACAGGGGACAGCGGTTCTTTGGCAGTTGGGAGTCTGCAGCACATGGTTGATTTCATGCTGCAGTGCCTGAGAAACGACCGCCGCATCGCCCACATTCTCGTCTCGGCTGATTATTGGGTGTACACCCTCCTAGATCCTCGCTACCGGGACAGCGTACAAAGGCTCATACCAACGTTGAACCGGGAGCGTAAACTGCGGGAGTACGAAGAGTCACTGGTGCAGTCCATAATGTTTTCCATTCCACCCGACAGCATTGTTGCTAGTGCTTTACAAAGCAGCTCTGTGCGTCGAGGCAGTGGAGGAAACTCTGCACAAAGAGGGAGCAGAGGCAGCGCCGCAGCACAAGGCAAGACCACTATGGCCCAAATGTGGCAAAGTTTTGTGTGTCCACCACAATTGTCTACACCATCAGCGACACCTCGAGTCAGCAGGAGGCAACGTTTCCGTCAGATAGTGTCAGACTACATGTCTTGCCCTGTCGCTGTACTCCCAGATGGCTCTTCCCCCTTCAAGTTTTGGGTCTCTAAGCTGGATACATGGCCAGAGCTTAGCCAGTATGCATTGGAGGTGCTGGCTTGCCCTGCTGCCAGTGTATTATCGGAACACGTCTTTAGTGCCGCAGGTGGTGTACTAACAGACCGTCGCACGCGACTATCTTCCGATAATGTTGACCGGCTGACTTTTCTGAAAATGAACAAGGCCTGGATCTCCAAAGACTTTGCCATTCCTCTTACAGACTAAATTAGTGGTTGGCAACTGTATCCAGGTCTGCTGGTGTGTTCATTTTTCTACCACCTGAACTATAATCCCTGTGCTTCAACACAGCCAGTTGTCGCTCAGATGTGTCGTCTGCACAGAGAAACACACTAGCTCCTGTGTTAGTGGGGTTCAGTAACGCCAGCTGATCCCCTGCTGTGTGGATGGCAAAGTCACCAGCTCCATCAACATTCAAACCACTACTGATTTTTAACAGTGCCCAACTTAGGTCTCTGGCTCCACTGTCTCTACTATTTCCCCTGGCCTCCAACCCCGCCATCTACATCTCTGAAGTGGCGTCAGCACAATCTACACTTGTTCCTGTGTTCCTGTGGCTCAGTCCCATCAGTTTATCCCCTGATGTGTGTCCGGCAAGGTCTCCTGCTCTGTCCACATTCCCATAACCAGTAGTGGGAATGAGGACAGAGCTGGCGAACTTGCCGGACAAACATCAGGGGATCAACTGACGGGACTGAGCACCAGTAACACAGGAACAAGTGTAGATTGTGCTGACGCCACTTCAGAGATGTAGCTGGCGGGGTTGGAGGCCAGGGTAAATAGTAGAGACAGTGGAGCCAGAGGCCTAAGTGGAGCATGGTTAGAATCAGTAGTAGTCAACAACCTCCATAAAAACCGCTGCCCATTGGCCTCTGCATGCGGCATGCGTAATCCTGGGCTCCAACAGCATCAGTTGGTGTTCAGAAGTGTCGTCTCCACAGAGCCAAACACATTCATTCAAGTGTTAGTGGGGTTCAGCACTGCCAGCTGTTCCCCTGCTGTGGAGATGGCAAGTCTCCTGCTGCCTTCACCTGCCAAAATCCAGTAGGCCCCAGCCTGCTCCTCGCCTAATCCTGGGCTCCAACAGCGTCAGTTGGTGTTCAGAAGTGTCGTCTCCACAGAGCCAAACACATTCGTTCAAGTGTTAGTGGGGTTCAGCACTGCCAGCTCTTCCCCTGCTGTGGAGATGGCAAGTCTCCTGCTGCCTACACCAGCCAAAATCCAGTAGGCCCCAGCCTGCTCCACGCCTGATCCTGGGCTCCAACAGCGTCAGTTGGTGTTCAGAAGTGTCATCTTCACAGAGCCAAACACATTCGTTCAAGTGTTAGTGGGGTTCAGCACTGCCAGCTGTTCCCCTGCTGTGGAGATGCAAGTCTCCTGCTGCCTACACCTGCCAAAATCCAGTAGGCCCCAGCCTGCTCCTCGCCTAATCCTGGGCTCCAACAGCGTCAGTTGGTGTTCAGAAGTGTCGTCTCCACAGAGCCAAACACATTCGTTCAAGTGTTAGTGGGGTTCAGCACTGCCAGCTGTTCCCCTGCTGTGGAGATGGCAAGTCTCCTGCTGCCTTCACCTGCCAAAAGCAACAGGCCCCAGCCTGCTCCTCGCCTAATCCTGGGCTCCAACAGCATCAGTTGGTGTTCAGAAGTGTCGTCTCCACAGAGCCAAACACATTCGTTCAAGTGTTAGTGGGGTTCAGCACTGCCAGCTGTTCCCCTGCTGTGGAGATGGCAAGTCTCCTGCTGCCTTCACCTGACAAAAGCAACAGGCCCCAGCCTGCTCCCCGCCTAATCCTGGGCTCCAACAGCGTCAGTTGGTGTTCAGAAGTGTCGTCTCCACAGAGCCAAACACATTCGTTCAAGTGTTAGTGGGGTTCAGCACTGCCAGCTGTTCCCCTGCTGTGGAGATGGCAAGTCTCCTGCTGCCTACACCTGCCAAAATCCAGTAGGCCCCAGCCTGCTCCACGCCTGATCCTGGGCTCCAACAGCGTCAGTTGGTGTTCAGAAGTGTCGTCTCCACAGAGCAAAACACATTCTTTCAAGTGTTAGTGGGGTTCAGCACTGCCAGCTGTTCCCCTGCTGTGTGGATGGCAAAGTCTCCTGCTGCCTACACAGTCCTACTACTACTGATTTTTAACCGTGCTCCACTTAGGCTTGTGGCTTCACTGATTTTCGTATTTCCCCTGTCCTCCAACACAGCCAGTTGTAGCTCTGAAGTGCCGTCCACACGGAAAGAGACACTTGCTGCCGTGTCTCAGTGGGGTTCAGTAACACCAGCTGTTCCCCTGCTGTGTGGATGGCAGTCTCCGCATTCCAAAGACAGTAAGCCTCTGCCTACACCCTCCTATTTCCTGGGCTTCAACACAGCCAGTTGTAGCTCGGAAGTGCCGTCCACACGGAAAGAGACACTTGCTCCCGTGTCTCAGTGGGGTTCAGTAACGCCAGCTGATCCCCTGCTGTGTGGATGGCAGTCTCTCCTGCTGTCTCCGCATTCCAAAGACAGTAGGCCTCTGCCTACACTCTCCTATTTCCTGGGCTTCAACACAGCCAGTTGTAGCTCGGAAGTGCCGTCCACACGGAAAGAGACACTTGTTCCCGTGTCTCAGTGGGGTTCAGTAACGCTAGCTGATCCCCTGCTGTGTGGATGGCAGTCTCTCCTGCTGTCTCCGCATTCCAAAGACAGTAGGCCTCTGCCTACACCCTCCTATTTCCTGGGCTTCAACACAGCCAGTTGTAGCTTGGAAGTGCCATCCACATGGAAAGAGACACTTGCTCCCGTGTCTCAGTGGGGTTCAGTAATGCTAGCTGATCCCCTGCTGTGTGGATGGCAGTCTCTCCTGCTGTCTCCGCATTCCAAAGACAGTAGGCCTCTGCCTACACCCTCCTATTTCCTGGGCTTCAACACAGCCAGTTGTAGCTCGGAAGTGCCGTCCACACGGAAAGAGACACTTGCTGCCGTGTCTCAGTGGGGTTCAGTAACGCCAGCTGTTCCCCTGCTGTGTGGATGGCAGTCTCTCCTGCTGTCTCTGCATTCCAAAGACAGTAGGCCTCTCCCTACACCCTCCTATTTCCTGGGCTTCAACACAGCTAGTTGTAGCTCGGAAGTGCCGTCCACACGGAAAGAGACACTTGCTCCCGTGTCTCAGTCGGGTTCAGTAACGCTAGCTGATCCCCTGCTGTGTGGATGGCAGTCTCTCCTGCTGTCTCCACATTCCAAAGACAGTAGGCCTCTGCCTACACCCTCCTATTTCCTGGGCTTCAACACAGCCAGTTGTAGCTCGGAAGTGCCGTCCACACGGAAAGAGACACATGCTGCCGTGTCTCAGTGGGGTTTAGTAACGTCAGCTGTTCCCCTGCTGTGTGGATGGCAGTCTCTCCTGCTGTCTCCGCATTCCAAAGACAGTAGGCCTCTGCCTACACCCTCCTATTTCCTGGGCTTCAACACAGCCAGTTGTAGCTCGGAAGTGCCGTCCACACGGAAAGAGACACTTGCTCCCGTGTCTCAGTGGGGTTCAGTAACGCCAGCTGATCCCCTGCTGTGTGGATGGCAGTCTCTCCTGCTGTCTCCGCATTCCAAAGACAGTAGGCCTCTGCCTACACCCTCCTATTTCCTGGGCTTCAACACAGCCAGTTGTAGCTCGGAAGTGCCGTCCACACGGAAAGAGACACTTGCTCCTGTGTCTCAGTGGGGTTCAGTAACGCTAGCTGATCCCCTGCTGTGTGGATGGCAAAGTCTCCTGCTGCCTACACAGTCCTACTACTACTGATTTTTAACCGTGCTCCAATTAGGCCTGTGGCTCCACTGTCTCTGGTATTTCCCCTGTCCTCCAACCCTGCCAGTTACAGCTCTGAAGTGGCGTCTGCACAATCCACACTTGTTCCTGTGTTACAGGTGTTCAGTCCGGTCAGTTAATCCCCTGATGTGTGTCCGGCAATGTCGCCTGCTCTGTCCACATTCCCATTAGGACAGAGCAGGCGACATTGCCGGACACACATCAGGGGATTAACTGACCGGACTGAACACCTGTAACACAGGAACAAGTGTGGATTGTGCAGACGCCACTTCGGAGCTGTAACTGGCGGGGTTGGAGGACAGGGGAAATACGAAAATCAGTGAAGCCACAGGCCTAAGTGGAGCTTGGTTAAAATTAGTAGAAGTCTACAACCGATCTTAAAATTTCTTCAATGCAGCCTCAGCCTGCTCCGTGCTTGTCCCTGGGCTTCAACACAGCCAGTTGTTGCTCGGAAGTGCCGTCTTCACAGAGTAAAACACTAGCTCCTGTGTTTGTGGGGTTCAGTAACGTCAGCTGTTCCCCTGCTGTTTTGATGGCAATCTGTCCTGCTGCCTCCCAATTGACAGCACATCAGGCCTCAGCCTGCTAAGTGCTTGTCCCTGGGCTCCAACATCGCCAGTTGCTGCTCATAACTGACTTTGGCACGGGTACTCCCTCCTGCCCAGCTTGGTTCCAGCCCTGCCTGCTGTTTCCGGGAAGTGTCAATGTCAGTTTGCCAACCCAAGTTGCCATGTCGTGTTGCGGTTGGGTTAGCCGAGGCTAGGGTGCCATCAGTTTAGGTGCTTCCTATGTGGACTGCGGGTTCTGGTAAGAAAGGCTTGTTCCGTAGTGCCAGTAGGACAAGCACCCCCTGTAGGACTGTGTGATTCGATAACTGCGGCCAGCTTGCGGCATGCCAACTTTGCTTTTCAGGGGTAACTTCAGCTGCCCCTCCGGGTTCCAGCACCGTCAGCTGGTTCTCGGCAGAGCCTTTGGCCTAGGTGCCTCCATCTCAGTATCCGAGTTCCGGCAACGTCTGCTGGTCCTTGGTAGTGCTTTGTAGCACAGGTACCTCCTGCTTAGTAACCGTGTTCCAGCACCGTCAGCTGGTCCTCGGTTGTGCCATTGGCTCTTATTCCTTCTGCTGCCCCTCCGGGTGCCAGCACTGTCAGCTTGTCCTCGCTATTTCCATTTGCTCTTGCAGCTTATGCTACCCATCCGGGTTCCAGCACCGTCAGCTGGTTCTCGGCAAAGCCTTTGGCCTAGGTGCCTCCATCTCGGTATCCGAGTTCCGGCAACGTCTGCTGGTCCTTGGTAGTGCTTTGTAGCACAGGTACCTCCTGCTTAGTAACCGTGTTCCAGCACCGTCAGCTGGTCCTCGGTTGTGCCATTGGCTCTTATTCCTTCTGCTGCCCCTCCGGGTGCCAGCACTGTCAGCTGGTCCTCGCTATTTCCATTTGCTCTTGCAGCTTATGCTACCCATCTGGGTTCCAGCACCGTCAGCTGGTTCTCGGCAAAGCCTTTGGCCTAGGTGCCTCCATCTCGGTATCCGAGTTCCGGCAACGTCTGCTGGTCCTTGGTAGTGCTTTGTAGCACAGGTACCTCCTGCTTAGTAACCAGGTTCCAGCACCGTCAGCTGGTCCTCGGTAGTGCCATTGGCTCTTGTTCCTTCTGCTGCCCCTCCGGGTGCCAGTACCGTCAGCTGGTTCAAGAGGACAAAGAACAGGAAGACAACCACCAAGATGCAGAACAACAAGAGAGAGAAGACAAAGAAGCATAAAAAAACAAAGCAGAAGAACATTAAGCATAAGACTAATACTTTGAGCAAATGATATTATCTTATTTATAAGCAGAAGAAGACTAAGCAGTGTATGGGGGTGAGTCCATTCCTCCTCGTGGTGCCCCTGGAAAAGGCCTGCTACTGCAGGCCAAACTGAACGCGGACAAATCCTGTTGTAAATCTTTTGTGACAGGCAGAACGGAAGGTGTAAACTTCTAACTTTTCTAGATAACAACTACAGGAATGCCTGACACAAATAAGAATATGATGAAGAAGAATAGGAAGAAGATGAAGAAGTTGAATATGTAGAATAATAATTGTTGAATAAGAAGAATATGAAGAATGTAAGAAAAGGAAGAAGAAGAAGAATGTAAAAAAAGGAAGTAGAAGAATTTAAAAAAAGGAAGAAGAAGAAGAAGAATGTAAAAAAAGGAATAAGAAGAAGAATGTTAAAAAAGGAAGTAGAAGAATGTAAAAAAAGGAAGAAGAAGAAGAAGAATGTAAAAAAAGGAATAAGAAGAAGAAGAAGAAGGTAAAAAAAGGAAGAAGAATAAGAAAGAAGAAGAAAGAAGAAAGAAGAAGAAGACATACATGTCTGGCAAAATATAAATGAGGCTAACATAGTCAATATCTTTGTAACTCCTAACGTCTTTAAAAAAAAAGTTTAATTCCTGCTATTCCATTTGATTGGGCTAAACCTATATGGCTTTAATGTCTCCTCCACCTCCCACAATACATTCTACATTATTCTTAGTTGTTTTTCTTCATGTAGAATTAACCTACAAGGAAAGAAAGGGTTTTTTTTAATTCCGATATTTTGGCCCCATTGACTTGCATTGGTTCCCGGTATCGGAATCGGCGATACCGATACTTTTTTTTAAGATCGGCCGATCCATTCCGATCCGATATTTTCAAGTATCGGCTGGTATCGCTCAACTCTAGTCTAGAATCATCATAGGTATGCTCCACGGCTGCTGTTAGTTGTGTGGCTAGGATCAGGGGTCTGCAAACCATGTAGTTACCAACCTCTCTGGTTTTCTGTGACTTGGCTTGGTCTTGTTTTCCTCCTCGGTGACCCATTTATAACAGAATCACCAGCCATACCGCAGATTCTAGGGTACTCAAAAGCAGGAAAAGATAGTTAAAAAAAAAAAAGTGTGTCATAATTTTTTTTTTATATGTATTTTTTCCTCTTTTTCTCTGGAGCCGTAGGAGGATTTTTTCTCTAATGGAGATTAAGCAATTGTCTGATCATGTGGAGCACCTCGCTGCTGAAGTGCGGGGAATTTCCGCCTATATCGCTCAGTCACATGCTGTTGAACCAAAGATCCCTACTCATGATGTGTTTTCTGGGGATCGGTCTAAATTTTTTAATTTTAAGAATAATTGTAAATTATTTCTTGCCTTGAAGCCTAACTCATCGTGGAGCTCTGTACAGCAGGTTAAAATTGTCATCTCCTTGCTGCGTCGCGATCCTCAGGATTGGACTTTTTCTCTGACACCTGAAAATCCTATTCTGACTAATGTGGATGCATTTTTTCAAGCCTTGGGGTTGTTGTATGATGAACCTAATGCTATTGATCAAGCTGAGAAAACCCTATTGGCATTGAACTAGGGTCAGGATTCTGCAGAATTATACTGTCAAAAATTCCGACAATGGGCGGTCTTACTACATGGAATGATGGTGCATTGGCAGCTCTCTTTCAGAAGGGTTTATCAGAGACCGTAAAAGATATGATGGTAGGATTTCATGTTCCCTCTGGTCCTGATGATTCTATGTCATTAGCCATTCAAGTTGATCGGCGTTTACGTGAACGTAAAACTACACGAGAGACGTTGCCATCTTTTGAACAACCGTCTGAACCTATGCAATGTGATAGGGTTTTGTCTAGGCGCAACGTCAGGAGTTTAGAAGGTGTAATAAGCTGTGTTTTTTCTGTGGAGATGCCTCTCATACTATCTCGGTCAGCCTTAAATGAGAGAAACGATTTGCACACACATTTGCTGTGGGCAGTGTACAACCTAAGTTTCTTTTGGCAATTACTCTGATCTGCTTCTTATCCACATTTTCCGCTAAGGCTTTTGTAGATTCAGGAGCAGCTTTGAATGTGATGGATTTGGACTTTGCTAAACATTGTGGTTTTCCTATGATACCTCTGCGGACGCCTATTCCTTTGAGGGGTATTGATGCTACTCCTTTGGCGGAGAATAAACCTCAGTTTTGGACCAAGGTGATAATGCGAGTTGCCCCAGACCACCAAGAAAATGGTACATTTTTGGTGCTGCACAATTTGCATGATACTATTGTTCTGGGTTTCCCTTGGTTGCAAACTCATAATCCAGTTTTGGATTGGAAATCTGTGTCTGTGGTGAGTTGGGGTTGTCAGTGTGTTCTTAGAGACACTCCTGTTTTCTCCACCTCTCCTCAGTCTCATGATATTCCTGATTATTTGGCTGATTTTTCTGATGTATTTAGTGAGAGTAAGTCTGTGTCTTTGCCTCCTCATAGGAGTTATGACTGCGCAAATGAGTTGATGCCTGGGTGTAAATTTCCCAAGGGTCGGCTTTTCAACTTATCAGTACCCGAACATGATGCTATGCGATCCTATATTAAGGAGTCATTGGAAAAGGGTCATATTAGACCATCCTCTTCACCCTTAGGTGCTGGTTTTTATTTTGTGGCCAAGAAAGATGGTTCATTAAGACCTTGTATTGACTATCGTTCCCTTAACAAGATGACGGTTAGATATCAGTACCCGTTACCCCTGATGTCTGATTTATTCTCCAGAGTTAAAAGTGCCTGCTGGTTTACTAAGATTGACCTCAGGGGGGCATATAATCTTATTCGCATCAAGCACGGGGATGAATGGAAGACGGCGTTTAATACTCCGGAGGGACATTTTGAGTACCTGGTGATGCCTTTTGGGCTCACTAATGCCCCTTCTGTCTTCCAATCCTTTATGAATGATATTTTCCAGGACTTTGTGGATACGTTTTTGATCATCTATCTGGATGATATTTTGATCTTTTCCAGTGATTGGGATTCTCATGTGGAACATGTCCGGACTGTGTTCCGGATTTTGAGGGAGAATTCCCTGTTTGTTAAGGGATCGAAATGCCTCTTTGGTGTACAGAGGATTTCATTTTTGGGATTTATTTTTGTCTCCGTCGACTATTGAAATGGACCCGGCCAAGGTACAGGCTATTTATGATTGGGTTCAGCCCACTTCTTTGAAGGCTCTCCAGAAGTTTTTGGGTTTTGCTAATTTCTATCGTAAATTTATAGGTAATTTTTCTGGTATTGTCAAACCACTGACTGATCTGACCAAGAAGGGCGCTGATGTGCTGAATTGGTCTCCAGAGGCTGTCTCGGCATTTCAGGAGCTTAAGCGGAGATTCACGGCAACCTAATGTCTCACTTACATTTCAGGTGGAGGTAATTGCTTCTGAGATTGGTGCAGGAGCTGTTTTGTCCCAAAAAGATCCTGTGACTTCTAAAATGAATCCCTGTGCCTTCTTTTCTCGAAAGTTCTCCCCATCTGAATGCAACTATGACGTGGGGAATCGGGAATTGTTGGCCATGAAATGGGCATTTGAAGAGTGGAGACATTGGTTGGATGGAGCTAGACACCAAGTTGTGGTCCTCACCGACCACAAGAATTTGATTTATCTAGAGTCGGCCAAACGCTTGAATCCTAGACAGGCTCGGTGGACCTTGTTTTTCACGCGTTTTAATTTTGTGGTCTCTTTTCTTCCTGGCACTAAGAATGTTAAGGCAGACGCCATTTCTAGGAGTTTCTTTGCTGATTCTCTTATTGTGACTGAGCCAACTACCATCCTAGGTGAGGGGGTAGTTCTTTCTGCCATTTCGCCCGATTTGAGACGCACCCCGGAGGAATATCAGGAGGATAAACCTGAGCGTTGTCCTTTGGGAAAATTGTATGTTCCTGACCAGTGGAGGAAGAGTGATGTCTGAAGTTCATTGCTCCGTATTGGCTGGTCATCCAGGTATTTTTGGTACCAGAGATTTGGTGAGTCGGTCTTTTTTGTGGCCTGCCTTATCTCGTGATGTCAGGAATTTTGTGCAGTCTTGTGGGACTTGTTCTTGGTCTAAACCCTGTTCTCATTCTAGTGGGTTGTTGATGCCCCTGCCAGTGCCCAAGTGGCCATGGACCCATATCTCAATGGATTTTATTTCTGATCTTCCTGTCTTTCAGAGAATGACTGTTATCTGGGTGATTTGTGATAGATTTTCTAAGATGGTCCATCTTGTACCACTCCCAAAGTTGCCATCTTCCTCAGAGTTGGTGCGCTTGTTTTTACAACAGGTGGTTCGGTTGCATGGGATTCCTGAGAACACTGTCGGACAGAGGAGTCCAGTTTGTTTCCAGATTCTGGAAAGCCTTTTGTTCCAATCTGGGAATTCAGTTATCTTTCTCCTCTGCGTTTCATCCTCAGACCAATGGGCAGACTGAGAGAACAAACCATACTTTGGAGTCCTATTTAAGATGTTTTATATCTGCTGATCAGGATGACTGGGTCTCTTTTTTGCCCTTGGCCGAATTCACGCTAAACAATAGAGCTAGTTCTGCCACTTTGATGTCGCCCTTTTTCTGTAACTTGGGCTTCATCCTCAATTTTTTTCAGGTCAAGTGGAATCTTCGTCCTGCCCAGGTGTGGACACTGGTAGAGAGAATGCAGCAGATTTGGGACCAAGTGGTGGATAAGTTGTCACTCTCTCAGGAAAAGGCCCAGCGGTTTTCCAACCGGCATAGGACCATTGGTCCTCGGTTTAAAGTGGGTGATATGGTTTGGTTGTCATCAAAGAATATCTCTATGAAGGTTGCGTCTCCAAAGTTCAAGCCAAGATTTATTGGACCTTATAAGATCTTGGAGATTCTTAATCCTGTTTCTTTTCGATTGGCTCTTCCAGTTCCGTTTAAGATCCATAACGTATTTCACAAATCTCTGTTGAAGAGGTTTGTTGAGCCAGTAGTTCCTGTGGCGGCGCCTCCTGACCCTGTATTGGTTGAAGGCAATGTGGAATATGAGGTAGAGAAAATATTGGATTCTCGTTTGGCTAGACGGAGACTCCAGTACTTGGTCAAATGGAAGGGTTATGGCCAGGAGGATGATTCTTTGGTCTCTGCCTCTGACATTCATGCCAATAGATTGGTTCGTGCTTTTCACCTGGTTCGTGCTTTTCACCGGGCCCATACTGATCGGCCTGGTGGAGTGGATGAGGGTTTGGTGACCCCTCCTCAAGGGGGGAGGTACTGTTGTGAACTCATTTTCTGGTCTGCCATTGGTTTCTGGTGAGGGAGCTGGTTGAGTTGACAGAGGCGTTGTGAGTTATCGTTCCGGGCTCCCTCTGGTGGTGGCAGGAGGTAGTGAAGCTGATCTAATTAACAGAGACCTGGCATCTGATAATGAGGAAGAGGAGTGGACATCTGGAGTCTCAGACTGGATTTAAGACAGCCGACTCCCTATTCCCATGCTGGTGATTTTTTCCTGCCTCCTGAGGTCTTAGTTTCCAGCTCAGTTCCTGCCTTCTCAAAGCTAAGTTGTCTTTGCTAATGTTCACATTTGATTTGGTTTGGTCTATTAAGTTTTTTGTGTGGTCAGCCAGCCCTGAATTTCCACTCTTATGTCACTGTATGTGCCAGTTTGCTTTTTGTCCCTTATTAGATTGGCCTCTTTTTGCTCTGTTCTCAGAATATGCCAGAGTGCTGATATAGTGGGAGAAGTCTAGTGACTTCAAGGTATTTTTTGCTATCAGAAGTGTTGGACATTTTTGCAGGGTTTTTTGGTGTGATTGCAGACAGTATCTTTCCTTTCCTGTCCTTTCTAGCTAGTGTGGGCCCCATCGTTTGCTCAGCCTATTTTCCTACCTATGTTCGTGTTTTCATCTTGTCTCAACGTCAATACATGTGTGGGGGCTGTCTATTCCTTTGGGGTCTGCTCTGTGGCAGTTTTAGATTTCCCCTTTTCTTGCTTTAGGCTTATTTAGTCCTCCGACTGTGACGATGCATCTAGAATCATTGTAGGTATGCTCCATGGCTGCTGTTAGTTGTGTGGTTAGGATCAGGGGTCTGCAATCCATGTAGTTACCAACTTCTCTGGTTTTCTGTGACTTGGCTTGGTCTTGTTTTCCTCCTCAGTGACCCATTCATAACAGGGGCTCCTGCCAGTCCTTTACCGCTTGCAATTTGTCAGGATCCATAGCCAACCCCTGAGCCGAGATGATATAGGCCAGGAACAGCAAGGACTCCTGCTCAAACAGGCACTTCTCCAGCTTGGCAAAGAGAGAATTTGCCCGAAAACGGTCGAAGACTTTGCAGATGTCTCTCCGGTGAGAGGTCAAATCTGGAGAAAAGATGAGGATGTCATCCAGATAGACCACCACCGAGGTAGAGAGCATATCACGAAAGACGTCATTTACGAAGTCCTGGAAAACAGCAGGCGCGTTAGAGAGGCTGAAGGGCAGTACCAGATACTCATAGTGGCCATCCCTGGTATTAAAGGCTGTCTTCCACTCGTCTCCTTCGCGTATGCGAATCAGGTTGTACGCCCCCGTATATCTAATCTAGTAAAGATCCGGGCCCCTCGCAACCTGTCAAACAACTCAGAGATCAAAGGAAGAGGTATTTGTTTTTTACTGTAATGGCGTTAAGACCTCTGTAGTCAATGCAGGGGCGCAACTCTCTACTCTTCTTCTGCACGAAAAAGAACCCTGCACCAGCCGGTGACATCGATTTCATGGTAAACCCTCTTGCCAGGTTCTCCCAGATAAATTGTGACATAGCCTCCGTCTCCGGAAGCGATAAAGGATACACGCGACCTCTAGGAGGTTCCGCACCTAGCAATAGGTCTATCGGACAATCGTAAGGACGGTGCGGCAGAAGCGTCTCCGCTGACTTCTTGGAGAAGACGTCTGCGTACTGCCGGTAGTGACTAGGGAGCGTGGAAAGATCCGCGGGCACCTCCGTGGAGGCTACTTGCACACTGCCCCTCATGCACCTTTCCTCACAGTCCTTGCTCCAAACCAGTATATTCTCTGAAGACCAATCTATATGAGGGGAATGACAATGGAGCCATGGAACTCTGAGAAGCACCTGGTCGATGCCATCTGGCAAAATGAACAGGGACAAAGTCTCGTGGTGAGATGGTGAGATTGAGAGCCCAAGAGGTGCTGTCTGGTGGGTAACCTGATATGGTAAAGACGCACCATTAATCACCCTGATGGTCAAGGGATGGGGCAGTAGCATCAGTGGAATAGCGTGCTTTTGGGCGAATGACGAAGACATGACATTTCCTTCTACCCCGGAATTCACAGTGACCTCAACCTCCCAGGTGGAAGTGCCGCTATCTAACGTCCCCCAAAATACTGGTTTGGGGGAAAAGGGTTTCATATCAGGTAGACCCCCACCTACTACCATGGTACGTGCTCGTTTATTCGAGCGCTGCGGACACCTGTTAGCCGGGTGACCAAACTGTCGACAGTGGTAACAGCGTGTTAATCTTCGCGCCGGACTCGACTTGGAACGGTGTGTGACACCTCCGTGGGTTCAAGAGGTACAGAGAAGGTAGGGGCCAACCTAACCTTCTGTCTGGATTGAGCTCGCTCCAACCCACGCTCAGTATAATGGAGATCAATGCGGGTAGAGATAGCAATCAGCTCCTCCAGAGTTACGGGAACCTCCCTGGTAGCGAAAGCATCTTTGACATGCTCCACCAAACCCCTCCAGATCACAGGGACAAGTGCCTTATCAGGCCACTCCAACTCGGAAGCTAGTGTCCGAAAACAGACAGCATAATGGCTGACCGCGCGGGGTCCCTGTGTTAGCGCTAATAGCTGGAGTGAGGTGTCATGAGTGACCCGTGGTCCCAAAAAGACCTGCTTTAGAGAGGTTAGAAACTGAGCAGCGCTCAGAACCACGGGGTCACCACGCTCCCACAGCGGCGTGGCCCATTCCAACTCCCTGCCCGACAAGAGGGAGATGATAAACCCTACCTTAGCCCGCTTTGTAGGGAATTGCATGGCCAGTAACTCAAGCTGGATAGAGCACTGGCTCACGAAACCACTGCAGGAGGCGCTGTCACCAACGGGAGGTGGGACAATGTCAGCACAGGCGTGAATGTGGGCACACGCGAGACAGCCTCTGCGACTGCCTGAGCAGCAGCCACTGTAGCATTCGCAGTTGAGGTGGAGCTCTCGATAGCTGCCAACCTGCCCTACAGCTGCCAAATGTACTGCCATAGCTGCTGCAGGTCCGCCATTACTAGCCAGACCCTGGCACTGGTATAATGTTAGGGATGGTGGAGCGCACTAAATATAAAATATCGTAAAGTGCATTCGCCGCCCGGGGTCCACCGTGCAGAAGGTGTAAACACTGCTGCTAGATAATGGCAGACATACAATATGGCGGCATGACGCACACGGGTTGAACGTCACCCGGGTGCGCTGAGCGATCTCTGTTTAACACATAGGCATCTCTGTGAATTAACACAAAAGGCTGAGCCTGTTAACGCCACAGGTCTCAGAGAAGTGCACGCACGGTATCTGGTCACAGGAGCTGAACCCTAGGCAGAGGGTCAGTGTCCGTCTAGACCTACTGTGCGTGCGGCGTCGCTACTGCAGGCACCAAGGGGAGCTGCAGACTGCAGCGCGGCAACAGACACTGCCGCTAATCGACAATGCCCGGTAGCAGGTGCACTGTCGGACGCTAGCACTGTTGATGATGCTGCTGTGGCTTTCCACTGGCTGGCGCTGACTCTAAGCCTAAGTCCCTGTACACACTCATAATATCAGAGGGAGGGGATCTTAATGAGTCATTCACAGGTTCATGCATCCATCATCATTCACACAGTAGGCAACTAGAGACTATACTAGCACATGGCCAAGCGGCCATGCAAGCCTTTTATAGCTGGGACCTTCCGGAAGCTTTCAGATCCCTGAGATGGATCAATCAGATCACAAGAAGGACCTGGGCATGTGACTCCCGATCTCCAATGGGAGATTGTCTCGTGAGCATGCCCAGTAGAGCAACTGGAGGACTTAGCCTCTGGACTGGCTCGTTGCCGAGCAGCCTGCGCTGCCATTGCTGGCCCAGAGGTGGCAGCAACAGCGAGACCCACAGAGCTGGTCTGAGCAGAGTCTGAGATGCCGGGATGTGTAGGCTCCAGAGCGGTCGGTGGAGAATGGGAGACCGCTTAATGCAAGGCTCTGGATTCCTGCTGTGCAGCTGCAGGAACCTGACGCCTAACACGTGGCCCTGTACACACGCTGCGCCGCTCACCTCGTACACACACAGCTCCGCTCCGTCCACCTCGTACACATACAGCTCCACTGCGTACACCTCGTCCACACACGGCTCTGCTCCATACACCTCGAACACACTCAGCTCTGCTAAATCCACCCTGTCAAGTTGCGGGCATGCCCAGTAGCACGGCAAGAGGACTTAGCCTCAGGAGCAGTTCCCTGCAGAGCAGGTTGCGCTGCTATTGCTGCACCAGAGGTGGCAGCAACATCCAGGCTGTCAGAGCGAGTCTGAGCAGCAAGCCTGTCTTGCTGTGTTTGCTGCGTAACACCTGGAGCGGTCGAGGAAGAATGGGAGACCGCAGGATGTCTGGCTCTGGACTCCCGCTGTGCAGTGCCAGGAATCTGACGCCTAACATTACCCCCCCAGGGTACCCTCCCCTCTGAGCCTTATTGTGCTTAAAAGCTGTGACCAGGAGCGGCGCATGAATATTCTCCACTGGCTCCCAGGTCTGAGCCTCGGGACCATGACCCTTCCAGTCCACCAAATAGAACATTTTGCCAGGGACAAACCTGCGCCCCATGATGGCGTTAACCTCATACTTGTCAGACGATAAGTCTGATGACCCGGTGGATGGCTCAGAAAACCGGACCATGTGAACTGGTTTGAGGAGGGACACATGAAACACGTCCGACATGGCCAAATGTGGAGGAAGAGCCAGGCGGTAGACCACTGAGCTAAGTCGCTCGAGGACCTTGAACGGTCCAAAGTATCGTGGTGCGAACTTGGGAGACTCGACCTGCAATTTAATGTTCCGGGTGGAGAGCCACACCATGTTGCCAGAGGAGAAGCTTGGCGCGGGTCGCCGGTGCGTGTCGGCGGACGCCCTCATCCTTTCTTTAGATGCCCGGATAGCATCCTGAGTGTGATCCCAAATGTCCCGGGCCTCCACCCTGGAGTCAGTGGAGGACACCGGCATTGGGACAGGGACGCATGGGTGTTGACCATAATTTAGGAGAAAAGGCGTCTGACCAGTGGAATCGGCCACCGCATTATTTAGGGCAAATTCAGCCCAAGGCAGCAAGGATGCCCAGTCATCCTGCCTGGCAGAGACAAAATGTTGTAGATAGGTGACCAAGGTCTGATTGGCCCTTTCGACCAAGCCATTCGTCTCGGGATGGTAGGTGGAGGACAGATTTAGCTCGATGCTGAGTAAGCTGCAGAGCTCCCTCCAAAAACGAGACACAAACTGGGGACCTCGGTCACTTACGATTTTGTCTGGCATACCATGTAAACGGAATACATGCTTAATGAACAGGACGGCTAGACCTCGGGCGGAAGGTAGGCGTGCGAGTGGCACCAGATGTACCATTTTGGAAAAATGGTCGGTAACCACCCAGATGACCGTACTGCCACTGGACTTGGGCAGGCCAACTATAAAGTCCATGCCCACCATTTCCCATGGTCTATCCGCTACTGGCAGGGGAAACAAGAGCCCCGCCAGCCTCTGTCTAGAGGGCCTGTTCCGGGCACACGAGACGCATGCTTTCACGTATGCCTTGACGTCTCAAGCCATATGTGGCCACCAATATGACCTTGCCAGGAGTTCGGTGGTCTGTTTATTACCAAAATGGCCACCTAGCCTGGAGGCTTGTGCCCAGGCCAGAACCTCCGGCCGTAGCTGAGTGGGCACCAAGGTCTTGCCTGACGGTACCGACTCGAGAGCGATAGGATCCACGGTCGTAAAACTCTCCGGAGGGAGAATTAACCGGGGCTCAGCTTCTCCTTCTTCCGCTGAGACCACCGAGCGCGAGAGGGCATCTGCTCAGGTGTTCTTCTCCCCGGAGAGGTAGTGCAGGGTGAAGCAGAAGCGAGAGAAGAAGAGCGACCACCTGGCCTGACGGGAATTCAGGCGTTGGGCCGTCTGAAGATAGACCAGGATTTTGTGGTCCGTGAACACCTGAAAGGGGAACCGGGCTCCCTCCAGGAGATGTCTCCACTCGGAGAAAGCCAATTTCATGGCCAGCAGCTCCCTGTCGCCGATGGAGTAATTTTTCTCCGCCGGTGAAAAGGTCTTAGAATAGAAGAAGCAGGGATGCTTCCGACCTTGAGCATCCTTTTGGTAAAGGACTGCTCCTGCACCGACGGAAGAAGCGTCTACCTCAAGGATAAATGGCTTATCCACATCGGGAGCGCCTGCAAAGTGGGACTTTATGGAGGAAAAAGCCTTAGAAACCTGTTCGGTCCACGCCTTAGGATTAGCTCCTTTTTTCGTGAGAGCAACCAAAGGAGCTACCAGAGTGGAGAAGTGGGGTATGAACTGACGGTAATAATTAACGAACCCCAAAAAGCGCTGCGCCGCTTTAAGAGAATGGGGTTCCTGCCAGTCCATAACCGCTTGCAGTTTGGCCGGATCCATAGCCAACCCCTGGGCCGAGATGACGTAGCCCAGAAATGGCAAGGACTCCTGCTCAAACTGACACTTCTCCAGCTTGGTGAACAGGTAATTCGCCCGCAGGCGGTCGAATACCCTGCAGACATCTTTCCGGTGGGTGGGCAAATCTGGCGAAAAGATGAGGATGTCATCCAGATAGACCACCACCGAGGTAGAAAGCATCTCACGGAAGACGTCGTTGACGAAGTCCTGGAAGACAGCGGGCGCATTACAAAGGACGAAGGGCATGACCAGATATTCATAATGGCCATCCCGAGTATTAAAAGCTGTCTTCCATTTGTCTCCCTCGCGAATACGGATCAGGTTGTATGCCCCTCGTAGGTCTATCTTTGTGAATAGCCGCACCCCACGCAACCTGTCGAACAACTCGGAGATCAACGGGAGAGGGTACTTATTCTTTACCGTGATGGCATTGAGACCCCGGTAGTCGATACAGGGGCGTAACTCTCCGCTCTTCTTCTGAACGAAGAAGAAGCCTGCCCCAGCCGGTGACACCGACTTCCTGATAAAGCCCCGTGCCAGGTTCTCCCGGATATATTGGGACATTGCCTCTCTCTCCGGAAGAGAAAATGGGTAGACACAACCTCGAGGAGGTTCTGTGCCCGGCAGGAGGTCAATCGGGCAATCATAGGGACGGTGTGGCGGGAGTGTCTCCGCAGACTTCTTAGAGAAGACGTTCCGCATACTGATGGTAAGGTTCAGGAAGCGTGGAGAGATCTGTGGGCAGCTCTGTAGACGCTACCTGAAGACTGTCCCTTAGACACCTTCCCTCGCAGTCCTTGCTCCAGCCCAGTATTCTCCCCGACGTCCAATCAATGTGAGGGGAGTGACAACGAAGCCAGGGAACCCCGAGGAGTACCTGATCGATGCCATGAGGCATAATAAGCAAGGACAGGGTCTCCCGATGTGAGGGGGACATGGCGAGACCGAGTGGGACCGTCTGATGGGTCACTTGAGACGGCAATGGTGCCCCATCCACCACCCTGATGGTCAGAGGTTGTGGGAGTAATACCAGGGGAATAGAGTGACTCTGGGCAAAACTCGAGGACATAAAGTTCCCCTCAGCCCCGGAGTCCAGAGTAACCTCTGCCTCCCAGGTGGAGGAACCATTATCCAGAGTACCCCGGAATACCGGCTTAGGCGAAAAGGGCTCCATCTGGGACTGGCCACCGCCTACAACCATGGAACGGGGTCGTCCCTTTGGCCGCTGAGGACATGTGCCAGCCGAGTGGCCAAAGTGTCGGCAGTGATAACAGCGCACAGAGCCCCGCACCTGGCGTGGCTTCGTACCGGTGCGAGATACCTCCATGGGCTCGATGGAGGGAGGCTCCTGAGTGGAATGGCTCAGCGGATCGGTAAAGGTGGGAGCCAGATTAATCTTACGTCTGGATTGAGTCCTCTCCAGCCCGCGCTCCGTGAACCGGAGATCAATACGGGTGGAGACGGAGATCAATTCCTCCAGAGTTGTGGGAATATCTCGGGTGGCTGGAGCATCCTTGACGTGCTCAGCTAGGCTTCTCCAGAACACTGGGACTAACACTTTGTCCGGCCACTCCAGTTCGGAAGCCAATGTCCGAAACCGGACAGCATAATGGCTAACCGAGAGTGACCCTTGTGTTAACGATAACAGTTGGAGAGCCGTATCGTGCATGACCCGTGGTCCCAAGAAGACCTGCTTCAGAGCCGCAAGGAACTGAGCAGGCCCCTGAACCACGGGATCATCACGTTCCCACAACGGTGTGGCCCACTGCAATGCCCGGCCAGCTAACAAGGAGACAATAAAGCCCACCTTGGCTCGCTCTGTAGGAAATCGTGCAGCCAGCAACTCCAGGTGAATGGAGCACTGACTGACGAATCCCCTACAGGTGGCGCTTTCACCCGAAAACTTATAGGGGAGCGGGAGGGAAGAGATTGTTGGTGAGGGCAAAAGTGTGGGCACACGTGAGACGGCCTCAGCGACCGTCTGAGCGGCAGCTAGCGCAGCATTCGCAGCTGAGTTGGTGCTCTCGATAGCCGCCAACCTGCTCTCCAGCTGCCGAATGTAGCGCTGCAGCTGCTGCACGTCTGCCATTGTCAGCCAGACCCTGGCGCTAGTGTAATATTAGGAAGGCGGAACGCACCAAATATAAAATAACAGGAGGTGCGTTCGCCGCCCGGAGTCCACCGTGCGGTAGGTGACAAGACCGCTGCTGAACAATGGCAGATGCACCTAATCAATGAGGTACTGCGCTCGGGTTAACGTCACCCGAACGCTAAGGACGGCTCTGTTCTGGCACAGAGTCGCAAGAGGCAATGTGATGCCGAGACGCGGCTCTGTTAATGTCACAGAAGCCTGCGTGTGGCGTCGCAACAGCGACCAAGAGTAGCTGCGGTTAGTGCAGCACAGCGGCAAGTAAAGCCACAGACGTCGGCGCTGAGATACGGGCGCCGACGGACGCTAGTGTAGGCGAGGATCACGTGGCATGCAACTTGCCACAAGCTGAGACTGACTATCCAACTCTCTGTCACTATCCGAGGGAAGGTGTTTCATAATGCGTCAGTCACCAGTCCACACATCCGTCACCATACACACACAGCATAATATGCTACACCAGCGCATCGCCGAGCCGCCATACAGGCTTTTTATAGCGATGCGCTTCCGGGACCTTCCATTAGCTTGGGAAGGACCAATCAGATCCAACATAGGACCTGAGCATGTGACCCCTGCTCTCCAGTGAGTGGTCAAGTTGCGGGCATGTCCAGTAGCATGGCACGAGGACTTAGCCTCAGGAGCAGTTCCCTGCAGACCAGGTTGCGCTGCTATTGCTGCACCAGAGGTGGCAGAATCATCCAGGCTGTCAGAGCGAGTCTGAGCAGCAAGCCTGGCTCGCTGTGTTTGCTGAGCAACACCTGGAGCGGGCGAGGAAGAATGGGAGACCGCAGGATGTCTGGCTCTGGACTCTCGCTGTGCAGTGCCAGGAATCCGACGCCTAACAAACAGTGCTGCCTAGCCCACAGTATAAGAAACAGTTGGCTGTAGGCTTTTCCTCCTTGTCTATCAGCGAAAGCTCGTCCACAGAGCGCAGTCGAACGAGCACTAAATCCGCAGCTGGCAGTGTTGCACACGAGGTGTCCCACTATCGAACAGCTAGAGGTAAGCGTCAGCAGGCTGTGTTAAAGATGATGTCTTTGGGCGACAACAGACACACCGTGGAGGTACTGGCCGACTATTTGCTGTTAGGCGTTGGATTTCTGCCTTTACTCTGCAGGGATCCAGACCCTCACATTCTGCAGTCTCCTGCTGTTTATCTACTGCAGAGGAGATTGCCTTGCAGCAAAGTCCTACTGTCCTCCTACTGAGCATGCTCATGGAACGATCTCCCATTGGAGATCAGGAGTCATGTGCTCAGGTCCTGCTCCAGATCTCATTGGTCCATCTCAGAGATCTGGAAGCTTGCAGAAGGTCCCAGCTGCTATAAAAGGCGCGCATGGCTGTTCCGCCATGCGCTAGTATAGATATACTTGCTGCTGTGTGTATGAGGATGGATGTATGATTCTGGTGAATGACTCATTATAAAACCCCTTCTCTCTGATATTACGCATATGGTTAGGGACTGAGTTTAGAATCAGCGCCAGCGCTCCTCTGCTGCAACATCCACAGCTGCTAGCGTCCGACATTACGCTTGCGTCATAGCTTTGTCGTTTGGCGGCAGTGTCCACGCCGCGCTGCAGTAGCAGCCCTCCTTAGCGTCCACAGCTGCGACGCCGCACACACGGTAGGTCTAGATGGACGTAGTGCCGCTGTCTTGGGCTACTCCTGTGACCTGATACCGTGTGTATATTTATACTGAGTACTGTGACCTCTACAGGCTCAATCTTTGTATTTGTGTTTATTTGGCATCTCTGTGACTTAACAGAGATTGCTCTGCGCACCTGGGTGACATTTAACCCTGTGCGCATTACCGCCATATTGCTCCTGCCACCACCTAGCAGCGGTTATATCACCTAATGCACGGTGGACCCCGAGCGGCAAACGCACTTTATTATTATTTTTATTTAGTGCGTTCCGCCGTTCCTAACACTTGCAGCAACAAACAAGGTCATGGCTAGGCAGTCTACATCTTGAGGCAGGCAAGGTAGTCAGTGATAACGGCCGTAATTTTGTGGCAGCCATAGCCCGTGCAAAACTCACACACATACCTTGCCTGGCTCACACTTTGAACCTGGTGGTTCAGTGCTTCCTTAATAATTATCCGGAGTTAACATCCCTGCTCCATAAGGTGCGAAGACTGTGCTCGCACATCCGTCGCTCGGCTGTACACTCCAGTCGTATGCAGACGCTGCAGCGATTGCTCCACCTCCCCAAGCACCGCCTAATCATAGATGTTGCAACAAGGTGGAACTCCACCCTGCACATGGTTGAGAGGCTGTGTGAACAGAGGCAGGCTGAAATGCATTTGTGGGAGGATACACGGGCAGGCAGTTTGAGGGAAGTCATGGAATTGTGGGGTGTGCAGTGGTCAAAGCTGAAAGACCTCTGTAAAGTCCTTCATTGTTTTGAGGAATGCACATGGCTGGTAAGTGCAGACGACGCCATCATAAGCATGAGCATCCCACTTATGCGTCTGCTCATGCAAAGTTTGATGCACATTAAGGATCAGGCGTCTGCAGTGGAGGAGGAGGTGGAGGGAAGCCTTGTCTGGTCAGGGAACTGTCCTGGACGAGGTGGAGGAAGAAGAGGAAGAGGAGGAGGATGAGGGGGATCATTATTGTAGGCAGGAGGATGCTTCTCAGGGGGCAAGAGAAAATGTTGGCGTTCGAAGGTCAGGGACAGTGTTTTTGCGTGACTGTAGGGATGTGAATTTGCCAGAAACTGCTCCTTCACCCACCACGGGCAGTGCATCATTGACACCTGGAACATTGGCCCACATGTGCGATTATGCCTTGTAGATCCTAAAAAGGGACCCCCGCATTGCCAAAATGATGAGGGATGACGACTACTGGCTTGCCAGCATTCTTGATCCACGCTGCAAAGGCAAATTACACAACATCATGCCACAGGAGAACCTAGAGATAACATTGGCAAACAAACAAGCAACTCTGGTAAACCGTTTGTTTGAGGCTTTCCCAGCACAGAGCAGCGGTGCTGGTTCTCCCACGAGCCGTAGTGGGCACAATGGAAGAGGTGTTCGTGGTGCACACATCCGAACTGACGTTAGAGACAGGGGTTTAATGACCATGTTGTGGAGGAATGATTTCTCAACTACCGCTCACACGACTGCTAATACAGCATCGATTAAAAGTGACAGGAGGCAGCAGTTGTCAACTATGGTTACAAACTACTTTTCCTCCTAAATCGATGTTCTCCCTCACAGGTCATTCCCCTTTGACTATTGGGCCTCTAAACTGGACGCCAGGCCTGAATTGGCGCAATATGCCATACTGGAGCTCACTTGCCCTGCTGCTAGTGTGTTATCTGAAAGAGTCTTCAGTGCTGCTGGATCAATCCTGACAGAAAAAAGGACCCATCTGTAGACCCAAAATGTTGATGATCTAACCTTCATTAAAATGAACCATGCATGGGTTTCAAAGGATTTTGTCCCACCTTACCCTAATGAAACATAGGTTACCAGAAAATGCCTCGGTTTTTTCCTCCTCTTCCTCGGACTTGCCCAATTATGCCCTTTGCAGCAGCTGAATGTCCAGCCAACACATCTACATATGCCAATTTTTAAACCTCCATAACTGGGCTGCCCACCCTTCCCCCAACGGCTGGGGTCAACATCTGGCACACCTGGGCAAGTGCCGTTGCTCTGAACAGGTGGATGGGCCTACTGAAGGCCAACGGCAATGGCACAGGGCCCCTCATAGTACAATACTGTGTCTCAGATGGTGGGAGGGCCCATTCGCCGTCAGACACACCAGCGTACTATGAGGGGCCCTATGCCAGTACCGTCGACCACGATTGTGCCCCCCCGCTTGGTCATGGCCATAGCACTTAAAAGTTGCAATACTTACCTCTCTCTGCTCCACCGCTGTGTAGTCTGGGCAGTTAAATCCTTCACAGGGACGGTCACTAGAAATTTGGTGTATTGATCAATGATGGTTAAGATGTAGCTATGGCCTCTCCTGCTGGCCTCTACTATCAGATGATCAATGGCTACCATTTGAAATGGATGTCAACTTACAAGAGGATGCAGTGGTGGTTTATGATCACCTTTCACAGTTGTGATAGTCACAGACATGGGACATTCCTGCCACCATTTTTCAATGTCTCCTCTCATGCCAATCCAATAGAATCGCCTACGGCCTGTTGTTTCTGTCTTTTGCACTCCAAAATGACCAGACACATCATGATAGGCAGTGAGGACCATGGATACATCTCTCCCTGTGATCACAATTTGATGGAGACGAGTAACGGTGATGTGATCCACGCTACTGCGATAAAGCAATCCTTTCTTCACAAAGAACCTTTTCGCTTTCTCCACAGACACAGTGATTGAGGGTCTGCATCGCCTCTGCAACATGTACCGGGAGGTTTTCCCGCAATGAGTAATTCCAAAATTTCTGCTAACACACGACTTTGCATCTATACTTGTATCGATGTAGTTTCCAGTTGCGGAGATTCTTGACTGGCTTACTGAGATTGAAATATATACGAACATTTAAAAGTACCACAACACTGTATACTGATGTACGCTATGAATACCTTTCCCTACTTTTTAATTCTGGTGTAATACATAGTGAGCCTGTTAGGCGTCGGATTTCCGGCACTGCACAGCGGGAATCCTGAGCCTTGCCTCCGACGGTCTCCCATTGCTCGCCAGCCGCAGAGGAGCTTGCTCAGCAAACTCATCGGTCCCGGCGCTCTGTCCAGACCTAGCTCCGTGGGTTTGCTTGCTGCTGCTGCCACCCCTGGTTCAGCTTTGGCAATGCATGCTGCTCAGCAGCAAGTTCCTCCAGGGACTAAGTCCTCATGTCGGGCCACTGAGCATGCCTGTGGAGTGATCTCCCATTGGAGATCAAAGGTCATGTGCTCAGGTCCTGCTCGTGTTCGGATTGGCCCATCCGAGAAGCAAGGAGGATCACGGACGCCTGCGGCTATAAAAGGTTCGCATGGCCGCTCGGCCATGCGCTAAGATAGACTCAAATAGTTTGGTGTGTATGATGATGGATGCATGTATCTGGTGTCTGACTCATTATGAAACCCCTACCCTTTGATACGTCTGTTGTTAGGGTTTAGGGACTGAGTCAGCGCCTGCTAGTGGCTAGCCTGTAGGCCACAGTGCATACCGGCTGTCTGCACACTTGCACACGCCATTTATGTGACCCCTGTTGGTATCGCAGTCGCGGTGCCGGTCGCTAGCGGTCTAGAGGGACTTCAGTCCTGCTGTCTAAGGGCTGAGTTCTGTGACGTTACGCTAGCGTTTACTCTGCCGAGCTCTGTGAGCGAAAACAGGCTACGGCATCTATTATTTGCGGTAGTGCGGCTCTAAGTCATAAGAGTTCGCCTCGGTACACCTTGGGTGAGGTTAACCCCGTGTGTGCCGTTATTTCACCGCCATATCGCGTCCGCCATTACCGAGCAGCAGTTAACACCTCTGCACGGTGGACCCCGGGCTGCGAACGCACCTAAACACCATCTTATTATTTGGTGTGTTCCGCCAGCCCTTAACATTATCTTAGCGCCAGGGTCTGGCCGATAATGGCGGATGAACAACGACTGCATAGGTACATCCAGCAGCTGGAGGGTAGGTTGGCAGCGCTAGAGCGTTCCACCTCAGCTGCGGATGTTACCTCGGTCGCGGTTCAGGCAGCTACAGAGGCTGTCGCTCGTGTCTCCACGGCCAGTCCTGCCCCGACCTTGTCCCGCCTCCCGCTGCCCGAGAAGTTCTCAGGGAATAGTGCTTCATGTAGGGGTTTCATGATTCAGTGCTCCATTCACCTAGAGCTGCTGGCTACACGATTTCCCTCTGAGCGGGCCAAGGTGGGATTTATCATCTCCCTCCTGTCGGGCAGGGCCTTGGAATGGGCCACTCCACTGTGGGAGCGTGGGGATCCCCTGGTACAGAGTGCCACCCACTTCTTGGTCGCTCTGAAACAGGTGTTCCTGGGACCTCAGGTCACACATGATACGGCACTCCAGTTGCTGGCGCTAACCCAGGGTTCGTCTTTGGTCAGCCAGTATGCCATCCTCTTCAGAACTCTGGCCTCTGAGCTGGAGTGGCCAGATAAGGTGCTCATACCCATATTCTGGAGAGGCCTGGCTGATCATATCAAGTACGCCCTGGCCACCAGGGAGGTGCCCACCACCCTAGAGGAGCATATTACAGTCTCCACCCGGATTTACGTTCTCTTCACTGAGCGAGGGTTGGAGCGCTCCAGGTCCCGCCAACGCTATAAGTTGGCTCCAAATTTTGCCAGACCGCTGGAACCCCTCGGCCCGCCGCCTGAGCCTCCAGAGGCCATGGAGGTGTCCCGCACAGGGTCCAGGGCCCGGTCCGTGCGGGTACCCCCAGTCTGCCTCCGTTGTCGGCAGACTGGGCACCACGCTAACCAGTGCCCACAGCGGCCGGGAAACGCCCCCGTCTAGTGGTTATCGGAGGGGGCCTACTAGACACAGCTAATTTCTCCTCCAAGCTCCTGTTTAAAGGGGCGTTAGAGTTTGAGTCTTCCACTCTGATGGTGGAGGTTTGCGTGGACTCTGGGGCGGAGGGCAACTTTATGTCATCTGCCTTCGCTCAACAACACGCAGTTCCTCTGGTCTTGCTACCTCAGCCAGTCACCATTAGGGTGGTGAATGGGGCGACACTCCCGTCCCAAATCACCCACCAGACGGCTCCACTGAGACTCTCACTGTCTCCGTCTCATCAGGAGATGCTGTCTATCCTTGTGATGCCAGAAGGTATCGACCAGGTCCTCCTAGGGGTTCCCTGGTTACGGGCCCACTCTCCCCACATAGACTGGTCCTCGGGGAAAATCCTCGCTTGGAGTAAGTCCTGCGAGGGTAGGTGTCTGAGGGACTGCATTCAGGTCGCTACTTCTGAGGTTCCTGCAGATCTCTCCTCGCTTCCCAAGCCATATCGGCAGTATGCAGATGTTTTCTCCAAGAAGGCGGCGGAGATCCTTCCACCGCACCGCCCTTACGACTGTCCTATTGACCTCTTGCCCGGCGCTGAGCCTCCTCGGGGTCGAGTATACCCCCTATCTCTCCCAGAGACAGAGGCCATGTCGCAGTATATCAGGGAGAATCTCTCAAGGGGATTCATTAGGAAGTCGGTGTCCCCGGCAGGAGCGGGATTCTTCTTTGTCCAAAAGAAGAATGGGGAATTACGTCCGTGCATCGATTACAGGGGACTTAACACCATAACCGTTAAGAACAAGTATCCTCTGCCCCTGATATCGGAACTATTTGATAGGCTACGGGGAGCGAGAGTGTTTACTAAGCTTGATCTGCGGGGAGCCTATAACCTGATTCGCATCCGTGATGGGGACGAATGGAAGACGGCATTTAACACCAGAGATGGGCACTATGAATATCTGGTGATGCCCTTCGGGCTATGTAACGCCCCAGCCGTCTTCCAAGATTTTGTGAACGATATCTTCTGGGATATGCTTGCCACCTCGGTAGTAGTCTATCTGGATGATATTCTTATTTTTTCTCCAGATATTGACTCCCACCGGAGAGATGTTCGCAAAGTTTTCGATCTCCTGCGGGCCAATTCCCTCTGTGCCAAATTGGAGAAATGTGTGTTTGAGCAGGAGTCCTTGCCTTTCCTGGGTTACATCATCTCAGCCCAGGGTTTGGCCATGGATCCTGCCAAGCTACAGGCGGTGATGGATTGGCAGGAACCCCATTCTCTCAAAGCGGTGCAGCGCTTTATGGGGTTCATAAATTACTATCGCCAATTCATTCCCCATTTCTCAACTTTGGTTGCACCCGTGGTAGCCCTCACCAAGAAGGGTGCGAACCCCAAACTGTGGTCGGAGACTGTCTCCAAGGCTTTCGCCTCCATTAAGTCCCATTTTGCTAGCGCTCCCATTCTACATCGCCCTGATGTAGATAAGCCATTCATTCTAGAAGTGGATGCCTCCTCCGTCGGTGCTGGGGTGGTCCTTTTCCAGAAGGACTCGCAAGGTCGGAAGCACCCATGCTTCTTCTTCTCCAAGACCTTCACACCGGCGGAGAGGAATTATTCCATCGGGGACAGGGAGTTGCTAGCAATGAAGCTGGCCTTCTCAGAATGGAGACATCTCCTGGAGGGGGCTCGCCATCCTTTCCAGGTGTTCACCGATCACAAGAATTTGGTCTATTTGCAGACGGCTCAGCGGCTGAATTCTCGTCAGGCCAGATGGTCCTTGTTCTTCTCCCGGTTCCATTTCACACTACATTTTCTCTCCGGGGAGAAGAACGTCAGAGCCGATGCTCTTTCTCGCTCTGTGGTGTCATCATCAGAGGAGGAGGAGCCTCGACTGATAGTCCCATCGGAGAGCCTGAGGACCGTGGCTCCGATGGTCTTGAGTCTGTACCTCCGGGCAAGACTTTTGTTGCTGTCCATCTGCGACCGGAGGTCCTCTCGTGGGCTCATTCGTCCAGAGTGGGAGGTCATTTCGGGATCAAACGGACCACTGAACTACTGGCGAGGACGTACTGGTGGCCGCATATGGCCCGTGACGTCAAGGACTATATTCAGGCGTGCGTCTCTTGTGCCCAGAATCAGCCCTCTCGGCAGCGGCCCGCTGGGTTACTCTATCCTCTGCCGGTTGCGGACAGGCCCTGGGAGATGGTTGGTATGGACTTTGTGGTGGGTCTGCCCAAGTCCAGTGGCAGCACCGTCATCTGGGTGATCACCGATCATTTCTCCAAGATGGTGCACCTAGTACCACTCTCTCAGCTACCGTCGGCACGAGGCCTAGCAGCATTGTTCATTAAACATTTTTTCCGCCTACACGGCATGCCGGATAAGATTGTCAGCGACTGGGGTCCCCAGTTTGCTTCTCGGTTCTGGAGAGAGCTCTGTTCTCTGCTCAGCATTGAGCTAAATCTCTCTTTGGCCTATCATCCCGAGACGAATGGGTTCGTGGAGAGAGCCAACCAGACCCTGGTGACATATCTGCGACATTTTGTCTCGGCTAGGCAGGATGATTGGGCATCATTACTGCCGTGGGCGGAGTTCGCCTTGAACAACGCGGTAGCCGATTCCACCGGTCAGACCCCATTTCTCTTAAATTACGGTCAGCATCCGCGCGTCCCCGTGCCCATGCCCGTGTCATCCACCGACTCTAGGGTGGCAGACTGGGCGGTGGAAGCACGTGACATTTGGGACCGCACGCAGGATGCTATCCGGGTCTCCAAGGAGAGAATGAGGTCCTCCGCTGATACCCGCCGGCGCCCTGCTCTGACCTTTGCCCCTGGCGACTTAGTGTGGCTCTCTGCCCGTAACATCAGGCTGCGGGTGGAATCCGCTAAGTTCGCACCACGCTACATCGGTCCTTTCAAGGTCCTCGAGCAGATTAATCCTGTGGTCTACCGTCAAGCCCTTCCACCACACTTGGCTATCTCGGACACGTTTCATGTGTCTCTCCTCAAGCCAGTTCACATGTCCCGGTTTTCTGAGCCAGCTGCCAGAACATCAGATCTGTCGTCTGACGAGTTTGAGGTCAATGCCATCGTGGGATGCAAGGTGATGCGGGGCAAAAAGTTTTACTTGGTGGATTGGAGGGGTCATGGTCCAGAGGCCCGGACCTGGGAGCCGGTGGAGAATATCCACGCTCCTCTTCTCATTGCAGAGTTTGAGCGGAGCGAGGCTCAGAGAGGAGGGGGCCCTAGGAGGGGAGGTAATGTTAGGCGTCGGATTTCCGGCGCTGCACAGCGGGAATCCCGAGCCTTGCCTCCGACGGTCTCCCATTCCTCCCCAGCCGCAGAGGAGCTTGCTCAGCAAACTCGTCGGTCCCGGCGCTCTGTCCAGACCAGCTCTGTGGGTTTGCTTGCTGCTGCTGCTGCCACCCCTGGTTCAGCTTTGGCAATGCATGCTGCTCAGCAGCAAGTTCCTCCAGGGACTAAGTCCTCATGTCGGGCCACTGAGCATGCCTGTGGAGTGATCTCCCATTGGAGATCAAAGGTCATGTGCTCAGGTTCTGCTCGTGTTCGGATTGGCCCATCCGAGAAGCAAGGAGGATCACAGACGCCTGCGGCTATAAAAGGTTTGCATGGCCGCTCGGCCATGCGCTAAGATAGACTCAAATAGTTTGGTGTGTATGATGATGGATGCATGTATCTGGTGTCTGACTCATTATGAAACCCCTACCCTTTGATACGTCTGTTGTTAGGGTTTAGGGACTGAGTCAGCGCCTGCTAGTGGCTAGCCTGTAGGCCACAGTGCATACCGGCCGTCTGCACACTTGCACACGCCATTTATGTGACCCCTGTTGGTATCGCAGTCGCGGTGCCGGGCGCTAGCGGTCTAGAGGGACTTCAGTCCTGCTGTCTAAGGGCTGAGTTCTGTGACGTTACGCTAGCGCTTACTCTGCCGAGCTCTGTGAGCGAAAACAGGCTACGGCATCTATTATTTGCGGTAGTGCAGCTCTAAGTCATAAGAGTTCGCCTCGGTACACCTTGGGTGAGGTTAACCCCGTGTGTGCCGTTATTTCACCGCCATATCGCGTCCGCCATTACCGAGCAGCAGTTAACACCTCTGCACGGTGGACCCCGGGCTGCGAACGCACCTAAACACCATCTTATTATTTGGTGTGTTCCGCCAGCCCTTAACAGAGTGTCTGTGTCTGATTTAGGAAGCATAGATGGAAATTTAACCCTTGACTGGACACACCTGGTATGTGCTGATACAGTACCTTGTTTCAAAAATTTGTATTAAGGTATCATCTGTAGGATAATCAACTGTGGGGGGGGGACCTCTTCTTGCCACAGACAAACACGACACTGAGACAGAGTTTGCATTGAACAGGTCCATTTTTAATGCCCATCCTTCTGCCGACAACAGCAACTCACCACAGCCGTTTCACATTTCTCTGTACACAGGCTCCGGTACCTTCACTTCCTTTGTAACTATAATCGTTGCGTCCTCTGTGGCTCTTCCACTGTGGCTGGCCTAGGCCCAACCACCACAGCGCTGCACCAGTCTGAGCATACCATCCGTATGATAGCCCCAGGCCATCTGCGTCTGCGGCTACCGTCCTCTGGCCCATCACCCTGTGACCGCCTCAACTGTCAGTCCTCTCTGGAGCCTTTCCACTGTCTCTATTTCCTCAGCAGAACTTCCTCTTTACTATATTCCCTTCGCTGACTGACTTTCCAGAACCTTCACTCAGCCTTTTATACTTCCAGTTCTGGTAACTCCGCCCACCATCACCTAACAGTTTCTCTGACCAATGGCAGTTATTCAGTCCCACTCCTACACTCTCCACTGCCTTCCAATGGGCAAGCTAAAACACTGCACCCTTTCTCTTTATCTTAGCGGTTTCACACCTACACTGCGCTACACCTCTGCTTCTCACTACAGGCTGGTGTGTCTGTCAGTCCACCTTCCCTACATCATCCATAGTGAGTGGGCGTGTGTGGGTTATGCCTTCTACATATATACGGTGAATCGGAGAAACAAGTTTTTACACTATACTCGATACAGCTTGTATCTTGTTATACAGTACCTTTCTTCGACATTTAGCATTACGGTCCAATCCATACTGTGTAAGTGTCTGAGAGTGACTACGGGACTATTTATACGGAAATTTCAATTGTCCCCGAAAAAATATATACTTGCTATCTTGTTATCCAGGAACTTTTTTACAAAAATTTTTATTATGGTCAAAATCAAACTGAGTGAGCATCTGAGGGCGACTACGGAAATATATACCGATATTTTCAACTTGGCCAACACTGTATACAGCAGAACACTTCTGATACAGTAACCTTTTTAGCTATTTAGATTCTGGTGTAATCCATAATGAGCCTGTAAACGTCTGTCTGTTACTCCGGCAATATATTTGGAACTTTAAGATTACCCCAACACTGTATACAGCTGTACACTTGTGTTACATAACCCATTTACTGCTTTTCATATTCTTGTGTAATCCATACTGGGCCTGAGAGTGTTTGTGTCTGCCTCCTGAAATGTATACGGAGAATCAGAATGTTTACACTATGCTATATATACCTTTTATCTGGTGATACTGTACCCTTTTTCAACTTGTTATTTTATTGGGTAATCCATACTGAGCCTGTGAGCATCTCTGTATGCCTCATGAAA
Source organism: Dendrobates tinctorius (assembly GCF_039654945.1). NCBI lineage: Eukaryota > Metazoa > Chordata > Amphibia > Anura > Dendrobatidae > Dendrobates > Dendrobates tinctorius. Next base: position 35,324,083 of record NW_027361711.1, read on the forward strand.
TACATACAGAGATTTACTGTTATCCATAGACTGTATAGAGCTGTACGCTTCTGATACAGTACCATATACAGTATCTGCTGGTATTTTGGGTCCATTTTCAAAAGCATGAGGAAGTATGGTGGAAGATGACGTGGATGTCGGCGTGGAGGGCCACCTGGTACTGATGGTGGTTGTGGTGCATCTGCTGGTAGTGCCAAAAACACAATATCAGCTAAGGTAGGAGGTGTTGAGCCAGCGTCATGGTGTAGCTCTGGAAGGCCTGTAAAGCTCCCTTTTCTGGGAGTAGGTAGACTGCTTTTAAAGCCGGAGTATCAGGAACTGTTTGTGGCTTACATTGCTGAAACAGCCTCCAGCTCTATCGCCTCCTATTCTGAAGTTGTAAAAATTGCAAGCACTGAGTCGTAACTGCAGGCTTCTGGTCAGGAGCAACCCCTTTCCTTGTGTCCTTCACCCACACCAAAAGTGAAGGATGTCGAAGCACACACCTCAGATTACTCCATGGAGCTCTTTTCACATACCATGCCTGGGTTAATTAAAAATAGGGCCCATCATGTACTGGAGCAATGTCAATGGGGCAGATCACACACTGGAGCAGCATCTAAGGGGCACATTATACACTGGAGCATAACAAATGTGGCCCATTATATATGGAGCATTATTAGAGCCCATCATACACTGGAGCATCATCCATGAGGCCCATCATGTACTGGAGCAATGTAATTGGGGCAGATCACACACTGGAGCAGCATCTAAGGGGCACATTATACACTGGAGCATAACAAATGTGTCCCATTATATATGGAGCATTATTAGAGCCCACCAGACACTGGAGCATCATCCATGAATCCATGAGGCCCATCATGTACTGGAGCAATGTAAATGGGGCTGATCAGACACTGGAGCAACATCTAAGGGGCACATTATACACTGGAGCATTACAAATGGGGCCCATTATATATGGAGCATTATGTGGAGCTCATCAGATACTGTATGGAACATTATATGTGACTAATTATTTGGTATGGAGAAATATATGGGGCTCATTATTCTGTATGGCGCACAATGTGGTGGCCATAATACTGTATGGAGTAATATACTGTCCTGTTTTTGAGCTATTGTACAATTTAAAATAGATCAGTCATGTCATGTAAGCAGTGAAGTATGTGTCATTGTACTATACCTATATTTCTGTGGCGTATCGGAGCATCATGAGTTGTGGTATGTGTTAAAGGGGCGCACTGACACTCTTTGGCCCAGGGCACACGAAAACCTGGAGCCAGCCCTACCCCCCCACAACTTTAGCCAAATAACCCCCAGTTTTCAATGCGTAACTATTATTAGGAAGTAAATTATGGTTGACAAGCTTCAGTTATAAGAATTGATGTTTTTGGCATTGAAATGGGCACTGTAGGTGTGTTTCCTGTCCTCCACTACCTGCCGACTTTTCTTCCCCATTGACTTGCATTGGGTTTCGTGCTTCAGTCTGTCTCCGACTTTTCCCTATAGTCGGCCGATTTTGTTCGACCCGACTTTTGCTAAAGTCGGGTTTCATGAAACCTGACTCGACCCGAAAAAAGGCAAAGTTGCTCATCTCTAATCAGGACAATTGTGCAGTTAACAATTAATGCTGCATTTCACTGGGTCTCTTACTATAGGTTATGGTGCACATTGCAAGCACCTTTATACCTCACCACTTTCCCCTGATGAACTTTTAAAATGTAGAGGAGGGAAACACATCAGGCCTTGGCTCTTAAACACATCAGGCCTTGGCTCTTATGCAGTGCACAGATAAATATATACCTTATTTACTATATTAATGTCACTGTCCATCAACTGATATTAAGGGATATAATTTCCTATAAGACTTTATATGGCTATTGTGCGATAGAGGGATTTTTCATCACTATTCCTTTTTATGACTTTCAAATTGAGCATGGTTAAGATTGTGGTATCTTGGGTATCGTGAGATATTGCTTCAGGGCATTCCTGTTTTAAGAATCATAATTTGCAAAATGTATACGTACTTGGTTAAGTATATGTTTAGGTGCTCAATTTAGTATTAGGTTCATAAAGGGACCACTAGGGTCAGTCCCTTTTGAGCGGGTGCCCCATATCGTCTACATTAGGGTGCCAACCTCTGCTTGCGAATAGGTAGTGGTTAAAATAGGGCTTCATTAGGGACTATAGAGCCCATTCCCTAACCCGATGACTTCAATAATTATATACATATGTTTATTCATGTTGTCTATTTATTCCTAATATTTTAACGAGTATTAAAATAAAGTGTTTTCATTTTTTTTCTAAGTTTGTTTACTTAATAAGTACCCTTCGGTTATCCATTTTTGTTTGGTTTGCAGAGGAGGATAAGCAGAGATATTAAATTTTAGGTTTAATGTACTGTATATGCAAATTGCCTCTTCAGAAAGAAAGAGGACTTTTACTCTACAGCGCCACCTATTGGTAGTAGCGATCCTACAAGTCACAATCAACCCTTTAACGAGTCTTGCAATATGACTTAGGATACAAGCCAAATCAGAATCTCAATTTGCAGACACGTGTTTCGAGCTATTGAGATTCTGATTTGGCTTGTATCCTAAGTCATATTGCAAGACTCGTTAAAGGGTTGATTGTGACTTGTAGGATCGCTACTACCAATAGGTGGCGCTGTAGAGTAAAAGTCCTCTTTCTTTCTGAAGAGGCAATTTGCATATTATTTTCCCAGAGGAGCATTGCACGGCGAATAAGCCTCCTTACCTTGACAAGCCACAGCTGGCATGTCACTCTCCGCAAGGAGAAACCTTACCTCTTAGACCTAGGTTTAATGTAGAAAGATCGGCAGTATTTATAAAAAACGATGAACAAAATGGGAACAAAAATACAATATATACAATTACATAAAGTAAAATGGAATAACGAAAGAACCTTAGTAAACACTGGTCACAAACACGTATCAGAGCTTAGTGAAAAGAAGTACTTTGGATGAGAAAAATAGACAGACCCTCCATAGTGCACTATGTCTTCTAGGATGATCATGCCAATAGCATTTGCTTGTCTCAAAGATTAAGCCATGCACATGTAAATATACATTGATTGCTCCAAACTGTTGATGTTTTGTATGTTTTCCTTAGATCATTGTTCATAATGGCTTGTGATAAAATTGGATTTTAATGTCATATGGTTGTGCCGGATTCCTTACTTCCTCCTTTTATGTCTTATGAGTAGTGATGAGTGAGTATACTCGTTACTCGAGATTTCCTGAGCATGCTTGGGTGATCTCTGAGTATTTGGATGTTTCTGTCGAGGTAGCTGCATGATTTGCGGCTGCTAGACAGCCTGAATACATATGCGGATTTCCTAACAAGCAGACATTCACCACATGTATTCAGGCTGGCTAGCAGCCACAAATCATGCAGATGAGACGACAGAAATTAAATCTCCGAGCACATCCAAATACTCGGAGACCACCCGAGCTAGCTCGGGAAATCTCAAGTAATGAGTATACTCGCTCATCGCTACTTCTGAGTACTGACAATTGACCCAAACCTAGTTTCTGATTTTTATTAGCTTCTAAGTTATACCCACACACCTCCCCTTGATGACCTCATGTGGGGAGGATTGTGGGATATTCTCAGCCCTACTTGATTTTATGAGATCCCTAGCTGGCAAGATATCTTCACCTCTGAAGGTCCTGGGCATTAGATATTGACATCATATTTTTTCTCATAATTTTACCATTACATAGAGACCAAATATGACAGGTATGGCAACATATACTACAAAATTATTAAATTGGAGGGAAACAGCAGAAGAGATGAACTGGAGAAGAACTGAGCCCGAATAATATACACCAACACTTGGGGAACTACATGAATGTAATTTCCAGCTCAAAGAGAAGGGAGGCTATGCCTTTATTTAAACAAAATGCAAAAACACTGAAACAAAACATCTCAAGATATTAACTGGAATATAAATTGGTGTGCATGCAGCATGTAAGCACATGTTCACACTGGCCACTAAGCAGACAAAACCCAAGATAAAAACATATAAAGCAAACACCCTGCAGTAAATAAATAAACAGAACTCAGTGCAAGCAAATATCATATGGAGGCTTAGTTAACATAATTTTGATTAAAAAAAATATGAAAAAGCCATCCCACCATGTCATGGTGACCCTATTCAGAAGGGTCCTAACCTCTAATATTAAAAGGGTCAAGATGAACTGAGCCTGGAAAATGGACACGCAGACTTGGGGAACTACATGATTGTAATGCCAAGCTCAGGGACAAGGGGGGGCAACTTTTTTATTTGCACAAAATGCAAAAAGCACTGAAACAAAAGCACCAATTGGAGGGATTCTAGTTGCCGCACAATGATGTGAGTGAATGCGTCAGGTCCGTCCCTTTGCTACGATGCCAAATTCTATATCTCATAAATATAAGTACAAAACCCAATATTTCTATTTGGATCCTAGAGCTGGAGTGCCTATGAAAGATGCTTTGATGAGAAGAAAAGTTTCTGAGTAAGCAGATCTTATTTTTGTATTTGCTGGTTCCCAGAAAATACCTTTCCTGTTTAATTACCTGGACACTGCAGGGAGTCACTGCTTCAAAGAGGTTAAAGCATTATCTTTGTCCCTTTTTCCCTCATTTTAGATACGTTTTCTCGTTAGCTAAAAATTGTTTCCTCTCTTCCCCATATGTTCCACTATGAGGTCTGCTTTAAAGAGTTTGAAGCATAAGCTCTTTTCCCAGAAGACCTATGTAAGGGTGACATCTGGAGACATCTTATGGAATTTAATTTTTTTATGACACAGCACACAGGACTGGCACATTTATAAGATTATAACAGCACAGGAACTTTCTTTTTGAAACTTATCCAATTGTAGAACTTATGCCATTTTACAGATACAAATATCTGTAAACACTATGCGACTATGTGACTAGTGTGCTGATTAACCATTTATGTTGCAAAAAAATTTTTATGTCAGCATATTTTTTATGTTTTCTGCTAAATGTTAAAACACGGTAAAAAATAAAATTCCGAGAAAATACCATTATTTGCTATCTGTGAAGCAGTGCATTTTCAGCACAGCTTACGTCATTAGAGAATATCATGTACGGCATGCTCCGGGCAGCAATTTATTTCTAATTGGAGGGCTTCCAGTTGTTTCCAGAAGGCTGACATAAGTTTATTTTTTCCTCGCTGGTTTTTCTGCACCGTGCCCTGTTCCTTGCTGTCTGCCTGTTGCCTGAGTTTCAATCGAGGAGATATGCCCTGGAGCAAGAGGACTTTTCTGTTTCTGAGCATTTCTTCAATGTAAAATTAACCCTGATGTCGTTGTGCTAAAGTAAGACTGTTAAGCGGTTTGTTAATAGCGCTCCTGCTGTGTCCTGTGTTGGAATTTTGGCTTATTGTGTATAAGGGAGAACCTTTACAAACAAGGGTATCAAAATGTATTAGGCTTGGGATCAAGAAAGAAATGTAAAATATAGCCAAAGTGTTATTAGTGAAGGCTGAAGTCTCAGATTAGTGCATCTTTTTACTAAAAGGAAATGTCTTGTGATAGAGATCGTTGGGCATGCTGCATGTTAACAGTGGATCTTTTGCTGTACTTTATTGTCCTTTTTAAAGGTAACATAATATTTACATGCTCACGGTGACTATTAGTCCATTGTAATCATAAGGAAAACACTTTCCCATTTCCTCATAGTTTAGAGGTGAGGAATCATTTTTTGTCAAGGGCCAATTGAATATTTATTACATTATTTGCGGGCCACACAAACTTATCAACTTAAAGGGAACCTGTCATGTAAACACTAATAACCTGCAGACAAAATCAGCTGTCAGTCAGTGCCAGAGCATGGGTACAGCCATTGCCCATGTTGCACTGAGCAGTGACTGAAGCTGCATCGGCCGCATCTATATAACTGAAAATAGGAGGCTGCCGGAAAACATAAAGATAATTTCTTCCCGGCATCTGGGCCTTCAGTGCAGCAGCCGCATGACTTCAGAACACTATTAACATAGATTTACCCTATGTCTACAAGTTAATAGCATTTTTTGACATGACATATTCCCTTTAAAAGATCAACCATCCTAAACTATGAACAGTATATAGGCATGCGGTTAAAAGAAAGCTGTATAAAATGAGACCTTGATGCAATTCAATCTCTACATTTTTATTATACGCAAATGAGATGTTAAGATCTGTGGGCGGGAAACTGATCTGTATGAAAATCTGCCTCCAGGGCTTGTTTTCAATAAAAGGAGTTACGTCCGGTCCCGGCCCTGATGAACCCGGTCCTGGTCCCAGTCCTGCTGTCCCCGGCCCCGGTCCCATACCTCCGCGGGGTCCCCGTCGAGACTCCCGCTCTGTGCCAGCCTTGCGCTGTCCTGCCGCAGCCTCTGCTCCTTCCCTCCCCTCTGCTTCCTGGCGCACTGTCAGCAGGTCCCCCAGGGAGAGTGCTTAGGTCAAGCGCGAGCGTGCTCCCATTCTCTTAAAGAGACAGCGCGCATTTTTCAAAATGTCTCTGACCAATGGCATGGTACTGATTACTATTATTGGCCCCACCACCATAGGGAGGGCACCGGAGCAACAAGTATCATCTGTTTCTAACTTCCGGGTCCGCTGTTGTTGTGCCTGTGTTTCTGCACGGTTCTGCCAAGTACTCCGCTTACACTGTTTGTCTCTGCAGACTGGCTGTTACCAGTTATCCGGCTGTCCAGGACTATATCTGTACCGTCTACTCTAGTTCCATCCCGCACCACCACTCAGCCATGCAAACCTCTGGACAAAGCCAGTGCCAGCTCATACCCATGTATCAGAACCCGCCGGTCAGCTCCACCATTCCTGTTAACCCTGTTTATCCATCTGTCCCACTGGAACAACTGCCATGTATCTGGGGCCTAACTGGAGGTAGCACCGGTGTTCTCCAGACATTCCATTCTGACCATGTTCGAGGGGACTTATAACGGGTGTCTGTGGCTCACTTAGTCACACCCCCTTTCGGAGCCCCCTGGACCGTGGTCCCAAGGTTCTACAAATATTGCAATAAACAGCGAATGTGAACTTTACCACCTGTGCCTCCGCTTCCATTCGTTACAAAAGGGGAGATTATTAGTGTGAGACATGTAATGACTGACACTTTGCACTCATTATCAGATACAACTCTGCAGTGAGATCTGAGCTAATGCAGTACACAGCACAGTAATAGCACTGTAATAATAGAGCTGAAATTTGTCTCAATACACACACATTTGCAGCAGCACATGTCCTCTCATAGTGCTTTCAGTTCTGCTGCAGAGCTGTGCCTGATTTTCACTAACATAGTAAAGCAAAATTGAACCTTGTCTCATTGGAAACACATTTTCAATGATATTAGCTCTGCTGTACTACCCCTCCCTCAACACTGGCTGCCTGTGACATGAAAGTGTTCATAGAAGAGAACTTTATCTCATTACAGTGCTAGCTCCATAATACTATGTTATTGTGGCGCTCCAGGAATAATGTTATTATGGCGCCCCAGACCTCACCTGGAATACTATGTCCAGTTTTGGGCACCACATTTTAAAAAAGACATCAACAAACAGGAGCAAATTCAGAGAAGAGCGGCCAGAATGGTGACCGGTCTGCCACCCCTGTCTTATGAGGAAAGGTTGCAGGATTTGGGAATGTTTAGCTTGCGGAAAAGAAGGCTGAGAGGAGACTTAATAGCTGTCTACAAATATCTCACGGGCTGTCACATTGTAGAAGGATCTTCTTTATTCTCATTTGTACAAGGAAAAACTAGAGGCAATGGGATGAACTAAATAGGAGGAGACAGATTAGATATTAGAAAAAACTTGCTGACAGTGAGTGTGATCAATGAGTTGAACAGGCTGCCACGGGAGTTGGTGATTTCTCCTTTAATGGAAGTCTTCAAGCAGAACCTGGACAGATATCAGTCTGGGATGATTTAGTGAATCCTGCTTTGAGCAGGGGGTTGGACCAGATGACCCAGGATGTCCCATCCAACTCTACCATTCTATGCTTCTATACCCTCGTGGGTAAAAGGGTTAAAAAACTCTTTTACGTTAAAATTACTTGACAAAAACTGTCATGTTTTTATTGCTTAAGCATTAGATCGATGGCTATACTGATGTTAAAAAACAATGACTTGACAGAGATATTTCACTATTTGTCAGTGGCTCTAGGACTGTATAATAGAGGCTGTAGAATGGAAAAGAGTAAATAGTAGATCAATGCTTTATTTCATAAAAATTAAAAACATATATTTTTTAATAAATTACACTCTGGTTTCACATAATACAGTCTGACTGACTGCCTTTTTATTCTCTCTGCTCTCCTGGATCCAGCCTTCAATGTCTATGGTTGCATGTTTGGATCAGCTTATGTTCAGCTTCCTAATTCTGTCTTGGCTTATTTGAAGTTTTCCCTCAGCTTGCTCCACTGGTTTTCAAGCACTTCACAGGTCCAAGTGTAAGGCTTACATTTTGAAAACCAGAGAGTCCTCAAGGGTGCATCAACACTGACCAATAATTTGGAACAAGCTTTAGCAGAACATTCATTTCCCAATAATCAGCCTTTAGAAACACGTTGCCAATCACCCAACCAGTGAGAAAAATTCTTATTCAGATAAAATTATTTTAAGGCTTGCTTAAAATATTTGCTCTCAGCAGCAATTTTTGTTGTAAACAGGATATTTGCTGTTGAAAGCAATCATATTTAATGCCCACAGAATAATCATGATAGTGCATATAGAAGAGTGATTGGCCTGATATGAAATGACTATCAATTGACTTGCATGTAGCCAATACGTAGTTGGCAGTTCACCAGAGTAAATACAGCTTAAGGGCTCCTACTCGCATGCGAGAATCTTGGTCGAGTTTCGCACGTCAATACCCGGCACTGCCGCCGGCACTCGGATTGGAGCGTTCAGCTGCATAGAAATACATGCAGCCGCACACTCCGGTCCCAAGTGCCGGTGGCAGTGCCGGGTATTGACGTGCGAGACTCGTCCAAGATTCTTGCATGCGAGTATGAGCCCTTAGTAAATGTCTCTACAGTTTTAATGTGCACCCATGGCTTCTACCTGAATCATACTGTAAGAATTAATTTACTTTTCAACAACTCAATTGAATGAGCCGATTAGTTTTCTAAAACAATAGTAATGTATGCAAAAATGTATGCAAATAGCAACAACTTTCTTTTTTAAGAAGTTATAAGAAGCATGTAAATCCATTTTAAACAAAACTAAATAACTAAAACTGTCTTTCAGCTTATAAAGATAAATAAGTTCTAACGGCTAAGCATAAATCTTGGAGTAAAAGAGAGGAAACAAAAGTGTCTTATTCATCTAGCGCCAATTAAAGTTCAAAGCTGAGGATATATGAGAACCATCTGCGCTAACAGTCAGTGATTTGCATTTCAACATAAATACTTATGGCTTGCCTTTTGAGGAAGCCAAAAATTTCTGTTACTTTTCTGACGCAAGTAAGCCTAGAATTTTAATTTCCGTATTGTATATTGCTTTTAAAGTATTATCAGTTTGAGAAAAAAATATTTTTAATTAGGTACGCAAGAAGATCAGTGCAATCTCTGCGTCTTTTAACACACAATAATATAGCGGCACAGCTGTCTTTGATTTGCCGTCAGTAATCAGTAATGTATTTTCTATGAAGCTTCTAAGCTGAATTCATAGTAGTTCACTGACTGAAATGTTGATAGCATAGACATCCAGTAAAGCATGGACATTTAGAAACTCAAGTGAGACGAATACGTAAGAAAATGCCATTCCTTATTGACCATATTTAGATCAAGTTTCTTTTTCTTCCTTTTCCTGTTAGAAAGTGGACTGGATGCAATGGGCAAGAAAATACATAGGGCACAACTCATTGAGCATTTTACACAAGAAAACTGTTCTTAAAGGGAATCTGTCACCAGAAATTTGCGGGATATGTAAATGCCCTGTGTCCGGTCCAATGGGCGATGTTTCTTCTTCTTTTCTCCATCCCATCCGTGGCCGCCGTCTTCAATATTTTCCAGAATTAGAGTAATTCTCCTCCATATTTTGCGCGTGCGCAAAGCAATCTTGCCTCGCGCACGCGCAGCATGGTTTGCCCAACTGCGTGCAAAGCCAAAAATCATTACTGTGCATGCGCCATACACTACCCAAAAGTATTTTGCTGTGTTCCGGGACATGTGCAGTAATGATTTTCAGCTTTGCCCGCAGTTGGGCAAAGCATACTGCGCGTGTGCGAGGCCAGATTGCTTTGCGCACGCGTGAAATATGGAGGAGAACTACTCTAATTCCGGAAAATATCACAGATGGCGGCCACAGATGGGGTGGAGAAAAGAAGAAGAAACACCGCCCGTCGGACCAGACACAGGGCATTTACCTAGCCCACAAATTTCCGGTGGCAGATTCCCTTTAAAAAGGGACAAATTTTTTTCACACAAAATGTAGTTGTACAAAAATGTATTGACTTTTGGTACTTTATTGCCAACTTTAGCAGCTTTTTGAAAAGAAGACGCAGCTGGGCAGAAGAGACATGGCTGAATGTAACCAGACAGATTCACTGGAATTTAGACAACAAAGCTACCATTTAGTATAACAAAATATACACCAGTCCACAACTATAATATATTTTCTTATGCTGACATGCCTCTTAATTGTTTTGACAATCTTACTCCAGCAGACTCTTAAACAAGAATGGCATACAAAATGGCAGTACTAATGAATAAATCTCGCCCTTTTTGATACTTGACATCTTATATCCTTGGGTATTTTGTTTTGAGCTCACAGGCTAAGTGAAGTGAAAAGAATAATTCATGAGTATTATGAGGACTTATGTAGGACAGAAAATGAAGGGACTGTCTATTTTAAGAGTTTTTAAACTATTGGCTAATTATCTCATACAATATTAGTCACCAAGCATCACTAAATAAATGTTCTCATGTAATTTATAGTTTTACAGGGAATCTGTCAGCAGGGTTGTGCTCAGTAACATACAGGCAGTGTTAAGTTGGTGCCGTTATACTGATTAAAATGATACCTTGGTTGATGGAATCTGTCTTGTGGTTGTTGTTTAATCTTTATTTTCAATTTTCAGTTAATGAGATTATCATGCTGCATGGAGGCCTGTGGGGGGGTGGGGGATCTTCATGCAGTGCTCTGCTTATATATTTATCTGTATGGCTTATATGACAGGTCACTGATCCCTCAGTGACCTTCCCCCTATTTTACATATGAATATAATATGTTTTGAAAAAAAAAAAATCAAATTCAGCAGGCAGGTGCCAGCGTCGCCTACACTGTATCATGATCGTATCTATAACATTCACTTAATTATTTCATTTAGTGATATTAATTTTTTCAGAAAAAAAATTATTTCTCGAAATGGTGGAGACTTTTTTTTCCTCTAGCAAAATGGCGCCAGCGGTACCTGCGCTTTAGCATCTATCTGGCACCCATCACTGAAGTACATTATAAATCAGCTATGAATAAACACAACTCCATTATTGCTTTTTGGGTTTTGTTTTTACAGTGTTCAAGTCAATGTGATTATGGCAATACTAAACATTCATAGCTTTTATTATTAAAAAAAAGTGGTTTGTGATACCATTTTTGAGAACTTTTTTATTTTCCCCTTCCATGGAGCTGTAAGATGGTTTGTGTTGCATGATGAGCTGACATTTTCATCCATACCAATTTGTAACAAATACATTTTGATTTTGTTTTATAGTATTTTTGTAGAGAGGTGAGGCACCAAAAAAACAGCAAATCTGATGTTTTAATTTTTTTCTCTTTATCATACAGGTGGATTCATTTTATATTTTGTTAATTTTGATAGGCTGGATTTTTATGGATGTGGTAATATTAAATATGTTTATTTCTGTTTTTTTCTTTATTTTTAACAAGGGGAAACATGTTTTTATTTTTCAATCTACCTTTCAGTGCCCTTAGGGAATGTGAAACTGAGATTTGACTACTTATACTATATACTGCAATATTACAATATTGCAGTACAAATGATAAATCAAGGCCTCCTATAAAGCGCAGCATGTGGCTGAGCATTGCCAGAGAGCCAAAACGGCAGCGGCAGGGGAATTTAAATATAAAGGTTTAAAGCTCCCAACATAAAAATACACAAGAAGTAATCCTTAACTTGTCATATGGCATCCTACTTTATTAACAGTACAGGAACACAGAACCAGAACCAACATTGCTACATGAATACAGCACCAGCATCACCATCCGGTGATGATTATATCACTAGAATCACCATCAGTACATTAGCAGACATTCAGGAACCACAATACTGATTCAATACTTTGTGGGTGACATCTTCTTTGATTGGAGTTGTTCTTATCCCTTTTGTCTCCATCTTGTCCAGATGTGATGATGACTTTTCTTATCCACACCTTGTCTCTGCAGACTTCACGTTTTCTCTAGCTTTCTGCAGCACTTCTTGACTGACATGGTGCACTTATGCTGTCTCTTCACAATTTCCCCTAAAGTTGCCCCTCTCCATAATGGGCCTCCTTACACTTTTTCTTCCGCTGCATACTGTCTCCTCCATAATGTGCCTCACACTAACCTCTACCTATTCTCTTTGTCACCTACAATTAAAATTTCTTATATTTTTGGCCACATGGAGCAATTTACCTCCCTTCCATCTTCAAATCTTTTGTGGCAGAGCAATGATTAAAGTAGCCTGATGATGTGACATTATCACATCACTACTAGAGTTGAGCGAAACGTGTCTAAAAAATTCAAAAGTCGCCGACTTTCGCCAAAGTCGGGTTTCATGAAGCGAAACCCGACCTTAGCGTGAGGTCAGCCACGAGGTCGGCGACCATCGCGCCAAAGTCACGTTTCAAAAGATGCTTTTGTGCCTTTTTTCAGGAAGAACGGACACTGTGGGCAACGTGATGACATAGGCAGCGGTCACCACCATCTTGGAGAAGAGCATGCAAGTGATTGGCTTGCTTTGTGTGGCGTCACAGGGGGTATAACAGGGTGGGGACGCCGACCGCCATGTTACTCATGCTGATCTCAGAATAGGGAGAGCTGCTGCAGCTACTGATTCTGTAGGGAGAGCGTTAGGAAGGCAAAAAGAAAAAAAAACTGCTTCTGCTGCTAGCGCTTTTCACTGTAGTTACTGTGCAGTGAAAGGTGAAGATTTTTGCTTTTGTGCAGCAGCGCTGGTAGTGATTAGCCTGAAGGCTAGCTGCATTGCTGTGTGCACACCTTTGTTCAAACTGCTTTTTTAAAAGCAATCCAAATTGTATTGTTTTGTCCTGGTGAGGTAGTGAGCGTTCATTTTTTCACACACCGTACAGCGGTGTACGCTTCTCACACAGTACCGTGTAACGGCTGTTATCACGGCCAAATTGAAGCTATCTACGTGTGTGACTCTGTAAGGAAAAGTCGAGGAGTTTGTCCGTTCTTACAGACCTACACCTTATAGTTTTGTCCATTTTTCAAACAGTTTAGAATACCCTCTCGCCTTCTGATTTTGTACCGTGCAGCCCGAACCGTGCCTGACCTACTGCTTGCCTGACCATTCTTGTTCTGCCTGATTCTGTACCCATTGCTCCTCCTGTGTATGACTTCTGGATTGTCTGACTATCGCTACTGTATAAACCCCTGGCTCTCTGAGCCCCTGCCGGTCACCTCAGCGTCCCTGCGATAAGCTCCGCCCCCTCTGATGTCATAGGTCACGTGGTGCTAGGTCCTGCAGCCTCTGAGCGCTTCTACCAGCGCTTCCACAGGTCCTGCGACCTCCCAAACTGTGTTCCTACACAGGCCCCTCTGACAGCCCCGCGGTCTGAGTTGCTACGCTGACGCCAGGACCGCTGACCGGTCACGCTATCCTCCTGCAGATAAGGGTAAGCATGATAGAGATGCAGTGGTGGTTTCTCATCAGCTTTCACAGTTTTCCTACCCACAGACGTGTGACATTCCAGCGCACATTTTTAAATGTGCCCTCTCATGCCAATCCAAATGAATCGCCTACGGCCTGTGGCTTCTGTCTTTTGCACTCAAAAGTTACGTGACAGAGCATGATGGGCAGTGAGCACCATGTTTACATCTCTCCCTGTGATCAAAATTATATGGATATGAGTAATGGTGATAGGATCAATGGTACTGCGATACAGCAACACTTTCTTCACAAAGAAAGGTTTTCGCTGTCTCCACACACTAATTAATTGAGGGTCTGCATCGCCTCTGAGAATTGTGACGGAAGTTTATCCTGTGAATAGGAATTCCTAGATTTCTGCAATCACTAGAATTTATGTCAGTAATTGTATGCATCTCATTTCCTATTGCGGAGAGTCTGGACTGTCTTACTGAGACAGAAATATATATGAAGATTTAAAAATACCACCAAAAGTGTATACTGGTGTATGCTTCAAATACATTTCCCTTTTTCTACTTTTTAGATTGTTGTCTAATCCATACTGAGAACATGGAGATTTTAAATATTTAAACTATGCTATATATACCTGGTATCCAGTGATAATGTACCCTTTCTCAACTTTGTACAAGCTGGTCAAATCCATACTGGGCCTGAGACCGTCTGAGCCTGCCTCCTGATCTATAGACATAAGTTTTTAATGTGTAAACTATGCTATACATACCTGTAATCCGGTGATACGTTACCCTTTCTCATCTTTCTCCAATCACGTCTAATCCATACAGGGCCTGAGACCGTCTGAGCCTGCCTCCTGTTATATAGACATAGGTTTTTAATGTGTAAACTATGCTATACATACCTGTTATCCAGTGATACGGTACCCTTTGTCACCTTTGTCCAATCACGTCTAATCCATACTGGGCCTGAGACCGTCTGAGCCTGCCTCCTGTTATATAGACCTACGTTTTTAATGTGTAAACTATGCTATACATATCTGTTATCCTGTGATACGGTACCCTTTCTCACCTTTGTCCAATCACGTCTAATCCATACTGGGCCTGAGACCGTCTGAGCCTGCCTCCTGATATATAGACCTAGGTTTTTAATGTGTAAACTATGCTACATATATACGTGTTACCCGGTGAAACTGTACCCTTTATCAACTTTCTAGAATCTTGTAGAATCCATACTGGGCCTGAGAACGGCTGCCGAGCTGTTAAGCAAGCTACAGCAACTGTGGTTTGGACACGTAATTTTTTGCATTTTTTCAGGAATGCCGGTTAGGCCTAATTCAGGAATTGCGGTTGACCTGCACTTACTGGGAAATCATCGTTCGCGGGGAATAACTGGAATCACAGATCCCCATCACTAATGGTGTTCTGCTGGTTATCTGCACCTGTAAGCGACAAAAGCTGGTCCTTTCAGTGTAGCGCACATGCAGCCCCGGACATGTAACGCCATGATAGACCATGATAGTGCCAGAGACTCGGGTTTCCCTCTAGTAAGCTTGCCGCGTACCCCGGGGGCATGCCGGTGTCTCGTTCGTTAACGGAATAAAGCTGACAAATTGCTAGCACAACTACAAATGGACATACCACACCACACACACAATCGACAAAGCTTTCAATGTGTGCATCTTTTCTTGAGGTGGCATGGTTGTGGTTTCCCGGGTGGAGTCCAATTAAGCCGCAGACTCCACTCCTGGTGGTGCCCTTTTGGACATTCCTTTAAGTTTCAGCTTTGCAATAATACTGCCCCCAGAATGCAAACACTTTTCCTTCATGGACGCTCTTTGGAGGTTCGTGGGAATAACGCCGCCCGATCGCCAGTTGGCATAATTTATTGGTGGGAAGTCAGAATTTTTTTTTTTGGTTGGTATTTTACATTTTTATTCCAGCCTTTCTTGACTTCATAAGGGAATGACAAGCCTACATCTGTGTCTCCTCCACCTCTTTTCTCAATGTAGTTGCCCTTTTCCATATGTAATTTTTGTCTTCTGAGCATTTTATCTGCTTTGGGACACCTCTTAAGGTGTTTTGTAATTGTTTTCTATGTGTTTGTATGTGTTTGTGTTTGCCTGCCATTGTTTTCAATGGGGTTTGACGAACATTCGACGAACTTGCTTCCTGTGTGACGAACCAAAACACTAGCGTGGTGGCTCAACACTACTCCTGATATATAGACGTACATTGTTAATGTTTAAACTATGCTATATATACCTGCTATCTGATGATACTGTACACTTTGTCTACTTTTTATATTCTTGTCTAATCCATACTGAGCCTGTAAGCGTCTCTGTGTGACTGATGGAATATATATGGAGATTGACAATTATCCTTTGACTGAATAGAGCTGTACATTTCTGATACAGTGCCATATATCTGATGCTATTTTGTGCAAAATTTTGAAGTTTGGTGGAAGAGGCCGCGGACGTGGGCGTGGGGGGGCCAGCTGGTGCTGATGGTGGTGGTGCATCTGCTGGTAGTGGCAAAAGCACAATAGCAGCTAAGGCAGGAGGTGTTGAGCCTGCATCATGGTCTGGCACCGGAATGCCTGGAATGATACCTTTTCTGGGAGTAGGTTAACCGCTTTTAAAGGCTGAGCATGAGGAACTGGTTTTGGCTTACATTGCCGAAACAGACTCCAGCAAATATGCCCCCCTCTTCTGAAGTTTCAAAAAATGCAAGCAATGAGTGGTCAAGTGCTGGCTCCTGGTCAGGAATAACCCCTTTCCTTGTGTCCTGCAGCCCCACCCAAACTGAATGAGGCAGCAGGCCACACTTCACATTAGTCCATGTAGCTCTTTCTATCATACCATGCCTGGGTTATCAAGTCAAATCGTAAATTCCCCAGTCCAAGATGAATCTGACATGGAGTGTGGGTGGCCAGCCAGGGCAGTGGGGTTAATCGGTACCGGGCCGGTGTCTAACAGGGATGTTTCACGGTGGTGGTGACCCGTTCCGTGGCCCTGGGCGTCCATGCAAAGGGGTGAATTACGTTTATAGGTGAATGATACATGAGGCCCCCTCTGGTTTTTGATTAGATTGGCCAGCGCTGCAGTGTCGCTTCTGTGGGACAGATGTTGTGGTGCAGCTAATATGTAGAAGACCTGCACAGGTAGGGCCGTAGTTGCAGGGCAGATGAAAGAGTTGGGAGATGGTGTGAGGTGCAGGATGTAGCTGAGCCGTGCGCCAGGCGCAGGAGAGAGATGACAGACACATTCATGCAGTTCCTTTACCTGTACTTGGTAGGTGCTGTCCAGGACCCAGAGTACAGATGGAGAAGGAGTTGGTCAGCCTGGAAGCCAATTTGGATTTCTCTCTCTGCAGATAGGTAGTGTGGCCTCCGTTCTAGCGCTTATCTGAGGTATTCGCAGTGCTGAGTTCAATGAAGTTCCCCCTGTTGACTCTCTTTTGGAACTTTCTCGTATGGCTGGCAGCTGTAGCCTTTTCCTTCTTGCTCGCACACGTCGATGCTGGGGCCTCCGAGCCTCAGTTGGGTACAGAGCATTTACAGCTGCTACTTCCTCCGAATTCTGCTGCAGGAACGTCAGTGTCCCTACAAACTCGTAGACCGGAATCTGGACCATGCGCTCCAGCTAGGAGTGAGCCTTAACTCTGCTCATCCTCCAGCTCCCCTTCTCACATCCACACACTTCCCCTTCCCTGCACAGACTGGCCTAACTTACCTCCTCCAGACCACAGAGAGCAGCTCCTCAGCAGTCATGTTCAGAGGTCTCCCTGCTGGCGTGGAGTGGGAAATGTGTTGTGTGTTGGTTTAACTGCTAGAGAGATCCTTCGTTGCTCCCAAGCATGACATCACACTCCCTAGGAGGAAGGTAATACCACTGTGGCGACTGTACTCCTGGGGACGCCACAAGTGCACTGATGCCCAGCCACTGCTAGATGATTCTGCTGGTACATTGACCCAGACCACTACATTCCCCTCACACTCTACACAGCCAGAATCTGACCCAGAGGAAACTCAGGTTCCCCTTCCCGCATACTTTACCACCTTACACGGTGACAAAGAGGAAGGTGCAGATGAAAGTGCAGGTTCCTTGAGCTAGTGGGGGGGCATACTCATGGGCGACGGCACTGGCACAGGGCCCCTCATAGTGCGCAAAAGTGTCTCTGCCGGTGGGAGAGGGCCCACCCGCCGTCAGACACACCGCCACACACCGCAGTACTATTAGAGGGGCCCTGTGCCACTGCTATCGCCAACGAGTGGGCCCCCTCTACTTGCTCAGGATCACAGCACTTGCAAAGTTGAAATATTTACCTTTCCCTGCTCCACCGTCATGACGTCTTCTGCGTTTCCTGACAGTGATAGTCTGATCAGAGAGCCCAATGACATCACGTCTGTACGCCCTCTGCCTAAACAGCCAAGTGCAGTGAGATGGACGATGGGGACGACGAGGAGTCCAGACTAGTACAGGGATTCCATAGCGAGGAGACTTATTTAATTGTTTTCAATGTTAGGACAGCAATTTTTGGGGAGCACTATACTCTGGAGATTGATATATGGGGTCCACCAAACACTGGAGAATTCCAAAGGTGGACATCAGACACTGGAGCAGCATTTACAGGGCACATTATACACTAGAGCATTAGAAATGGGGCCCATTATGTATGGAGCATTACTTGGGCCCATAAAACAGTGGAGCTTCATCCATGGGGACCAACATATACTGTAGCATTATGTGGAGCTCATCATATACTGTTTCAAACATTATATGGGACCAATGATTCTGTATGGAGAAATATATGGGCCTCATTACTCTGTATAGCGCACTAGGGGTGGCCATAATACTGTATGGAGTAATATACTGTCCATTTTTGGAGCTATTAAAAATGGATATCAGTCATGAGATGTAAAAAGTGAAGTATTTTTCATTGTACTATGCCGCTATTTCTCTGCGGTATCGGAGCATCATGAGTTGTGGTATGTGTTAAAGGGGCGCTCTTTGGCCCAGGGCACATGAAAACCTGGAGCCAGCCCTACCCCCCCACAAATTTAGCCAAATAACCCCCATTTTTCAGTGCGTAACTAGTATTATGAAGTAAATTAAGGTTGAAAAGCTTCAGTAATCAGAATTGATGTTTTTGGCATTCAAAAGGGCACTGTAGGTGTGTTTCCTGTCCTCCACTCCCTGCCGACTTTGCTTCCCCATTGACTTGCATTGGGTTTCGTGTTTCAGTCGGCCTTCGACTTTTCACGATAATCGGTCGATTTCGTTCAACCCGACTTTCAACCCGGCAAAGTCGCTCATCTCTAATCACTACACATCGTATCAACCCTATGCGATATCAGCGTTCAGGACTTCATTTGCACTGTGATTGAATGGAGATAGCAGTAATTGGCGCTCTATCATTTCTCCAAACCGTCTGTTGGGTTAACAACTGTTTAAGGCTACTTTCACACTTGCATTTTTTTGCGCTGCGTTTTTTGAGCATACAAACGCATTAAAAAACGCATACAAACGCTGCTTTTTTTCAAGCATTTTTGTGCGCATGAAGAAAAAACGCAGCGTTTGTATGCGTTTTCTATGCGTTTTCAATGTGTTTGCGTTTTTTTGGACATTGTTTGTCTTCCCACAAAAAGAAATCTAGATAACAATCTTGCAACACACACCACCAATGGGACATCAGTGGTGGTGTGGTATGGTAATATATAGACCCTGTCTACAGCCGTATTCATCACATTTGCTTGATTTTTCTCGTGTCCACATGGATCTGCGCTGGAAGAGTTTTCACTTCAACTTGGATTTGGACATCGCGATGGCTAGGGTATATGCAGTTGCTTGCCATGAACAAAGGAAGAGAGAGAAACAGCGAAGACGGCAGCGGCGGCGTTTGTGGATACATCCGATTGTTGAACTCCGGGAGAGCCGTGGGGCGTACCACACCCTCTACAGCGAGCTACAGGCAAACCCGGAGAAATTTACAGATTATATCCGGATGTCCCAAGAAAGTTTCAGGGATTTGCTTGCTCGTGTCCAAGAATCCATACGGAGACAGGACACACAGCTCCGTCGTGCGATTTCTCCTGAGGAACGTCTCCTGGTGACATTACGGTACATAATATTAAAAAGCCAAGGTGGGGGTGTCTGCATTTTTTTTTGTGATATGTATTATTCTAAACCTGGCCTAATTATTTTTCATAAATGTACTAATTTTTTTATTGTTTTAAAAAACCATATACAGAAATATTAATTTTACTTCTTTCTCTGTTTCGCAGATTCCTGGCGACTGGAGAGACCATATCTTCACTACACTTCCAATACCATATTGGAATCTCCACCTTGTCTGGAATTGTTGCGGACACCTGCTGGGCTCTCTGGAACGTTCTTTGTCCAGAATTTATGCCCCTGCCCACCGCTGAAAAATGGATGAAAATTGCTGACAAATTCTGGACAGTATGCAATTTCCCCAACTGTTTGGGAGCGGTGGATGGGAAATACATACGGATCATCAAACCCAAAAGAACTGGATCAGAATATTATAATAACAAAAAGTACTTTTCAACAGTACTCATGGCCATTGCGGATGCCGGATGTATGTTTGTAGCAGTGCACATTGGAGCATTTGGCCGTGGTAATGACTCCCAGGCTTTTAAAAACTCAGACATGGGCCGAAGGTTGTATGGCAACCAATTTATTTTCCCTATGCCACGGCCTCTTCCCCACACCGAAGCTCCGCCACTGCCCTTTGTAATGGTTGGGGATGAGGCTTTTCAAATGTGCGCAAACCTACTGATACCCTACTCCAGCCGTGACTTGGACCACACCAAAAAAATCTTTAATTGCAGGCTGACCAGGTCCAGAAGAACTGTAGAGTGTGCTTTTGGGATTCTTGTCTCCAGATGGCGAATTCTCGGCACAGCCATTAACCTTAAACTTGAAACAGTGGATGAGGTGGTGAAGGCGTGTGTGGTTCTACATAATTTTGTGATGGCTAAAGAGCACCCGACCTTTGAACTTGATGATGCTGCTCCTAACCCATTGCCTGAATTCACTCAGCACCCTCTCAGGTCATCCGTTGAAGTTTGCCAAATGAGGGACCAATTTGCGGCCTACTTTTTCTCTGATGTAGGATGGGTGCACTGGCAAGATGAAATGGTGTAAGAATGCTATTGTTTGTGTATGTTAATAAAAAACCTGATTTGATACCTGTACCAAGTGCACTATGTCTTTTTACACTCCATTAAAATAAACAACTTCCCATGTATACCTGTGAATTAATGATGTTCTCACACCTGGGCAGGTAACTACACATACGAGTTAAACTGCAGCAGCGCTATTTTTCGTGAAATATATTGGTACGAAGCGACGCTGCAGGTTAAAAATCATATGTGTATTAACCTGCCCATGATTGATAAATAGTTATGATACTAGGCCTGGGTATTGGCCATATGACGTGTATTTTACCCATCAGTTGATTGAACACACACTTAATAAGAGTATGTTGTTAATTACAAGGTATATCTATCATCCCCCTGGCCTAGTATAACAATAAGTGAAATGAGGATGGTAAAAACAGCTCATCCTCAAAACACTTAATGACACCTTGCAAAGTTGAAGGCGCATTGTGTGTATGGCGCAGTGTGTGTAGGCGGCGCAAAAAATATTAATCAATCTTTTGTTATGGTAAACCAGAAATTCAAATTTATTTTTAAACAAAAAAATTATAAAAAACTTTATTTTTTTCGGCGTTTGGTGGCAGATGGTTGCAAGTTGGGGGTGTGCAGTGAAGATGAACAGCTTATAGTGGATGAAGGTGTTCTAGGGGAAGGTGCAACAAAACTTGTGGGTGAAGGGAGGCCAGTGATGGGAATGGAACTAGACACACTAGGAGGAGAGGACAGAGGTTCAGCAACAGTGGTCCTAACTGTTTTTTGTCTCCTTAAACTGGCCTGCCTGGACCTCCTTGGGCCCAATGCCCGCCTTGATTGTTGGCCCCACCTGGAACTTGTGGCAAATAAGGAATGTAGGTCCCCCGTCTGCTGCTGTGGCTGCTGCTGTGCCTGCTGCTGTGGCTGTGGCTGCTGATGTGGCTGCTGCTGATGCTCTGTGGTGGCGGTGGAAGTGCTTGTCCTTGCAGGAGGACTGGTGGCGGCAGTGATGGTCCATGTTTGCGGAGTGGTGGTGGCAGGGCTAATACATGTTATAGTGCTGACGGCAGGGCTGTTCCACATTTGAGGAGTGGTCACGGTGGCTGTGCTCCAAGCATGCATGGGGGTGGTGGTGGTGCTCCAGACAGGAGCAGCGCTTGCCATGGTGGTGTTGGTGAAGTGACCAGCAGCACTCAGACTTGTGGTGGTGTAATGGTGGGTGTCCTGGCGTTGAATAGAGGTGTCCGTGCAGTGGTATGCAGCACAAGTCGGTAGTGAGGTGAAGCGAGTCAATGGTGGCACAGTTGGAAATGGGGCTGCTTGGTGTGACCGGTTACACAGATATTCTCGGGTGAGACCTTTTATACTATTCAGATTGTTCAAATAGATTATGTGTGTATACTAGTTTGGCATATGCTATATGTATATATATGTATATCTAAAGTGGCATAAATGACTCTATATTTCTGGTACCATTGGTATATGTGAAGATATTATAAGGTTGCCTCCCTGATCTGTAATTATAGTAACTGTGTCGAACCTTATGTCCTTCACATTTTTAATTCAAATTTTTTTTATGTAAATAATAATGAATAAAAATCTTTTTTTTATAACTTATGAATATATTCAATAAAATACCATTTGCATATGGTATTAGATGCTCCTTATTCTTTCTTTTTTGTTCACAAGTTTTATTGGAGTATACCTTTTATTATTTTTATCACCTAGTTTTAACTCCTTTTTCTGGGATTTTTTTTAATTATAGCCTGCAAGAAAGCATTGTTGCAGGCCTGCAGCACACTCAGCTGTTGCTCAGGACTAAGGTGTTCTGTCATGCCCTTTTCAATTTTACTAAAAAAATGGTGCGCTGGTCTATTGCGGTCGGCCTCCAGACGGTCAAGGCGCTGTTCGACAGAGTGGAAGCGGTGTTCCATGTGGTTAAAACCACGTTCCATTAGTGTAAAACCGCTTTCCACTCTGTCTGACAGCGACTTGAGGCTGGCATTAAAGGCCTCGTTCAAGTGCATAAACTCGGGCAAGACATTCCTGTCCAAGGCCCTCTGCCGCTGGCGGGTAGTGCCTGCATAACCAGTGGCAGAGACCTGGGACAGGGAAACACCTGATTGACCAGCTTCCTGGTCAGCAGCTGTCCATGTTGCAGACGTGCAAGGTGCTTCCTGGCCGTCGGATGGCTGAGACGGGTCCGAGGTCGTCCGATGAAGGACTGCTTCAGGGTTAGGTTGCAGGGTGTTGCTCCAGGTGCTGTTGAAGAAAGGAAAAACATTACTATCATGCATTTACAAGAAGCATCAGCTGTGGAATAGAAAAACACAGATTAATAAAAATAAAACCCCAAAAATTATAATACTTACGCTCTAGTGGCAAGGACCGGTCTTAGGAACTGCTAAGCTTGATAGTGCTGGTATTTTGTTCTGGTCCTTGCAACTGAACCACTGCAAACCTGTCCCTCAGCATGAACATCAGTGTTGAAGCGGTCCTTGATCGAGCGCCAACGTGTTCGGAGTTTGTTCACTGCTGGAAAAACAAACAAACAACATATAACAATTGTGTATGATGCACGGTATATGCTATCACTAAACCCAACAGTGCCATCACGAACAAGAGTCAATGTGGCACAATACAGCAATACAATACCCAAAGCAGTCACTGTTGAGCCAGATGACACTGTTGTGTTTCCTGCTTGAATATATCTAGCACGAAACCCAACAGTGCCATCACGAACAAGAGTCAATGCGGCACAATACAACAATACAATACCCAAAGCAGTCACTGTTGAGCCAGATGACACTGTTGGGTTTCCTGCTAGAATATATCTAGCACGAAACACAGCAGTGCCATCAAGGACAATAGTCACTGCGGCATAACAGAGCAGGGAAATACTTACTAAAAGCCTTTTTGGAGGTTGCAGTGGCGCTATCCCAGCCATCCATCAACGCTGCGGACACCTCATTCCATAGACGACAGGTCACCACATTGTCCTTGTACAACCGGTCACGGCTGTCCCACAACAGGGCACACTCCTGGACCAGGCTGATAAGCTGCTCATTATCGAGGTAGATGTCTTCATCCTGTTGTGGAACCTAGACAAAAAAACAATCATTAGAATATTCGAATTTTGTGTGAATAAAAAGTTAAAAAAGATCCAGAAAAGAGGAAAGATAGAAGATAAAAAATAAAGGACATTACAAATCATTTGATACTTACATTCCATATCACCACCAGGACTTGGCTTGTCTGCTCATGCTGTTCGCCCTCACTAGTCGCATCCGCTGAAGATGACAATGTCTGAAAAAAAAAAAACAACAAACATTAGAGATTTTGAGAATCAGCAGACATATTTACCAAACGAACGGAAATAATCACCTCATGGTCTGCTTGCGCCTGTTCCTGCTGGGATGGTGAATATTCAGATTCCGAAGACATACTGCATGTAAAAATAATACAAAGCATTAGTACATATCCAATTTAAAAGGACAGGAATACATTTTTAGATGTAATAATGCTCACATTCTTGCCGCTGAAGCTGGAATTGAAAATGATGTCTTCTTTTGCAGTCCTTCTGCTCTCCAGGCTGTCTCTGTAGGTTTGGTACAGTTCTGGCAGACACCTACTTTTATACAGACATGAAGTTTTTGTAGTTGGGTTTTTTTTATAACTTGTCTAACCAATGGACACCAAAAAAACGCATGCGCAAAGAACCGCATACTTGCGCATGCCAATGCGAACGTATGCGCACCCATAGTCAATAATGTTAATTTTTTGAGCAAAACGTGCTCATACGTGCGCATGCGTTTTTTTAAGTGGTTGGGCGGGCCAAAAAATGCAACATGTAGCGTCTGGAAATTATGGACGCACATCTTAAAAAATGCAGCGCACGAAAACCGCACCAATGTTAAATATAGGTTAAAAAACGCATGCGCATGTATGCGCCAAAACGCAGCGCAAAAAAACGCAAATGTGAAACCAGCCTAAGAGGACTAGAGAATCGGTCAAATCCCACACCCAGGAAAGGCTAAATGCCACCCCTTAAAGACACCTCAGACTGCATCCTGTGGTGAGATGTCAATCCCACCACACAGCAGAAGTTACCCTTGGGGTAATAAATCAGGCATGGAGGTAGAAACAAAGGAAACAAAAGACATACACTCCTTTACTAGGCATAAAAACTGGGCATGATTACGGCTGCTATTTCATATCTTTGATGCCTTCTCTTCCATCGATACCATTGTGTAAATCTTAAAGTAATGTGCAGAAAACCAATGAAAGAGGCTGAAAAAAATAAATGCATAAAGGACAAATTCCAAAAGAGCATTTGAGGCCAATGTTTTAAACATTTTTATATTTAGATTTCTCGATAGAAGATGCACTGGTAACCTCACTAACAGTCTAGGACACCATATCAATAATATGACCTCAAGCATAAGAAATACATATGATTATTACAGCCGCTGCTTTACTGATTTGTAAAACATATAAAACTTATCTGTCCTTAATTTTCGGCAGCAGCTTTTCAAGGCTTCTGTATCTTATGAAACTGTTAGGAAATGCATCCATTTGGAAAAAATACTCAAAATCCATTAAAACTTTCAACTTCACTTCCTACTTGTTAACACACAACACAGAAATTGCACATAAGTTCAGAATGCATTCTCAAACCAATTCCACACGTTCTGCACAATCTTACGACTCCACAAACCTGTCAATGAACAGGCAGCCTTAAATAGCCTTTTCTGATTCTATTTTTCTCATATAGACAGTGTCCTAGCAAATGGTACTAGCAAGAAAACTGAATTATGCTGCAGTAATTTGTTCTTATGATTAGAAATGAAGATTTAGAGGGAAAAAAATTAGTTCCTGAGGACAGAATATTATTTTGCCACTCATGGACATAGAGATTTATTGCCAGTTTTAAAGACATAGCTTAATATTCTTATTTCTAAAAAGGTAGACTGCCAATGTGCATCAGATAGAGATTCCAGATTAGTTTACTCACTTTATTTTACCTATGGCTACTTATTTTTGTCTTTTGGCAGGGGACTTGGGCAATATTCACAATTGCATTTTTGCTGCTTTTTTTCTGCAGTTAAAACCTGATCTCATGGCAGTAAACAAGCTGCAGACAAAAAGCGGGTTTTGCTGACTTTTTCTCCCTTTTCGATGTTTTCTGCTGCTTTTCTTGCTGTGTTTTTGCTGAATTATTTTGCTGCTTTTTTCAGAATTCTAAATTTCAGCTTTGCTTCCACCATACACGTATGAACAATGCAAGGTGTTAGGCCACCAATGTAAGGCTACTTTCACACTGCAAACGCACAGAAAAAATGGATCATGCGTTTGTGTGTGGTTTTTTTGTGTTTTTGCGCATGTTTTTTTAAAAAAAACGCATGCGTTTTTTTGCGCTGTGTTTTTGCCCAAAAAACCGCATGCGTTTTTTTCCTATACTTTACATGGGTGCGCATATACATGCATTTGTACGCGTTTGTATGCGCATGTGGTTTTTTGTAGTGTGCGCCTGGGTGCACAAAATGCATCCTGTTGCATTTTTTGTGCGCCCGACTTGTCTCAAAAAAATGCATGCGCACGCAATGCGCACAAAATTCACCCAAAAACCCATTATAGTCTATGGGTGCGCTGACATGCCCATGATAAGTCTGACACATTATAACACATTATGATTGACTAGAGAGGATGGTGCAGGAGTATCTGGAGCTAAATATCAATGCCATCAGGGGGAATTTTGAAACTTTTGCCTTTTGGTCTTCAAAAATGGAAGAGTGGTCTGAGCTTGCCAGTCACACCATGGATGTTTTGTCATGCCCAGCAGTCAGCATTTTCTCAGAACATTTCTTCAGTGCTGCTGGTGGTATCCTGACCGATAAGTGAATATGGCTGTCCACTGAAAGTGTAGGCCACCTAACTTTCATCAAAATTAACAATTCATGGATTTCCCATGACTTTTGCACCCCAGTCACAGACTGTACTGTCTAGACCATGGTGTAGTTTTTAGTGTCATAAATTGATATTGTGTTATTGCATTCTGTGCCATCTTTGCTGTGGCTTCCGTGCCTCCAGTAGCTACTGCTGCTGTTGTTACAAACAATTTTTGGCATTGTGGAGACTCCAAATTGGGTCTCCATCTGGTGAGTTGCCTGTAGTGGAAGATGGGTCAGAGGCATTTTATACTGTTTCTACTAGAGACGAGCGACTTTGCCTTTTTTCCGGTCGATTTGGGTTTCATGAAACCCGACTTTCTTAAAACTCGGGTCGAGCGAAATCGGCTGCCTATAGGGAAAAGTCGGGGTCCGACTGGAACACGAAACCCAATGCAAGTCAATGGGGAAGCAAAGTTGGCAGGGAGTGGAGGACAGTAAACACACCTACAGTACCCAATTCAATGCCAACGACATCAATTCTTATTACTTAAGCTTGTAAACCTTAATTTACTTTATAATAATAGTTACTAGTGTTGAGCATTCCGATACCGCAAGTATCGGGTATCGGCCGATACTTGCTGTATCGGAATTCCGATACCGACTTCCGATATTTTTTCAATATCGGAATTCGGCATCGGAATCGGAAGTTCAGTTGATTGACGGCCTGACGTCATCATGATGCGCGGTGTGTGCGCATCATGATGCGCCGTCATTTCGGGCCTTCCGGGGGTCTCTGCCGGCCTGCCGGGGGGCTGTGCCGGCCTGCCGGGGGGCTGTGTGGACTGCCCGGGGTCTCTGCCGGCCTGCCGGGGGGCTGTGCCGGCCTGCCGGGGGGCTGTGTGGACTGCCCGGGGTCTCTGCTGGCCTGCCGGGGGGCTGTGCCGGCCTGCCGGGGGGCTGTGTGGACTGCCCGGGGTCTCTGCCGGCCTGCCGGGGGGCTGTGCCGGCCTGCCGGGGGGCTGTGCACCCTGTGGGGGTCTGTACCGGCCTGCCGGGGGGCTGTGCCGGCCTGCCGGGGGGCTGTGCTGATGTCCGGGGGTCTGTGCAAGCATCGTCCGATGGGACTACAAGTCCCATCGGGCGATGCCTGCTACCATGACAGTGATTGACACATTAGCCAATGATGGGACAGTAGTAGTCCCATCATCCGGCTAATGTGTTAAATGTTAAAAAAAAAAAAAAAAAAATACTACATACATACTACATACATGCTACATACATACTACATGCATGCTACATACATACTACATATATACTACATACATACTACATACATGCTACATACATACTACATGCATGCTACATACATACTACATATATACTACATACATACTACATACATACTGCATGCTACATACATACTACATACATACTACATACATACTACATGCATGCTACATATATACTACATGCTACATACATACCACATACATACTACATGCATGCTACATATATACTACATGCATGCTACATACATACTACATATATACTACATGCATGCTACATACATACTACATGCTACATGCATGCTACATACATACTACATACATGCTACATATATACTACATACATACTACATATATACTACATGCATGCTACATATATACTACATGCATGCTACATATATACTACATGCATGCTACATATATACTACATACATACTACATATATACTACATACATGCTACATACATACTACATACATACTACATATATACTACATGCATGCTACATATATACTACATGCTACATACATACCACATACATACTACATACATGCTACATATATACTACATGCATGCTACATACATACTACATATATACTACATGCATGCTACATACATACTACATGCTACATGCATGCTACATACATACTACATACATACTACATGCTACATACATACCACATATATACTACATACATACAATACATTCATACAATACATACATAGACATACAGTACATATAACATAGAGTAACATACTTACCAATACTTGTCACATTGTTCCCCGAAGCCATTGTCTTTCCGGAATAAATATTAACATAACAAACCACAAAAATACTCACCCACGATCCGAAGCAGTCCACGAGTGTGTCCCACGACGATCTTGGGTAGAGAACTGCAGCATCAGATGATGCTGCCGTTCTCTACGGGCTGCAGGAATCCAATGACGGAAGGTAGGTATCCTTCCGCACTGTATTCCTCCGCCACTTAAAAAAAAAAAGTCCCTAGTCTCACTTTATGCCATTGCTGTGTGGGAATTTCCCACACAGCAATGGCATAAAGTGAGACTAGGGACTTTTTTTTTTTTTAAGTGGCGGAGGAATACAGTGCGGAAGGATACCTACCTTCCGTCATTGGATTCCTGCAGCCCGTAGAGAACGGCAGCATCAGCTGATGCTGCAGTTCTCTACCCAAGATCGTCGTGGGACACACTCGTGGACTGCTTCGGATCGTGGGTGAGTATTTTTGTGGTTTGTTATGTTAATATTTATTCCGTAGACGACAATGGCTTCGGGGAACAATGTGACAAGTATTGGTAAGTATGTTACTCTATGTTATATGTACTGTATGTCTATGTATGTATTGTATGAATGTATTGTATGTATGTAGTATATATGTGGTATGTATGTAGCATGTAGTATGTATGTAGTATGTATGTAGCATGCATGTAGCATGTAGTATGTATGTAGCATGCATGTAGTATATATGTAGTATGTATGTAGCATGCATGTAGTATATATGTAGCATGTATGTAGTATGTATGTGGTATGTATGTAGCATGTAGTATATATGTAGCATGCATGTAGTATATATGTAGTATGTATGTAGCATGTATGTAGTATATATGTAGTATGTATGTAGTATATATGTAGCATGCATGTAGTATATATGTAGTATGTATGTAGTATATATGTAGCATGCATGTAGTATATATGTAGTATGTATGTAGTATATATGTAGCATGCATGTAGTATATATGTAGTATGTATGTAGTATATATGTAGCATGCATGTAGTATATATGTAGTATGTATGTAGTATATATGTAGCATGTATGTAGTATGTATGTAGCATGCATGTAGCATGTAGTATGTATGTAGCATGCATGTAGTATATATGTAGTATGTATGTAGCATGCATGTAGTATATATGTAGCATGCATGTAGTATGTATGTAGTATATATGTAGTATGTATGTAGTATATATGTAGCATGTATGTAGTATGTATGTAGCATGCATGTAGCATGTAGTATGTATGTAGCATGCATGTAGTATATATGTAGTATGTATGTAGCATGCATGTAGTATATATGTAGCATGCATGTAGTATATATGTAGTATGTATGTAGTATATATGTAGCATGTATGTAGTATGTATGTAGCATGCATGTAGCATGTAGTATGTATGTAGCATGCATGTAGTATGTATGTAGCATGCATGTAGTATATATGTAGCATGCATGTAGTATATATGTAGTATGTATGTAGTATATATGTAGCATGTATGTAGCATGCATGTAGCATGTAGTATGTATGTAGCATGCATGTAGTATATATGTAGTATGTATGTAGCATGCATGTAGTATATATGTAGTATGTATGTAGCATGCATGTAGTATATATGTAGCATGCATGTAGTATATATGTAGTATGTATGTTGCATGTAGTATGAATGTAGCATGTATGTAGTATGTAGTATGAATGTAGCATGTATGTAGTATGTAGTATGAATGTAGCATGTAATTTTTTTTTTTTTTTTTTTTTACATTTAACACATTAGCCGGATGATGGGACTACTACTGTCCCATCATTGGCTAATGTGTCAATCACTGTCATGGTAGCAGGCATCGCCCGATGGGACTTGTAGTCCCATCGGACGATGCCTGCACAGACCCCCGGAGCCTGCACAGACCACCGGCAGGCCGGCACAGCCCCCCGGCAGGCCGGCACAGCCCCCCGGCAGGCCGGCACAGCCCCCCGGAGCCTGCACAGACCACCGGCAGGCCGGCACAGACCACCGGAGCCTGCACAGACCCCCTGGCAGGCCGGCACAGCCCCCCGGCAGGCCGGCACAGCCCCCCGGCAGGCCGGCACAGCCCCCCGGCAGGCCGGCACAGCCCCCCGGAGCCTGCACAGACCACCGGCAGGCCGGCACAGACCACCGGAGCCTGCACAGACCCCCTGGCAGGCCGGCACAGCCCCCCGAAAGGCCCGTACAGACCCCAGAGAGGCTGTACAAGGGCAGGAAAGGGTTTTTCTTATTCCGATACCGGAAGTCCCATAGACTTGAATGGGACTTCCGGTATCGGAATCGGCGATACCGATACTTTTTTTAAAGATCGGCCGATACCATCCGATACGATACTTTGAAGTATCGGATGGTATCGCTCAACTCTAATAGTTACGCATTCAAACTGGGGGGTTATTTGGCTAAAGTTGTGGGGGTAGGGCTGGCGCCAGGTTTTCATGTGCCCTGGGCCAAAGAATGTCAGTGCGCCCTTTTAACACATACCACAATTCATAATGTTCGGATACGGCACAGAAATATAGATATAGTACAATGAAAAATACTTCAATGCTTACATGACATGACTGATATCTATTTTAAGTTCTACAATAGCTAAAAAAATGGACGGTATATTACTCAATACAGTATTATGGCCACCACCTAGTGCGCCATACAGAATAATGAGTCCCATATATATCTCCATACAGAATAATTGGTCCCATATTATGTTCCCTACAGTATATGATGAGCTACACATAATGCTACAGTATATGTTGGTCCCCATGGATGATGCTCCACTGTCTTATGGGCCCAAATAATGCTCCATAGAGTCCATATATATTGGGCCCCATTTCTAATGCTCCAGTGTATAATGGGCCCGTTAAATGCTGCTCCAGTGTCTGATGTCCCCCATTTGTAATGCTCCAGTATATGTTGGTCCCCATTGACGATGCTCCAGTGTGTTATGGGCCCAAATTATGCTCCATATATAATCGGCCCCATTTCTTATGCTCCAGTGTATAATGGGCCCCGTAATTGCTGCTCCAGTGTCTGATGTCCCCCATTTTGAATGCTCCAGTAAATGATGGGCCAAATGGATGATGCTCCAGTGTATGATGGGCCCCACATATCATTCTCCAGTGTATATTGATCCCCAAAAAATCCTCTCAACATTTAAAAAAATTAAATAACTCTCCTTGCTGGGCAGTGCTCTACACTGGAGTCCTCAGCATTGCCATCTTCAAGCTCTCTGCACTCGTACTGCTTCGATAGAGGGCATACAGACGTGATGTCATCACGCTCTCTAACCTGAATGTCACTGTCAGGAAAGGCGGAAGACGTCACGGCGGTGGAGCAGGGAGAGGTAAGCATTGCAAGTGCTGTGGCCCTGAGCAACCATGGGGGGCCCACTCGTGGGCGACGGCACTGGAACAGGGCCCCTCATAGTACGACGATATGTCTGACAGCGATTGGGCCCTCCCACCGGCAGAGACACTTTATTGTACTATAAGGGCCCTGTGCCACTGCCGTCGTCCACGAGTAGGACCCCCCACCTGCTCAGGGAACCAGCACTTTCATCTGCACCTTCCTCTGTGTCGCCGTGTAAGTTGGTATAGTATGCGGGAAGGGGCACCTGAGTTTCATCAGTGTCACATTCTGTCTCTGTAGAGTGCGAGGGGAATGTAGTGCTGTGGGTCAATGTACCAGCAGAATCATCTAGCAGTGGCTGTGGCTGTGCATCAGTGCACTCCATCGCCGATTCATGTTGGACAGGGGAATTCAGAATTTCACTTGATAACACAGGCATGGCATGTGAAAAGAGCTCCATGGAGTAATCTAAAGTGTTGGCTGTAGCATCCTTCACTTTTAGTGGGGGTGAAGGAGACAAGGAAAGGGGTGGTTCCTGACCAGAAGCCTGCACTGACGACTCAGTGCTTGCATTTTTTTAAACTTCAGAAGAGACGGCGATAGAGCTGGATGCTGTTTTGGTAATGTAAGGCAAGACCAGTTCCTGATGCTCCGGCTTTAAAAGCAGTTTACCTGCTCCCAGAAAAGGGAGCCTTAAAGGCCTTCTTGTGCCAGATGATGACGCAGGCTCAACACCTCCTGCCTTAGCTGCTATTGTGCTTTTGGCACTACCAGCAGATGCACCACCATCATTACCAGCTGGCCCCCCCACACACATGTCCGCTGCCTCTTCTACCATACTTAATTTTTGCGAATATGGACTCAAAATACCAGCAGATATATGGTACTGTTTCAGAAGTGGAGAGCTCTATACAGCCTAGGGATAATTGTAAATCTCCGTATATATTTCATGAGTCGGTCATAGGCTCATTATGGATTAGACAATAATATAAAAATTTGCAAAAGTGTACAGTATCACTAGATACAAGGTATATATAGTATAGTTTAAAAATACTGAATCTCCGTATACATTTCAGGAGGCAAACAAAGACACTCTCAGGCCCAGTATGGATCCGACAACAATATAGAGAGTTGAGAAAGGGTACTATGGTGCCCCTGAGGGTACGGTCACCACAGAGGTACTGCACCTCATCCAAAGGTGTGGCATCCCACCCTCAGGTAAAGAGGGATCGCCACTCAGGACTCCTAACCCTGCACTCAATACACACACTAGTTAGTCAGTGCTTTCTGGGTGTACCCGGCGGGAGGATGGCCTCATCCCATACTGACTAGGAAAGGGTGTTGGGGGTTAATGTGGAAGGTAGGTACAGTGGGAGGAGCTTAGGTAGTGGAGTGATTGTGGGCATCCAATCAGAGAGAGCGAGGTGACAATTGGTGGGTGGAGCTAGTCTGAGGTAAATGGATCTTTCTAGAGAGTTGTCAGTCTGTGACAGGACAGAGTAAGAGCAGGATTGCTGTGAGAGGGCTGACAGTCAGAGAAAAGAGAAAAATCTTGTCCAAGCTCCTAGACTGGAAGGAAGGGGTCCTTGGGGCACGGGAAGTACAATAATCCACCTGTGAAGACCGTTTCTGGAGAAGGAAGGACCAGGCCTCATTGGGGAAGGTGGCTCCTGAAGGTAGTGGAGAAATAGAGGGCTCAGCTAGAAAGACGGAGGCTGAGGTAACTTTAAGTGCCGCAGTCGCATTCAATACTCAAAAAGGCAGCAGTTGGAATAAAGGACCCCGGAGCCTGACCCACGTCACCCGGTGTGATCCGTGGCTGCTGGCTTGGGACACTGTTTGCGAAGGTGCACAGCAGGAAGGAAGGGAGAGATCAGCGCAGAGACACGGCCTAGAAAGGATACACAAGGAGGAGTCTTGAACAGATGTTTCTGATCTACCTTGGAGTTTGCCGGACCCCTCCCTTGGATGACACAGTACCAAGCGGGTCATCTTGTGCACAAAACTTTTGAGGAAAAACTCAGAAACTGCACCCAACTGTGTCCTTGGTGTATTTTACAACTCGCCTACTACAGATGCTACACTCACCATCCCCATCAACGGCTCACAAACACCATCTCAACTGCCCTGGGATACAGCTCTGCCCGTGGAGAGCTTCATCATCTTGTCTGCTTTAACACCGGCCCAGATGATGTGCATTGCAGCGGCGGCTACCCTAGCCTAGTACCACGGGTGGCGTCACGATCCCCTTTTTCTAAATTAATTATCATACCATCTTCCCCCTCATCTGAACTGTCATCTTCTTTATTGGACACCCAGGGCCACGGACCGGGTCCCAATCACCACCGTGACATACTTCCCCCTGTGTAACCCCCGGCCCTGTGTGGTGTTTCATTTTAACACCAGATAACAGGGATATATTGTATAGTTTCAACATTAAAAATCTACGTATATATTTGAGGAGGCAGACACAGACGCTGTCATGGCCAGTATGGATTCGACAACAATCTAAAAATTTGAAAAAGGGTACAGTATCACCAGATACAAGGTATATATAGTATAGTTTCAACATTCAGAATCTCCGTATTTATTTCAGGAGGCAGGCACAGTCGCTCTGAGGCCCAATATGGATTACACTACAATATAAAAAGCAGTTAAAGGGGAATGGATCCCATGAGTACTGCTGTATACAGTTATAAGAACGAAAGTCACAATCAGCACAAAATGTCTGGGGTAAATAATGAAGCAATTGCTTCGGTCCAAAGACAAAGGCACAAATGCCAGTCAAGATAGAGTACAAGGTGGAAAAATACAATGGGCAAAACAAGAGAACACATGTGGAGCAAAAAATACCACCAATAATAAAAGACAAATATATTCTTTATTAATCCATACAAATATTAAATGCCAACAATTTAGGCCACTGGAGGGAAAAAGGGGCAAAAAAAAAGGTACTGCAGGTAAATATGGAGTGCACAGAGAACAGCAGAGACCAACAAATATTGAGTATATTAATCTCTCATATATAGAGAGTAGCGGGTATATATGAGGGGCGATCCAAAAGTAATGATAATCAATAATAAACACAATGAATATAGTAAAAAAAAAATTTATTTTTCTACATAGTCTCCTAACAAGTCTATACATTTAGTCCATCTCTTTTCTAAACTTAGAATTCCCTTCGAAAAAAATTCTTGATCTTGACCCTCAAAAAACTCCCCAAGAGCGGTTATCATGTCGCTATTGTCGTCAAATTTCTTGCCCCGGAGGTGTTCCTTGAGCCGAGGAAAGAGAAAGAAGTCACTGGGGGCTAGATCTGGCGAATAGGGGGGGTGTTCCACCAGTTCAAAGCCCGCTTCTTGAATGGTAGCCATGGCAACTGCAGCTTTGTGAGCCGGTGCGTTATCTTGGTGAAACAGCACTCCAGTCCGCAGTTTGCCGCTCCTTTTCTCCTTGATAGCCTCCCACAATCTTCTTAATTGTTCTGCGTAGTAGGAGCCCGTAATAGTGGCTCCCTTCTCCAAATAGTCCACCATAATAATTCCTTCAGCGTCCCAAAGAACGGACGCCATAACCTTCCCTGCTGAGCTTGACACTTTGAATTTCTTCGGGGTCGGTTCGTTGGCTCGTTTCCATGTCATCGATTGTTGTTTAGTTTCGGGATCAAAGTGGTGGATCCAGGTCTCATCCATGGTCAAAAAACATGACAAAAAATTATCCTTGTCTGCTTGGAACTTTTCGAGATTTGCTATTGAAATGTCAACTCGTTTCTTCTTTTGCTCGTCGGTTAACATTTTTGGCACCCAACGCACGGAGACCTTTCTCATAAGCAATTCTTTTGCAAGGATTCTTTGAATACTGCCATATGACATCCCTGTGACCTCAGCTACATGCCTGATAGTCACTCTTTGATCTGCCAACACAACTTCAACTTTTTTCACGTTTTCTTCATTGAGGGACGTGGATGGGCGTCCTTCGCGATGTTCATCTTCCGTCGATGTTCTTCCCAGCTTAAATTCCTTGGCCCAGCGAGCAACTGTGGAATATGGAGGAGAAGAGTCCCCCAATGTTTCCACCAAGTCGCTGTGTATGTCTTTGGTAGACATTTTTTTCAAGCATAGGTATTTGATGACAGCTCTGAGCTCGTTTTTTTCCATTTTGATGTTCACTCCTTGGCAGTTCATATTCAAATGAATGTAGCTCCCGGGAATCATGGCCTATTTAAGTGATTTTTTTTTCCTGGACTCGTGGGTACCTAAGAGAGAAGAAAACATTTTATTTTAATTTCTGTGTGCAATAGAAATAACCTATTATCATTACTTTTGGATCGCCCCTCTGATATAGCAAAACATATGTATACCAAAATAGGGCAAGTAAATAGGGTGCACATACAGAAAATATACAGATTAGTATGCACAAATGTGGTAGTGAAAGTGCCACTTACCCATGGTCACTGGTCTGTCTGTGCGCCTCCCCGCAGACCCACTGACGCGCGTTTCGCGTTAGGTGCTTTTTGAGAAATAAAAAAAAAAAATAAAAGTATTAGTGCTATGTAAAAAGCTGTCTGCAGAGCACTGTACACACTCAGCAATACTGCTATAAGGCAGGCTAATACTCAGCGCTACTGCACACAAGAAAATCCTCCCCTGTGACTGCACCCTAACTGTTCCCAACAATTGCGTTCAGCACAAGCACATCAGAACTTCTGTTTACAGGCCTAAGTGTCTCCCCAAAGACAGGGGCCAGAGTGAGCCAAACCCCCCCTCCCCAGAGGCGTAAGTGGAGGCCCACATGACAGTGGGTTGGAGGGAGGGGGTTAACTGTCCCTGGGGGGGTGGAGTATGGAAATAAAGGGTACCCCTCTGAAGTCGGCTTATGGGGCGGTTACCTCAGTTCCCGCTACGGAGCCGCAGAGACTGTCCCAGGTCCAGACGGCATGGAGTCCATATCAGCTGGATTGGAGAGGCTGCGCACTGCAGCAGAGTTGCTGCCTGCCAGCGTGGATCAAGGAGCAGGTCGCGGGGATCATCGGTGGAAGCAGCGGGTCAGCCGCTGGTGTCTCTTCCAGTCAGAGGCGGCGGTCAAGGGCCACGGAGCGTTTATTCCCCGACGCAGATCCCAGGACCCAGCGCTGGTGACGGAGCACCTTCCAGGGACCCTCTGGGTCGGGGGCCTGCTGGGAAGCGTGCAGGCAGTCCCTGAGCTGAGAGGAATCCACAAGATGGGCTGAGTCCAGTGGCGGTTGCAAGTCCTTCTCCCCGCAGCAGAGCGGGAGGTGAGGCCTGCACTCGCCTGCCGGGCTGTCTGCCTCCTCTTCTTGGGGCAGTGGTGGGAGTTACCCGGAGGGGGGTTGTCAGGCAGCAGCCCCCATCGCCCAAGGCTGTCAGCTATGCCCAGTACCTCAGGCACCCTGACCGGAACAACGGCGGTGGATCAGCATGGACGGTGCATCAGGCAGTTGGTAGGGGTTGCGGGGGGTGGGTGTCCGCAGGCCGAAGCCCCCGTGGCTGTGCATCCCGCTTGCCTCAGCGGGGACCTGAGAAGCAAACAGCTCTGAACGGAGTTCCCTGTGAGGGTGGCGTCATCGAGAAAGCCTGTTTCATAAGGTGGCGGACCTCCGGGGACAGAGGGTCTGAGGGGAAGCTCCGTAGTCAACGCACAGTGGGATACGGGATTGGCGGCTGGAGGAGTCACAGCGTCATTACAGC
Source organism: Dendrobates tinctorius (assembly GCF_039654945.1). Classification (NCBI taxonomy): domain Eukaryota; kingdom Metazoa; phylum Chordata; class Amphibia; order Anura; family Dendrobatidae; genus Dendrobates; species Dendrobates tinctorius. The sequence continues at coordinate 35,362,157 of NW_027361711.1, forward strand.
CCGGTGAGCATGGCTCCATATCTTGTTAGTCCTCATCTCTAGTGAGGTCCCCTGTGGTCGGGAGTGGGTTGGGGGGCCGGCCGGTGGCGTTAGGTCAGGGAGTTGTGGACCAAGTTCCTTCATGGATTGGGGGCTGGGGGAGATGTTGACTTCCAGGCAGGATTTGTTGGTGCGGATGGAGGGATTTGGAGCTCCCCCAGCGCATTTAGCCACTTGGGTGGTGTTGCAGGAGTGAGGGACCAGTTTGTCGGGGGCGGTTACCGGGGTGTCAGTTGGCCGAGCTGACCCTGTGTCTGTTTCGGTTCAGACTGAGAAGGAAAAGGAATGTCGGATGAATGTAGATGACAGGGCGCATGGGGCGGTATATGTATGCTTTGAGGGCCCACTGGGCGCTCATCGTAAGGAGGAGGTGCAGGTAAAGATATAGAAGGACGAATATGTCGTGAGTTTGTCACTGCTTCCTTCGGAAAAGTTGAACTTTGACAAAGGGAAGAAGGATGATAGAAATACGGAAAAACGGAGATGGCGATTGATTCTGCACAGATTATCTAATTGGCTACAGGCATTTGATTTTTTTGCTAGCGTGTTTGGAGAGAAGGCGCCTGACAATTCTTCTCCTCTTTTTTGCTTTTTGGATTCAATTGGGGAGGCTTCTAGGGTGTAGGGGGTTTAGGCTTGGCTCCGTTACGACAAACAGTTTAGGAATAGGAAGGCGGTTCGTCCGCCAATTCGGTGGGAAAAGAAAGACATCCGTCTGTGGTTGAAGGTTATGACGCCGACTAAGTTCGGCCATTCTTTTCCTGGGGGTGCCGGTTCGTGAAATGCACAAAGCAGTGGACAAGGGGCAAGGGGATCAGTCGGGGCAATCAGTCAGTCAGAAGCAGGGTCTCTGCTGGCAATTCAATGATTGCCACTGTAAATTTGGGGATACATTGCTGCAAATTCAAGCACCTTTGAGCCCATTGGAAATGAACCTCACATGGTGCTTCCAGATGCTTTAGGAAGCATAAAGGAGAAGCAGAGTGAGAGTGCTAATTCAAAAGGGGTAGACGCCATTGAAACTGGCCGTGATGGTCCGTTATGTAAGTAGATTTCCGGATGGGGTTAAGTAGGAACTGTTGTTGTCCGTTTTCAGTGACGTGTTTAAAATTCCCACCCCTCCTTTTCAGATACCACGGGTGATTAACAATCTGAGGTCAGCTGACCAATATGCTGAGGTGGTGTCGTAACAGTTGGGGAAGGAGGTTAAGTTGTGAAGGATGTCTGTGCCATTTAGGGATCCTCCGTTTGAGGATTTGGTAGTCTCGCCCCTGGGTGTAGTGCCTAAGAAACAGCAGCATAAGTTCAGGCTCATTCATCATCTGTCTCTCCCTTGTGGAAGGTTGGTGACTGATGGAATTGACCCGAAGCTGTGCTCTTAGTTTTTTTAAGTCATTTGAGGATGTGGCAAAGTTTGTTGGAAGGGGGCACTTTTGCCTAAAATGGATATTGAGTCGGCGTTTATGTTGATCCATGTTCATCCGGACAGTGTTAAGTTGTTGGTGTGTTACTGGGGTGGTGCTTTTTTGGGTTGATAGGTGTTTGACATTGGGTTGATAGGTGTCTTGTGCGTTTTTGGAGGCATTCAGCTCTTTTCTCTAATGGGTTGTCCATGAAGTATCGGCTTTTGATTTCTTGATTCATTACCTGGATGATTGTTTGTGCATCAGTCAGGCTAATTCTGGTTGTTGGGAGAGGTTACTTAGAGTGGTGGAATGGGTGGCAGAGCGTTTCGTAGTACCGCTTGATCCCCGTAAAATAGAGGGGCCTTGTACGTGCCTATCGTTTTTGTGAATCGTGATAGATTCGTTAAAATCTCAGTTCTGTTTGACGGAGGATAAGGTAAAGGCGTTGCGGAATGAGGTGTCTCGGGCAAGACGGTTGAAGAAATTGTCATTGACATAGGTGCAGTCACTACTTGTGAATTTGACTTTAGCTTGTCGCATTGTTACAATGGGTCGGGTCTTTTCTCGACGGATGCCGAACGCTACGGTGGGAGTGTGGGCTCCGCATCATTTTGTTCAGCTTTACAGTGAACTTAAGGCTGATTTTTAATTGTGGGACTATTTTTCGGAGCTATACAACGGATGATTTTGGCTCATGGAGGAGGCAGTTGTAAATGATGATTTGGAGTTGTTCACAGATGCGTGTGATGGAGTGTGTTTTGGGTCATATTTTAGGGGCCTGTGGTGCGCTGCTGCGTGGCCTGAGGAGTGGTTTCAGCTGGGCCTTGTTAAGAATATTGATTGGTTGGATATTTTGCCTATACTGGTGGCTGTGAACCTATGGAAGGAGGAGTTTCGGGACCGAAGGATCCATTTTAATTGTGACAACCTGGGAGTTGTTTGTTCTATTAACAGCTTGACGGCGTCCTATCCTCCAGTGATTCGAGTCCTGCGGCACTTAATTTTGACTTGTTTAACGCTTAATGCTCATTAGTGTTGAGCTTTCCGATACCGCAAGTATCAGGTATTGGCCGATATTAGCTGTATCGGAATTCCGATACTGACTTCCGATACTTTTTTCATATCGGATACCGGAATCGGAAGTTCCCATAATGCTATCAGCCCGCTCGCTTTGATTCAGCCAATGAGAATCCTCAGAAGTGTGGGCATATCCTGTTAGGCATGTAGGCATGTTAACTATTGGCATGGCTGTGATTGGCTGCTGAAATGATGTCATGATGCACTATAAAAGCCACTGCCGCCATTTCTGGTCACTCTGCTGTGAATTCAGTTAGGGACAGGCTGCTGTTGAAGACTGTGAGAGACAGTTAGAAATAGAGATTCTCAAAACAATATTGTGCTTTACCCAGGCTACACAAACCACCACTGTAGCTTTCTTTTCCCTAGCAGCAGTGTTCACAGCTGTCTGCAAGGGCTGTGTGAGTGCAGCTCATGCTGTGGAGTGGGTCCTGCAGCCACGTCTGGTTGTCGGCCGCCCAGCATGCCTCACTGCTGCCTCATACATATTTTTCTTTTTGAGCTGCTTATTTTTAAAAAATTCTATCTAGTGTGCTTCCATCCGTATCCATATACGTTGGTTGCAAACACTTGTAGTAGACAGCGGAGCCTTTCTGCAGCCTTTCAGTGCTAGTGCCCACTTAGCTGCATTGTTCAAGGCTGTCTGAGAGGTCTCTGACTGTGTGTGAGTAGTGTGTCCTGCAGTTACGTCTGGTTGTAGGCAGCTCAGCGTGTCACTGCCTCACACATTTTTCTTTTATTGCAGCTCATTTTTTCTCCAATTAGTGTGCATCCATCCGTATCCATATACGGTGGTTGCAAACACTCTAGGAGTACACAGCGGAGCCTTTCTGCAGCCTGTCAGTGCTAGTGCCCACTTAGCTGCACTGTTCACGACTGTCTGAGAGGTCTCTGACTGTGTGTGAGTGCAGCTCACGCTGAGTAGTGTGTCCTGCAGCTACATCTGGTTGTAGGCCGCTCAGCGTGCGTCACTGCCTCACACATATTTTTCTTTAATTGCAGCTCATTTTTTCTTCTCCTATTAGTGTGCATCCATCCATATCCATCTACATTGGTTGGTTGCAAACAATAAATAAGAGCAGATAGAGGAGCCTTTTTTCTGGCTTGTGCCCTTCAGCAGCAGCCAGATAAGTATTACCCAATTTTTTTGGAGCCTCATCTTTTGCATTGTAGGTTACCTGCCTGCATTGTAATAGCTCCAGAAAGTTGGTGATACTCTCACTTTCAAATCTTTGGTCACATCCTTTTAGTTTTTTTTCCCAAAAAAAAAAACAACAAAGTTCACCAAACACTACATTTGAAAGTTGTGTAGGCCACATTAGCTCCCATTAAAGTGTAGTCGACACACACACTGCATAAAATTAGTGTTTCTTAAACCTGTAACCAGCTGTTAAGGAATAAGCATGCTAAGGCCCCCTTTGTACTTTTCTGCCTATCTTTCTCAGTCTAGCAAGATGAAGAAGGCAGGGAGTAAGGCACGTGGCTGTAGGCGTGGAGTTTCGGCAGGGAGAGGACGTGGGAATTCTGTAGGGAGAGGACGTGGGGATTCTGCAGGGAGAGGACGTGGGGATTCTGTGCCTGCTGTTGGCACCAGTGAGTCAGCATCCCCCAGTTTTAGCAAGCAACAGTCCTTTATGCGCAGCTTTGTAGGACCTCACCGTACCCCACTGCTGTGGGAGGAACAAATTGAAGCCGTTGTCGGATGGATGGCAGCTAATGCATCGACTTCAATTACTTCCACATCCTCTCAGGGCCAGAGCACCGAAGAGCAACCATCTGTCTCTTCACCACCTGCCAAGGTGCCCAGGTAGTCAGAGAGCCCTGGACAGGAGCCATCGCAGTCTCTACTTCTGTTCTCGGAATCTGTTGGTTTGGAAAGATGGGGCCAGCCAAGCAGCATTCCAGAATGTGAAGAAGAGGGAGTATGCAGTGATGCGCAACTTCTTTGTTCCTCTTAATCTGAAGAGGCGGGTGGGCCAGTGTCTATGGTCAGCACACCTCAGTGTACGCATCAGATGATGACGAGACACAGTTGTCACTTTCTGTTGCGTACAGTGCTGGCGAAACAACCCAGGAGAAGCAGGTGTTTGAAGAGGGGAGTGTAGATGATGAGGTCCTTGACCCATCATGGCGTCAGCCACAGGAAGGTGGTGGGAGCAGCTCTGAGGAAGAGATTCCCCGAACGGCCAAAACCGGAGGGAGAGGGAGGGGGCAGACTTGGTTGCCTGTAGCCTCCACTTCGGCACCCATTAGGAGCATTCCACTTTCAAAAGGCAAAACGGGCGCTCCCAAGACTTGCAGTGCGTGGTCCTTTTTTGACACAGTTGCAGATGACATTTGCTTTGTCAAATGCAAGCTGTGTCATCAGAGAGTCAAAAGAGGGAAAAATGTCAGCAACCTCAATACCACTAATATGTGGAAACATGTGCGGACCAAGCACGAGGTGGAGTTACACAGACACACTGAAGACGTAGGCCAACGTACAGCACCACCTCTTCAGCTCGTGTTGGGGCCTCTTCCTCCAGCTCACACACAGCTGGTTCGGCTTCCTCACAGGATCGCCAAGAAAGAACCTCTGGCGCTGTTGTCCGGAGACCCTGTGACATTCCACCCACAGCACCACATTCCAAGTCATCCCAGGCCACTCGACAGCCATCGGTAGCACAGGCATGGTAGAAAAGGCGGCCATACTCGGCAAACCATCCCCGAGCACAGGCTCTGAATGCTGGCATTGCCAAACTACTAGCACTTGAAATGCTGTCATTCAGGCTGGTGGAGACTGACACCTTCCGGGACTTCATGGCATTGGCAGTCCCACAATACACTGTGCCCAGCCGCTTTTATTTCAGCAGGCGAGCCGTCCCTGCCCTGCAGAAACATGTGGAGTTAAACATAAAACATGCGCTACTAAACGCCGTCAGTAGCAAGGTCCACCTGACCACCGATGCGTGGACCAGTAACCATGGACAGGGACGATACCTTTCCCTCACTGCCCATTGGTTCAATGTTGTGGAGCCGGGTACAGATCTGGAGAGTGGCGCTCTACGTGTTCTGCCAACTCCACGGATTGCAGGAATCCAGTCTATACACATTGACTCCTCCTACTCAAGTTTCTCTGAAACAGCGCAGCAGGAGCCTGTTATGACCGATATGAGTACAGCCGTGGCCAAACGTCAACAGGCCGTACTGAAATTAATTTCTTTGGGGAATTGAAGCCACACAGCGCAGGAGCTCTGGAATGCCATCAAGCAAGAGAGTGACGTGTGGTTTCTGCCAGCGAATCTCCAGCCGGGCTTGGAAGTGTGTGACAATGGCCGAAATCTGGTGGCAGCTCTTGGCCTTGGCAACTTCACTCACATCCCATGTCTGGCACATGTTCTCAACTTGGTCGTGCAGAGCTTTATGAGGGACTATCCGGATCATGATGCACTGCTGCACTAGGTCCGCATAGAGTGCGCTCACTTGCGGCGTTCCAGCACGGCAAGGTCGCGCCTTGCAGCTCTGCAGCTCCGATTACGCCTTCCGGAACATCGCATCATATGTGACCTACCCACCAGGTGGAATTCTACGTTACATATGTTGGAGCGGTTGTGTGAGCAGCAGGCAGCAGTCATGGAGTACCAGCTGCATCAGGCGCAAACAAGTCGCACTGTGCACCGGTCACTCTTCAGCACCACTGAGTGGGCCTCTATGAAGGACATCTGCCTCGTTTTGCATGCCTTCGATGATTCCACGTGGATGGCAAGTGTAGATGATGCACTAGTCAGCATAACTGTCCCCCTTATCTGCCTGCTTCAAAAAACACTGCATGCACTAAGGGATGAGGTTTTGGAAGAGGTGGAGGATGAGGAGTCCCAAATGCCATCTTCTCCTGGACAGTCTGCGCTACGTGCTTCCTCACAAAGGCCTTGGCAGGGTACACTTTGTGAGGAGGATGAGGAGGAGTCGATGGAGGAGGAAGACATCTCTCCAGAGGAGGGAGGTACACAAAGCTCTAGTCAGTATGTACAGCGAGGGTGGGGTGATGCAGAGCAGGCAGAGATCACGCCTCAAGCAGGGGACAGCGGTTCTTTGGCAGTTGGGAGTCTGCAGCACATGGTTGACTTCATGCTGCAGTGCCTGAGAAACTACCGCCGCATCGCCCACATTCTCTACACGGCTGATTATTGGGTGTACACCATCCTAGATCCTCGCTACGGGACAACTTGCAAACCCTCATACCAATGTTGAACCAGGAGCGTAAACTGCGGGAGTACCAAGACACAATGGTGCAGTCCATCATGTTTTCCATTCCACCCGACAGCAGTGGTGCTAATGCTTTACAAAGCACCTCTGTGCGTCGAGCCAGTGGAGGAAACTCGGCACAAAGAGGGAGCAGAGGCAGCGCCTCAGCACAAGACAAGACCACTATGGCCCAAATGTGGCAAAGTTTTGTGTGTCCGCCACAATTGTCTACACCATCACTGATGGCTCCAGTCAGCAGGAGGCAACGTTTCCGTCAGATGGTGACAGACTACATGTCTTGCCCTGTGACTGAACTCCCAGATGGCTCTTCCCCCTTCAAGTTTTGGGTCTCTAAGCTGGATACATGGCCAGAGCTTAGCCAGTATGCATTGGAGCTGCTGGCTTGCCCTGCTGCCAGTGTATTATCGGAACGCGTCTTTAGTGCCGCAGGTGGTGTACTAACAGACCGTCGCACGCAACTTTCTTCCGATAACGTCGACCGGCTTACTTTTCTGAAAATGAACAAGGCCTGGATCTCCCCAGAATTTGCCAGTCCTCTTCCCGACTAAATAATTGGTTGGCAACTATATTCAGGTCTCTTGTTGTGTTCATGTTTCTACCACCTGAACTAAAATCCCTGGGCTTGAACACAGCCAGTTGTCGCTCAGATGTGTTGTCTGCACAGAGAAAAACACTAGCTCCTGTGTTATCGGGGCTCAATAATGCCAGCTGCTCCCCTGCTGTGTGGACGGCAAAGTCTCCTGCTCCATCCACATTCAAACTACTACTGATTTTTAACCGTGCTCCACTTAAGGGTCTGGCTCCACTGTCTCTAGTATTTCCCCTGGCCTCCAACCCCACCAGTTGCTGCTCTGAAATGGCGTCTGCACAATCCAAACTTGCTCCTGAGTTACTGGGGCTCAGTCACGTCAGTTGATCCCCTGATGTGTGTCCGGCAAGGTCTCCTGGTCTGTCCACATTCCCATTACAAGTAGTGTGAATGAGGACAGAGCAGGAGACCTTGCCGGACACACATCAGGGGATCAACTGACGGGACTGAGCCCATGTAACAGAGGAACAAGTGTGGATTGTGCTGACGCCACTTCAGAACTGTCACTGGCGGGGTTAGAGGCCAGGGGAAATACTAGAGACAGTGGAGCCTGAGGCCTAAGTGGAGCACGGTTACAATCAGGTAGTCTACAACCTCTATAAAATGTGCTGCAAGATGGCCTCAGCCTACTCCATGCCTCATCCTGGGCTCCAACAACGCCAGTTGGTGTTCAGAAGTGCCGTCTTCGCAGAGAAAAACACACTCGCTACTGTGTCTGTGGGGTTCAGTAATGCCAGCTGTTCCCCTGCTGTGTAGATGGCAATGTCTCCTGCTGCCTCCACATGCCAAAACAATCAGGCCTCAGCCTGCTCCATGCTTCATCCTGGGCTCCAACAGCGCCAGTTGGTGTTCAGAAGTGCCGTCTTCACAGAGACAAACACACACTAGCTCCTATGTTAGTGGGGTTCAGTAATGCCAGCTGTTCCCCTGCTGTGCAGACGGCAAAGTCTCCTGCTCCATCCACATCAGACCTCTGCCTGCTCCATGCCTCAACCTGAGCTCCAACAACGCCAGTTGGTATTCAGAAGTGCTGTCTTCACAGAGCAAAACACACTAGCTCCTGTGTTAGTGGGGTTCAGTAATGCCAGCTGTTCCCCTGCTGTGTAGACGGCAATGTCTCCTGCTGCCTCCACATGCCAAAACAATCAGGCTTCAGCCTGCTCAATGCTTTATCCTGGGCTCCAACAACGCCAGTTGGTGTTCAGAAGTGCCGTCTTCACAGAGACAAACACACACTAGCTCCTGTGTTAGTGGGGTTCAGTAATGCAGCTGTTCCCCTGCTGTGTAGATGGCAAAGTCTCCTGCTCTATCCACATGCCAACAACATCAGACCTCTGCCTGCTCCATGACTCAACCTGGGCTCCAACAAAGCCAGTTGGTGTTCAGAAGTGCTGTCTTCACAGAGAAAAACACACTCGCTACTGTGTCAGTAGGGTTCAGTAATGCCAGCTGTTCCCCTGCTGTGTAGACGGCAAAGTCTCCTGCTCTATCCACATGCCAACACCATCAGGCCTCAGCCTGCTCCATGCCTCATCCTGGGCTCCAACAATGCCAGTTGGTGTTCAGAAGTGCCATCTTCACAGAGAAAAACACACTACCTCCTGTGTCAGTGGGGTTCAGTAATGCCAGCTGTTCCCCTGCTGTGTAGACGGCAAAGTCTCCTGATCCATCCACATTCAAACTACTACTGATTTTTAACCGTGCTCCACTTAGGGGTCTGGCTCCACTGTCTCTAGTATTTCCCCTGGCCTCCAACCCCACCAGTTGCTGCTCTGAAGTGGCGTCTGCACAATCCAAACTTGATCCTGAGTTACTGGGGCTCAGTCACGTCAGTTGATCCCCTGATGTGTGTCCGGCAAGGTCTCCTGGTCTGTCCACATTCCCATTACAAGTAGTGTGAATGAGGACAGAGCAGGAGACCTTGCCGGACACACATCAGGGGATCAACTGACGAGACTGAGCCCATGTAACAGAGGAACAAGTGTGGATTGTGCTGACGCCACTTCAGAGCTGTCACTGGCGGGGTTGGAGGCCAGGGGAAATACTAGAGACAGTGGAGCCTGAGGCCTAAGTGGAGCACGGTTACAATCAGTAGTAGTCTACAACCTCTATAAAACGTGCTGCAAGATGGCCTCAGCCTGCTCCATGCCTCATCCTGGGCTCCAACAACGCCAGTTGGTGTTCAGAAGTGCCGTCTTCGCAGAGAAAAACACTCGCTACTGTGTCTGTGGGGTTCAGTAATGCCAGCTGTTCCCCTGCTGTGTAGATGGCAATGTCTCCTGCTGCCTCCACATGCCAAAACAATCAGGCCTCAGCCTGCTCCATGCTTCATCCTGGGCTCCAACAGCGCCAGTTGGTGTTCAGAAGTGCCGTCTTCACAGAGACAAACACACTAGCTCCTATGTTAGTGGGGTTCAGTAATGCCAGCTGTTCCCCTGCTATGCAGATGGCAAAGTCTCCTGCTCCATCCACATGCCAACAACATCAGACCTCTGCCTGCTCCATGCCTCAACCTGAGCTCCAACAACGCCAGTTGGTATTCAGAAGTGCTGTCTTCACAGAGCAAAACACACTAGCTCCTGTGTTAGTGGGGTTCAGTAATGCCAGCTGTTCCCCTGCTGTGTAGACGGCAATGTCTCCTGCTGCCTCCACATGCCAAAACAATCAGGCCTCCGCCTGCTCAATGCTTTATCCTGGGCTTCAACAACGCCAGTTGGTGTTCAGAAGTGCCGTCTTCACAGAGAAAAACACACACTAGCTCCTGTGTTAGTGGGGTTCAGTAATGCCAGCTGTTCCCCTGCTGTGTAGACGGCAAAGTCTCCTGCTCTATCCACATGCCAACACCATCAGGCCTCAGCCTGCTCCATGCCTCATCCTGGGCTCCAACAATGCCAGTTGGTGTTCAGAAGTGCCGTCTTCACAGAGAAAAACACACTAGCTCCTGTGTCAGTGGGGTTCAGTAATGCCAGCTGTTCCCCTGCTGTGTAGACGGCAAAGTCTCCTGCTGCCTCCACATGCCAACACCATCAGGCCTCACCTGCTCCATGCCTCATCCTGGGCTTCAACAACGCCAGTTGGTGTTCAGAAGTGCCGTCTTCACAGAGAAAAACACACTCGCTACAGTGTCAGTGGGGTTCAGTAATGCCAGCTGTTCCCCTGCTGTGTAGACGGCAATGTCTCCTGCTCCATCCACATGCAAACTACTACAGATTTGTAACTTTGGTCAACTTAGGCCTCTGGCACCACTGGCTCTAGTATTTCCCCTGGCCAACAACCACGCCAGTTACAGCTGTGAAGTGGCGTCTGCACAATCCACACTTGTTCCTGAGTTACTGTGGCTCAGTCCCATCAGTTGATCCCCTGATGTGTGTCCGGCAAGGTGTCCTGCTCTGTCCACATTCCCACAAATATTAATGGGAATGGGGACAGAGCAGGAGACATTGCCGGATACACATCGGGGGATCAACTGACGTGACTGAGCCCCAGTAACACAGGAACAAGTGTGGATTGTGCAGACGGCACATCAGAGCAGCGACTGGCGGGCTTGGAGGCCAGGGGAAATATTAGAGACAGTAAAGCCAGAGGCCTAAGTGCACCATGGTTAAAAGTCAGTAGTAGTGTGATGTTGGAGGCAGCAGGAGACTTTGCCATCCACACAGCAGGGGAACAGTTGGCGTTACTGAACCCCACAGACACAGGAGCGAGTGTTTCTATCTGTGCAGACGGCACTTGCAAGCTACAACTGGCTGTGTTGAAGCCCAGGATCAATGCTCCGAGCAGGCTGAGGCCTACTTGGAGCAAGTGGAAAATAACATGTAGTGTGATGTTGGAGGCAGCAGGAGACTTTGCCATCCACACAGCAGGGAAACTGCAGGCGTTACTGAACCCCACAGACACAGGAGCGAGTGTTTCTATCTGTGCGGACGGCACTTCCAAGCTACAACTGGCTGTGTTGAAGCCCAGGATCAATGCTCTGAGCAGGCTGAGGCACTAGTAGTGTGAATGAGGACTGAGCAGGAGAGCTTGCCAGACACACATCAGGGGATCAACAGAAGGGACTGAGCCACAGTTACACAGGAACAAGTGTGGATTGTGCAGACGCCACTTCACAGCGGTAACTGGCGGGGTTGTTTGCCAGGGGAAATACTAGAGACAGTGGAGCCGGAGGCCATAGTGGAGAACGGTGACAATCAGTAGTAGTCTACAACCTCTATAAAACCAGCGGCAAGTTGTCCTCCGCCTGCTGCATGCTTCATCCTGGGCTACAACACAGCCAGTTATAGCCTGGAAGTGCCGTCCGCATAGATATAAACACTCGCTCCTGTGTTAGTGGGGTTCAGTAACACCAGCTGTTCCCCTGCTGTGTGGACGGCAAAGTCTCCAGCTGCCTCCAAACTCACACTACAACGCTTTTTCTCCTCGCTCCAAGTAGGCCTCAGCCTCCTCGGCGCATTGATCCTGGGCTACAACACAGCCAGTTGTAGGCTGGAAGTGCCGTCCGCACAGATATAAACACTCGCTCCTGTGTTACTGGGGTTCAGTAACGCCAGCTGCTCCCCTGCTGTGTGGACGGCAAAGTCTCCTGCTCCATCCACATTCAAACTACTACTGATTTTTAACCCTGCTCCACTTAGGCCTCTGGCTCCACTGTCTCTAGTATTTCCCCTGGCCTCCAACCCCGCCAGTGACAGCTCTGAAGTGGCATCTGCACAATCCACACTTGTTCCTGTGTTACTTGGCCTCAGTCACGTCAGTTGATCCCCTGATGTGTGTCCGTCAAGGTGTCTTGCTCTGTCCACATTCCCATTACTAGTAGTGTGAACGAGGACAGAGCAGGAGACCTTGCCGGACACACATCGGGGGATCAACTGACGGGACTGAGGCCAAGTAACACAGGAACAAGTGTGGAATGTGCTGACGCCACTTCAGAGCTGTCACTGGCGGGGTTGGAGGCCAGGGGAAATACTAGAGACAGTGGAGCCAGAGGCCTAAGTGGAGCACGGTTACAATCAGTAGTAGTCTACAACCTCTAAAAAACGTGCTTCAAGTTGGCCTCAGCCAACTCCATGCCTCATCCTGGGCTCCAACAATGCCAGTTGGTGTTAAGAAGTGCCGTCTTAACAGAGAAACACACACTAGCTCCTGTGTCTGTGGGGTTCAGTAACGCCAGCTGTTCCCCTGCTGTGCGGATGGCAAAGTCTGCTGCCTCCAACATCACACTACATGTTATTTTCCACTTGCTCCAAGTAGGCCTCAGCCTGCTCGGAGCATTGATCCTGGGCTTCAACACAGCCAGTTGTAGCTTGGAAGTGCCGTCCGCACAGATAGAAACACTCGCTCCTGTGTCTGTGGGGTTCAGTAACGCCAGCTGTTCCCCTGCTGTGCGGATGGCAAAGTCTCCAGCTGCCTCCAACATCACACTACATGCTATTTTCCACTTGCTCCAAGTAGGCCTCACCCTGCTCGGAGCATTGATCCTGGGCTTCAACACAGCCAGTTGTAGCTTGGAAGTGCTGTCTTAACAAAGAAACACACACTAGCTCCTGTGTCTGTGGGGTTCAGTAACGCCAGCTGTTCCCCTGCTGTGCAGATGGCAAAGTCTCCTGCTGCCTCCAACATCACACTACATGTTATTTTCCACTTGCTCCAAGTAGGCCTCAGCCTGCTTGGAGCATTGATCCATAAATTAATAATTATGCCAATAATTATGGCAATGATAAAGGTCTAGCTGAAATGCGTCTTGCCGTGCGCTTTACAGCAGTAATTTTTCCTATCTCTGCCTATATCTATAATATGCTGCTATGGATAAATATTTTTAATCTACGTTTGAAATAAAGAAAAAGATTTTTTATGTACTTCAAACTTGGCTCGCTGGATTTATCTCCTTTTCGCAATTATTGTTGGCAAGAGCTCTTGTCATTTATCCGTTGCTGAGAGCCTATACAGTATAGCAGCTTATCTTTTGAACCAACCGGGTACGCTGGCATTTTTTCTTTTTTATAGCACCGTCAGATGTTTCTCGGCAGAGTCTTTGGCCTAGGTGCCTCCTTCTTGGTATCCGAGTTCCAGCATCGTCTGCTGGTCCTTGGTAGTGCTTTTTAGCACAGGTACCTCTTGATTAGAAATCGTGTTCCAGCACCGTCAGCTGGTCCATGGTTGTGCCATTGGCTCTTGTTCCTTTTGCTGCCCCTCCATGTTCCAGCACCGTCAGCTGGTTCTCGGCAGTGTCTTTGGCACGGGTACTCCCTCCTGCCCAGCCTGGTTACAGCACGCCTGCTGTTTCCGGGTAGTGTCAATGTCACTTTGCCACTGATACATTGTCCTGTCGTGTTGCGGTTGGGTTAGCCGAGTCTATGGTGCCTACAGTTTCAGTGCTTCCTATGTGGGCAGCGGGTTCTGGTAACAAAGGCTGGTTCCATAGTGCCAATAGGACAAGCACTCCCTGTAGGACTGTGGGTTTGGGTAACTGCAGCCGGCTCGCGGCCTTGATTGATTGATTGATTGTTATGATTGAGTCACCGTAGGAGGCAGACACAAAAATAGAAGCTACGTCCAGAAAACCAGAGAAGTTGGCAACTATCAGATTGCAGACCCCTGAACCTATCAACACAACTAGCAGTAGCCGTGGGGGGTTCCTACGATGCCCTAGATCCCTCGATCACAGCCGGAGCGCTAAATAGCCTAAAGACAGAAAAGGAAATCTAAACTACCCCAGAGCAGACCCCAAAAGTAAAAGGCAGCCCCCAACATATAATGACGGTGAAGCAAGATGAAAAAACACTCACACAGATAGAAAGATAGGCTGAGCAAACGATGGGGCCAAGCTAGCTAAACAGAACAGGAAAGGAAGGTTGCTGTCTGCAATCTGCCAAAACCCTATCAAAGACATAAGCCAACAAGCTGATATGAAAAAGACCCTGAAGCAGCTAGGCTTCAAAAACTAAATCAGCACTCAGGTATTTTCAGAAGACAGAGCTAAAGGAATTCAGCACACCCCAGCAGGGAATGGCAGAAATCCAGAAAAACAAAGCAAAACAAAGTCTAAGCACAAATGCAAAAAGCCGAGCAGAAAACTTAGCTTTAGAGGAGCAGGAATTCAGACTGGTCTCCAAGGATCCCACAGAGAAATCACCCGCAGGGCAGAAGGGCGTCGGCAGCCTTATATCCAGTCAGTAACTCCACTCAGCCAGTCATCATCATCAGACTCAGGTGTTTGATAATCAGGCTCACTACCTTTCTTTACCAGAAGAGGGAGTTCCTCGGGCCTCAGTAGTGAAGGGGAAAATGAACTCACAACAGTACCTCCCCCTTGAGGAGGGGTCACCGAACCCTCAACCACGCCACCAGGGCGATCAGGGTGAGCCCGATGAAAGGCACGCACCAATCTTTTGGCATGAATATCAGAGGCAGAGACCCAGGAATTATCCTCCTGACCATAACCCTTCCACTTAACCAAATACTGGAGTCTCCGTCTAGCCAGACGGGAATCCAGTACTTTCTCTACCTCATATTCCATGTTACCTTCAACCAATACAGGGTCTGGAGGTGCCACCCCCGGACCAACAGGTTCAACAAACCTCTTCAACAAAGATTTATGGAACACATTATGGATTTTAAATGTGACAGGAAGAGCCAAACGAAAAGAGACCGGATTAATAATCTCCAAAATCTTGTAAGGTCCAATAAATCTAGGCTTAAACTTAGGAGAAGCCACCTTCATAGCAATATTTTTTGATGATAATCACACCGTATCACCAACCTTAAACTGGGGACCAATGGTCCTATGTCGGTTGGAAAACCGCTGGGCCTTTTCCTGGGAGAGAGATAACTTATCCACCACTTGGTCCCAGATCTGGTGCATTCTCTCCACCACAGTGTCAACACCTGGGCAGGCAGAAGGCTCCACCTGCCCTGAAGAAAATCGAGGATGAAACCCAAAGTTACAAAAAAAGGTGACATCAAAGTGGCAGAACTAGCTCTATTATTTAAAGCAAATTCGGCCAAGGGCAAAAATGAAACCCAATCATCCTGATCAGCAGAAATAAAACATCTCAAATATGACTCCAAGGTCTGGTTTGTTCTCTCTGTCTGCCCATTGTTCTGAGGGTGAAAAGCAGAGAAGAAGGACAACTGAATTCCCAGCTTGGAACAGAAAGTTCTCCAAAATCTAGACACAAACTGGACTCCTCTGTCAGATACAATGTTCTCAGGAATCCCGTGCAAGCGAACCACCTGTTGTAAAAACAGGGGCACCAACTCAGAGGAAGACGGCAACTTAGGGAGTGGTACAAGATGAACCATCTTAGAGAACCTATCACAAATCACCCAAATAACAGTCATCCTTTGAGAGACAGGCATATCAGAGATGAAATCCATTGAAATATGGGTCCATGGCCTCTTGGGGACAGGCAAAGGCATCAACAACCCACTAGAGCGAGAACACGATTTAGACCGTGAGCACGTCCCACAGGACTGCACAAAATTACTGACATCACGAGACAAGGAGGGCCACCAAAAAGACGGACTCACCAGATCTCTAGTACCAAAAATACCTGGATGACCAGCCAAAGCAGAGCAATGAACTTCAGACATCACTCTTCTTCCACTGGTCAGGAACATACAACTTTCCACTGGGACAACGCTCAGGTTTGTCCTCCTGGAACTCTTCCAGAGCACGTCTCAAATCGGGCGAGATGGCAGAAAGAACTACCCCTTCGCCTAAGATGGTAGCAGGCTTGGTTACCACAGGAGAATCAGCAAAGAAGCTCCTAGAGAGGGCGTCTGCCTTGACATTCTTAGTTCCAGGAAGAAAAGAAACCACAAAATCAAAACGTGTAAAAAAACAAGGCCCACCTAGCCTGTCTAGGGTTCAAGCACTTAGCCGACTCTAGGTAAATCAAATTCTTGTGGTCAGTGAGGACCACGACTTGATGCTTAGCTCCCTCCAACCAATGTCTCCACTCCTCAAATGCCCATTTCATGGCCAACAGTTCCCGATTCCCCACATCATAGTTACGTTCAGATGGAGAGAACTTTCGGGAAAAGAAAGCACAGGGATTCATTTTAGATGTTACAGGATCCTTTTGGGACAAAACAGCTCCTGCACCAATCTCAAAAGCATCCACCTCTACCTGGAACGGAAGTGAGACATCAGGTTGCCGCAAAACCGGGGCGGAGGTGAATCTTCACTTCAGCTCCTGAAAGGAAGAAACAGCCTCCGGAGACCAATTTAACACATCAGCACCCTTAGTCAAATCAGTCAATGGCTTGGCAATACTAGAAAATTTTGCTATAAATTTCCGATATAAATTAGCAAAACCCAAAAACTTCTGGAGGGCCTTCAAATAAGTGGGCTGAACCCAATCGTAAATGCCCTGTACCTTTGCCGGGTCCATTTCAATAGTTGACGGGGACAAAATAAATCCCAAAAAAGAAATCCTCTGTACTCCAAAAAGGCATTTAGATCCTTTGACATACAGGGAATTCTCTCTCAAGATCCGGAACACAGTCCGAATATGTTCCACATGAGAATCCCAATCCTTGGAGAAGATCAAAATATCATCCAGATAGATAATCAAAAATTTATCGACAAAATCTCGGAAAAAATCGTTCATGAAGCACTGGAAGACAGAAGGGGCATTAGTGAGCCCAAAAGGCATCACCAGGTACTCAAAATGTCCCTCCGGAGTATTAAACGCCGTCTTCCATTCATCCCCATGCTTAATGCGAATAAGATTATACGCCCCCTGAGGTCAAGCTTGGTAAACCAGCAAGCACCTTTAACTCTGGAGAATAGATCAGATATCAGGGGTAACGGATACTGATATTTAACAGTAATTTTGTTGAGGGCACGATAATCAATACAAGGTCTTAATGATCCATCCTTTTTGGCGACAAAAAAAAAAAACGGCACCTAAGGGTGACAAGGATGGTCTAATATGACCCTTCTCCAACGCCTCCTTAATATAGGATCGCATAGCCTCGTGCTCGGGTACAGATAAATTGAAGAGCCGACCCTTGGGAAATTTACACCCCGGGCTCAGTTCAATTGCACAGTCATAACTCCTATGAGGAGGCAGAGACGCAGACTCATTCTCACTAAATACATCATAAAAGTCCGCCAAATAATCAGGAACATCATGCGACTGAGGAGAGGTGGAAAACACCGGAGCCTCACTAAAGGCACACCGACCACCCCAACTCACCACAGACACAGATTTCCAATCCAAAACTGGATTATGAATTTGTAACCAGGGAAACCCCAGAACAATAGTATCATGCAGATTATGCAAAACCAAAAATCTGCAATTTTCTTGATGGTCTGGGGCGACCCGCATTACAACCTGGGTCCAAAACTGAGGTTTATTTTTAGCCAAAGGAGTAGCATCAATCCCCCTCAAAGGGATAGGCGTCTGCAGAGGTGTCATCGGAAATCCACAACGTTTAGCAAAATCCAAGTCCATTAGGTTTAGGGCTGCTCCCGAATCCACAAAAGCCTTGGCGGAAAATGTGGACAGGGAGCAGATCAGAGTAATAGCCAGAAGAAACTTAGGTTGAACACCACCAACAGAAAACGTGTGTGCAAAGCGTTTCTCTCGTTTAGGACAGACAGAAATAATATGCGAGGCATCTCCACAGAAAAAACACAACTTATTACACCTTCTGAACTCCTGATGCTGCTCTCTGGAAAAAACTCTATCACATTGCATAGGTTCAGACATTTGTTC
Organism: Dendrobates tinctorius; assembly: GCF_039654945.1. Lineage (NCBI taxonomy): Eukaryota > Metazoa > Chordata > Amphibia > Anura > Dendrobatidae > Dendrobates > Dendrobates tinctorius. The sequence continues at coordinate 35,380,240 of NW_027361711.1, forward strand.
AACAGGTGGCAACACCTCTCGTGCAGCTTTGCATTCGCGCAAACGCCGATCAACCTGAATGGCTAATGACATAGAATCGTCCAGACCAGAGGGAACAGGAAATCCCACCATAGTATCTTTTACGGCTTCTGACAACCCCTTCCGAAAGAGAGCAGCCAAGGCATTATCATTCCAGGTAGTAAGTACTGCCCACTTTCGGAATTTTTGACAGCATAATTCTGCAGAATCACGACCCTGGTTCAATGCCAGCAGGGTCTTTTCAGCCTGATCAATGGCATTAGGTTCGTCATACAACATCCCCAAGGCCTGAAAAAATGCGTTCACATTAGTCAGAATAGGATCATCTGGTTTCAAAGAAAACGCCCAATCCTGGGGATCGCCACGCAGCAAAGAGATGACAATTTTAACCTGCTGCGCGGAGCTCCCTGACTAGTTAGGCTTCAAGGCAAAAAATAATTTACAATTATTTTTGAAATTCAAAAATTTAGACCGATCCCCAAAAAATACATCAGGTGTAGGAATCTTTGGTTCATGCGCATGTGAATGAGCAAGGTAGGCGGAAATTCCCCGCACTTCCGCAGCGAGCTGCTCCACACGATCAGACAATTGCTTTATCTCCATTGAGAGAAAAAAAAATTCCCCCTACGGCCTCAGAGATATAGAGGAAAAAATATACACTTTTTTTTTTTTATACAATTCTTTCCTGCTATTGAGTACCCTAGGATCTGCAGTATGGCGGGTGATTCTGTTATGATTGAGTCACCGTAGGAGGCAGACACAAAAATAGAAGCTACGTCCAGAAAACCAGAGAAGTTGGCAACTATCAGATTGCAGACCCCTGAACCTATCAACACAACTAGCAGTAGCCGTGGGGGTTCCTACGATGCCCTAGATCCCTCGATCACAGCCGGAGCACTAAATAGCCTAAAGACAGAAAATGAAATCTAAACTGCCCCAGAGCAGACCCCAAAAGTAAAAGGCAGCCCCCAACATATAATGACGGTGAAGCAAGATGAAAAAACACTCACACAGATAGAAAGATAGGCTGAGCAAACGATGGGCCCCAAGCTAGCTAAACAGAACAGGAAAGGAAGGTTGCTGTCTGCAATCTGCCAAAACCCTATCAAAGACATAAGCCAACAAGCTGATATGAAAAAGACCCTGAAGCAGCTAGGCTTCAAAAACTAAAATCAGCACTCAGGTATTTTCAGAAGACAGAGCTAAAGGAATTCAGCACACCCCAGCAGGGAGTGGCAGAAATCCAGAAAAACAAAGCAAAACAAAGTCTAAGCACAAATGCAAAAAGCCGAGCAGCAAACTTAGCTTTAGAGGAGCAGGAATTCAGACTGGTCTCCAAGGATCCCACAGAGAAATCACCCGCAGGGCAGAAGGGCGTCGGCAGCCTTATTTCCAGTCAGTAACTCCACTCAGCCAGTCATCATCATCAGACTCAGGTGTTTGATAATCAGGCTCACTACCTTTTTTTACCAGAAGAGGGAGTTCCTCAGGCCTCAGTAGTGAAGGGGAAAATGAACTCACAACAGGTAACTTTTGCTACCCATCTGGGTTCCAGCACCGTCAGCTGTTTCTCGGCAGAGCCTTTGGCCTAGGTGCCTCCTTCTTGGTATCCGAGTTCCAGCAACATCTGCTGGTCCTTGGTAGTGCTTTTTAGCACAGGTACCTCCTGCTTAGAAACCGTATTCCAGCACCGTCAGCTGGTCTACGGTTGTGCCATTGGCTCTTGTTCCTTTTGCTGCCCCTCTGGGTTCCAGCACCGTCAGCTGGTTCCCGGCAGTGTCTTTGGCACAGGTACTACCTCCTGCCCAGCCTGGTTACAGCACGCCTGCTGTTTCCGGGTAGTGTCAATGTCACTTTGCCACTGATACATTGTCCTGTCGTGTTGCGGTCGGGTTAGCTGAGTCTATGGTGCCTGCAGTTTCAGTGCTTCCTATGTGGGCTGCGGGTTCTGGTAACAAAGGCTGGTTCCATAGTGCCAATAGGACAAGCACTCCCTGTAGGACTGTGGGTTTCGGTAACTGCGGCCGGCTCGCGGCCTTGGAACTTTGTTTTTCATGGGTACCTTCTGCTACCCATCCGGGTTCCAGCACCGTCAGCTGGTTCTCGGCAGTGCCTTTGGCCTAGGTGCCTCCTTCTTGATATCCGAGTTCCAGCAACGTCTGCTGGTCCTTGGTAGTGCTTTGGAGCACAGGTACCTCCTGCTTAGTAACCGTGTTCCAGCACCGTCAGCTGGTCCACGGTTGTGCCATTGGCTTTTGTTCCTTCTGCTGCCCCTCCGGGTTACAGCACCGTCAGCTGGTTCTCGGTAGTTCCATGGACTCTTGTAGCTAATGCCACCCATCCGGGTTCCAGCACCATCAGCTGGCTCTCGGAAGTGTCTTTGGCACGGGCACTCCCTCCTGCCCAGCCTGGTTCCAGCACGCCTGCTGTTTCCGGGTAGTGTCAACGTCACTTTGCCACCAATACGTTGTCCTGTCGTGTTGCGGTCAGGTTAGCAGAGTCTATGGTGCCTGCAGTTTCGGTGCTTCCTATGTGGGCTGCGGGTTCTGGTAATAAAGGCTGGTTCCATAGTGCCAATAGGACAAGCAACTTTGTTTTTCCTGGGTACCTTCTGCTACCCATCCGGGTTCCAGCACCATCAGCTGGTTCTCGGCAGAGCCTTTGGCCTAGGTGCCTCCTTCTTGGTATCCGAGTTCCAGCAACGTCTCCTGGTCCTTGGTAGTGCTTTGTAGCACAGGTACCTCCTGCTTAGAAAGCGTGTTACAGCACCGTCAGCTGGTCCACGGTTCTCCCAGTGGCTCTTGTTCCTTCTGCTGCCCCACCGGGTTCCAGCACCGTCAGCTGGTCCTCGCTAGTGTCATTTGCTCTTGCAGCTTCTGCTACCCATCCGGGTTCCAGCACCGTCAGCTGGTTCTCGGCAGTGCCTTTGGCCTAGGTGCCTCCTTCTTGGTATCCGAGTTCCAGCAACGTCTGCTGGTCCTTGGTCGTGCTTTGGAGCACAGGTACCTCCTGCTTAGTAACCGTGTTTCAGCAACATCAGCTGGTCCATGGTTGTGCCATTGGCTCTTGTTCATTCTGCTGCCCCTCTGGGTTCCAGTACCGTCAGCTGGTTCTCGGCAGTTCCTCAGCCTTCTTGTACCTTCTGCTACTTTTCCAAGTTCAAGCTTGTGGAAATGGTTTTTGATTCTCACTCTGGATCTCCCTGACAATGACCCTGAAGATGACGACCCTGAAGACTACACAGAAGAATACCTAAAAGATGACCCTGAAGAAGATGACCAAGAGGACAAAGAACAGGAAGACAACCACCAAGATGCAGAACAACAAGAGACAGAAGACCAAGAAGCATAAAAACCAAAAGCTGAAGAACATGAAGCATAAGACTAAAAATCAGAGGAAATGATGTCATCTAATTTATAAGCAGAAGAAGATTAAGCAGTGTATGGGGGTGAGTCCATTCCTCCTTGTGGTGCCCCTGGAAAAGGCCTGCTGCTGCAGGCCAAACTGAACGCGGACAAATCCTGTTGTAAATCTTTTGTGACAGGCTGAACGGAAGGTGTAATCTTCAAACTTTTATAGATAACAACTACAGGAAAGAAGAAGGAAAAAGAAGGAAGAAGGAAAAAGAAGGAAGAAGGAAAAAGAAGGAAGAAGGAAAAAGAAGGAAGAAGGAAAAAGAAGGAAGAAGGAAAAAGAAGGAAGAAGGAAAAAGAAGGAAGAAGGAAAGAGAAGGAAGAAGGAAAAAGAAGAAAGAAGGAAAAAGAAAAAGAAGGAAGAAGAAAAAGAAGGAAGAAGGAAGAAGGAAGAAGGAAGAAGGAAGAAGAAAGAAGAAGATACTGCTGCTGCTGAAGATGATGAAGGAGAAAGTGTGGGAGAAGTAAATAAGAAGGTGAAGAGCATGGAAGTAGTGAAACATACATATCTGACAAAAAATTAAAGAGGTTAACATAGTCAATATCTATGTAACTATGAACATCTTTAAAAAAAAAAATCCTGCTATTCCATTTGATTGGGCTAAAGCTCTATGGCTTTAATGTCTCCTACACCTCCCACAATACATTCTACATTATTATTAGTTGTTTTTCTCCATGTAGAATTAACCAACAGGGAAAGAAAGGGTTTTTTTTAATTCCGATATTTCTGTTCCATTGACTTGAATGGGACTTCTGGGATCGGAATCAGCGATACCCAATACTTTTTTTAGATCGGCCGATCCATTCCGATACGATATTTTTCAGTATCGGGTGGTATAGCTCAACACTAATGATCATCTAATGGGTGTACACAACCATTTTTTGGATAAAAAATCCTTTTTGCAGATTAGCAGAAGGATAAATAGACCCAATTAAAGGAGTGTATTAAAACTTGAGTCTTATTATTTTCTTTAGAAAGCAGTAGAGTTTTTAAATTACAGTAGTGAATGTGTATTACTCTTCTGAAACTGGACTCATATTTTTTAAAGTCCCATTCACTTCCCTGATAATTAAACTACAAAGTATAAAATGTTCTACCTGTACCATGTCTGCAGTCCATGGATTAACATAGCGTTATTTGGATAACTATCCTTCATAAAGTGCACAGATATCACTAGTCTACAGCTGAATAAAATCAACACATAACCTGCCCACCAGTTTTACCTATACAGGTACTCAGGGGGCTGGGCTATATTGAATAATAAAATGGAGTGCAAAGTATTTTAAAACTTCTGCTTCACTAGCATAGGTTGAAGTATCATGCAGCTGAGTCCCTTTGTCATACAACCAATGAAAAAAACAGTTCTCATGCACGAATCAGAGCATATCTCACTTAGCTTAGCCCATTAGATTGAAGTAAATATCTATAAACCGACCTCCTCCTTTATGTATACCCAGAGCCTGGAGGACAGTATCCTTCCAGACCGTGGGTACCATCCGCACATGAGCCGCTCACTTTGCGCATGGTGGGTATAGCCACATGCGGAAAGTAAGTGGATCTCATGCATTCCTGTGTGCGGCATCACGGTGATTCCGCAAAAATAATGAGCCTGCTGCGTTTTTTGAGCTATGCGATTCCGCCGTGGAAAAAACGCAGCATTAGCACAGCAGGTGCGGAATGCCATAGGATTTTGTGGCAAATACATTTGCGCAAATCTCAATACTTGATAACATGCAAATGCTGAGAATATACACATATACACTTGGAGGAAAGAAGAGAGAGAGGACCCTTCTGATTATGAGAGCTTATAATTTACAGATGAAAAAGGATCAAGCTGGTAATAAGAGCTTACACTCTATATACGAGAGACAGAGAGAGAGAGAGAGGACCCCGCTGACTATAAGAGCTTACACATTACAGGAGAGAGGATCTCACTGACTTTAAGAGCTCACACTTTTCAGACAAGAGAGAGTTTTCCGCTGACCATAAGAGTTAACAATCCACTGAAGAAAGAAACTTACCCAGTGACTCTACATATGGAAAACAACTCTGTCATACAAACTGTGCTCCACTGGGAACCTGATTTGTGCCATTGTACAAGGTATGATATTCTTCTAGAGGTCACAGCTACAAGGTTTTTGAGGAGGCCGGCGCAGCCCCTCAAAAAGACATAAAAACACTCTTTAATGCTTTAGCAGTGTAGGAAATTGTGCTGGCCATTCTTTTGAGCAAATCAAGTCTGAAAATGTTGGAATTCACGTAGAACCAAAAATTTCAAGAAATTTGATTCTAACTCAATCTATCACTTATCCATCTTAAAGAGACCAGACAAAATTCTGTTCTACTTAACATGCATGGTGATTATCTTTCTGTCCTTTTTTAGAAGACTACTCACTGGAAGAAGGTATGGCAATCCACTAGTTGCCATAGATGCATGGCATTAAATGAATGTCCACACATCCACTGAAAAATACATAAGCACACTCTTTGTTTCTTCAGCAGTGTGGGAAATTATGTTTTTTTAGCAAATCAAATATGACAGTGTTCAAATTTACATTAAACCACTAATTTCAGGAAATCAGGTTTAGGCGACGTTCACACGTTCAGTATTTGGTCATTATCTTACCTCAGTATTTGTAAGCCAAAACCGGGAGTTGGAATATATGCATGCATGCTGACCATCTTTCTGGTCTTTTTTTAGGGGGCCCCTACCTAGAAGACCACTTAAGTGCATTTTTGGCCATATTGGTTTCTTAAGTTTCATAGTACCCTGAAAATGTTACTTTGTTTCAATTATGTCTTTCAAGCAGTCCCAGAGAACGCCAATTATGGCAGTACTATCGAATAGATTCCAAGGGCTCCATTCATCAGCTTTGGATGCACCTGTTAAGTTTCTTTTTTCCCATTATTTTCTACGGGAGAGAATGTATTACACAAATACATAATTCATTCTGGAGGCATGAAAACATATCTGAGATTAATGACTTTGTCCTACAGTCCCTGCCTGAGTTGTATACCTGACTAGATTTTTCTCCTTGCCAACATTTATCTTATAATTAATTACGATGATGTGGGATCTAGACACCGTAACAAGACGAACATGATTTTTCTGAAGCACAAATTTCAGGTGGCTTTAAAGCTTGTCTATGCAAAGGTGCAATAAAATACACCTTTATAATCTTGAGTACCCATGAGACATAGTTCTTGGACATCGTGTAACAAAGGTTTTCGTCGTGAAAACCCTATTTAATTTATATCATTTTCTCAGATGTGTGGACATAAAATTCTCCTATGGCAGCATATGAAAAATAAGAGAACAACTTGCTACTATAAGATGTATGAAAGGGTCATAGATCATGAACTGTATGCCTCTTCATGAAGCTGCAGACAGAATCCAGCAAACAATACTGGAGTAAAAGTCTCTACCGCCCATTTGTAACAGCCTATACATTATTTAGGTGAAATGCAAGTTTTTCAGCAATGACAACATAAATATATCAAGTATAAATAAAATATAAGGGTTGTTCTAAAGTAAACCTGACCTATGAATCATGCTGCCAGAACCATTGACAGCATGAATCAGAGAACAGCACCTGCTTCGCAACCACACGTTTTACTCTGAAGCTCTAGGTGCAAATGTCCATACACTTGTAGCTTGCAACTATCAATACTGTTCTTTTCATATTGTCTAGAGACTAGCATAGTAATGTAGATGAATGCACCTAGGACGGAGTAAACCTATTGCTGCATATACATTAAATGGGAGTATACTTGGGACTACAAAACAGGAGAAGGACTCGAGTATTCTGGCTGCAAGTAAGCTGAGCAGCAGCACTCAATGTCAAGCAGCAGCCCCAAAAGCAAACAAGATTATAGGGTGTATAAAAAGATAACTAAAATCCAGCGATCTCAATTATATAGGGGTATTTATTGACAGCACCATACCTATACTGAAATAATGTATATCACCATTCAAACAGTACAGACCCTTTTCTAAGTTTGGACAAAGCCTTCCATGGAATTATATAAAAATACACTTAAGAAATTCTATAACTCCTGCCATTCTTGTTTTTTTTACTTTAGCATCTCAGTCATATTTGTTATCAAACAAACTTTCCATTGTATTCCAAGTAGCAGATGGGATCACAATGCATTGCAAAGTACTATTTTAACTTTAATATCAGATCACCAAGAAAAAACATTGCTAGTCACCTCCAACTGTGACAAGGACTCGGAAAAGCAATTAACCATAACTTGTTACAGGGTATATACACTATTTATGCAATTATCTTTCTTAATTTGTACATGGAGATATGAGCAAGAGGAGAAAAAATAACAACACAGAAAAATCTCATTCAATTTCTTTTCCTATTTGTTCTTTGCTGTCAAAATCCTTCTGAAAAAAAAATAATTGCTTTGCTTTCTGACTTTTGATATTTTTTAAAAGGTTAATTATTTCTTGTGTGCCGTCCATAATCCCATTTATTTTAGTCTTTGTCCTTTTTATTCACTTATGGTTAAATATTCTATCTGAAAATGGAGCTCAGTGTACAAAGTAAGGAATAAAATTATTCCATGTAAATTTTTATTTACTTTTATTTTTGTGTGACAAATGTAATCCAAGCTTATGTGTTATGTTCTCTTACATTTCATTCAAGCAGAAAGCTAAAAAATTTCCTATTTGTTTAAATGTGTTCTATCTTACAGAACCAGGGACAACACATTAATAGGAATTTTAGCGCAAGTCCTGTTTCAAAGAAACTGAAGAATTCTCCGAGATTTGTATTGACGTAGTATTTTTTTGCTGATGTAGTGGTTTATGCTGATAAAGTAGTTTGTGATTGTGCTTTTTTGTAGTTGTTTGTGTTGATGTACTGGTTTGTAATAATGCACAGTAGTGGTTTCTGTCAATACAGCAGTTTCTATTGATGTGGCTAATTGTGTTAATGTTGTGGTTCATGTTGATTTTGTAGTTTGCACTGATGTACTGCAGTGGTTTATGTTGATTTTAGTGGTTTTGAGTTGATGTATTTGCTTGCACTGATGTTAGTGAGTTGTATTATTGTAGTTTTTTACATTCATACATTTGTTTATGTTAATGTGGTTAGTGTTAAAGTAGTGTTTTTGTTGATAAACTGTAGTTTACATATAGTAAAATGCACTCCCCATGACACTTGGCAGAGTATAATGAAGCTCCCTCAGAGTATAATGCAGCCCCCTCAGAGAATAAAACAGCCCCCCTCAGAGTATACTGCAGCACCCCTCATGGAGTATAATGTAGTCCCCTCTCAGTGTAGAATGCAGCCCCCCTAAGAGTATACTGCAGCCCCTCTCAGAGTATAATGTAGCCCCCTAAAAATATAATGCAGCCCCCTCAGTGTATAATGCAGCTCACTCAGAGTATAATGTAGCCCCCACACACAGTATAATGCAGCCCCCCCAGAGTATAAAGCAGCCCACTCACAGTATAATGCAGCCCCCTCACAGCATAATGCAGCCCAACACACAGTAAAATGCAGCCCCCAGAGTATAATGCAGCCCCCTCACAGTATAAGGTAGTCCCCTCAGAATATAATGCAGCCCCCGCAGAGTATAATGCAGCTCCCTCAGAGTATAATGTAGCCCCCACACAGGATAATGCAGCCCCGACACACAGTTTTATGCAGCCCCCAAAGTATAAAGCAGCCCCCTCACAATATAATGCAGCCCCCTCACAGCATAATGCAGCCCAACACACTGTAATATGCAGCCCCCAGAGTATAAAGCAGCCCCCTCACAGTATAAGTTAGCCCCCTCAGAATATAATGCAGCTCTCTCAGAGTATAATGTAGCCCCCACACAGGATAATGCAGCCCCGACACAGTTTAATGCAGCCCCCAGAGTATAAAGCAGCCCCCTCACAGTATAATGCAGCCCCCTCACAGCATAATGCAGCCCAACACAAAGTAATATGCAGCCCACAGAGTATAAAGCAGCCCCCTCACAGTATAAGGTAGCCCCCTCAGAATATAATGCAGCCCGATCAGAGTATAATGCAGCTCTCTCAGAGTATAATGTAGCCCCCACACACAGTATAATGCAGCCCCGACACACAGTTTAATGCAGCCCCCAGAGTATAAAGCAGCCCCCTCATAATATAATGCAGCCCCCTCAGAGTATAATGCAGCTCCACATACACAAAATAATGCAGCCCCCAGACACAATATAGTGCAGCCCCCTCAGAGTATAATGCAGCTCCACACATATCATATAATGCAGCCCCCAAATACACAGTATATTGCTGCCCCACACACAAAGTATAATGCTGCCCCCACAGTATAATGCAGCCCCCACAAATTCACACACACAGTACAGTGCAGGCCCCTAACATACAAAGTATAAAATATTAACACAAAAAATGGAGTAAAGGTCCAAAATATTATAGAAACGTAAAAAGTTTATTATACATAAAAATCGTACTGACAATTATAAACAACATCTACAATGAAGGAATCGGGTAATACTAGCTGCTAATTGTCCTGTTCATATAATGTTAGGTAAAAAAGAGCCAAGTGCTTCTTGTATTGATGGGCCATAAAAATGGGGACACATCTGTAAGGAAGAACCCAGGTGCGCATCCTGAGAAACAATCCCGTTATCCCATGCTAGAGTGCTTACCCATCGTGTGCTCCAGGACAAATGCAGCGCCGCCACCGACGCGCGTTTCGCCTCTTTCTCAAGGTGCGAGAAAAGAGGCGAGAAAGAGGCACCTTGAGAAAGAGGCGAAATGCGCGTCGGTGGCGGCGCTGCACTTGTCCTGGAGCACACGATGGGTAAGCACTCTAGCATGGGATAACGGGATTGTTTCTCAGGATGCGCACCTGGGTTCTTCCCTACACTTGTGTCCCCGTTTTTATGGCCCATCATTACAAGAAGCACTTGGCTCTTTTTTACCTAACATTATAAGAACAGGACAATTAGCAGCTAGTATTACCCGATTCCTTCATTGTAGATGTTGTTTATAATTGTCAGTACGATTTTTATGTATAATAAACTTTTTACGTTTCTATAATATTTTGGACCTTTACTCCATTTTTTGTGTTAATATGTTATGTGGGAGTGTCCATTATCGATCCCCTCTGAGTCATAATTTTACAAATGGTGACTCGCCTGGGGTACATTTCAAATTGTTCCATATGGTATTGTTTTATACACAAAGTATAAAGCAGCCCCCCACACACAGAAAAATGCAGCCCCCACACATACACACAGTATAATGCAGCCTATTCAGAGTATAATGCAGTGCCCTCAGAGTATAATGCAGCCCCACACAGTATAATGCATCCCCCCAGAGTATAATGCAGCCCAACACACAGTATAATGCAATCCCCGCTCACACAGTATAATGTAGCCCCCCACAGTGTAATGCAGCCCCCACACACAGTATAATTCAGTCCCCCACAAAGATGCAAAAACACAGTGTATTGCAGCCCTCCACACAGTATAGTGCAGTCCCCCCACACACAGTATAGTGCAGTCCACACACACAATATAATGCAGTCCCCCACACACAGTATAATTCAACCCCCCACAAACACACACACAGTATAGTGGAGTCCTCCCACACAGTATAGTGGAGTCCTCCCACACACAGTATCGTGCAGCAGACACACACACACTCACACTATAATGCATACACACACACTCACACAAACAATAATGCATACAAACACACACTCTCATTATAATGCATACACACAGACTCACACATACTCACACACTAATGCACACACGCACCTTATCTCTCCTCCTCATTCCTCCCGCTGCACTGGCTTCTGCAGAATGTCTCATCAGCTCCACTGCCAGCACACGCTGCCGAGTCACAGGCAGAGATGGAATGATGGGAGAGGGAGCATCATCTGACACTCTCTTCTGCATCACTGTTATAAACTGTATCGGCATTTATGATGCCAATGAGTTGAACGAGCGATTCGGGGAGAATGGGGCGGCGCGAAATTGGCCGACTATAGGGAAAAGTTGGAGGCCGACTGAAACACGAAACCCAATGCAAGTCAATGGGGAAGCAAAGTCGGCAGGGAGTGGAGGACAGTAAACACACCTACAGTGCCCATTTCAATGACAAAAACATCAATTCTTATTACTGAAGCTTGTCAACCTTAATTTACTTCATAATAATAGTTATGCATTGAAAGCAGGGGGTTATTTGGCTAAAGTTGTGGGGGGGTAGGGCTGGCTCCAGGTTTTCGTGTGCCCTGGGCCAAAGAGTGTCAGTGCGCTCCTTTAACACATACCGCAACTCATGATGCTCCGATACGGCACAGAAATATAGGTATAGCACAATGACAAATACTTCACTGCTTACATGACATGACTGATCTATTTTAAATTGTACAATAGCTCAATAAAAGGACAGTATATTACTCCATACAGTATTATGGCCACCACATTGTGCGCCATACAGAATAATGAGCCCCATATATTTCTCCATACAGAATAATTGGCCACATATAATGTAATTGTAAATTTCCTTCTATGCTTCTGGAGTCAGACACAGACACTCACAGGCTCAGTATGTATTACACCAGAATTTAACAAGTAGAAAAAGGGAAAGGTAGTCGAAGCGTACCACAGTATAGAGTGTTGTGGTACTTTTAAATCTTCGTATATATTTCAATCTCAGTAAGCCAGTCCAGACACTCCGCTACTGGAAACTACATGGATGCAAGTACAGACGGAAAGTCGAGTGTTAGCAGAAATTTGGGAATTACTCATCGCGGGAAAACCTTCCGGTAGATGTTGCAAAGGCGATGCAGACCCTCAATTACTGTGTCTGTGGCGACAGCAAAAACGGTTCTTTGTGAAGAAAGGATTGCTTTATTGCAGCAACGTGGATCACATCACCGTTACTCGTCTCCATCAAACTGTCATCACAGGGAGAGATGTAGACATGGTCCTCACTGCCTATCATGATGTGTCTGGTTATTTTGGAGTGCAAAAGACAGAAGCCACAGACCGTAGGTGATTCTATTGGATTGGCATGAGAGGGGAGAAATGGTTGCAGGAATGTCACACGTCTCTGACTATCACAACTGTGAAGGTGATCATAAAGCACTACTGCATCCGCTTGTAAGTTGACGTCCATTACAAATGGTAGCCATTGATCATCTGAAGGTAGAGGCCAGCAGGAAAGGCCATAGCTACATCTTACCCATCATCGATCAATAAACTTTGATGGTCAACGTGTGACTGGACACACCGCCTCCAGCAGGGCGAATTTCTATGGCACACGTGACCCTGGATACACCGCCTCCAGCAGGTGAATTTCAGAATTACACGTATAACTGGATACACCGCCTCCAGCAGGACGAATTTAAATAATAAAGGGAAACACCAGGGAAACTGATAAAATGGAGGGCCCTGCGATAGGGAACGGGGACATGGAGACCTTTTGCACTCCCCTGAGTCAGTGTCTCTACACTCCTAACGATCCCTAGGCTGGCTCCGCACCGGGCGCCGATCAAGAACCTAAATACCCTAGCTAGCCCAGCACCTAGCCCTTTCTAGTGAAATGGAAGGTGCAGAAAGTAATCCCACCACTGCACTGTAACATACAAAACAGGGGTAACACCACTTAGCTTTGTTCTGTTGCTCTTGCTCCCAGCAACAGAGTCCACCACCAGAATTCAGCTTCCACCTGAGGCCACTACACCAGAGCTCTGCCTAGCTGCAAGGAACTCCTCTCAGTAGTTCCTTCCTCCACCAGACTTGGTTGGAAATGAGCAATATCACCAACACTGAGTGAGAGAACAAGACACACCTATATAGTTAAACCAGAGCAATCACACCTGTTAGCGATAATCACGTGCACTAAACTAAAGTAACCAGATTGCAATGACCCTACCGGCCACCGGGGGCAAAAATACCTTAAAGCCAAAGGCTTGACGGAAAAAAAAGGTTACTAGTGCATTTATCTGTCATAATCCAACCTGGATCATGACAGTACCCTCCCTCAATGAGGGGCCTCTGGACCCTCAAGACCGCTCCTCATCAGGGAACCACCTACAGCGGGGATGCCCAAGTCCAGAGTTCACCCCAGCAACTACCTGAACTTCAGGTTTATGGCACACAAGCACCGCTGGTATCGGCAATGTATGTTCTGGAGGCACCACACATCTCTGAAGAGCCGACCTGGGGAACGAGTTGTGTATGTGTTTGCTTGGAGGTAACTCGAGCTGGTAACACTCAGCAGCACACTTCCACTGGATGTTTTTTGGTGGCCACCCACACATGCTCGTTCACACACAGGTCCGGACCTGAACGTTTATTGCCACACACTCGTTTGTCACAATTCAGTGAACTCTTCTGGAACTGACAACAGAGGCATCCCCCTGTGTCACCACACTCACACTCCCGCAATTCACCAAGGGAAACTCAACCCTTCAACCCCTCCTACTACGAGGTCTGCACTTCTCAGGGTTGGTTAATGGAGAGGGTTGAGCCTTGCCCCTATTCTCCTGCAGCACATCTGCTGCTCTCACTGGAGAGAAAGGGGTCGGTTGAAGAGAGATGGCAGAGACAGTAGTCCCTAGGCAGCAGCCCTCACACGACTGCCCCCAGATGACCACTTCCCTCGCCCGCCAATCTATTACCGGGTTGTGTTTTTTCAGCCAAGGGAGGCCTAAAACGATAGGTATCGGCATTCCCTCCAAGACGTAGCATGACAAGGACTCCTCATGATGTCCTATACGTAGGTGGATATTTTCAACGTCTTGGGTCAAGCTCCACTGGCTCAGTGGAACAGAGTTTATGGCCTGGACGCTTATAGGTTGGGCTAGCATCCTACACCTCAGGCCATGAGTCTGGACAAAGCAAGCATCCACCAGACTGACTCCTGCTCCGCTGTCCACAAGCACTGGTATCACCTCCGGTACCCCACCAGCCAACACCTCTGCAGACATAGTACCTTGGGAGGGCAAAATGGAGGAAATATACACTCCCTGGTCACCTCCCTCCAAGCGACCAGGGGGATGCAGCTTCTGAGATGGTACAGATAATTTGGCGCATGTTGGGCAAGCCTTCAGGACATGACCAGTCTGCCCACAGAAAAAACATGCCTCCACCACACCCTGAACCGTAGGCAGGCCTGAACACAAACTAGCTCCTCCTACTTGCATAGGTTCATCTGAAGACTTTGCATGCACTGGGCAGGCTCTCAAGAAATGGCCCGGCTACCCACAGGAAAAGCATACCCCCACATGGCGAACCGCAGACAACCCATTTTTTGTACCAACAACACCGGGCTGCTTGGGTTCCTCCATCCGCACTGGTGGGTCCTCCTCCCTAGCGAGAACTACAGAGGGCACATTTTGTGTATGTCTCTCCCTAAGGCGTATATCCACCCGGATGGCAAGGGACATGGCGGCCTCCAGTGACCTGGGGGCAGCGTACTGAACCAGAGTATCCTGCAACTTTGGAGACAGACCCTGCACAAATTGACTCCTAAGTGCAAGGTCATTCCACTGAGTGTGAGTGGCCCACCTAATAAACTCTGAGCAGTACTCCTCAGCAACCGGGGCTCACTGTTTACACCTACGGAGTCGGGATTCCGCCAGGGCGATGCCATCAGTATCCCCACACACTAGCGCCAAAGCCGCAAAAAACTCGTCCATGGACTCTAATGATGGTAAATCATCCAGCAGGCAGAATGTCCAGGATTGGGGATCCCCCTTAGGGAGGGACATAATGATTCCCACCCATTGCTCTTCACTCCCTGATGAACGAGGGCGCAGCCTGAAGTATAGTTTGCAGGCTTGCTGAAATACCAAGAATTGATCTCTACCTCAAGAAAACCTGTCAGGGAGGGTGTTGTGAGTTAATTTTCCCCTTCACCGTCGATGTCTGATGAACTCCCTCTTCTGGTGAAGGAAGGTAGTGAGGCTGATTACCAAACACCTGATCTGGTAGATGATGACTGGGTAACAGGAAATTCTGACTGGATATAAGGCAGCCGACGCCCTTCTGAGTCGCTGGTGATTTCTCTGCTGGATTCTTGGAGACCAGTCTTACTCCTGCTTCCCAAAGATAAGTTTTTGCTCTGCTTTTGAACTTATTAGTTTTGTTTTGTTTAACTTGTTTTTTGGAGTTCAGCCATCCCCGGTCGGGGGTGTGCTGAGTTCCATTTTTGTCTCTGATCAGTTTGTCTCTTTGCTCTGTCTTCAGAATTTACCTGAGTGCTGATATAGTCTTTTTGAAGTCCTAGCGACTTCAGGGCCTGTTTTTCCTATTAGTCAGTTGGGACATTTTTTGGTAGGGTTTTTTACGGATTGCAGACAGCAGCTTTTCTATCCTGTCCTTTTTAGTTAGCTTGGGCCCCATCATTTGCTCAACCTATCTTTCTATCTGTGTTAGTGTTTTCATCTTGCTTCACCGTCATTATATGTTGGGGGCTGCCTATTGCTTTGGGGTCTGCTCTGGGGCAGATTAGATTTCCCCTTTCTTTCCTTAGGCCTATTTAGTTCTCCGGCTGTGATCGAGGGGTCTAGGGCATCGTAGGAACCCCCCACGGCTGCTGTTAGTTGTTGTGGATAGGATCAGGGGTCTGCAATCCGAGAGCTACCAACCTCTCCGGTTTTCTGGACTTAGCTTGTATTTTTGTTTTTTCCTCCTTCAGTGACTCATTCATAACAGAATCACCAGTCATACTGAAGATCCTAGGGTACTCAATAGCAGGAAAGAATTGTAAAAAAAAAAAAAAAAAAAAGAATTTGCCAGAATTTTTTTTTGTGTGTGTGTGTATATTTTTTGCTCTATGTCTCTGAGGCTGTAGGGGGAATTTTTTCTTTTCTTTCTCAATGGAGATGAAGCAATTGTCTGATCGTGTGGAGCAGCTCACTGCTGAAGTTCGGGGAATTTCCGCCTATCTTGCTCATTCACATGCTGCTGAACCAAAGATCCCTACTCCTGATGTGTTTTGGGGATCGGTCTAAATTTTTGAAGTTTAAGAATAATTGTAAATTATTTTTTGCCTTGAAGCCTAACTCGTCAGGGAGCTCCACACAGCAGGTTAAAATTGTCATCTCTTTGCTGCGCGGCGATCCCCAGGATTGGGCGTTTTCTTTGAAACATGATGATCCTATTCTTACTAATGTGAACGCATTTTTTCAAGCCTTGGGGTTGTTATATGATGAACCTAATGCTATTGATCAGGCTGAAAAGGCCCTGTTGGCATTGAGCCAGGGTCGGGATTCTACAGAGTTGTACTGTCAAAAATTCCGAAAGTGGGCGGTCCTTGCTACCTGGAATGATGGTGCCTTGGCAGCTCTCTTTCGGAAGGGTTTGTCAGAAACCGTAAAAGATACTATGGTGGGATTTCCTGTTCCCTCTGGTCTTGACGATTCTATGTCATTAGCCGTTCAGGTTGATCGGCGTTTGTGTGAACGCAAAACCGCACGAGAGGTGTTGCCACCTGTTGAACAAATGTCTGAACCTATGCAATGTGATAGAGCTTTGTCTAGGGCGCAATGTCAGGAGTTCAGAAGGCGTAATAAGCTGTGTTTCTTCTGTGGTGATGCCTCGCATATTATTTCTGTCTGCCCTAAACGAGAGAAACATTTTGCACACACATTTGCTGTGGGTGGTGTTCAACCTAAGTTTCTTCTGGCAATTACTCTGATCTGCTCCCTGTCCACATTTTCCGCTAAGACTTTTGTGGATTCGGGAGCAGCTCTGAACCTGATGGACTTGGATTTTGCTAAACGTTGTGGATTTCCTATGACACCTCTGCAGACACCTATCCCTTTGAGGGGTATTGATGCTACTCCTTTGGCGAAGAAAAAACCTCAGTTTTGGACCCAGGTGGTAATGTGGGTCGCCCCAGACCCTCAAGAGAATTGCAGATTTTTTGTGTTGCATAATTTGCTTGATACCATTGTTCTGGGGTTTCCCTGGTTGCAAATCCATAATCCAGTTTTGGATTGGAAATCTGTGTCTGTGGTGAGTTGGGGTTGTCGGTGTGCCCTTAGTGATGCTCCTGTTTTCTCCACCTCTCCCCAGTCGCATGATGTTCCTGACTATTTGGCTGATTATTATGATGTATTTAGTGAGAATGAGTCTACGTCTTTGCCTCCTCATAGGAGTTATGACTGTGCAATTGCGCTGAGCCCTGGGTGTAAATTTCCCAAGGGTCGACTTTTCAATTTATCGGTACCCAAGCACGAGGCTATGCGATCCTATATTAAGGAGTCGTTGGAGAAGGGTCATATTAGACCATCCTCTTCACCCTTAGGTGCTGGGTTTTTTTTCGTGGCTAAGAAAGATGGGTCATTAAGGCCTTGTATTGACTATCGTTCCCTCAACAAAATTACTGTTAAATATCAGTATCCGTTACCCCTGATTTCTGATCTATTCTCCAGAGTTAAAGGTGCTTGCTGGTTTACAAAGCTTGACCTCAGGGGGGTGTATAATCTTATTCGCATTAAGCATGGGGATGAATGGAAGACGGCGTTTAATACTCCGGAGGGACATTTTGAGTACCTTGTGATGCCTTTTGGGCTCACTAATGCCTCTTCTGTCTTCCAGTGCTTCATGAATGATATTTTCCGAGACTTGGTGGATACATTTTTGATCATCTATCTGGATGATATTTTGATCTTTTCCAAGGATTGGGACTCTCATGTGGAACATGTTCGGACTGTGTTCCGGATTTAGAGGGAGAATTCCCTGTATGTCAAGGGATCGAAATGCCTTTTTGGTGTACAGAGGAATTCATTTTTGGGATTTATTTTGTCTCCGTCAACTATTGAAATGGACCCAGCCAAGGTACAGGCCATTTATGATTGGGCTCAGCCCACTTCTTTGAAGGCCCTCCAGAAATTTTGGGGTTTTGCTAATTTTTATCGTAAATTTATAGCTAATTTTTCTGGTATTGCCAAACCATTGACTGATTTGACTAAGAAGGGTGCTGATGTGCTGAATTGGTCTCCAGAGGCTGTTTCTTCCTTTCAGGAGCTGAATCGAAAGTTCACTTCTGCTCCGGTTTTGCGGCAACCTGATGTCTCACTCCTGTTTCAGGTAGAGGTGGACGCTTCTGAGATTGGTGCAGGAGCTGTTTTGCCCCAAAAAGATCCTGTAACATCTAAAATGAATCCCTGTGCTTTCTTTTCCCGAAAGTTCTCCCCATCCGAACATAACTATGATGTGGGGAATTGGGAACTGTTAGCCATGAAATGGGCATTTGAGGAGTGGAGACATTGGTTGGAGAGAGCTAAACATCAAGTCGTGGTCCTTACTGACCACAAGAATTTGATTTACCTGGAGTCGGCCAAACGCTTGAATCCTAGACAGGCTAGGTGGGCCTTGTTTTTCACACGTTTTGATTTTGTGGTCTCTTTTCTTCCGGGCACTAAGAATGTCAAGGCAGGCGCCCTCTCTAGGAGTTTCTTTGCTGATTCTCCTGTTGTGACCAAGCCTGCTACCATCTTAGGTGAGGGGGTAGTTCTTTCTGCCATCTCGCCCGATTTGAGACGTGCTCTGGAAGAGTTTCAGGAGGACAAACCTGAGCGTTCTCCTATTGGAAAATTGTATGTTCCTGACCAGTGGAGGAATAGAGTGATGTCTGAAGTTCATTGCTCTGCATTGGCTGGTCATCCAGGTATTTTTGGTACTAGAGATTTGGTGAGTCGGTCTTTTTGGTGGCCCGCCTTGTCTCGTGATGTCAGGAATTTTGTGCAGTCCTGTGGGACTTGCTCTCGGTCTAAACCTTGTTCTCGCTCTAGTGGGTTGTTGATGCCTTTGCCGGTGCCCAGGAGGCCATGGACCCATATTTCAATTGATTTTATCTCTGATATGCCTGTCTCTCAGAGAATGACTGTTATTTGGGTGATTTGTGATAGATTCTCTAAGATGGTCCATCTTGAACCACTCCCTAAGTTGTCATCTTCCTCAGAGTTGGTGCCCTTGTTTTTGCAACAGGTGGTTCGCTTGCACGGGATTCCTGAGAACATTGCATCTGACAGAGGAGTTCAGTTTGTGTCTAGATTTTGAGGACTTTCTGTTCCAAGCTGGGAATTCAGTTGTCCTTCTCCTCTGCGTTTCACCCTCAGACCAATGGGCAGACGGAGAGAACAAACCAGACTTTGGAGTCGTATTTGAGATGTTTTATTTCTGCTGATCAGGATGATTGGGTTTCATTTTTGCCCTTGGCGATATTTGCTTTAAATAATAGAGCTAGTTCTGCCACTTTGATGTCACCTTTTATTTTTAACTTTGGGTTTCATCCTCAATTCTCTTCAGGGCAGGTGGAGCCTTCTGCCTGCCCAGGTGTTGACACTGTGGTGGAGAGAATGCACCAGATCTGGGACCAAGTGGTGGATAAGTTGTCTCTCTCCCAGGAAAAGGCCCAGCGGTTTTCCAACCGGCATAGGACCATTGGTCCCCAGTTTAAGGTGGATGATATGGTTTGGTTCTCATCAAAGAATATCGCTATGAAGGTGGCTTCTCCAAAGTTTAAACCTAGATTTATTGGACCTTACAAGATTTTGGAGATTCTTAATTCAGTCTCTTTTCGATTGGCTCTTCCTGTTACATTTAAGATCCATAACGTGTTTCATAAGTCTCTGTTAAAGAGGTTTGTTGAGCCAGTAGTTCCTGTGGTGGCACCTCCTGACCCGGTGTTGGTTGAAGCTAATGTGGAATATGAGGTTGAGAAGATACTGGATTCTCGCCTGGCTAGACGGAGACTCCAGTATTTGGTTAAATGGAAGGGTTATGGCCAGGAGGATAATTCTTGGGTCCCTGCATCCGATATTCATGCCGAAAGATTGGTTCGTGCCTTTCATCGGGCCCATCCTGATCGCCCTGGTGGCGTGGATGAGGGTTCGGTGACCCCTCCTCAAGGGGGAGGTACTGTTGTGAGTTCATTTTCCCCTTCACCGTCAATGTCTGATGAACTCTCTCTTCTGGTGAAGGAAGGTAGTGAGGCTGTTTACCAAACACCTGATCTGGTAGATGATGACTGGGTAACAGGAAATTCTGACTGGATATAAGGCAGCCGACGCCCTTCTGAGTCGCTGGTTATTTCTCTGCTGGATTCTTGGAGACCAGTCTTACTCCTGCTTCCCAAAGATAAGTTTTTGCTCTGCTTTTGAACTTATTAGTTTTGTTTTGCTTACCTTGTTTTTTGGAGTTCAGCCATCCCCGGTCGGGGGTGTGCTGAATTCCATTTTTGTCTCTGATGAGTTTGTCTCTTTGCTCTGTCTTCAGAATTTACCTGAGTGCTGATATAGTCTTTTTGAAGTCCTAGCGACTTCAGGGCCTGTTTTTCCTATCAGACGGTTGGGACATTTTTTGGTAGGGTTTTTTATGGATTGCAGACAGCAGCTTTTCTATCCTGTCCTTTTTAGTTAGCTTGGACCCCATCGTTTGCTCAACCTATCTTTCTATCTGTGTTAGTGTTTTCATCTTGCTTCACCGTCATTATATGTTGGGGGCTGCCTATTGCTTTGGGGTCTGCTCTGGGGCAGTTTAGATTTCCCCTTTCTTTCCTTAGGCCTATTTAGTTCTCCGGCTGTGATTGAGGGGTCTAGGGCATCGTAGGAACCCCCCACGGCTA
Organism: Dendrobates tinctorius; assembly: GCF_039654945.1. Lineage (NCBI taxonomy): Eukaryota > Metazoa > Chordata > Amphibia > Anura > Dendrobatidae > Dendrobates > Dendrobates tinctorius. The sequence continues at coordinate 35,401,280 of NW_027361711.1, forward strand.
CTGTTAGTTGTTGTGGATAGGATCAGGGGTCTGCAATCCGATAGCTACCAACCTCTCCGGTTTTCTGGACTTAGCTTGTATTTTTGTTTTTTCCTCCTTCGGTGGCTCATTCATAACAGGAGGGATATCTTGGGTTCTGGCTGAGCCTATTCCTGAACCAAGCCCTCAAAGCCCACCAACAGCTGCAGTTGCTGCACCAACTCACCGCGCAGCCCCCTAATCTCATCAGTAAAGATCTGCAGCATTTGGGCAAAGGTCTGTATTGGGTCCATGATTCAGCAGAATAAAAATGTATGGTTGGTGATAATGTGATGGTCAACGTGTGACTGGACACACCGCCTCCAGCAGGGTGAATTTCTATGACACACGTGACCCTGGATACACCGCCTCCAGCAGGGCGAATTTAAATAATATAACGTGCAGCCGGATACACCGCCTCCAGCAGGCGAATTTCAGAATTACACGTATAACTGGATGCACCGCCTCCAACAGGACGAATTTAAATAATAAAGGGAAACACCAGGGAAACTAATACAATGGAGGGCCCTGCGATAGGGAACTGGGATGTGGAGACCTCCTGCTCTCCCCTGAGTCAGAGTCCACCACCAGAATTCAGCTTCCATCTGAAGCTACTACACCAGAGCTCTGCCTGAGCTGCAAGGAACTCCTCTCAGAAGTTCCTTCCTCCACCAGACTTGGTTGGAAATGAGCAATATCACCAACACTGAGTGAGAGAACAAGACACACCTATATAGTTAAACCAGAGCAATCACACCTGTTAGCGATAATCACGTGCACTAAACTAAAGTAACCTGAGTGCAATGACCTTACCGGCCACCGGGGGCAAAACTAGAACTGAAATCACCACAGTGCAATGATCCTAATGGCGACCGGGGGCAAAACTACCTTAAAGCCAAAGGCTTGAAGGAAAAAAAATGGTGACTAGTGCATTTATCTTTCATAATCCAACCTGGATCATGACATAAACCAAATTTCTAGTGGCCGTCCCTGTGAAGGATTTAACTGCCCAGACTACACAGCGGTGGAGCAGGGAGAGGTAAGTATTGCAACTTGCAAGTGCTGTGGCCATGACCAAGCACACTCGTGGTCGACGGTACTGGCACAGGGCACCTCATAGTACGCTGGTGTGTCTGACAGCGAGTGGACCCCCCACCATCAGAGACACTGTATTGTACTATGAGGGGCCCTGTGCCAGTGTAGTCGGCCATCTATCGGCCCATCCACATGCTCAGAGCAACGTCACTTGCTCGGGTGCACGAGGTGTTGACCCCAGCCATGGGGGGTAGCCCACTTAGGGAGGTTTAAAAAATGGCATATGTTGATGTGTTGGCTGGACATTCAGCTGCTGCAAAGGGCGGAATTGGGCAAGTCCGAGGAAGAGGAGGACAAAAGCGAGGCAGTTTTCTGGCAACCTATGTGTCTTCAGGGGATGGTGGGACAAAATCCTTTGAAACCCATGCATGGTTCATTTTAATGAAGGTTAGATCATCAATATTTTGGGTAGACAGATGGGTCCTTTTTTCTGTCAGGATTAATCCAGCAGCACTGAAGACTCTTTCAGACAACACACTAGCAGCAGGGCAAGCAAGCTCCTGTAAGGCATATTGTGCCAATTCAGGCCAGGCGTCCAGTTTAGAGGCCCAATAGTCAAAGGGGAATGACCTGTGAGGGAGAACATCGATATGGGAGGAGAAGTAGTTTGTAACCATAGTTGACAACCGCTGTCTCCTGTCACTTTTAATCGATGCAGTATTAGCTGTCGTGTGAGCGGTACTTGAGAAATCATTCCACAACATGATCATTTAACCTCTGTCTCCATCGCCAATTCGGCTTTGTGCAACACGAACGCCTCTTCCATTGTGCCCACGACGGCTCGTGGGACAACCAGCAACGCTGCTGTGTGCTGGGAAAGCCTCAAATGAATGGTTTACCAGAGTTGCTTGTTTGTTAGCCAATATTATCTCTAGGTTCTCCTGTGGCATGATGTTGTGTAATTTGCCTTTGCAGCGTGGATCGAGGATGATGGCCAGTCAGTAGTCATCATTAGAGTTGAGCGAAACGGGTCGAAAAAATTCAAAAGTCGCCGACTTTTGGCAAAGTCGGGTTTCATGAAACGAAACCCGACCCTAGGATGAGGTCGGCCACGAGGTCGGCGACTTACGCGCCAAAGTCGCGTTTCAAAAGTTTGTTTTGCGCTCTTTTTCAGCCAATCAGGATCCACGGACACTGTGGGCAACGTGATGACATAGGCACGGGTCACCACCATCTTTCAGAAGGGCATGCAAGTGATTGGCTTGCTTTGGTGGGCGTCACAGGGGGTATAAAAGGGCGTGCACGCCGACCACCATCTTACTTCTGCCGATCTTAGTATAGGGAGAGGTTGCTGCTGATTCTGTAGGGAGAGCGTTAGGCAGGGAAGAAGACAAAAAAACTGCTTCTGCTGCTAGCGATTTGGTCTGCACAACACACCAGTCACTGTGTGTGCAGGGCAAGGGGAGGCTATATAGTGGTGTTGGTTGTTGGGCTGCCTTCTAAGGCTTCCTGACATTCCTGCATTGCTGTTTACCCACTGCTCCGCAAACTGCTTTTTTAAAAGCAATCCCAATTTTTTTTTTTTGTCCTGCTGAGAAGACAAAAAAACTGCTTCTGCTGCTAGCAATTTGGCCTGCACAACACACCAGTCACTGTGTGTGCAGTGCAAGGGGAGGCTATATAGTGGTGTATCAGTGGTGTTGGTTGTTGGGCTGCCTTCTAAGGCTTCCTGACATTCCTGCATTGCTGTTTACCCACTGCTCCGCAAACTGCTTTTTTAAAAGCAATCCAATCTCCCTTATCCTCTAGTGTCCAAAAGTGTGTGCAGAGATTCAAAATTTCCCTTATCCTCTAGTCACTTTTGTCACAGCTGTGCCATCGAGCCTGTCACATAGCGCTCAGATATTCATTGGGCCTCACACAATCCAAAAGTGTCCAGTGTCCAAAAGTGTGTGCAGAGATTCAAAATCTCCCTTATCCTCTAGTCACTTTGGTCACAGCTGTGCCATCGAGCCTGTCACATAGCGCTCAGATATCAGTGGGCCTCACACAATCCAAAAGTGTCCATCCAGTGTCCAAAAGTGTGTGCAGAGATTCAAAATCTCCCTTATCCTCTAGTCACTTTGGTCACAGCTGTGCCATCGAGCCTGTCACATAGCGCTCAGATATCAGTGGGCCTCACACAATCCAAAAGTGTCCAGTGTCCAAAAGTGTGTGCAGAGATTCAAAATCTCCCTTATCCTCTAGTCACTTTGGTCACAGCTGTGCCATTGAGCCTGTCACATAGCGCTCAGATATCAGTGGGCCTCACACAATCCAAAAGTGTCCATCCAGTGTCCAAAAGTGTGTGCAGAGATTCAAAATCTCCCTTATCCTCTAGTCACTTTTGTCACAGCTGTGCCATCGAGCCTGTCACATAGCGCTCAGATATTCATTGGGCCTCACACAATCCAAAAGTGTCCAGTGTCCAAAAGTGTGTGCAGAGATTCAAAATCTCCCTTATCCTCTAGTCACTTTGGTCACAGCTGTGCCATCGAGCCTGTCACATAGCGCTCAGATATCAGTGGGCCTCACACAATCCAAAAGTGTCCATCCAGTGTCCAAAAGTGTGTGCAGAGATTCAAAATCTCCCTTATCCTCTAGTCACTTTGGTCACAGCTGTGCCATCGAGCCTGTCACATAGCGCTCAGATATCAGTGGACCTCACACAATCCAAAAGTGTCCATCCAGTGTCCAAAAGTGTGTGCAGAGATTCAAAATTTCCCTTATCCTCTAGTCACTTTTGTCACAGCTGTGCCATCGAGCCTGTCACATAGCGCTCAGATATTCATTGGGCCTCACACAATCCAAAAGTGTCCAGTGTCCAAAAGTGTGTGCAGAGATTCAAAATCTCCCTTATCCTCTAGTCACTTTGGTCACAGCTGTGCCATCGAGCCTGTCACATAGCGCTCAGATATCAGTGGGCCTCACACAATCCAAAAGTGTCCAGTGTCCACAAGTGTCTGCAGAAATTCAAAATCTCCCCTGTCCTATAGACACCTTGTACCTTGTTTTACATTACTATATAGTTTGTTGGATTTTGTCTACATTTCTACCAAAAATGAGGAAGGCTGGTGGAAGAGGCCGTGGAATTGGGCGGGGGTTGGCAGCTGGTAATGATGGTGTTGGTGGTGGATCTGATGGTAGTGGCAAGAGCAAAATAGGACCGAATGCAGGAGGTGCTGACCCTGCGTCATCGTCTGGCTACATAAGGCCTCGAACGCTTAGTTTTCTAGGAGTTGGCAAACCGCTTTTAAAGCCAGAGCATCAGGAAAAAGTTTTGTCTTACATTGCTGACTCAGCCTCCAGCTCTATCGCCTCCTCTTCTTCAGTTGTAAAAAGTAAAAGCACTGAGTCGTCATTGGAGGCTCATGTTCATGAACCACACCTTTCCTTGTGTCCTTCACCCCAACCAAGATTGAAGGATGACGCAGGCCATACTACTGATTACTCCATGGAGCTGTTTTCACATACCATGCCTGGATTATCAAGTCAAATGGTGAATTACCCAGGCCAAGATGAATCTGACATGGAGTGCACTGATGCACAGCCGCTGATGGATGATTCTGCTGGTACATTCACTCAGAGCACTACATTGTCCTCGCAGTGTACAGAGCCAGATTCTGACCCTGATGAGACTCAGGTGCCCCTTCCCGCACACTATACCACCATACACGGTGACACAGAGGAAGGTGCACATGACATAGAAGAGGAGGTGATGGATGACCCAGTTGTTGACCCAGATTGGCATCCATTGGGGGAAGAGGGTGCTGCTTCCAATAGCTCAGATGAGGAGCATCCACAGCAGACATCGACATCGCAACAGCTGTTATCTGGCAGGCCCGGAGCACTCCAAAGACAGGTTCCAAACATCAAAAGAGTTGCTGGACAGCTTGTCCAGAGGGTCAAAAGATCACAGCGTGCTAGGCCGCAAAATGTCTGCCAAAGTAGGAAGAGTGCAGTGTGGCACTTTTTTGAACAAAATCCTCATGATCAGGCCAAGGTTATCTGTAAGAAGTGCGCAAAGACCTTTAGCCGAGGGAAAAATCTGAAAAATTTGAATACCAGTTGCATGCTTAGACATATAACCAGCATGCACTTGCAAGCGTGGACACAACACCAAACCTCAAGTGCCACATGTGCAACTGATCACAACGAAGGTAGTCAGCAACGCTACATTGTTTCCCCCACTGTAAGCCCACCGGTTAGCACAGCAGCAAATGTTGAGGTGTCGTTGCAAGACCACAGCAGTCAGGGAATCCCACTGTTATATCAATGAAAGACTGATTCTAGGCCATCAGAAAGAACACCAACTCCATCACCATCATCAACCCTCTCTCAGTCCGCCCTGTCCACCGCTACTTCCACCATATGCAGCTCTCAAGTCCAGCTCACCCTCCCAGACACTATGAGTAGGTCAAGAAAGTACTCAGTCTCTCATCCGCGTACACTGGGTTTGAACGCCCACATTGCCAAACTAATCTTGTTTGAGATGATGCCCTTTCGGTTGGTGGAAAGCACAGCTTTCCGCGAACTCATGGCCTATGCAGTACCACGCTATGACCTACCCAGTCGCCACTTCTTCTCTCGCAAAGCCATCCCAGCCCTCCACCTTCATGTGAAAGACCGCATTGTCCATGCACTCAAGCAGTCAGTGAGCGGAAAGGTGCACCTCACAACTGATGCATGGTCCAGTCGGCATGGCCAGGGCCGTTACGTGTCCATCACTGCGCACTGGGTTAATGTGGTGGATGCAGGGTCCACAGGGGACAGCGGTGGTGGGACAGTGCTGCCTAGCCCAAACAGTTGGCTGTAGGCGTTCGACCCTCCTCCTCCTCCTCCTCCTCCAGAAGTGAAAGCTCGTCCACAGAGCGCAGTCGTACGAGCACTCCATCTGCAGCTGCCACTGTTGCACACGATGTGTCCCCCTATCGAGCAGCTAGTGGAAAGCCTCAGCAGGCTGTGTTGCAGATGATGTGTTTGGGCGACAGACACACCGCCGAGGTGCTGGCCGAGCACTTGAAGCGACAAACTGAGTCATGGCTGGGCAGTGTACATCTTGAGGCAGGCAAGGTAGTTAGTGATAACGGCCGTAATTTTGTGGCAGCCATAGCCCTTTCAAAACTCAGCCACATACCTTGCTTGGCTCACACCTTGAACCTGGTGGTGCAGTGCTTCCTCAAAAATTATCCGGAGTTAACAGCCCTGCTCCAGAAGGTGCGAAGACTGTGCGCGCACATCCGCCGGTCGCCTGTACACTCCGTTCGTATGCAGAAGCTGCAGCGATGGCTCCACCTTCCCAACCACCGCCTCATTAACGACATTGCAACAAGGTGGAACTCCACCCTGCACATGGTGGAGCGGCTGTGCGAGCAGAGGCAGGCCATAATCCATTTGTGGGAGGATACATGGCCAGGCAGACATGGAGTTGACAGGTGTGCAGTGGTCGAAGCTGAAAGACCTTTGTAAAGTCCTTCAGTGTTTTGAGGAATGCACACGGCTGGTAAGTGCAGACGACGCCATCCTAAGCATGAGCATCCCACTTATGCGTCTGCTCATGCAAACTTTGACGCACCTTAAGGAGCAGGCGTCTGCAGCCAATGTTGATGAGGAGGAGGGAATCCTTGATGACATTCAGCCATTGTCTGCTCAGGGACCTCTCCTGGATGAGGTGGAGGAAGAAGAGGAGGAGGAGGATGATGATGGGGATGATTACTTAGGGGAGGAGGATGCATCTCGTGGGGCAAGTGAAAATGTTGGCGTGGCAAGGTCTGGTACAGGGTTTGTGCGTGACTGGAGGGATGTGGATTTGCCAGAAAGTGCTCCTCCACCCAGCACTCGCAGTGCATCATTGACACTGGGAACATTGGCCCACATGTCAGATTATGCCTTGCGGATCCTAAAAAGGGACCCCCGCATTGCCAAAATGATGAACGATGATGACTACTGGTTGGCCAGCATCCTGGATCCACGCTATAAAGGCAAATTACAAAACATCATGCCACAGGAGAACCTTGACCTAATATTGGCTAATAAACAAGCAACTCTGGTAAATCGGTTGCTTGAGGTATTCCCAGCACACAGCAGCGGTGATGGTTCTCACACGAGCCGTACGGGCCGGGGGCAGCTTGGCAGAGGTGTTCTTGGTGCACACAGCAGAGGTGGCGTTGGAGACAGGGGTTTCATGACAATGTTGTGGACTGATTTTTCAAATACCGCTCACACAACTGGTAATACTGCATCGATGGAAAGTGACAGGAGACAGCAGTTGTCAACTATGGTTACAAACTACTTTTCCTCCCATATCAATGTTCTCCCACACAGGTCATTCCCCTTTGACTATCGGGCCGCTAAACTTGACACCTGGCCTGAATTGGCCCAATATGCCTTACAGGAGCTCGCTTGCCCAGCTGCAAGTGTGCTATCGGAAAGAGTCTTCAGTGCAGCTGGATCAATCCTGACAGAAAAAAGGACCCGTCTGTCAACCCAAAATGTGGATGATCTAACCTTCATTAAAATGAACCACGCATGGGTTTCCAAGGATTTTGTCCCACCTTCCCCTGATGACACATAGGGTGACAGAAAAATGGCTTGCTTTGGTCCACCTCTTCCTGGTACTTCACCTATTTCGCCTTTTGCATCAGCTGAATGTCCAACATCAACATATGCCACTTTCTAAAACTCCCTAACTGTGCTGCCTCCCCCCCCATGGCTGGGGTCACCACCTAGCGCACGACACCGTGCGAGTGCCGTTGCCCTGGACAGGTGGGTAGGCCGACTCTTGGGCGCGGGCACTGGCACAGGGTACCTCATAGTGCAATCAAGTGTCTCTGACGGTGGTGGTGCACACCCGCCGTCAGACACACCGCTCTACTATGAGGGGCCCAGTGCCGGTACCGACGCCCACGAGTGGGCCCCCCTTGCTTGGGCAGGGCCCCAGCATTTGCAATCTTTACCTCTCCCTGCTCCTCCGCTGTGTAATCTGGGCCGTCAAATCCATACTGTGCCTGACACCGTCTGAGCCTGCCTCCTGATGTATAGACATATATTTTGAATGTGTATGCTATCCATACATGTTATCCGGGGATACGGTACCCTTTCTAACCTTTGTGCAATCACGTGCAATCCATACTGGGCCTAACACCGTCTGAGCCTGCCTCCTGAGACATATATTTTGAATGTGTACGCTATCCATACATGTTATCCGGGGATACGGTACCCTTTCTAACCTTTGTGCAATCACGTGCAATCCATACTGGGCCTAACACCATCTGAGCCTGCCTCCTGAGACATATATTTTGAATGTGTACGCTATCCATACATGTTATCCGGGGAAACGGTGCCCTTTCTAACCTTTGTGCAATCACGTGCAATCCATACTGGGCCTAACACCGTCTGAGCCTGCCTCCTGATGTATAGACATATATTTTGAATGTGTACGCTATCCATACATGTTATCTGGGGATACGGTACCCTTTCTAACCTTTGTGCAATCACGTGCAATCCATACTGGGCCTAACACCGTCTGAGCCTGCCTCCTGAGACATATATTTTGAATGTGTACGCTATCCATACATGTTATCCGGGGATACGGTACCCTTTCTAACCTTTGTGCAATCACGTGCAATCCATACTGGGCCTAACACCGTCTGAGCCTGCCTCCTGAGACATATATTTTGAATGTGTACGCTATCCATACATGTTATCTGGGGATACGGTACCCTTTCTAACCTTTGTGCAATCACGTGCAATCCATACTGGGCCTAACACCGTCTGAGCCTGCCTCCTGAGACATATATTTTGAATGTGTACGCTATCCATACATGTTATCTGGGGATACGGTACCCTTTCTAACCTTTGTGCAATCACGTGCAATCCATACTGGGCCTAATACCGTCTGAGAATGATAGATGGGGCCCACCATACACTGGAACATTCCAAAGGTGGGCATCAGACACTGGAGCAGCATTTACAGGGCCCATTATACACTAGAGCATTAGAAATGGGGCCCATTATGTTTGGAGCATTATTTGGGCCCATAAGACAGTAGAGCTTCATCCATGGGGACCAACATATACTGTAGCATTATGTGGAGCTCATCATATACTGTTTCAAACATTATATGGGACCAATGATTCTGTATGGAGAAATAGATGGGCCTCGTCATGAGATGTAAAAAGTGAGGTATTTTTCATTGTACTATACCGCTATTTCTCTGCCGTATCGGAGCATGATGAGTTGTGGTATGTGTTAAAGGGGCGCTCTTTCGCCCAGGGCACATGAAAACCTGGAGCCAGCCCTCCCCCCCCACAGTCTGTAGCCAAATAACCCCCATTTTTCAGTGCGTAACTTGTATTATGAAGTTAATTAAGGTTGACAAGCTTAAGTAAGAAGAATTGATGCTTTTGGCATTCAAATGGGCACTGTTGGTGTGTTTCCTGTCCTCCTCTCACTGCCGACTTTTATTCCCCATTGACTTACATTGGGTTTCGTGTTTCGGGACGACCCCGACTTTTCCCTATAATCGGACGATCTTGCTCGACCCGACTTTTGGAAAAGTCGGGTTTCACGAAACGAAACGCGACCCTAAAAAACCAAAAGTCGCTCAACTCTACTCATCAATACTCTATACAGCTTCTGCCTTCTCATACACCAGACAATTTCTGCCTGTCACATAGCTGTGTAATCTATACTGGGCCTCAGACAATAGTTCAGCATCCTCCAATCTACATTGAGATTTAAATTCTCACCAATACTCTATACAGCTTTTGCCTTCTCATACAGCAGCCAATTTCTGCCTGTCACACTGCGGTGTAATCTATACTGGGCCTGAGACAATAGTTCAGCGTCCTCCAATCTACATTGAGATTCAAATTCTCACCAATACTCTATACAGCTTTTGCCTTCTCATACACCAGCCAATTTTTGCCTGTCACATTGCGGTGTAATCTATACTGGGCCTGAGACAATAGTTCAGCGTCCTCCACTCTACAGTGAGATTAAAATTCTCACCAATACTCTATACAGCTTCTGCCTTCTCATACACCAGACAATTTCTGCCTGTCACATAGTGGTGTAATCTATACTGGGCCTGAGACAATAGTTCAGCGTCCTCCAATCTACATTGAGATTCAAATTCTCACCAATACTCTATACAGCTTCTGTCTTCTCATACACCAGCCAATTTCTGCTTGTCACTTTGCGGTGTAATCTATACTGGGCCTGAGACAATATTTCAGCATCCTCCAATCTACAGTGAGATTAAAATTCTCACCAATACTCTATACAGCTTCTGCCTCCTCATACACCAGACAATTTCTGCCTGTCACATAGCGGTGTAATCTATACTGGGCCTGAGACAATAGTTCAGCGTCCTCCAATCTACATTGAGATTCAAATTCTCACCAATACTGTATACAGCTTTTTCCTTCTCATACACCAGCCAATTTCTACCTGTCACATTGCGGTGTAATCTATACTGGGCCTGAGACAACAGTTCAGCGTCCTCCACTCTACAGTGAGATTAAAATTCTCACCAATACTCTATAGACCCTTTACCTTGTTTTACAGTACCATATCGCTGTTGTTATTTTGGGTACATTTTTCAAAAAAATGAAGAAGTATGGTGGAAGAGGCCGTGGAAGTGGGCGGGGTTGCCAGCTGGTCCTGATGGTGGTGTTGGTGGTGGTGCTTCTGCTGGTTGTGGTAAAAGCACAATAGCACATAAGGCAGGAGGTGGTGAGCCGGCGTCATTGTCTGGCTCCACAAGGCCTCGTAGGCTCCCTTTTCTGGGAGTAGGTAAACTGCTTTTAAAGCCAGAGCTTCAGGAACAACTTTTGGCTTACATTGCTGACACAGCCTCCAGCTCTATCGCCTCCTCTTTCGAAGTTTCAAAAAATAAAAGCACTGCGTCGTCAGTGGAGGCTCCTGGTCAGGAACAACACCTTTCATTGTGTCCTTCACCCCTACCATGCCTGGGTTATCAAGTCAAATCATGAATTCCCCAGTCCAAGATGAATCTGACATGGAGTTCACTGATGCACAGCCACTGCTAGATTTATCTGCTGGTGCATTCACTCAGAGCACTACATTGTCCTCGCAGTGTACTGAGCCAGAAACTGACCCTGATGAAACTCAGGTGCCCCTTCCCGCATACTATACCACCATACACGGTGACACAGAGCAAGGTGCACATGACATTGAAGAGGAGGTGATCGATGACCCAGTTATTGACCCAGATTGGCATCCATTGGGGGAAGAGGGTGCCGCTGCCAATAGCTCAGAAGAGGAGGAGGAGCATCCACAGCAGGCATCGACATCGCAACAGCTGTTATCTGGCAGGCCCGGAGCAGTCCAAAAACAGGTTACAAAAACCAAAAGAGTTGCAGGACAGCTTGGCCAGATGGTCAAAATAGCACAGCGTGCAAGGCCTCAAAGTGTCTTCCATAGTAGGAAGAGTGCAGTGTGGCACTTTTTTGAACAAAATCGTAATGATCAGGCAAAGGTTATCTGTAAGAAGTGCGCAAAGACCTATAGCCGAGGGAAAAATCTGAGAAATTTGAATACCAGTTGCATGCTTAGACAGTTAACCACCATGCACTTGCAAGCGTGGACGGACTACCAAACCTCACGAACCACATGTGCAACTGCTCCTAAAGAAGGTAGTCAGCAACGCTGCATTGTTTCACCCACTGTAAGCCCACTGTTTAGCACACCACCAGCAGCAAATGTTGAGGTGTTGTCGAAAGGCCAAAGCAGTCAGGGAATCACAATGTTATATCAATGAAAGACTGAATCTAGGCCATCAGAAAGACCACCAACTCCATCACATCATCAACCCTCTCTCAGTCCGCCATGTCCACCGCTAGTTCCACCATATGCAACTCTCAAGTCCAGCTCACCTTACCAGAGACTATGAGTAGGACAAGAAAGTACTCATCCTATCATCTGCGTACACTGGGCTTGAACGCCCACATTTCCAAACTAATCTCTTTACAGATGATGCCCTAACGGTTGGTTGAAAGCGCAGCTTTCCGCGAACTCATGGCCTACGCAGTACCACGCTATGACCTACCCAGTTGCCACTTCTTTTCTCGCAAAGCCATCCCAGCCCTCCACCTTCATGTGAAAGACCGCATTGTCCATGCACTCAAGCAATCAGTGAGTGGAAAGGTGCACCTCAGAACTGATGCATGGTCCAGTAGGCATGGCCAGGGCCGTTATGTGTCCATCACTGCGCACTGGGTTAATGTGGTGTATGCAGGGTCCACGGGGACAGCGGTAGTGGGACAGTGCTGCCTAGCCCATGGTATAGGAAACAGTTGGCTGTAGGCATTCGACCCTCCTCCTCCAGAAGCAAAAGCTCATCCACAGAGCGCAGTCGCACGAGCACTACATCCGCAGCTGCCAGTGTTGCACACGAGGTGTCCCCCTATCGATCAGCTAGTGGAAAGCGTCAGCAGGCTGTGTTGCAGATGATTTGTTTGGGCGACAGGCACACTGCGGAGGACCTGGCCGACTATTTTCAGCAAGAAACTGAGTCATGGCTGGGCAGTCTACATCTTGAGGCAGGCAAGGTAGTTAGTGATAACGGCCGGAATTTTGCGGCAGCCATAGCCCTTTCAAAACTCAGACACTTACCTTGCTTGGCTCACACCTTGAACCTGGTGGTGCAGTGCTTCCTCAATAATTATCCAGAGTTAACAGGCCTGCTCCATAAGGTTCGAAGACTGTGCTAGCACATCCGCCGGTCACCGGTACACTCCAGTCGTATGCAGATGCTGCGGCGATTGCTCCACCTCCCAAGCACCGCCTAATTATTGACATTGCAAAAAGGTGGAACTCCACCCTGCACGTGGTTGAGCGGCTGTGTGAACAGAGGCAGGCCGTAATGCATTTGCGGGAGGATGCAGAGGCAGGCACTTTGAGGGCAGACATGGAGTTGACAGGTGTGCAGTGGTCAAAGCTGAAAGACCTCTGTAAAGTCCTTCAGTGGTTTGAGGAATGCACACGGCGGGTAAACGCAGACGATGCCATCATAAGCATGAGCATCCCACTTATGCGTCTGCTCATGCAAACTTTGACGCACATTAAGGAGCAGGCGTCTGCAGCCGAGGTAGATGAGGAGGAAGAGGAGGAGGGAAGCCTTGATGACAGTCATCCATTGTCTGCTCCGGGACCTCTCCTGGATGAGGTGGAGGAAGAAGAGGAAGAGGAGGAGGAGGAGGATGATGATGGGGATGATTATTTAGGGGAGGAGGATGCTTCTCGTGGGGCAAGAAAAAATGTTGACGTGGCTAGGTCTGGTACAGGGTTTGTGCGTGACTGGAGGGATGTGGATTTGCCAGAAAGTGCTCCTCCACCCACCACTGCCAGTGCAGCATTGATACCTGGAACATTGGCCCACATGACTACTGGTTGGCCAGCATCCTGGATCCACGCTCTAAAGGCAAATTCCAAAACATAATGCCACAGGAGAACCTTGCCCTAATATTGGCTAACAAACAAGCAACTCTGGTAAACCGGTTGGTTGAGGCATTCACAGCACACAGCAGCGGTGATGGTTCTCACACGAGCCGTAAGGGCCGGGGGCAGCTTGGAAGAGGTGTTCGTGGTGCACACATCAGAAGTGGCATTGGAGACAGGGGTTTCATGACCATGTTGTGGACTGATTTTCAAGTCCCACTCACACGACTGGTAATACTGCATCGATTGAAAGTGACAGGAGACAGCAGTTGTCAACTATGGTTACAAACTACTTCTCGTCCCATATTGATGTTCTCCCACACAGGTCATTCCCATTTGACTATTGGGCCGCTAAACTGGACACCTGGCCTGAATTGGCACAATATGCCTTACAGGAGCTCGCTTGACCAGCTGCAAGTGTGCTATCAGAAAGAGTCTTCAGTGCAGCTGTATCAATCCTGACAGAAAAAAACACCCGTCTGTCGACCCAAAATGTGGATGATCTAACCTTCATTAAAATGAACCATGCATGGGTTTCCAAGGATTTTGTCACACGTTCCCCTGATGACACCTAGGTTGCCAGAAAAATGACTTGCTTTTGTCCTTCTCTTCCTTGCACTTGCCCAATTTCGCCTTTTGCAGCAGCTGAATGTCCAACATCAACATACGTCATTTTGTAAACCTCCCTAACTGGGCTGCCTCCCCCCATGGCCGGGGTCACCACCTAGCGCACCCAACTGTGCGAGTGCCGTTGCCCTGGACAGGTGGGTGGCCGACTCTTGGGCGCGGGCACTGGCACAGGGTCCCTCATAGTGCAATCAAGTGTCTCTGACGGTGGGGGTGCACACCCGCCGTCAGACACACCGCCATACTATGAGGGGCCCAGTGCCAGTACCGACACCAACGAGTGTGCCCCCCTTGCTTGGGCAGGGCCACAGCATTTGCAATGTTTACTGCTCCCTGCTCTTCCGCTGTGTAGTCTGGGCTGTCAAATCCTTCACTGGGACTGCCACTACAAATTTGTTGAACTGATAGATGATGGTTAAGACATAGCTATGCCCTGTCCCGCTGGCCGGGCTCTAGCTTCAGATGATCAATGGCTTCCATTTCTTATGGACCTCGACTCACAATGACATGCAGTGGTGGTTTATCATCAGCTTTCACAGTCTTCCTACTCACAGACGCGTGACATTGCGGCGCACATTTTTAAATGTGCCCTCTCATGCCAATCCCATAGAATCGCCTACGGCCTGTGGCTTCTGTCTTTTGCACTCCAAAGTTACGTGACAGATCATGATAGGTAGTGAGCAATATGTTTACATCTCTCCCTGTGATTAAAATTTGATGGAGATGAGCAACGCTGATGGGATCAACGGTACTGCGATACAGCAACACTTTCTTCACAAAGTTAAGTTTTCGCTGTCTCCACACAAAAATTAATTGAGGGTCAGCGTTGCCTCAGAGAATTGTGACGGCAGTTTTTCCCATGATTGTTAGTTACTAGATTTCTGCAATCACTAGACTTGATGTCAGTAATTGTATGCATCTCATTTCCTATGTCGGAAAGGATGGACTGTCTTACTGAGACAGAAATATATATGAAGATTTAAAAATACCACCAAAAGTGTATACTGGTGTATGCTTCAAAAACATTTCCTTTTTTCTACTTTTTAGATTGTTGTCTAATCCATACTGAGAACACGGAGATTTTAAATGCTTAAACTATGCTATATATACTTGCTATCCAGTGATAATGTACCATTTCTCACCTTTGTCCAATCACGTCTAATCCACACTGGGCCTGAGACCGTCTGAGCCTGCCTCCTGATCTATAGACATAGGTTTTTAATGTGGAAACTATGCTATATATAACTGCAATCTGGTGATACGCTACCCTTTCTCACCTTTGTCCAATCACGTCTAATCCATACTGGGCCTGAGACCGTCTGTGCCTGCCTCCTGATCTATAGACATAGGTTTTTAATGTGTAAACTATGCTACATATATACGTGTTATCTGGTGAAACTGTTCCCTTTATCAACTTTCTACAATGTGGTCGAATCCATACTGGGCCTGAGAACGGCTGCCGAACTGTTAAGCAAGCTACAGCACCTGTGGTTTGGACACGTAATTTTTTCATTTTGTCAGGAATGCCGGTTAGGCCTAATTCCGTAATTGCGGTTGACCTGCACTTACTGGGAAATCATCGTTCGCGGGGAATAATTGGAATCCCAGATCCCCATCACTAACGATGTTCAGCGGGTTATCAGCACCTGCAAGCGACAAAAGCTGGTCCTTTCAGTGTAGCACGCATGCAGCCCCGGACATGTAAGGCCATGATAGACCTGTTATTGCTCGATCTCATGTGCCAGAGCCTCGCTATCCCTCTAGTAAGCTTGACGTGTACCTCGGGGGCATGCCGGAGTCTCGTTCGTTAAAGGAATAAAGCTGAGAAATCGCTAGCACAACTACAAACGGACATACCACACCACACACAGAAACGACAAAGCTTGCAATCTGTCCATCTTTTCTGTAGCTTGTATGGTTGTTGTTTCCCGGGTGGAGTCCAAATAAGCCACAGGCTCCACTCCTGATGGTGCCCTTTTGGACATTCCTTTAAGGATCAGCTTTGCAATCATACAGCCCCCAGAAACCAAACACTTTGCCTTCATGGACGCAGTTTGGAGGTTCGTGGGAATAATGCCGCCCATCGGCAGTTGCCATAATTTATTGGTGGGCAGTCCGACGGTATATGTTCGTGTTCGATTTCAGAATTTTTTTTTTGGTTTGTATTTTACATTTTTATTCCTGCCTTTCTTGACTTCATAAGGGCATGACAAGCCTATATCTGTGTCTCCTCCACCTCCTTCTTTTACTCCTCCACCTCTGTTCTAAATGTAGTTGCCCTTTTCCATATGTTATTTTTGTCTTCTGAGCATTTTGTCTGCTTTGGGACAACTTTAAAGGTGTTTTGTAATTGTTTTCTATGTGGTTGTATGTGTTTGTGTTTGCCGCCTTTGTTTTGAATGGGGTTCGACGGTGTTCTTCGAACGTTCGATGAACATTCGACGAACTTGCCTCCTGTGCGACGAACCAAAACACTAGCGGGGTGGCTCAACACTACTCCTGATATATCGAAGTACATTGTTAATGTTTAAACTATGCTATATATACCTGGTATCTGGTGATACTGTACCCTTTCTGCCAGGAAGTCCTCCTCCAACCAACAGTCTAAGTGTATCATTGACACCTGGAACGTTATCCCACATGTGTGATTATTTCTTGTGGATCTTCTTGTTATATTGTGGTGTGATCCATCCTGAGCGTGTGAGTGTCTATGGGTTACTCCTGCAATTTAGATGTACATTTAAAAATTACCCCAACACTGTATACAGCTCTTTGCTTGGGATACATTACCCATTTACTGCTTGTTATATTCTGGTCTAATCCAAGCTGACCAAGTGAGAGTTATTTTCTGACTGTGGAAATAAATACTGAAATTGACAACAATGACACCTACAATGTGTATAGCTGTACTCTTGAGATCCATTACCGTTTTACGGCTTTTTAGATTGTAAATATAAACCACTGATACACACCCATTACTCATATAGGCAAATAAACTTTCATTGAGGATATATTAATAACCACGGAACCTCCACTACAATATAAATCCTACAAAGAACATGGAGATGTAACCCGCAAGTAAGGTAAAAAAGTCACTTTATTGCAACAGACTCTTTAGACAAAATGTACAAAATACAGACAAAAAACAAAATGCTCATGCAGGGCTCATACAGTCATGGCCAAAAGTATTGACACCCCTGCAATTCTGTCAGATAATACTCAGTTTCTTCCTGAAAATGATTGCAAACACAAATTCTTTGGTATTATTATCTTCATTTAATTTGTCTTAAGTGAAAAAACACAAAAAGAATTGTCCTAAAGCCAAATTGGATATAATTCCACACCAAACATAACAAAGAGGGTGGACAAAAGTATTGGCACTGTTCGAAAAATCATGTGATGCTTCTCTAATTTGTGTAATTAACAGCACCTATAACTTACCTGTGGCACCTAACAGGTGTTGGCAATAACTAAATCACACTTGCAGCCAGTTGACATGGATTAAAGTTGACTCAACCTCTGTCCTGTGTCCTTGTGTGTACCACATTGAGCATGGAGAAAAGAAAGAAGACCAAAGAACTGTCTGAGGACTTGATAAACCAAATTGTGAGGAAGCATGAGCAATCTCAAGGCTGCAAGTCCATCTCCAAAGACCTGAATGTTCCTGTGTCTACCTTGCGCAGTGTCATCAAGAAGTTTAAAGCCCATGGCACTGTGGCTAACCTCCCTAGATGTGGCCGGAAAAGAAAAATTGACAAGAGATTTCAACGCAAGATTGTACGGATGTTGGATAAAGAACCTCCACTAACATCCAAACAAGTTCAAGCTGCCCTGCAGTCCGAGGGTACAACGGTGTCAACCCGTACTATCCGTCGGCATCTGAATGAAAAGGGACTGTATGGTAGGAGACCCAGGAAGACTCCACTTCTTACCCCGAGACATAAAAAAGCCAGGCTGGAGTTTGCCAAAACTTACCTGAAAAAGCCTAAAACATTTTGGAAGAATGTTCTTTGGTCAGATGAGACAAAAGTAGAGCTTTTTGGGCAAAAGCATCAACATAGAGTTTACAGGAGAAAAAAGAGGCATTCAAAGAAAAGTACATGGTCCCTACAGTCAAACATGGCGGAGGTTCCCTGATGTTTTGGGGTTGCTTTGCTGCCTCTGGCACTGGACTGCTTGACCGTGTGCATGGCATTATGAAGTCAGAAGACTACCAACAAATTTTGCAGCATAATTTAGGGCCCAGTGTAAGAAAGCTGGGTCTACCTCAGAGGTCATGGGTCTTCCAGCACGACAATAACCCAAAACACACTTCAAAAAGCACTAGAAAATGGTTTGAGAGAAAGCACTGGAGACTTCTAAGGTGGCCAGCAATGAGTCCAGACCTGAAACCCATAGAACACCTGTGGAGAGATCTAAAAATGGCAGTTTGGAGAAGGCACCCTTCAAATATCAGGGACCTGGAGTAGTTTGCCAAAGAAGAATGGTCTAAAATTCCAGCAGAGCATTGTAAGAAACTCATTGATGGTTACCGGAAGTGGTTGGTCGCAGTTATTTTGGCTAAAGGTTGTGCAACCAAGTATTAGGCTGAGGGTGCCAATACTTTTGTCCGGCCCATTTTTGGAGTTTTGTGTGAAATGATCAATGTTTTGCTTTTTGCTTCATTCTCTTTTGCGTTTTTTTCATTTAAGACAAATTAAATGAAGATAATAATACCAAAGAATTTGTGTTTGCAATCATTTTCAGGAAGAAACTGAATATTATCTGACAGAATTGCAGGGGTGTCAATACTTTTGGCCATGACTGTATATGGTAACCGCTACTAACACCCTGTATATAACAGAATGGGTGATATGAAGTAAAGCAAAGAATCTCAAAGAGAGCCATTCATTACATAGTATACAGGCCCTCACTATGAGAAAACAGAGCTAACACACTCCAAATAGAAAGATTCAGTGTAGATAGATAAATATCTATCCAAAATAATAACACTACAATGAAAGGAGTCAAAATCATACCCATGTGTATCTGCAGGTGAACGCGGCACTAAGGAGAGCAGCCCCGATGCGCGTTTCGCGTGGGCTTCCTCGGGTGGCTTTTTAGATTGTGTTGTAATCCAATACTGAGCCTGAGAGTGTCTGTGTGTGCCTCCTCAAATATCTACGGAGATTTAGAATGTTTAAACTACTGTATACTTTATATACCTGTTATCTGCTGATACTGTACACTTTGTCTAATTTTTATATTCTTGTCTAATCCATACTGAGCCTGTGAGCGTCTCTGTGTGACTGATGTAATATATAGGGAGATTGACAATTATCCTTTGACTGAATAGAGCTGTACGCTTCTGATACAGTGCCATATCTCTGATGTTATTTTGGGTCTATTTTCTGCAAAATTTTGAAGTTTGGTGGAAGAGGCCGCGGACGTGGGCGTGGGGGGGCCAGCTGGTGCTGATGGTGGTGGTGCATCTGCTGGTAGTGGCAAAAGCACAATAGCAGCTAAGGCAGGAGGTGTTGAGCCTGCGTCATGATCTGGCTCCGGAACGCCTGGAAGGCTACCTTTTCTGGGAGTAGGTTAACCGCTTTTAAAGGCGGAGCATGAGGAACTGGTTTTGGCTTACATTGCCGAAACAGACTCCAGCAAATATGCCCTCCTCTTCTGAAGTTTCAAAAAATGCAGGCACTGAATCGTCAAGTGCTGGCTTCTGGTCAGGAAGAACCCCTTTCCTTGTGTCCTTCAACCCCACCAAAAGTGAATGATGCAGCAGGCCACACTTCACATTAGTCCATGTAGCTCTTTCTATCATACCATGCCTGGGTTATCAAGTCAAATCGTGAATTCCCCAGTCCAAGATGAATCTGACATGGAGTGTGGGTGGCCAGCCAGGGCAGTGGGGTTAATTTATACCGAGCCGGTGTCTCACAGGGATGTGTCACGGTGGTGGTGACCCGTTCCGTGGCCCTGGGCGTCCATGCAAAGGGGTGAATTACGTTTATAGGTGAATGATACATGACGCCACCTGTCGTTTCTGATTAGATTGACCAGCGCTGCAGTGTCGCTTCTCTAGGACAGATGTTGTGGTGCAGCTAAGATGTAGAAGCCCTGCACAGGTAGGGCCGTAGTCGCAGGGCAGATGAAAGAGTTGGTAGATGGTGTGCAGTGCAGGAGGTAGCAGATCCGTGCGCCAGGCGCAGGAGAAAGATGACAGACACAGTCATGCAGTTCCTTTACCTGTACTTGGTAAGTGCCGTCCAGGACCCAGAGTCCAGAGGGAGAAGGAGTTGGTCAGCCTGGAAGCAAATTTGGAATTCTCTCTCTGCAGATAGGTAGTGTGGCCTCCGTTCTAGCGCTTATCTGAGGTATTCGCAGTGCTGAGTTCAATTAAGTTCCCCCTGTTGACTCTCTTTTGGAACTTTCTCGTATGGCAGGCAGCCGTAGCCTTTTCCTTCTGGCTCCCACACGTCGATGCTGGGGCCTCCGAGCCTTAGTTGGGTGCAGAGCATTTACAACTGCTACTTCCTCCGGTTTCGGCTGCAGGAACGTCAGTGTCCCTACAAACTCGGAGACCGGAATCCGGACCATGTGCTCCAGCTAGGAGTGAGCCTTAACTCTGCTCATCCTCCAGCTCCCCTTCTCACGTCCACATACTTCCCCTTCCCTGCACAGAGTGCCCTAACTTACCTCCTTCCGACCACAGAGAGCAGCTCCACAGCAGTCAGGTTCAGAGGTCTCCCTGCTGGCCTGGAGTGGGAAATGTGTTGTGTGTTGGTTGAACTGCTAGAGAGATCCTTCGTTGCTCCCAAGCATGACATCACACTCCATAGGAGGAAGGTAATGCCACTGTGGCGACCGTACTTATGGGGACGCCACAAGTGCACTGATGCCCAGCCACTGCTAGATGATTCTGCTGGTACATTGACCCAGATCATTACATTCCTCTCACACTCTACACAGCCAGAATGTGACCCTGAGGAAACTCAAGTTCCCCTTCCCACATACTATACCACCTTACAAGGTGACAAAGAGGAAGGTGCAGATGAAAGTGCAGGTTCCTTGAGCAGGTGGGGGCATACTCATGGGCGATGGCACTGGCACAGGGCCCCTCATAGTACGCAAAAGTATCTCTGCCACCCCACCCCCACCCACCATCAGACACACTGCCACATACCGCCATACTATTAGAGGGGCCCTGTGCCACTGCCGTCACCAACAAGTGGGCCCCCCTGCTTGCTCAGGATCACAGCACTTGCAAAGCTGAAATACTTACCTCTCCCTGCTACACCGCCATGATGTCTTCCGCGTGTCCTGACAGTGATATTCTGATCAGAGAGCGCAATGACATCACGTCTGTACGCCCTCTGCCTAAACAGCCAAGTGCAGTGAGAGGGAAGATGGGGACGACGAGGAGTCCAGACTAGTACAGGGTTTCCCTAGCGAAGAGACTTATTTAATTGTTTTCAATGTTGGGACAGCAATTTTTGGGGAGCACTATACTCTGGAGAATGATATATGGGGCCCACCATACACTGGAGCATTCCAAAGGTGGGCATCAGACACTGGAGCAGCATTTACAGGGCCCATTATACACTGGAGCATTAGAAATGGGGCCCATTATATATGGAGCATTATTTGGGCCCATAAGACAGTGGAGCTTCATCCATGGGGACCAACATATACTGTAGCATTATGTGGAGCTCATCATATACTGTTTCAAACATTATATGGGACCAATGATTCCGTATGGAGAAATATATGGGCCTCATTACTCTGTATAGCGCACTATGCGTTGCCCATAATACTGTATGGAGTAATATACTGTCCGTTTTTGGAGCTATTGGAGAATTTAAAGTCGATATCAGTCATGAGATGTAAAAAGTGAAGTATTTTTCATTGTACTATACCGCTATTTCTCTACCGTATCGGAGCATCATGAGTTGTGGTATGTGTTAAAGGGGCGCTCTTTGGCCCAGGGCACATGAAAACCTGGAGCCAGCCCTACCCTTCCACAACTTTAGCCAAATAACCCCCAGTTTTCAGTGCGCAAGTATTATTATGAAGTAAACTAAGGTTGACAAGCTTCAGTAATGAAATTTGATGTTTTTGCCATTCAAATGGGCACTGTAGGTGTGTTTAATGTCCTCCACTCCCTGCTGACTTTGCTTCCCCATTGACTTGCATTGGGTTTCGTGTTTCAGTCGGCCTTCGACTTTTCACGATAATCGGCCGATTCCGTTCGACCCGACTTTTGAGAAAGTCCGGTTTCATGAAACCCGACTCGACCCGAAAAAAGGCAAAGTCGCTCATCTCTAGTCATCATCCTTCATCATTTTGGCAATGCGGGGGTCCCTTTATAAGGATCCACAAGGATAGTCGCACATGTGGGCCAATGTTCCAGGTGTCAATGATGCACTGCCAGCGGTGGGTGGAGGAGCACTTTCTGGCAAATCCACATCCCTACAGTCACGCACAAACACTGTACCTGACCTTGGAACACCAACATTTTCTCTTGCCCCCTGAGAAGCATCCTCCTGCCCAAAATAATCATCCCCCTCATCCTCCTCCTCTTCCTTTTCTTCCTCCACCTCATCCAGGACAGCTCCCTGACCAGACAATGGCTGGCTGTCAGCAAGGCTTCCCTCCTCCTCCACTGCAGACGCCTGATCCTTAATGTGCGTCAAACTTTGCATGAGCAGATGCATAAGTGGGATTCTCATGCTTATGATGGCTTCGTCTGCGCTTACCAGCTGTGTGCATTCCTCAAAACACTGAAGGACTTTACAGAGGTCTTTCAGCTTTGACCACTGCACACCCGACAATTCCATGTCTTCCCTCAAACTGCCTGCCCGTGTATCCTCCCACAAATGCATTACAGACTGCCTCTTTTCGCACAGCCTCTCAACCATGTGCAGGGTGGAGATCCACCTTGTTGCAACGTCTATGATTAGGCAGTGCTTGGGGAGGAGGAGCAATCGCTGCAGCTTCTGCATACGAGTGGAGTGGACATTTGAGCGACGGATGTGTGAGCACAGTCTTCGCACCTTATGGAGCAGGGATGTTAACTCCGGATAATTATTAAGGAAGCACTGCACCACCAGGTTCAAAGTGTGAGCCAGGCAAGGTATGTGTGTGAGTTTTGCAGGGTCTATGGCTGCCATAAAATTACGGCCGTTATCACTGGCTACCTTGCCTGCCTCAAGATGTAGACTGCCCAGCCATGACTCAGTTTGTCACTGCAAGTAGTCGGCCAGTACCTCCGCGGTGTGTCTGTTGTCGCCCAAAGACATCATCTTTAACACAGCCTGCTGACGCTTACCACTAACTGTTCGATAGAGGGACACCTCGTGTGCAACACTGGCAGCTGTGAATGGAGTGGCCATGCGACTGCGCTCTGTGGACGAACATTCGCTGATAGAGGAAGAGGAGGATCGAAAGCCTACAGCCCACTGTTTCCTATACCATGGGCTAGGCAGCAATGTTCCACCGCCGCTGTCCCCAGTGGATCCTGCATCCACCACATTAGCCCAGTGCACAGTGATGGACACGTAACGGCCCTGGCCATGCCTACTGGTCCATGCATCTGTTGTGAGGTGCACCTTTCCACTCACTGACTGTTTTAGTGCATGGACAATGCGATCTTTCACATGCCGGTGAAGGGCAGGGATGGCTTTTCGAGAAAAGGAGTGCCAACTGGGTGGGTCATAGCGTGGGACCGCGTAGGCCATGAGGTCGCGGAAAGCTTCGCTTTTAACCAAACGTTAGGGCATCATCTCTAATGATATTAGTTTGGCAATGTAGGCGTTCAAACAAAGTGTACGCGGATGAGAGGATGAGTATTTTCTTGTCCTACTCAGAGTGTCTGGTAGGGTGAGCTGGACTGGAGAGCTGCATATGGGGGAAGTAGCGGTGGACCGGACGGAGTGAGAGGAGGTTGGTGACGGTATTGGTGGTGATGGCCTAGATTCAGTGTTGTGTTGCAAAACCATTGTGATTCCCTGAGTGCTTTGGTCTTGCGACACCTCCACATTTAGTGCTGGTGGTGTGCTTAGCGGTGGCGGTGGTCTTACAGTGGGGAAAGCGATGGAGCAATGCTGGCTACCTTCAGTCGCAGCAGGTGCACATGTGGTTCCTGAGGTTTTGTAGTCCGTCCACACTTGCAAGTGCATGTTGATTAAGTGTCTAAGCATGCAACTGGTATTCAAATTTCTGAGGTGTTTACCTCAGCTAAAGGTCCTTCCGCACTTCTGACGGGTAACCTTTGCCTCATCAGTAGGATTTCGGACAAATAAGTGCCACACTGCACTCTTCCTACTATGGTATACATTTTCTGGCCTTGCACGCTGTGCTAAGTTGACCGTCTGGCCAAGCTGTCCTGCAACTATTTTAGTTTTTGTTCCACGTTTTTGGACAGCTACGGGCCTGCTAGGTAACCGCTACTGCGATGTCAATGCCTGCTGCGGATCCTTCTCCTTATCTGAACTATTGCCAGTGCCACCCTTCTCCCCCAATGGATGCCAATCCTGGTCAAGAACTGGGTAATCCATCACCTCCTCTTCAAAGTCATCTGCACCTTCCTCTTTACCTTCCTCTGTGTCACCGTGTAAGGTGGTATAGTATGCGGGAAGGGGCACCTGAGTTTCATCAGGGTCAGATTCTGGCTCAATAGACTGCGAGGGCAATGTAGTGCTCTGTGTCGATGTACCAGCAGAACCATCTAGCAGTCGCTGTGCATCAGTGCACTCCATGTCAGATTCATCTTGGACTGGGGAATTCTGGATTTGACTGGATAACCCAAGCATGGTATGTGAAAAGAGCTCCATAGAGTAATCTGAAGTGTGGGCTGCCGCATCCTTAACCTTTGATGGGGGTGAAGGACACAAGGAAAGGTGTTTTTCCTGACCAGAACCCTGCACTAATGACTCTGTGCTTGCAGGTTTCGAACGTTCAGAAGAGGAGGCAATAGAGCTGGTGGCTGTTTCGGCAATGTACGCCAAAACCTGTTCCTGATGCTCCGGCTTTAAAAGCGGTTTTCCTACTCCAATAAAAGGCAATTTTACAGGCCTTCTTGGGCCAGACGATGACGCAGGCTCAACACCTCCTGCCTTAGCTGCTATTGTGCTTTTGCCAGAACCAGCCGATACACCACCACCATCAGTACCAGCTGCGCCCCCCTGCCCACGTCCGCGGACTCTTCCACCATACTTCCTCAGGTTTGGGAAAATGTACCAAAAATGCCAGCAGAGAGATGGTAATGTATGAGAAGCGTCCAGCTGTGTAAGGTGTATTAAAAAATTAAATCTACGTATATATTTTGTTAGTCACAGACGCTCCCACAGTATGCATTGGACCGTAATCCAACAAGCAGATATACGGAACTGTATCAGAAGTGTACAGCTGTATACGTTTTTTGTGTAACTAGCAATCTCCGTATATGAATTTACGGAGTGTCACACACACACGCTGACTCTTTATAGATGTGACTGTAATGCGAACAGCAGATATACAATACTGTTTGACAATCTGACAGCTCTATACGATGTCTGTATGGAAAATGGTCAATATCCATCTATTTGTATACTGACTGACACACGCTGTCTCTGTCTAGTTTTGACTGTAATTAAACAGCACATATACTAAACTGTTTGAAAAGCGCACAGCACTCTAAGGCGTAGGTCTGGAAAAAATGAAAAACTCCTCGGCTTTTTTTTCCAGAGTCACACCCAGATAGCTTCTATTTGTCTGTGATACAAAGTGGTACACGGTAGTGTGTGAGGAGCGTACACCGCTATACGTTGTCTGTATGGAAAATTGTCAATCTCCGTCTATTTGTATAGGGACTGACACACGCTGTCTCTGTCTAGTTTTGACCGTGATCAAACAGCAGATATACAAAACTGTTTAAAAAGCGGACAGCACTCTAAGGTGTAAGTCTGGAAAAATGGAAAAACTCCTTGGCTTTTTCTATCTGAGTCACACCCAGATAGCTTCTATTTGTCTGTGATACCAGCCGGTACACGGTAGTGTGTGAGGAACGTACACCGCTATACGGTGTGTGAAAAAATTAACGCTCAGTAACTCACCAGGACAAAATAATAAAAGTTGGCGTGCTTTGAAAAAAGCAGTTTGAACAGCAGTGTGCACACAGCAATGCAGCTAGCAGGTAGCCTTAAAAGACAGCCTAATCACCACCAGCGCTGCTGCACACAACAAAAATCCTCCCCTTTCACTGCACACTAACTGTACAGTGAAAAGCTCTATCAGCAGAAGCAGTATTTTTTTTCTTCTTCCCTGCCTAACGCTCTCCCTGTTCAGAATCAGCAGCAGCACCTCTCCCTATTCTAAGATCGGCAGAAGTAAGATGGCGGTCGGCGGTCACAGCCTTTTATACCCACTGTGATGCCACACAAAGCCAGCCAATCACTTCAATGCCCTTCTCTAAGATGATGGTGGCCGCTGCCCATGTCATCGCGTTGCCCACAGTGTGCGTCCACCTTCATTGGCTGACTAGTGTTGAGCATTCCGATACTGCAATATCGGGTATCGGCCGATATTCGTGGTACCGGAATTCCGATACTGAGTTCCGATACTTTTAGTATAGCGAATATCGGAATCGGAAGTTCCCATAATGCAATGAGCCAGTTTGATTTTATTCAGCCAGGGAGGTTCCTAAGAAGTGTGGGCACATCCTGTTAGAGCATGTTAGGCATGTAACTACTGGCATGGCTGTGATTATAAAATCCGCCACCGCCATTTTGGGTTCACTCTGCTGTGAATTCAGTTAGGGATAGGACGCTGCTGTTCTGAGGGACAGTGTGACCTAGCGATTTGCTATATTGTGCTTCACCCAGGCTACTTTATCAACCGCTGTAGCTTTCTTTTGTCTTGCAGCGCTGTTCACGGCTGTCTGCGAGGTCTCTGTGTGTGAGTGCAGCTCACGCTGCAGTGTGTTCTGCAGCCAGCCACCTCCGGTTGTAGTCCACTCAGCATGCGTCACTGCCTCATACATTGTCCTTTTTTGCATTAGTGCTGCTTATTTTTCCTGATTTCTCCTATTAGTGTGGTTCCATCCATATCCAGCTAGATTGCTTGCAAACACTATTTAGGAGTATATAGAGGAGCATTTCTGCAGCTGTGCATCGCTAGTGCACAGTTCTCTGCACTATTCACGGCTGTCTGTGAAGTCTCTATGTGTGAGTGCAGCTCACACTGTAGTGTGTTCCGCAGCCAGCCACCTCCGGTTGTAGTCCGCTCAGCGTGCGTCACTGCCTCATACATTGTCCTTTTTTACATTAGTGCAGCTCATTTTTCCTGATATCTCCTATTAGTGTGGTTCCATCCGTATCCAGCTAGATTGCCTGAAAACACTATATAGGAGTAGATAGAGGAGCTTTTCTGCAGTCTTGCAGCGCTGTTCATGGCTGTTTGCGAGGTCTCTATGTGTGTGTGCAGCTCACGCTGTAGTGTGTTCTGCAGCCACCTCTGGTTTTAGTCCGCTCAGCATGTGTCACTGCCTCATACATTGTCCTTTTTTGCATTAGTGCTGCTTATTTTTTCAGATTTCTCCTATTAGTGTGGTTCCATCCGTATCCAGCTAGAATATTTGCAAACACTATATAGGAGTAGATAGAGGAGCCTTTCTGCTGGCTTGTGCCCTGCAGCCCCAGCCAGATTAGTATTAGTCTATTTTTTGAGCCTCATCTATTGCATTGTAGGTTACCTTCCTGCATTGCAATAGCTGCAAAAAGTTTGTGATACTATCGGTTTTACATCTTTGGGGACATCCAGTGTCTTTTTGTGAAAAAAAAAGTTAATAAAGTTCACCAAACACTCCACTTTACAGTTGTGTAGGCCACATTAGCTCATATTAAAGTCTAGTCCACTCTTTATAAAATTAGTGTTTCTTATACCTGTTAGAAGCTGTTCAGGAATAAGCACACTAAGCCCTTAGTACTCTTCTGCCTATCTTTATCAGTTTACCAAGATGAAGAAGGCAGAGAGTAAGGCACGTGGTCGTGGGCGAGGAGTTTCTGCAGGGAGAGGACATGGGGATTCTGTGCCTGCTGCGGGCACCAGTGACTCAGCATCCCCCAGTTTTCACAGGGAACAGTCCTTTAAGCACAGCTTTGTAGGAGCTCGCCGTACCCCACTGCTGCGGGACGAACAAATTGAAGCCATTGTCGGATGGATGGCAGCTAATGCATTGACTTCAATTAGTTCCAGATCCTCTCAGGTCCAGAGCACTGAAGAGCACCCATCTGTCTCTTCACCACCTGCCAAATTGCCCAGGCAGTCAGAGAGCCCTGGACAGGAGCCATCTCTACTTCTGTTCTCTGAATCTGTTGGCTTGGAAAGAGGGGGCCAGCCAAGCAGCATTCGAGAATTTGAAGAAGAGGAAGTATGCAGTAATGTGCAACAGCTTTGTCTCTCTGAATCTGAAGAGGCGGGTGGGCCAGTGCCTATGGTCAGCACACCTCAGTACACATCTGATGATGAGACTTTCTGGTGCATACTGTGCTGTAAAGACTACCCAGGAGAAGCAGTCGTTTGAAGAGGGTAGTGTAGATGATGAGGTCCTTGACCCATCATGGCGTGAGGTACAGGAAGGTGGTGGGAGCAGCTCTGAGGAAGTGATTCCCCAAATGGCCAAAAAAGGAGGGAGAGGGAGTGTGCAGACTCTGTTGCCTGTAGCCTCTACTTCGGCACCCATTAGGAGCATGCCTCTTCCAAAACCCAAAACGGGTGCTCCCAAGACTTGCAGTGCCTGGTCCTTTTTTGACACAGTTGCAGATGACATTTGCTTTGTCAAATGCAAGCTGTGTCATCAGAAAGTGAAAAGAGGGAAAAGTGTCAGCAACCTCAATACAACAAATATGTGGAAACATGTGCGGACCAAGCACGTGGTGGAGTTACAAAGACACACTGAAGACCTAGGCCAACCTACAGTGCCACCTACCACCTCTTCAGCTCGTGTTGTAGCCTCCTCCTCCAGCTCACACACAGCTGGTTTGGCTTCCTCACAGGATTGCCATGGAAGAACCTCTGGCACTGTTGTACAGAGACAGTGTCATTTCACCCACAGCACCACGTTCCCTGTCATCCTCACACTCCCAGGCCAGTCTACAGCCATCAGTAGCACAGGCATGGGAGAAAAGGTGGCCATACTCGGCAAACCACCCCCGAGCACAGGCTCTGAATGCTGGCATTGCAAAACTACTGTCCCTTGAAATGCTCTCTGTTATGATTGAGTCACCGTAGGAGGCAAAAACAGAAATGCTAGCTAAGTCCAGAAAACCAGAGAAGTTGGCAACTATCAGATTGCAGACCCCTGAACCTATCAACACAACTAGCAGTAGCCGTGGGGGGGGTTCCTACGATGACCTAGACACCTCGATCACAGCCGGAGAGATACATAGGCCTAAAGAAGGAAAGGGGAAATCTATCTGCCCCAGAGCAGACCCCAAAGCAATAGGCAGCCCCCCACATATAATGACGGTGAAGCAAGATGAAAACACTTGCACAGACAGAAAGACAGACTGAGCAAAGACGGGGCCCAAAAACTACCTAGATAGGAACGGATAGGAAGGCTGCTGTCTGCAATCTGCCAAAACCCTATCAGAGACAAAAGCCAACAAGCTGATATAAAAATGGCCCTGAAGCAACTAAGCTTCAAAAACTAAATCAGCACTCAGGTACTTTCAGAAGACAGAGCTAACGGAACACTGCACACACCAGCAGGGAGTGGGAGGATCCAAAAAGCAAGAAAAACAAAAGCAAATCTTAAATGCAAAAGGCAAAACAGAAAACTTAGCTTTAGGAGAGCAGGAATCAGACTGGTGTCCAAGAGTCCACAGAGAAATCACCCGCAGGGCAGAAAGGGCGTAGGCTGCCTTAAATCCAGTCAGTGACTCCACTCAGCCAATCGTCTTCATCAGTCCCAGGTGCCTGATAATCAGGCTCACCACCTTCCTTCACTAGAATAGGGAGTTCACCAGGCCTCAGTGACGGAGGGGAAAATGAACTCACAACAGCTCTCATTCAGGCTGGTGGAGACTGACACCTTCCGTAACTTCATGGCATTGGCAGTTCCACAATACAAGGTGCCCAGCCGCTTTTACTTCAGCAGGCAAGCCGTCCCTGCCCTGCAAAAGCATGTGGAGGGAAAAATTAAACATGCGCAACTAAACGCCGTCAGTAGCAAGGTCCACCTGACCACCGATGCGTGGACCAGTAACCATGGACAGGGACGATATCTTTCCATCACTGCCCATTGGGTAAATGTTGTGGAGCCGGGTACAGATCTTGAGAGTGGCGCTGTACGTGTTCTGCCAACTCCAAGGATTGCAGGAATCCAGTCTGTACACATTGACTCCTCCTCATACTCCAGTTCCTCTGAATCAGCGCTGCAGGAGCCGTCACAGTCTACCTCCACATGGACCCGTGAACGCTTACCTGTTACGACCGATATGAGCACAGCCATGGCCAAACGTCAACAGGCCGTATTGAAATTAATTTCTTTGGGGAATCGAAGCCACACAGCGCAGGAGCTCTGGAATGCCGTCAAGCAGGAGAGCGACGTGTGGTTTGTGCCAGCGAATCTCCAACCAGGCATGGTAGTGTGTGACAATGGCCGAAATCTGGTGGCAGCTCTGGGCCTAGGTAACCTCACTCACATCCCATGTCTGGCACATGTGCTCAACTTGGCCGTGCAGAGTTTTTTGAGGGAATATCTGGATCTTGATGCACTGCTGCACAAGGTCCGCATAGATTGCGCTCACTTGCAGCATTCCG
The DNA here is from genome assembly GCF_039654945.1 of Dendrobates tinctorius. NCBI lineage: Eukaryota > Metazoa > Chordata > Amphibia > Anura > Dendrobatidae > Dendrobates > Dendrobates tinctorius. The sequence continues at coordinate 35,432,252 of NW_027361711.1, forward strand.
GCATGGCAAGATCACGCATTGCAGCTCTGCAGCACCGATTCCGCCTTCCGGAACATCGCATCATATGTGACCTACCCACCAGGTGGAAATCAATGTTACATATGTTGGAGAGGTTGTGTGAGCAGCAGGCAGCAGTAATGGAGTACCAACTGCATCAGGCGCAAACAAATCGCACTGCGCGCCGTTCACACTTCAGCACCACTGAGTGGGCCTCTATGAAGGACATCTGCCACGTTTTGCGTGCCTTCAATGATTCCACGTGGATGTCGAGTGCAGATGATGCACTAGTCAGCATGACTGTCCCCCTTATCTGCCTGCTTCAAAAAACACTGCAAGCACTAAGGGAGGAGGTTTTGGAAGAGGTGGAGGATGAGGAGTCACAAATGCCATCTGCTTCTGGACAGTCTGCACAACGTGGTTCCTCACAAAGGCCTAGGCAGGGGACACTTTGTGAGGAGGATGAGGAGGAGTCAATGGAGGAGGAAGATATCTCTCCAGAGGAGGGAGGTACACAATGCTCTAGTAGTCAGTATGTACAGTGTGGGTGGGGTGATGCAGAGCAGGCAGAGATGAGGCCTCAACCAGGGGACAGCGTTTCTTGGGCAGTTGGGAGTCTGCAGCACATGGTTGATTTCATGCTGCAGTGCCTGAGAAACGACCTCCGCATCTCCCACATTCTCAACAGTGCTGATTTTTGGGTGTACACCCTCCTAGATCCTCGCTACCGGGACAACTTACAAAGCCTCATAACATCGTTGAACCGGGAGCGTAAAATGCGGGAGTACCAAGACACACTGGTGCATTCCATCATATTCTCCATTCCACCCGAGAGCAGTGCTGCTAGTGCTTTACAAAGCAGCTCAGTGCGTCAAGTCAGTGGAGGAAGCTCTGCACAAAGAGGGAGCAGAAGCAGCGCCTCAGCACAAGACAAGACCAGTATAGCCCAAATGTGGCAAAGTTTTGTGTCCCCGCCACAAATGTATACACCATCACAGACGGCTCCAGTCAGCAGGAGGCAACGTTTCCGTCAGATGGTGACAGACTACATGTCTTGCCCTCTCAGTGTTCTCTCACACGGCTCTTCCCCCTTCAAGTTTTAGTTCTCTAAGCTGGATACATGGCCAGAGCTTAGCCAGTATGCATTGGAGGTGCTGGCTTGCCCTCCTGCTAGTGTATTATTGGAACGCATCTTTAGTGCCGCAGGTGGTGTACTAACAGACCATCGAATGCGACTATCCTCCAATAACGTTGACAGGCTTACTTTTCTGAAAATGAACAAGGCCTGGATCTCGCAGGAATTTGCCAGTCCTCTTCCAGATTAAATAATTGGTTGGCAACAGTATCCAGGTCTCCTGTTGTGTTCATGTTTCTACCACCTGAAATGTAATCCCTGGGCTCCAATGTGGCGCCCCAGGAGTATGGTCGCCACAGTGGCTTTGCCTTCCTCCAGGGCAGGGTAATGCCAGGCTTGGAGGCAATGATGGGTCTCTCTCGCAGTCAATCTATGCATGCAACACAGTTCCACTCCAGGCCAGCAGGGGGAACTCTGAACCAGGATTAAGGGGAGGAGTGCTCTCTGAGGGCCAAGAGGAAGGAGGGAGGAGTTAGTCTGCGGAGGGTGAATTGTGCAGACGTGTGGAAGGAGCACTAGGATAGAGCTGAGAGGAAGAGCTCATCTCCCGTAAGAGCGCATGGACTGGAGCCTGGTCTCCACGGCTGTATGGACACTGATGGTCCTACAGCAGACACCAGAGGAGTAGAAGGCTGTAAATGCAATACTACCATCTACGACTTGAGGGCACAACAGCAACATGGATAGTGAGCCGAGACTTAGGAGTGAGGAGTCCCTGGAACAGGCTACAGTTGTCTGCCGTACAACTAGAGTTCTTGGGAACATCTGACAGAAGGAACTTCAGTGTAACTCAGTACTGGAGATCTCTCAAGTAAGCGCTAGGAAGGAGACTGCACAGCCCATCTGCTGAGAGAGAATTCCTGAGTTGCTTCCAGGCTAGCCTGCTACGGTACCATCTGTAACCAGGACCCTGGACTGCATTTATCAAGTAAAGGTACAGAAATTGCACCCCGCTGTGTCTTGTCTGCTTCCTACCTTTCTGGCACCGCTACATCCCCATGACAACCACATCTACACTGCCCTTGGACTACAGCTTCACCTGTTGGGAGCTTTTACATCTTTCAGTCCCAGCGGATCTGCATGCAGCATTGGCTTAACACCTCCCTTGCCGAGCACCACAGGTTGTGTCACGAACTATTCATCTAACTACATTCCACCATTCACATTTTCCTATTACTTGGGTGCCCAGGGCCACGGTCCGGGTCACTGCTGCCGTGACACATCCCACTGATACCGGCCCGGTACCGAGTATCCCACAGCCCTGGGAGGGCGACCCACCAACACCGCCAGTTGCAGCTCATAAGTGCCGTCTGCACAGTCCACACATGCTCCAGTGTTATTGGGGTACAGTAACGTCAGCTGATCCCCTGCTGTGTGTCCGGCAATTTCTCCTGCTCTGTCCAGATTCACACTACTACAGATATTAAACTTGCTCCAATTAGCCCTCTGCCTCCACTCTGTTTCTATTATTTACCCTGGGCTCCAACACTGCCAGTTGCTGCTCAGAAGTGCCGTCTGCACAGTCAACACATGCTCCAGTGTTATTGGGGTTCAGTAAGTCAGCTGATCACCTGCTGTGTGTCCGGCAATTTCTCCTGCTCTGTCCACATTCACACTACTACAGATATTAAACTTGCTACAATTAGGCCTCTGCCTCCACTATGATTCTATTATTTACCCTGGGCTCCAGCATCGCCAGTTGCTGCTCAGAAGTGTCTTTGGCATGGGTACTCCCTTCTGCCCAGCCTGGTACCAGCACGCCAGCTGTTTCCGGGTAGTGTCAATGTCACTTTGCCTCCAATACGTTGTACTGTCGTGTTGCGGTCAGGTTAGCCGACTCTATGGTGCCTGCAGTTTAGGTGCTTCCTATGTGGGCTGCGGGATCTGGCAATGAAGGCTGGTTCCGTATTGCCAATAGGACAAGCTCACCATGTAGGACTGTGGGTTTCGGTAACTCCGGCCGGCTCGCGTCCTTGCAACACTTTTTTTCATGTGTACCTTCTGCTGCCTATCTGAGTTCCAGTTCCATTAGCTGGTTCTTTGGAAGTCAATCTTGAATATGTCCCCCTGGGTTCCAGTAATGTCAGCTGGTTCCAGGCAGAACTTTTGGCTTAGGTGCCTCCTTCTCGGTATCCGAGTTCCACCAACGTCTGCTGGTCCTTGGTAGTGCTTTCTGGCACAGGTACCTCCTGCTTAGTAACCGGGTTCCAGTACCATCAGCTGGTCCTCGCTAGTTCCATTGGCACTTGTACCTTCGGCTACCCATCCAGGTTCCAGTACTGTCAGCTGGTTCTCAGCAGTTCCTCAGCCTTCTTGTACCTTCTGCTACATTTCCAAGTTCAAGCTTTTTGAAATGGTTTTTGGTAATCACTCTGAATATCTCTGATGACGACCCTAAAGACGACGACCCTGAAGACCACCCCGAAGAAGACCAAGAAGATGACCCTGAAGAGGATGATGAAGGAGAAAGTGTGAGAGAAGTAAAAAAGAAGGTGAAGAGCATGGAAGTAGTGAAACATAAATATCTGACAAAATATAAAAAAGCTTAACATAGTCAATATCTTTGTAACTCCGAACGTCTTAAAAAAAATTAATTCCTGCTATTCCATTTGATTGGGCTAAACCTCTGTGCCTTTAATGTCTCCTCCACCTCCCCCAATACATTCTACATTATTCTTAGCAGTTTTCCTTCATGTAGAATTAACCTACAAGGAAAGTAAGGGTTTATTTTCATTCCGATATTTGTGTCCCATTGACTTGCATTGGTTTCCGGTATCGGAATAGGCGATATCCAATATTTTTGGAGTATCGGTCCGATCTAATCCAATCCGATATTTCCAGATATTGGAAGGTATCGCTCAACACTATTTGAAACGCTAATTTGGCGCTCTGATCGGCGACCTCTTGGCCGACCTCACGCTATGGTCGGGTATCGATCGGCGAAACCGGACTTTAGCTAAAGTCGGCTATTTTTGAATTTGACCAACCCATTTCATTCAACTCTAGTGTAGGGTTATCGTGGAGTTAGCAGTGATCGTACAGTGGGAAATACGCATATTTCATGTGTTGTAATCTGGATGTAGATAAGCCGTGTGCTCACTATTACTTTTCTGAGAACTAATTATTGTGAACAGCCTGTGGCCTCCTCGGATGATTCGTCGTCCAATCGTCTCATTGTCTGGAAGATAAGGGTCTCTGAGAGCTATTTGCTACTAAGATCACAGCGCTTGTTTCTATATAACTCATGGCCTGTGATCTCTGTCATCATTGCATGGCCACTCCAGTCTGTTGACCACAGAAATGTACCGTTTCCGCCTTATAGATACAGATGGTCTCCGAAAGCTGATGGCCATCGCAATCCCCCTATACCACTTGCCTGTATACCACTGTATGACGTTAGTAACAGAATTTTTTTTTGACTTGTCGATAAGGCCTGTATAAGATTGACTCGATGCCCCAAACAATTTCAAAGTCACATGTCCCCTGCTGTATGATGTTAGTGACAGAAAAATTTTGGGGGGCCTGGCGATAAAGCCTGTACAAGATTGAGTGGATGCTCCAAACAATGTAAATGTGACATGTCACCTCACCTACTGTATGACGTTAGTAACAGAAGAATTTTTTTAGACCTATTGATAAGGCCTGTGTAAGATTTACTAGATGCTCCAAACAATTTCAAAGTCACATGTCTCCTACTGTATGATGTTAGTAGCAGAAGAATTTTTTGGGTCTGTCGATAAGGCCTGTATAACATTGGCGAGATGCTCCAAACAATTTAAAAGTGACAAGTCCCCTAGTGTATGATGTTAGAAACAGAAGAATTTTTTTGGACCTGTCGATAAGGCCTGTGAAAGATTGACTAGATGCCCCAAACAATTTCAAAGTCACAAGTCCCCTACTGTATGATGTTAGTGACAGAAGAATTTTTGGGGGCCTGGCGATAAGGCCTGTACAAGATTGAGTGGATGCTCCAAACAATGTAAATGTGACATGTCACCTTACCTACTGTATGACGTTAGTAACAGAAGAATTTTTTTGGACCTATTGATAAGACCTGTATAAGATTTATACATATCGATTCATCCACAATATAAGGGTATCACCTCCAAATACAATATAGTATAACTAAATCTTACACTTAATTAATGCAAGAAAAAGAAGGCATAGACCAGAATTACATATAAAATCTCCATTTATTATTCAAAAATTAAAATAGTAGCAAGACAAGGAAATTTCCAAAAATATGCCAAGGTAAGTATTCACACTAGAGAACTAAAAAAAACACGTATTATAATCTCCAAGGAACAAAAATTAAGCACTAAAAAATGTCCCCTTTTGTTGGAAATAAATAATGCGCTTAGTTCCTATTAGAGAAGCTAAATGACAGCTCATATGATATACATGGAAAATTATATTAATATATTAATTACAGGAAAAATGTGCACATTGTACATATAATAATATATAACATATATAACATGTAGTTACAAAGGGATATAAATATATTGAATGCTCAGTGCATAATCCCAGTCCACAGACAGCATATTTAATGAACACTGCAACGGCTAGTATATAGTTATAAATGTGTATTTTTGTATTGAGAGAATATGCATATCAAACATAAAAATACTATCTGACAATAATGATATAATGGTACGTAAGGGATATCATTACAATAGTCTGCTCAGTGCTCAGTAACCATCCCAGAACTACACCTTCAATGAACGCTGATGCTCTCAATATAAACCTGCAGATGCCAGCTAAATTGTATAAAAAAGGATTGCATAGTACAACGCGATTGCGGCTGTCAAAAAACGTACATGTAAGGCTATGTGCACACGCTGCGGATTCCGCTGCGGTTTTTTCCGCGCGGAAACGCAGGTAAAACCGCAGGTAAAGTGACTTGCGGTTTTGCTGCGTTTTGGCCTGCGGTTTTGCCCTGCGGTTTCACACCTCTACTATGTTAAAGGTGTGAAACCGCAGCAGAATTCGCAGAAATAATTGACATGCTGCGGAAAAAAAACCGCAGCAAAACCGCGCGGAAAAAACCGCAGCGTGAGCACTGCGGTTTTGAAAACCCATAGGCTAACATGGTAAAGTACCATGTCTGCGGAACTGCTGCGGTTCCGCAGGGCCAAAACCGCAGCGGAACCGCAGCAAAAACCGCAGCGTGTGCACATAGCCTAAGTAATCGTTGGTATTACTGGTTAACAGGTACCCCGGTTACCCCGACAGCGCCGTTTCGTCGTATGGCTTCCTCATTAGGGGGCAACATGTGTATGGTAATAGGACCCGTGTTAGAACAATGGATAAGAAACATGTAAGGTTTATTTCGGGTTATAATAAACAGTGGCCAGAATTGGTAGCGATTTTGCATGTTGATCCAGTTTTGAGAAAAATTCTGCCTGATCGTCCACTAACAGTATCAAGACGTGCCAAAAATTTGAAAGATTTACTTGTTCATAGTCACTATTCCATTGATCCACCTAATATGGATAGACTAGAATTAAATGGCTTTTTTCCATGCGGTTCCTGTAAAGTGTGTGGTAATCACGGCAGGCTGTTTCACATTTAGCAACAGAAAAAATTTACTTTGTTTTAATGTGCCTTAAGTCTGCAGTTTCATATCACCACAGCACTAAATTACAACGTGGGATACAGCAGGATTTTTCACATTTAGCTACTGAAAAAATATTGTTTAGAATGCTATACTTGTGCATGGTAAGATTGCTGTAAAAGAGAAATAGCGCAATAGTGCATTATCCGGTGTGCAGATAACAATTGCAAGTAATGCACTCACCAAATGGAGTTTTATAACAGGCAATGGAGGATTCGCTGCTGCAGATCCACAGATTGACGAGGGACCAACATAAACGATTCAGGGTAGGAAAAATGTGGTCAGACAATCCGCCCTGCATATCACTTTATTCTACGCGTTTTAGAGTGTCACAGAACTCCTTCCTCAGGAAAAAAAAACACCAATTACCTTCTCTTTCCTCAGAAGCAATAGCATCATTAAATTATGTAATTACTGAAGAGGAAATTAAGGATGTAATCCATAACCTTCCAAATGTGAAGACCTCAGGACCTGATGGTGTGTCCTACTTATCCTACAAGACCTTTCAGGATGAACTTCTCCCTATATTAAATTACCCTTTTCAATTCTTTTGTATAGGGAGCCCTGATCCCTAACTCCATTTAACACCCTTTTATAACATTGAATCCCAAACCAGGCAAGGATAGACTAGACTGTAAAAAGTATAGGCAAATTGCCCTTCTCAATTCAGATGTTAAGATATTCACAACAATTTTAGCAATGCATCTGAATCAGTGGTTGCCTTATATTACCCACAAAGATCTAGTGGGATTTGTCCCTTTTAGACAAGGCGGTGACAAAAACAGAAGGGTAGTTGATCTTATAGAAGTAGTTAAAAAACTTGGGGAACCTACCCTTCTCCTGAGTTTAGATACTGAGAATCGCCTTTTATGCTTAAGGCTGGTTTCACATTAGCGCTTTTTAAGCGCACGCACGGCCAGGGGTAGCTCCGCCCCCGAGCCGGCTCTCTGCCCGGCGTGCCCGCCCCTTGCTTGTAGCGCCGCCTCCTAGCGCACAGCGGCGCCTGCGATCGGCGCACCCTATCTTTAGCATAGGGTGCGAAGATCGTGCGCAGGCCGTGCGCTAGTTGCGCTTTGACCTGCGCTGCGCACTTTTGACGGTGCGCCGTGCGCGCCAAAATCCGAAAAGTTTGATTTTGGCGCGCACGGCGCACCGTCAAAAGTGCGCAGCGCAGGTCAAAGCGCAACTAGCGCACGGCCTGCGCACGATCTGCGCACCCTATGCTAAAGATAGGGTGCGCCGATCGCAGGCGCCGCTGTGCGCTAGGAGGCGGCACTACAAGCAAGGGGCGGGCACGCCGGGCAGAGAGCCAGCTCGGGGGCGGAGCTACCCCCGGCCGTGCGTGCGCTTAAAAAGCGCTAATGTGAAACCAGCCTAAGGCCCTTGGAACACATGGCATTGAAGGCCCTTTTTTAAAAGCTGTAGAGGGATTATACTCTGTTAGCTACAATATATAGCTCCTCTAAGCCAATTAAGATAAAAAATGGCACCAGACAGGGTTACCCATTTTCCCTTCTACTTTTTGTCCTTGGCATTGAGCCTTTGGATGTTGCCATTAGAGCATCACCAGACATTAAAGGAGTTCAGTTTAAAGGCGAAGATTTTAAATTATCCCTTTTTGCTAATGATATCCTCCTAACACTCACGAAGCCTCATACATCACTTCCTAGCCTCCTTTCATTGCTTTTAAAATTTGCCCGATTATCAGGGTATAAAACAAATACAAGTAAAAAGGAAGCCCTTTCACTTAACATAAATGACTCCCATTTAGATCACCTACAGAGTAACTTTAAATTCCACATATGTACCACCTCTCTCAAGTACCTAGGAATTAATCTCACAACCTCGTATTCTACTTTATACGAGAACAATTTCACAACCCGGAGTCCACCGCGCAGAGATCTTAACCTGCTGCTAATAACCAACAATGGAGCAGTGTGGCGAGCGATCACAAAGAACACATGGGGGTTAAATGTCAACCTGTGTGGACTGAGTGCAAATTACCCTGCTCTGATAACTTTTCAGAGGGGTGAGCACTGGCAGCAAAACACCAACTCAGCTAGATGCTAAGTGGCAATGAAAATAATACTAATTCAGCTCCACTGAGTGGTGCAAAAGTACAAGTACCACGCCCAGCTAACCGCCGAGCGGTACCAAAAAGGTGTGTGCTATACCCAAAACTAAAGGGTTAGAGCAATGTAGTTTTACTCAATTCTCGTGTGAGCATTTTCTTATTCATCACAGTCCTTTGAATCTACTAAAATATACTTCCTCATGCCAAATAGTTAGCAAGATAGTGAAATACATATTCCCCATCCATTCACAATGCCATTTCATACATGTCCTTTTGAATTTTGAGCTTTGCCAACCACTAACACCACCATGTGCACTGCCATGTCGTTATGTGGCCCTGTACTGAGGAGGGGCCCCGCAGAGTGTCCGGGCCGGAACCAAGGGGGCCGCCAACTAGGTTCCTAAGGGAACTGTACCCGGGGAACAGAGGAGGAAGGAGGACGGCTGAGAGTGACAGGACAGCAAGGGGAGGGGCGAGTATAAAAGGGGCAAGGAGCACACAAGTGAGTCAGTTGGCAGAATGGCAGACACGGATAAAGAGACTGTGTGGGCATGAGAGAGCCAGAGCAACAAACTGTGAGCAGCGAGGAGACCAGCAACAGAGGGGAGATTTACAGTGGCCTTCGGGGAGGAGGCGCCGAGCTTACCGACCAGAGACTGTCGCCTCACTCCAATCTGGGGTCACAACCTGCCCACGGTCGTCCGTGGCCATTGCCGCTGTGCTGCAGCCCATTGCGGCCTGTCCGCTGCCCCTCGCAGTCGCTGCCGCTACACTCCAGCCCGCGGTTGCGGCCTGCCTACTGCCGCCAGCGGATGCTGCCGCCCCGCCTCAGCCCACAGTTGTGGCCTGTCCATCACCGCCCGCAGCCGCCATCACCCCGCTGCAGTCGGCAGTTGGGGCCTGCTCCTCGCCAACAGAGAAACTCTTTGCCCAGCCCCAGGGCGTGCACGCGGCCTACCAACCACCACTCCTAGTAACTGCGACACACCCCTGCTTGGGGACTGGAGTCTCCCTGAACCCGCTCACAAGCGGAACCCCGCTGTCTTTACAGGGGATCATCTCATCAAAGGACTCACTCAGGGCTTGTTGTGCCCCAACCCCTCCTGGAACCCCGCTGTCTTTACGGGGGGTCATCTCATCAAAGGACTCACCCAGGGCCTGTTGTGCCCCAACCCCTCCTGGAACCCCGCTGTCTTTACAGGGGGCCACCTCATCCAAGGAATCAACCAGGGCCTGTTGTGCCCCAACCCTCCTTGGCGCTGGGGCGCCCGAAGACAATGCCAGATCTTCAGCATCTGGGCCCAGCGGCTGCGACGCTGCAGCTACATCATCCGAGACACCAAGGGACGTCAGGACGGATAAGTGATACAATAGAACTAAGGTCGGCCATACCGCGGCCCTATAGTAACTGGCCTTTGCCGGGGTAGTTGTGTACACCTTAACCCCTTAAGCCCCAAAGGTGGTTTGCACGTTCATGACTGGGCCAATTTTTACAATTCTGACCACTGTCCCTTTATGAGGTAATAACTCTGAAATGCTTCCATGTATCCCGGTGATTCTGACATTGTTTTCTCGTGACATATTGTACTTCATGTTGGTGGTAAAATTTCATTCAAATAACTTGCGTTTATTTGTGAAAAAAACGGAAATTTGGCGAAAATTTTGAAAATTTCGCAATTTTCCAACTTTGAGTTTTTATGCCTTTAAATCACAGAGATACGGCACACAAAAAACATTTTCCACACGATTACTTTACATCAGCACAATTTTGGAATCAAAATTTTTTTTTGTTAGGAATTAATAAGGGTTAAAAATTGACCAGCGATTTCTCATTTTTGCAACACCATTTTATTTTTATGGACCACATCACATTTGAAGCCACTTTGAGGGGTCTATATGATAGAAAATACCCCAAAGTGACACCATTCTAAAAACTGCACCCTTTAAGGTGCTCAAAACCACATTCAAGAAGTTTATTAACCCTTTAGGTGCGTCACAGGAATTTTTTGAGTATTTAAAAAAAAATGAACATTTAACTTTTCTTCACAAAAAAATACTTCAGGTTCAATTTTTTTATTTTACCAAGGGTAAGGCTAGTTTCACACTTGCTTTTTTTTGCAGCGCGTTTTTCCCGCAAAAAAACGCATTGAAAAAACGCATACATAAGCATACAACTGCTGCGTTTTTTTCAAGCATTTTTATGAGCATGCATGAAAAAAACGCAGCGTTTTTATGCGTTTGTATGCGTTTTTAGCGCGTTTTTACCGCGTTTGCGTTTTTTTCCAACATTTTTAGGTGGCCCCTCACACTACCCAAACCATGACTTTACTAACCCTAACCCTGACCCTAACCCTAACCCTAACCCTGACCCTAACCCTAACCCTAACCCTGACCCTAACCCTTAACCAAATCATACTTAACCCTAACCCAAACCCTAAACCCTAACTAACCCTAACCCTAACCCTAACCCTGACCCTAACCCTAACCCTAACCCTGACCCTAACCCTAACCCTAACCCTAACCCTGACCCTAACCCTAACCCTAACCCTGACCCTAACCCTTAACAAAACCATACTTAACCCTAACCCTGACCCTAACCCTAACCCTAACCCTAACCCTGACCCTAACCCTTAACCAAACCATACTTAACCCTAATCCTGACCCTAACCCTGACCCTAACCCTAACCCTGACCCTAACCCTTAACAAAACCATACTTAACCCTAATCCTGACCCTAACCCTGACCCTAATCCTTAACAAAACCATACTTAACCCTAACCCTGACCCTAACCCTAACCCTAACCCTGACCCTAACCCTAACCCTAACCCTAACCCTGACCCTAACCCTTAACAAAACCATACTTAACCCTAATCCTGACCCTAACCCTGACCCTAATCCTTAACAAAACCATACTTAACCCTAATCCTGACCCTAACCCTGACCCTAACCCTAACCCTAACCCTGACCCTAACCCTAACCCTAACCCTAACCCTGACCCTAACCCTTAACAAAACCATACTTAACCCTAATCCTGACCCTAACCATGACCCTAATCCTTAACAAAACCATACTTAACCCTAACCCTGACCCAAACCCCAACCCTAACCCTGACCCTGACCATAACCCTAACCCTAAACCCCCTTAACTAACCCTAACTCTAACCCAAACCCCTAAATTCCATGGTTTAAAAAAAAAAACGCATATGCAAAAAAACGCATACATGAGCATGCCAGTGCGCACATATGCGCATCCATAGGCTATAATGGCCATTTTTAGCGCAAAACGTGCGCATATGTGCGCATGCGCTTTTTTGCAGGGCCAAAAAATGCAACATGCTGCGTCTGGAAAATCCCAACGCACACCCCAAAAAAACGCAGCGCATGAAAATCGCATACATGCGCTTACCAGCGCGCAGGTATGCGCACCCATGTTAAATATAGGGGAAAAAACGCATGCGCAGGTGTGCGTTTTTTTCCAGCGCTAAAAAACGCAAATGTGAAACCAGCCTTACAGGAGAAATTGGACTGCAAAATTTATTGTGCAATTTGTCCTGAGTACGATGATACCTGATATGTGGGGGGGAACCACTGTTTCGGCGCATGGCTGAGCTCAGAAGGGAAGAAGCACCGTTTGACTTTTTCAATGCAAAATTGGCTGGAATTCAGATCGGGCGCCATGTCACGTTTGGAGAGCCCCTGATGTACCTAAACAGTGGAAACCCCCACAAGTGACCCAATTTTGGAAACTAGACCCCCCAAGGAACTTATTTAGATATGTGGTGAGAACTTTGAACCCACAAGGGCTTCACAGAAGTTTATAACGTACAGCGGTACAATTAAAAAATCATATTTTTTCCACAAAAATGATCTTTTCACCCCCAATTTTTATTTTCCCAAGGGTAACAGGACCTAAAAGTTATTGTGCAATTTGTCCTGAGCATGCTGATACCCAACATGTGGGGGTAAACCACTATTTGAGCGCATGGCAGAGCTCAGAAGGGAAGCAGCGCCATTTGACATTTTTGGCTGGAATTGAGATCGGACACCATGTCGCCATTGGAAAACCCCTGATGTACCAAAACAGTGGAAACCCCCCACAAATGACACCATTTTGGAATCTAGACCCCCCAAGGAACTTATCTAGATGTGTGGTGAGAACTTTGAACCCCCAAGGGCTTCACAGAAGTTTATAACGTACAGCGGTACAATTAAAAAATCATATTTTTTCCACAAAGATGATCTTTTCACCCTCAATTCTTATTTTTCCAAGGGTAACATGACCCTAAAAGTTATTGTGCAATTTGTCATGAGTAGGCTGATACCCCATATGTGGGGGTAGACCACTGTTTGGGCGCATGGCAGAGCTCGGAAGGGAAGCAGCTCCATTTGACATTTTTGGCTGGAATTGAGATCGGACATCATGTCGCGTTTGGAGAGCCCCTGATGTACCAAAACAGTGGAAATCCCCCACAAATGACACCATTTTGGAAACTAGACCCCCCCAAGGAACTTATCTAGATGTGTGGTGAGCACTTTGACCCCTCCAGTGCTTCACAGAAGTTTATAACGCCCGGGCGTGAAAATAAAAAAATCTTATTTTTTACACAAACATGATCTTTTAGTCACCAATTTTTTTATTTTCCCAAGGGTACCAGGAGAAATTGGACCCCAAAAGTTGTTGTCCAATTTGTCCTGAGTACGCTGATACCTCATATGTGGGAGAAAACTACTGTATGGGCACACGTCGGGTCTCGGAAGAGAAGTAGTGACTTTTGGAATGCAGACTTTGATGGAATGGTCTGCGGATGTCATGTTGCTTTTGGAGAGCCCCTGATGTACCTAAACAGTGGAAACCCCCACAAGTGACCCCATTTTGGAAACTAGACCCCCTAAGGAACTTATCTAGTTGTGTGGTGACCACTTTGAACCCCTCAGTGCTTCACAGAAGTTTATAACGACCGGGCGTGAAAATAAAAAAATCGTATTTTTCCACAAACATGATCTTTTAGTCCCCATTTTTTTATTTTCCCAAGGGTACCAGGAGAAAATGGACCCCAAAAGTTGTTGTCCAATTTGTCCTGAGTACGCTGACACCCCATATGTGGGAGAAAACTACTGTATGGGCACACGTCGGGGCTCGGAAGGGAAGTAATGATGTTTTGGAATGCAGACTTTGATGGAATGGTCTGCGGGTGTCATGTGCATTTGGAGAGCCCCTGATGTACCTAAACTATTGAAACTCCCCACAAGTGACCCCATTTTGGAAACTAGACCCCCACGGAACTTATCTAGATGTGTGGTGAGCACTTTGAATCCCCAAGTGCTTGACAGAAGTTTATAACACCGGGCGTGAAAATAAAAAAATCATTTTTTTCCACAAAAATGATATTTTTGCCCCTAATTTTTTATTTTCCTAAGGGTAACAGGAGAAATTGGACCCCAAAAGTTGTTTTGCAATTTGTCCTGAGTAGGCTGATACCCCATATATGGGGGTAAAACACTGTTTGGGTGCATGGCAGAGCTTGGAAGGAAGGACCACCATTTGACTTTTTCAACTCAGAATTGGCTGGAATTGAGATCAGTCGCCATGTTGCCTTTGGAGAGCACCTGATGTGCCCAAACAGTGGAAACCCCCAATTCTAACTCCAACCCTAACCCCAACACACCCCTAACCCTAATCTCAGCCCTAACCCTAGCCCTAGCCCTAGCCCTAACCCCAGCCCTAACCCTAGCCATAACCATAGCCCTAGACTTAGCCCTAGCCCTAATGGGAAAATGGAAATAAATACATTTTCTTTTAATTTTATTATTTTTCCCTAACTAAGGGGGTGATAACGGTGGGTTTGATTTATTATTTATGGCGGTTTTTATGTTTGGCAGCTGTCACACGCTAAAAGACGCTTTTTATTGTAAAGATAGTTTTTGCATCACCACATAATGAGAGCTATAATTTTTCCGCATTTTGACCCACCGAGTCATGTGAGGTCTTATTTTTGCGGGACGAGTTGATCATTTTATTGGTACAATTTTCGGGCACGTGACATTTTTTGATCGCTTTTTATTCCCATTTTTGGAACGCAGAATGAACAAAAACCAGCGTTTCATGAATTTCTTTTGGGGGGGTGCGTTTACACAGTTCCGCGTGCGATAAAATTGATAATGCCCTTTTATTCTTCGGGTCAGTACGGTTACAGCGATACCTCATTTAGGTCGTTTTTTTATGTTTTGTCGGTTTTATGCAATGAAAACTATTTTATATAAAAAATAATTATTTTTGCATCACTTTATTCTGCGAGCTATAACTTTTTTATTTTTTCGCTGATGATGCTTTATGGCGGCTCGTTTTTTTGTGAGACAACATGACGTTTTCAGCGGTACCATGGGTATTTATTTTTGTCTTTTTGATCGCGCGTTATTGCACTTTTTGTTCGGCGGTATGATAATAAATCATTATTTTTTGCTTTGCTTTTTATTTTTTAAGGGGTTCGCTAAAGGGGTTATCTAATGAGACAGTTTTATAGGGCAGGATGCGGCGATACCAAGTATGTGTACTTTTATTGTTTTTTTTTGTTTCCAAAAATGAATTTATTGGGGGAATACTTTTTTTTTCTAATTTATTTGGCGATTTTTTTAAAATTATTTTAACACTTTTTTTTTTAACTTTATTACATCACTGTCCTGTGACAGATCGCTAATCTGTCACATCACAAATCACTGTGACAGATCAGCGATCTGTCACAGGCAGTGCAGCAGACTTCCTCATGCCTGCGCTTTGCAGGCACTGAGGAAGCCGGCTCCCTGCAGGCCCCCGAAGGTCCCCGTCACCATCTTGGATTCGGGGGCCTGCAGGGAAGGAGCCCCCCGCAGCAGCGCTGCACATTGTGCTGCCGTGGGGGGCTCAGGGAAGCATGGAGGGAGCCCCCTCCCTGCCGATGCTTCCCTTGAACTCCTGTACACAGCGATCGTGTGTGATCGTGGTGTGCAAGGGGTTAACGTGTCGGGGGCGGTCCGTGACTGCCCCTGACACATTGTGCCGGGTGTCAGCTGTGATAATCAGCTGACACCCGGCCGCGATCAGCGGCGCTCACTATGTGGGCGCCGCTGATCGCTATGACGTACTATCCCATCCCTGGGAATTAAGTCCCAGGGCACATGGACGGGATAGTATGTCTCATGGCAGAAAGGGGTTAGTAGTGTTTATTTGTGCTGAGTCCCTTCGAGGACAATTGCTGTTACTTTGTTTGGTTGCTTAGGATAGCCCTAGTGGCTTTCATTTATAAAAGTCATTATCCAAAGCACAAATCAGTCTCGCGTCTCGTCACTGCATCCTGCGTACCTGCTATTACCACATTTGGCGTAGTCGGCATGATGCAGTCTCCGAGCGTGGGCAACGACGCCCCAGACCAGGGTAGCGCCATGAATTCAACAGAAAACGAGGGCCCCCGGTCTAGCATTTCTATGGGGGCTATGCTAAGCAGCCTGCCTAGGTTTTCCGGCTCCAATACCATGCTATGGAGCTGGACAGAGCGAATGCGAGGGCTCTTTCGGATGCATCCAATGACTCCTGACCTGGAAGCTGAAGTAGCTCTCATGGAATTAGATGGGGAGGCTTGGGATTCAGTAATGTTGAGGCCCCCGGGACACCGTAACACCTTTGGTAGAGTTTTGCAGATTTTAGAACAGACCCATGGGGACCCAACCAACGTGGGAGAGTTGAGGTCCTGGTTGTTCAGTCAGATGCAGGGGGAGGGGGAGACCATCACCCAGTATATGGATGTCCTCCAAGAGTTATACACTGCCATCGAACGGAAGGACGGCATAGGGGTAGGACCTATCGACAATACCCTACGCGACCTGTTGGTGACTGGACTGTGAGACCCGTTAATAAAGCAGGCATTATGGGAGCAGGTCAGAGTGAACCCATGTAAGGACTTCTCAGAGGTGGGAAGTCAAGCACGCACGTGAGAACAGGAGCAGGGAATGGTGGTCCCCGTGGGGAAGGTCCGGAGTATGGAGGCCTCCATGAATGCTGTCGAGGAGCCCAAATGGACAGAGGAGATGAAACAAGAGTTGAAGAACATCAAGGGCGAGTTGGCTGAAGTGAAAAACAGGAACGAGTCTGGGACTGGACGGCCTAGTTTCAATCCCGGTCACTGGGGGCTTCGCCCTACCCGAAGCGGGTAGAGATGCAGATGGAGCCATGTTACTCAGAGCGCTTGCCTTCTGGCATACTGGTGGCCCGCTCCCTGACCACAAAGCGGAAGGGGACCGTCCTGGTGCGCTGCATCAACCTTGAAAACCAAGACATCGTCCTGAAGCCCCGGTCCGAAATGGCCAAGCTGGTCAGGCATTTGGAAGAAGTGCTGCCGGCCCCTGTGGTCCAAATAAGAGTGCAACCTGAGGACCCTTGGGCAGTGACTATTCAGACTCTGCAGGCTGCTGAGACCTCAACCCAAGAGAAGGGTCAAAACATCCTGGAACAAATGCGAGCCGAGCTCTCCGGCCTGACTTCAGCCCAACTTTCCCAGATAAAGACACTGCTCGGACAGTACCACGAGGTATTTGCCAGTCACGAGGATGATTTTGGATGTACCACCGCCATCACCCATGGGATTCCCACGGCAGGAGCGGCCCCTATTCGCGAACGTTATCGGCAAATTCCTCCACAGCTCTACCAAGAGATGAAAACTCTACTGGTTCAAATGCTACAAAAGGGGGTTATCTGAGAAAGCCAAAGCCCCTGGGCAGCTCCCATTATGTTGGTCCGCAAAAAGGATGGCACCCTATGGTTCTGTGTGGACTATCGTAAGCTGAACACCTGTACCATCAAAGACTCGTACCCACTACCCCGCATAGAAGAATCCTTGTCCGCCTTGGGGAAGGCGACGTACTTCTCGACTTTAGACCTGGCTAGTGGGTACTGGCAAGTGCCAATGTCAGAAGAAGACAGGGCTAAGACGGCGTTCATTCTTCTCATGGGACTGTTTGAGTTCAATCGGATGCCGTTCGGGCTGGCCAACGCCCCAGGGACCTTTCAGCGGTTGATGGAGCAGTGTCTGGGGATCTCAATTTCGAGGCCACCTTGATATACCTAGACGATATTATCATCTATGCTGCCACATGTGAGGACCACCTGAGGCGGTTGGGCAGGTACTCGGCTGGCTGCAAAAGTACGGGTTGAAGGTAAAACCCCAGAAATGCCACCTATTTCGCACCCAGATCGAATATTTGGGGCATATCATCTTGGCGAAGGGCGTAAGACCGTCCCTGGAAAAGGTTGCTGCCATCCAGGGATGGCCTACTCCCGAGATGATAAAAGATGTGCAGGCCTTCCTGGGGTTGGCTGGATACTACCGTCGTTTCGTAAAGAATTTTGCACGTCGAGCCCGAGCCCTGCACGGCCTGCTGAAAGGGGCTTCCGCCGGGGCAAATGGGAGGAAGAGACAGTGGCAACAACTGCAAGAAGAGGCTGCACGCTCGGGTGCCCCGGTGTTAGTTTATGCGGATTTCTCTCAACCGTTCATCCTACACACTGACGGGAGCCTCCACGGGCTAGGGGCTGTATTGTCACAAGTTCAAGACAGCCGGGAGAGAGTGATCGCTTATGGAAGCCGATCACTTCATGATTCCCAGTGCAACCCTGACAATTACAGCTCCTTCAAGCTTGAGCTCCTCGCAGTAGTGTGGGCCATAACGGAGCGGTTAGCAGAGTACCTGGCGGGCTCCGAAGTGGTGGTGCGGACTGACAACAACCCGCTGGTCCATCTGGAGAATGCCAAACTTGGGGGCTCTGGAACAGAGGTGGGTGGCTCGGATGGCCAAATTCAACTACAAGATCATCTATAAAAGAGGGGCCGAAAATGTACGCGCTGACGCCCTCTCCAGAATCCGACATACAACCCCAGGAAAAAGTCGAGACAATGAACTGGAAGGGGAAGAGACACCTTTCGCCCTCACATCCGCCGTGCTCACAGCTGCCACCCAGAAAGTGTCCCCCTCGGAAACACTAAAGATGCCATCCCATGATAGATGGATTCAACAGCAGCAAGAAGACGAAGAAATTGGGCTCCTACGACGATGGGTAGCCGCCGGTAAACTACCCACTACGACAATGGGAGAGACTGGTTATCAGAAAGGGACTATTGTATCGTAAAACAATATCACGGGCAACATCAACGACAACTTGGCAGGTAGTTGTGCCTGGAATCCAACTCAACGAACTGGCCCGACAAGCCCACGAAAAAGGGGCCCACTTCGGGGATCAAAAGACTTTACAATGGTTGCAGCAGAAAATTTACCATCCACGCTTGCGTGCTGCTATAGACGAGACTTGCCGGGCCTGCCGCCTATGTGAGTTAGCCAAACCGCCCGCACAGCGAGCCCCAGTGCAAACGATAGTGACCTCATGGCCCCTCGAGCTACTGACAGTGGATAACTTGACCATTGGTCCTGCATTCCAGGGGTATGAACACTGCCTCTTCATGGTGGACCATTTTACTAAATTCGCCGTGATCACTCCCACTCGAGACCAAACCACGGAGTATGCCACCTCTGCAATTTGCAGAAACTTCATACAAGTGTACGGCTGCACTCAACGAATACATTCCAACCAAGGAGCATGCTTCTTGGGAAAAGTTATGGAGGAGCTATATCGTCTCTACGGTATCGACAAATCCCGGACCACACCATACCACCCGCAGGGAAACGGGGCCTGCGAATGATTTAATCAGACATTAATTCAAATGTTGCGTACCTTGGAGAGTGACAAGAAGGCACGCTTGCCTGAATATGTCCCTGAACTAGTATGGGTCTATAACAACCAGGTGCACTGAGTTACTGGCTATACCCCCTACTCCCTGCTATTCGGGCGAGACGGCAAAGGGATCACAGAGGTAGAATTGGACCCAGAGGAGCGCCAGTCCTGGACCAGAGTATCATCGTGGGTACGAAATCACCGACACCGGTTGCAAACCCTCCACCGAATTGTTCATACAAAACCCCAGGACTTAGAGCACCCAGGGAGGAATCTGCCTCCACTCCCCAATTTCCAAATTGGGGACCGGGTACTCTTACTAGACCAACGCCCCCAGAACAAATTAGAGCCACGCTGGGAAGAGAGTCCCTACCGAGTTCTACGCCATATAAACCCTGAAGGACCTGTATACGAAATACGACCCAAGAAAGACGGAACACTGCCCACTCGCATCGCACACCGTAATATGTTACGCCCATGTACTTCCACCAACCTAGTACAACCTGAACCTACTCCTCAGGTCTCTGAACCATTGCCAGTGGTCTGGGACCTGGACGACGAAGAAGACTTCCCCACGATATCCATGGGCTTTCCACTCAATCACAACTCAACTGACCCAATTATCCTGCTCGAACCAGCTAGCCCACCACCGACCACCACCCCAGAAGACTCCACCCTAGTCGAACTTAGATGCTCTGAGCAGTCAACTGCCGGAAAACCCCCCGAACGATACGAACAGGACCAGTTCATATGGCAACAAAAACTGACATCTTCACAGACCAACCCAAGTTTACTAAGGCCCTCGCCTGAGGACTGGCGAGCATACAGGATGGGGGAGTGTAGGGAGGAGGGCCCCCGCAGAGTGTCCGGGTCGGAACCAAGGGGGCCGCCATCTAGGTTCCTAAGGGAACTGTATCCAGGGAAAAGAGGAGGAAGGTGGATGGCTGAGAGTGACAGAACAGCAAGGGGACTGGCGAGTATAAAAGGGGCAGGGAGCATGCAAGGGAGTCAGTTGGCAGAACGGCAGACACGGAACAAGAGACTGTGGGGGCGTGAGAGAGCCAGAATGACAAACTGTGACCAGAGAAGAGACCTTCAACAGAGGGGAGATTTACAGTTGCCTCCTCACTCCAATCCGGGGTCATGACCTGTCCTCGATCGTCCGCGGCCGTTGCCGCTCTGCTCCGGCCCGTTGTGGCCTGTCCGCTGCCCCTCGTGGTTGCTGCCGCTTCACTCCAGCCCGCGGTTGCGGCCTGCCCGCTGCCGCCCATGGACGCTGCCGCCCCGCCTCAGCCCGCAGCTGTGGCCTGTCCATCACTGCCCGCAGCCGCCATTACCCCGCTGAAGTCGGCAGTTGGGGCATGCTCCTCGCCAACAGAGAAACTCTTTGCCCAGCCCCAGGGCGTGCATGCGGCCTACTAACCGCCACTCCTAGTAAATGCGACACACTCCTCCTTGGGGACTGGAGTCTCCCTGAACCCGCTTACAAGCGGAACTCCGCTGTCTTTACAGGGGGTCATCTCATCAAAGGACTCACCCAGGGTCTGTTGTGCCCCAACCCCTCCTGGAACCCTGTTGTCTTTACGGGGGGTCACCTCATCAAAGGACTCAACCAGGGCCTGTTGTGCCCCAACCCCTCCTTGGTGCTGGGGCACCTGAAGACTACGCCAGATCTTCAGCATCTGGGCCCAGCGGCTGCGATGCCGCAGCTACCTCATCTGAGATACCGAGGGACGTCAGACATGCAAAAATATAAGCCGCGGAGACACCATCACATGTTTCTCAACGCAAGCAATGACTAGCCAGGTCTTTCACCGGGAAGGAACAACCACGGGAAGGGCAGTCTCCAATGAAGGAAACCACCTATGCCAAAACATGGTATCCATCCACAGACAGCTGTTTCGGGGTATTGCCCCTCATCAGTGTGGAGTAGGAAACTGGCTAGTAGGAGCAATGCCTAGTAAAAGACTATGAAAAAATGAGGATGATTGACCTCATGGAGATCAACATCCGACACTGCGGAGACACCATCACGTGTTTCTCAACGCAGTGATTCTAGAGCACTGCCCCCATCCCTTATGGGAAATATGTAAAACATGCAAAAATATAAGCCGCGGAGACACCATCACATGTTTCTCAACGCAAGCAATGACTAGCCAGGTCTTTCACCGGGAAGGAACAACCACAGGAAGGGCAGTCTCCAATGAAGGAAACCACCTATGCCAAAACATGGTATCCATCCACAGACAGCTGTTTCGGGGTATTGCCCCTCATCAGTGTGGAGTAGGAAACTGGCTAGTAGGAGCAATGCCTAGTAAAAGACTATGAAAAAATGAGGATGATTGACCTCATGGAGATCAACATCCGACACTGCGGAGACACCATCACGTGTTTCTCAACGCAGTGATTCTAGAGCACTGCCCCCATCCCTTATGGGAAATATGTAAAACATGCAAAAATATAAGCCGCGGAGACACCATCACATGTTTCTCAACGCAAGCAATGACTAGCCAGGTCTTTCACCGGGAAGGAACAACCACGGGAAGGGCAGTCTCCAATGAAGGAAACCACCTATGCCAAAACATGGTATCCATCCACAGACAGCTGTTTCGGGGTATTGCCCCTCATCAGTGTGGAGTAGGAAACTGGCTAGTAGGAGCAATGCCTAGTAAAAGACTATGAAAAAATGAGGATGATTGACCTCATGGAGATCAACATCCGACACTGCGGAGACACCATCACGTGTTTTTCAACGCAGTGATTCTAGAGCACTGCCCCCATCCCTTATGGGAAATATGTAAAACATGCAAAAATATAAGCCGCGGAGACACCATCACATGTTTCTCAACGCAAGCAATGACTAGCCAGGTCTTTCACCGGGAAGGAACAACCACGGGAAGGGCAGTCTCCAATGAAGGAAACCACCTATGCCAAAACATGGTATCCATCCACAGACAGCTGTTTCGGGGTATTGCCCCTCATCAGTGTGGAGTAGGAAACTGGCTAGTAGGAGCAATGCCTAGTAAAAGACTATGAAAAAATGAGGATGATTGACCTCATGGAGATCAACATCCGACACTGCGGAGACACCATCGCGTGTTTCTCAATGCAGTGATTCTAGAGGGACGTCAGGACGGATAAGTGATACAATAGAACTAAGGACCCGTAGTTGGCCATACCACGGCCCTATAGTAACTGGCCTTTGCCGGGGTAGTCGTGTTCACCTTAATAGTGTTTGTTTGTGCTGATTACTTTGTTTGGTTGCTTAGGATAGCCCTAGCGACTTCCATTTATAAAAGTCTTTATCCAAAGCACAAATCAGTCTCGTGCCTCGTCACTGCATCCTGCGTACCTACTATTACCACAGCCCCTCACTTTTAATTTTCAGAGGGCCACCAGGTGCTGTGAAACCTGTACTTTGTATGGTCCACAGTTCATTTTTGCCACCAAATCCCAATGGAGCCATTGTCTTAGCGGGTGAAGCCGCTGTAAGGTAAATATAATACAGGAGTTGGGTGAGCTGTATGATCAATGTCAGTAAATTGGATTCTACCAGATACTAAAACATTAGAATTAAATTCTGGTGCACAACTGCTAGATAAAGATATGCTATTTTTTAAACCAACATAAAATTATGATTTTTTTTCAATCGTCTTGCTGACACTCTCCAAATGTAGAGTAATGAAGATTTTTACCCCTGCTAAATTTACACGTAATATTATCTGTACCCAGATTGCGCCAGTCTCACAACTGCTAGATAAATATACGCAATTTTTTTAAACCAATAAAAAATTATGATTTTTTTTCCATTGTCATGCTGACACACTCCAATGTGCTAGATAAATATTAGGTATTATAAGCAATAAACAAGAAATATTATTTAACAATTTGATTGTAAAATGGATGTTTCTATATGCTGCCACTGAGGAATGTTATTTTGTGATAAAAATAACAATATATACCGTATAATACTCGTGTATAAGCTGAGATTTTCAGCACACTTTTTGTGCTGAAAATGCCCTCTCGTCTTATACAGGAGTCATTGTGCAGAAACCAGCGGGAGAGGGGGTGCGGCAGCAGGAGCCGGTGGCTGGGACATCATACTCACCCTCCTGTGCCATCGCTGAACGTCCCCTGCATCCTCCATTGTCCCGTGGCTGGCAGCTTCTTCCAGCATTGAGCGGTCACATGGTACCGCTCATTAAGGTCATGTATATGGATGCAACTCCATTCCCTTAGGCGTGGCATCCATATTCATGACCTTAATGAGTGGTACCATGTGACCACTCAACACAGGAAGAAGCTGCCAAACCTGGACAATGGAGTATGCAGGGGACATTCAGCGATGGCACAGGAGAGTGAGTATGGATGGGGGACCACAGAGGAGCACGCAGGATGCATGGGAGAGCACGGAGCAGGATGGGGGAGCACAGAGGAGGATGGGGGAGCACGGAGCAGGATAGGGAGTAAAGAGGAGGACAGGGGAAGCATGGGGAATCAAGTAGCAGGATGGGGGAGCACAGAGGAGGACAGGGGAGCACAGAGGAGGACAAGGGGAGCACAGAGGAGGATGGGGAGCACAGAGGAGGACAGGAAAACACAGAGGAGGACAGGGGAGCACAGAGAAGGATGGGGAGCACAGAGGAGGATAGGGGAGCACGGAGCAGGATGGGGGGGCACGGAGGAGCACTGAGGAGGATGGAGGAGGACAGGGAGCTGAGCCATACATAGAAAGATGGGATGGGGGAGCTAAGCCATGCATACTGGGAGGGGTGAGAGCCACACAAAGCAGGACAGGGATGAGGGGACAATGTATACCCGGCTTATACTCGAGTCAATAAGCTGACCCAGTTTTCCGTGGCAAAATTAGGGGCCTCGGCTTATACTTGAGTATATATGGTATATACAGTAAGCTACTACACAGGAATTTTATATATCTCCCAAAAAAATTGTTTTGTATATGCTGGTACTACCTAACATTATTTCACTTTACAAATAGCTGATTTTTATATTTTGGTAGTGGATGAAACCCTCCTTATTTCATCCTAATCCCACAGTCTGCTCCTAATACTAACTACTATGCAACACAGTGGAAAATAGCAGAAATCTGCAGCATGTACTTGCAATGATGAGAAGACCCAGGAGCCTGCCTTTCATCCTCCTTCCTATTAAATCTCTCCCTACTTAAATCCCCACCTAACAAACAATTAATCTCTTCACAATCTTCAGCTCTTAAAAGAGAATTTTGGAATGAATAACGCTCACTATAAGCTCCTATCACTCTCCCTACGCTGAAAATATGCTCTCCCTAGGCTGTTTCCAGCTACAATGTGCGCAAGATGGCGCTGACAACCTTTAAATAGTCCCCATGATGCTGGAAAGTCAGTCAATCACAGCAATGCCATACCAAAGATTTTTCCGGCATTTCTATGATTGACAAGCCAGCCCAGTATGCTCATTGGTTGCAAATAAAGCACCAAACATGCTGGTCGGATCACTCAAATATACTGAGGTGAATACCTTA
Organism: Dendrobates tinctorius; assembly: GCF_039654945.1. Lineage (NCBI taxonomy): Eukaryota > Metazoa > Chordata > Amphibia > Anura > Dendrobatidae > Dendrobates > Dendrobates tinctorius. The sequence continues at coordinate 35,457,351 of NW_027361711.1, forward strand.
TTCCTCGCCGAGTAACAAATAGACCGAATACCATACTATTGGTGCGAGTAACGAATAGTGCTGAATGTGTTCTCTCATCACTAATCAAAACCTTTAAATATATGCACCTAACTATTTTCTCCATTTGTCTGTCACTGTAGCCCTATACCTTTTGTTGCCTTTGTTCCATGTAATGATATATGCCATATTCACAATGAAAAGAGCATTATTGGGGAAAAGGATAGGACGTCTTTTATATCAGTGGAATTCAATTGTTTTCTGGTTATGTATATTTACTAATAAAAACTCTAGATATAGTCATGTCACCAGCGCCATGGAGGAGGGTATGAGATGGCATGTGAATGCTTCTCTTTAAATATTGTAGATAATAATGGGCAAACTCCTTGATCTTCTGGTCTAGCGAGTTCGGCCGAACAGTTAAAAAATTTACAAAAAACTAACCCGAACCCCACTCACTTGAATGTGGGTCACGAGTGTCCAGTGTTTGCCATGGTGTAATGTGCATGACAGTGCAGCACACACTGCCTATGATCGGCGGTAAGATCATCACCATTATTCAGAGAGATATGGCTCCCAAATTATCAGATGACAGCATGATCCCGCAGCTGTGACCAGAGGTAAAAAGTTTACCTCTGATCACAGGTGTTGCAGGTGCTAGCTGATGGGACCACTACTCCCATCAGGCTATACTTGCTGCTCTTCCCACTTGTCCTGTGGTGGTGGTAAGTAGGGTTTATGTTTGTGGGGTTGATGTCAACTTTGTATTGTCTGGTGATATCAATCCCACTGGTTAGTAATGGATAGGTGTCTATAAGACGCCTATCCATTACTAACCCTATAGTCATATTGAAAGTAAACACACAGCTAGTGTTTGTTATATTTAAATAAAAAAAGTAAAAAATGTGTTTTTAGTTTCAAATAAAGGACTTTATTCTGGCTGTGTGTTTATTTACAATATTACTATAAGATTAGTAATGGATAGGCAAGTTATAGATGCCTCTCCATTAGGAACCCATGGACTTGATGTCAATGGACAATACAAAGGTGACATCAACCCCATAAATATGAAACCCACTTTTCATCTCCATAGGGCAAGTGGGAAGAACTGGGCAAAGTGCCAGAATTGGCTCCTCCAATAGATGCACCTTTTCTGGGGCAGCTACGGGCTGCTACTTTAATGCTAGGGGGCCAATATCCATAGCTCCTAACCAGCCTTTTTTTAAATTATTTATTTCAATAATTTATTAAAAAAGCAGCCTGGGGACCCTTCTATTCTTGATTACCAGCCTTGCTAAAACTGACAACCGAGGGTTGTAACCTGTAGCTGTCAGTTTTGCCTGTATGGTTAACAAATATACCAGGAAACCCATGCCATTTTTTTACTTAAATTATTTATTTGTATCCCAGGCTCCGGCTGATAAATGCACTCATCAGCGGCCACCTGCTCTCGCTGTTATTAGCATCAGCAGGCACAGGCTGATGGAAGTAGTAGTCCCATCAGCAGACGACAGTGACTGGAGGTAAATTTATTATCATCTGACAGTGTGGAAGCTTTGATTCTCTGATGGGTGGTATTAATCTTACAGCTGGTAAGAGCCGCTGTTGTTTCTACCTCTGTCATGCAGATGACAGTGCGAGAAACACCCGGTGTTTGAGGTGTCGAACCTGAACAGTACTTCCTGGTGAAGTCCGTGTTCGGTGTCCATGCCCGAACATTAGGTGTTCAGTATAGTCCCCAAACTTTACTGTTCAGGTTTGCCCATCTCTATTCGTAGACTATCCCAAATTTTTATGCATCAAAATAAATGTAGTGATGTTCCAAAATGAATCAGAGGTAGATATATAAAATGATTGCAATAATGCTTTTAGTTCTGAATATTTGAAATATGAACTCGAGTGTCACATTGAAAATAGCAATGACATTACCATGCTTGATTTGCTAACTGATCGTCTAAATAAATAGACTAATCATAGTCTATATTCAGTAACCTAATCTTATTAACATTCAGTGATTCACTATTGTCGTAGAGGCACAAATTTAAACACTATTTAGGTTCTATGACATTTTTATTGATAAATAAATAAACACATAAAACATTCAAGATTGCATTTTATCTGTATTAGGACCTGCTACTAATATTGGTCCAAGAACAATTTATATTTAGTGCAGAATTTAGCTTTTTTTTGTCTTTGTGAATACATATACTGTATAATGCATGAAATAAAATATATATCTAAGGTCTGTTTCACACTTCAGTTTTTTGTGTCAGTTAAAATCCGCCAAAAAGGCGGAAAAGCAGATCCGTTCCTAACTGATGTGAACGGATGCCACCGGATCCGTTTTTTTTACGGATCCGCCGAATGAAGAATTTTAAAGGAACCGCTGCCCGGGAAGAGGAGAGAGAGAGAGAGAGAGAGAATATTTTTATTTCTCTGTCCGCCAGAAATGATTTCAGTGTTAAATTGCCTCCTGACTTCATTCCTCCCGGCATGTGCTGTATAAAAATGCGGATCCTGCAGTACAAAAAACGTGACAAGGTCCGTCCAGGCATGGACGCAAAAAAAATGACGGATCCGCAAAATACCGGATCCAACGGATGGCCATCCGTCAAGATCCGCCGGTAATGCAAGTCAATGGGGAAAAAACGGATCCGCAAAAAAAAATGGCGGATCCGTTTTTTTGCAAAAACGGCAGATTTTGACTGATGGTCAAAAACGGAAGTGTGAAACAGGCCTAATGCAAAAGGAAAAAATTAACAACTGCGGAGAGGGTTTTTGCAAGATTTGCCTCATTTTAGAATTTCTTAAGAACGCAAAAAAATGTATCCTATCATTTTTAGATTAATCTCAGACTTCAATTTCTTATTCCACTGAACTGTCATGTGAAATTTATATTCTTGGCTATCAGTGACACCTCAATGATTTCTCACATTAGTGAAAAATCTTAAGAGCTACTTTGACTTATCTGGTAAAATGTAAATCAGCTGGGCCAATATCTTACTGAATCCCTTGTGGATTTTGATATGTTATGATATGTTAGTTCTATGTCAATACTTTATACTAGACTGCAGATGAATATAATACTGTACGTTTTACCTACACGCAGACTAATAAAATTAATACAGAATATTAGCATAGGAGGTCCTGCTGCCACGTTGGTATGTGTAAACGCACTCTCATTAGGACCGTTCTTGCTAGATATCTGCAGGTGTGTTATTATATCTATAGAGGTGTGGAGAAGATTTTTCTCCCTTCCTGATTTCCTCTTCGTTTGCACATTGTCACACTTAGATGTTTCAGATCCTCAAACAAATTTAAATATTTGACAAAGATAACACAAGTAAATGCAAAATGCAGTTTTTAAATGATAGTCTTAATTATTAAGGGGAAAAGAAATACAAAAAGTAATTTCCCCCTTAACCCAATAACTGGTTGGGCCACCCTTAGCATCAACAACTGCTATCAAGCGTTTGCGAAAACTGGCATTGAGTCTTTTACAATGTTCTGGATTAATTTTGGTCCCTCTCACCTTTGCAGAATTGTTGTAATTCAGCCACATTGTAGGGTTTCCGAGCATATACCACTTTTTTAAGGTCATGCCACATCATGTCAATCAGATTAAGGTCAGGACTCTGATTAGACTACTCTAAAGTCGTAAATTTTGCTTTTTCTAAGCCATTCAGAGGTGGATTGCTGGTGTGTTTTGGATCATTGTCCTGCTGCATGACTCAAGTCTGATTCAGCTTGAGGTCACAAACAGATGGCCGGGCATTCTCATTCAGGATTATTTGGTAGACAAAAGAATTCATGGTTCCATTGACTACAGCAAGTCTTCAAGGTTCTGAAGCAGCAAAACAGCCTCAGACTATTGCATTATCATCACCATATTTTACTGCTGGTATGATGTTCCTTTTCTGAAATGCTGTGCTACTTCTACGCCAGATGTAATGGGACTTACACCTTCCAAAAAGTTGAACTTTTATCTTGTCTGTCCACAGAGTATTCTCCCAAAAGTCTTGGGGATCATCAAGATGTTTTCGGGCAAAACTTAGATGAGCCTTTATGTTCCTATTGATCAGCAGTGGTTTTCATCTTGGAACTCTGCCATGCAGGCTATTGTTTAATGTTTTCACCATTGGTGGATAATGACTTTAACTGTGGTTCTCTGGAGTCCCAAAGCTTTAGAAATGGCTTTATAACATTTTCCACACTGATACATCTCAATTACTTTGTTTCTCATTTGTTGCAGAATTTCTTTTTATCGTGGCATGTAGTTTAGCTTTTGAGGACCTTTTGGTCTATTTCACATTATCAGGCAGGTCCTATTTAATTGATTTCTTGATTGAGGACAGGTGTGTCAATAATGAAGCCTGGGTGTGGCTAAGGAATTTGAACTCAGCTTCCCAAAGGTGAGATAAACCACCGTTAATTTATGTTTTAAGGGGGAATGGCAATCAATTTTTACACAAGGTCCTGTAGGTATGGATTTAATTTTCTCTTAATAATAAAGATCTTCATTTAAAAACTGCATTTTGTGTTTACTTGTGTTATTTTTGTCTAATATTTAAATTTGTTTGATGATCTGAAACATTTAAGTGTGACAAACATGCAAACGAATAGGAATTCAAGGAGGGGCAAACACTTTTTCACACCACTTTATATACTCACCTGTATTTATTATATACCTTGTGAGGCAGTGACCCCTGTTACAGCTAGGGGGTGCTGTATGTTCTCCCCAGGATATGCATGGAGGAGTATTGAGGCTATGGGAATGTACTGCGGTCACAGGTGTAGCTTGGTTTGCAATGGTGAAGCAGTGACCAATGTCACAGGTAGGGGTCACTGTGCAGTCTCCCCAGTATATGCACGGAGGTGTTTGAAGGCCATAGGTGTGAATGGCAGTCATGGTCATAGCTGTGACTGCAATGCAGACTGATAATAAAAGTAAATGCTAGTCTTGGACATGTTAATGTCAAGACAGGATGTATGGAAAACCTACTCTAGATGCTGTGTTTGAATGTTTGAAACAGATTGAAGTATGATAGTGTTGCAGTCTGTTCCATTTCAGATCCAGGTTTTCCATGTGGCTGAAAGCCACAGGTTTCTGTGATAAAAGACCTGCAGGAAAGGGTTTGTGAGGACTGAGTGAGTGCTTAGTGAGTCTCAGGTGTGTCAGGGCCAGAGTGAGGCCTGGCAACCCGCAGTGTACACAGATGCAAGTCATCCACGGTGACTGGTCTCGGATGTGGACTTGTGAAGATCATGCGTGACTGAACACCAGCAGGGCGAATTTATATGACACACGCGACCCTGGATACACCGCCTCCAGCAGGACGAATTTTAATAATAAAACGTGCAGCTGGATACACCGCCTCCAGCAGGCGAATTACAGAATTGCACGTGAAACTGGATACACCGCCTCCAGCAGGGCGAATTTAAATAATAAGGGAAAATACCAGGGAAACAATTACAATGGTGGGCCCTGCGATAGGGAACGGGGACGTGGAGACCTCCTGCACTCCCCTGAGCCAGTCTCTACACTCCTAATGATCCCTAGGCCGGTTCCACACCGGGCGCCGATCAGGAACCTAAGAACCCTAGCTCGCCTTGCACCTATCCCTTACTTGTGAAATGGACGGTGCAGAAACTAATCCCACCACTGCACTGAAAACACACAAAAGGAAAGTCACAAAACAGGGGTAACACCACTTAGCATTGCTCTGTTGCTATTGCTCCAAGCAACAGAGTCCACCACCAGAATTCAGCTTCCACCTGAAGCTACTACACCAGAGCTCTGCCTGAGCTGCCAGGAACTCTCTCTAACTCCTTCCTCCACCAGACTTGGTTGTAAATGGGCAATATCACCAACCGTGAGTGAAACCACCTGCTACACCTTTATAGGCAGGACCCAAGGAATCACACCTGCTTCAGTATCATGTGCAATAACACTAACCACCACCGGGGGCAAACTAGAACAAAAGACACCACTGTGTAATAACCCTAATGGCCACCGGGGGCAAAACCAACCCTGAGCACACAGCTTAAGGGAACAAAAAGGTTACATGTGCTTTTACCTGTCATCATCCGACCTGGATCATGACAGGACTGTCCTGTTCCCGGAGGTGAACCGGAGGTGGATGTCCTGTGCATAAAGGGAGACTGGCGTGTGTAACGATTGCAAAACAGGTGTATATGGTGCCCGGCTGCGATCCGGAGGATATCCTGGACTGTGAACGGCTGTGTGAGTAAAAAGACTGTGATGCAGGGGTGCAAGACATCCACGGAAACTAGTCAGAGGAGGACTAGCATGTGTAGTGCCTGCAACATGTAATACTTTGTGAATAGAGTCTTGTATACGGTGCATAAGACACCCACGGGAACTAGTCAGAGGAAGACTGGCGTATTTAATGTCTGTAAAATGAAGGATGCCGTATAATATATATTCTGCAAACAGTGAAATGGATACTAATTGTTTGCACTGCAGTTATATGCACTGATGATATATGCACTTGTGTGGATTGGACTTTTAATGCTGTAAGGAAACACATTAAAGAGATTTTTGTGTTTGAATTTTGTGGGTCACTGCCTCTTCACTGAGTACGGTGCTACCTCTGCCTTACATATGGTGGAGAGAATGCGGGCAGTGTGAACTGAGGCATACCCCAGAGAGTGCTGCAGATCGTTCTGCAAGCCTGCTGGAGAAGTAGAGGAACTTTTGGAGCAGTTTATGCTCAGTCAGCAAAAGTAGCAAGAGGTTCTGCAGCAGGAGCAAGAGGCACTGCAGATTCAGCTGTCACAGCAAGAGGCGCTACAGTGGAAGCTACCCGAGCTTCAGCAGAGTCGTTAAGAGACCCCAAAGGTAAGGGGTGACCATTGGGTGTACCAGTGGACCTATGTAAAATATCGGCCCGCAAGGTCTCAGGCAAATGACTTGTTGTAGTTGGTGGAGGAGTAGCTCCAGCCTGAGTTTTTTTCCCCATTCGAGATGATGGAGAGAGTTGTGGCTGATCGGATGGTGCGGGCTCTGCCGGCCGCCATGCAGTGATTGGTCGGACAAAGGGACCTGGGCAACCTGGACAACCATGGACTGCCAGTATACTCGCCCTGCATCTATGTATGTATGCCTAGCCAGTCAGTACCACCACTACAGGCACTTCCAGCAGCGAACAGCGACTGTGCCAGGTACTTGTGAACGGGTGCCACACTGATGCTCTCCTGGACTCTGGGAGCAGAGTGACTTTGGTCCATAGGTCCTTTGTTGCTGGGGATAACCCCAAAGGACAGAAAGAGCAGGTGATGGGTATCCATGGGGAAATGATGGAGTACCCGACTGCTGAGGTCAATGTTTCTACCTCATGTGGGGACTTTAAACATGTGGTGGGAGTGGTCATTTCTTGCACTGTACGGTTGAAAGCCTCATCTACCACTACCAACTGCACCTAAAAGTCTACTTCCTGCTGTAAAAAGCATTTCTCAGGACAAACATAGCATCTAGACTATGGTGTAGTCCAATTTGGCAACAGCTAAAACTTAGAATTGTGCTGATAAACACTTTTGACCTGTTCACAATAATGTTCTCAGAGAAAAGGTTTGGTTTTCCATAAAAAACTCGATACAAAAAGTTAGCTCCTAAGTTCTTCTGCCCACTTGAAAATGTAAAGCAAATAAATCCAGTGACTTTACATCTGAAAATTCCTACCATAATAAAAATTCCTAATGTTTTCTTTAACGTTAATCTCATTACTACATCCTCTGGTTCTCAACACATTATCTTTTTCAGTCAGATCTAAAGGGGGTTTTACACTAAGCGATATCGCTAGCAATATCGCTAAAACGTCACCGGTTTTGTGACGTTATAGCGATATTGCTAGCGATATCGCTATGTGTGATACTTACCAACGACCGTCTCCCCCGCTGTCCATCGCTGATCGCGCGAGAATGGGCGGCTCCATTTCTCGTCGTCTGCTTCCTGCTGAGACTTCCTGCTGTGACGACGAGCGACGCTGGACGCGGGCGGGAGGACGCCAGGATCGCTGTGTGTGAAAGGTGAGTATCGTGCGCTGTCGCTGTGAGATCTTTCTGTATGAAAGCTCACTAGCGATCATTTAGCGATGCACCAGCGATCCTGACCGGGTCGGATCGCTGGTCGGATCGCTGGTGCATCGCTAAATGTAAAAGGGCCTTAACTCTGCTCTTACATCTAATTCTTTGTCAGAGATCAACAAAATTCTGGCCTGTCACAATGTTCATAGAAATCTATTCTACTTGATAGACTGGAATAGATGTGATAGATTATGACAAGAGATTATGGAAACCCATTAATTCTCTAATCTTGCTCACAAGATTTCATGTTATGTATCCCGTTTCTTATATTACTGACTCTTATGGGAGGAGCTCAAAAAGTAGGGATCTTATTACTAGTCATGAGCGAGTATGCTCGTTGCTCAGGTTTTCCTGAGCATGGTCGGGTGATCCCCGAGTATTTCGAAATGCTCAGAGATTTAGTTTCTTTTGCCACAGCTGCATGATTTGCAGCTTCTTGACAGCCTGAATACATGTGGGAATTCCCTAACAAACAGGCAATCCCCACATGTATTCAGGCTGTCAAGTAGTTGCAAATAATTCAGCTGCGGCGACAGAAACTAAATCTCCGAGCACTTCCAAATACTCCGAGACCACCCGAGCATGCTCAGGGAAACCAGAGCCGCGAGCATACTCGCTCATCACTAATTATTATCTCAATTCTAGAATTGTGCTCCACCCTAATAAACATATTGCTGCCATTGTTTGCTTTGTTCTTTTTCAGGTTTCACTACTTGCCTGGCATATCTCACTTCCACCACCTTTTAAGATTGAGTTAGACACACTTGTGTGTCTGAATTCTCAGATAGTAGAATGTTCAGTTGCTGTTTATTTGTAGTTTGCCATTATCCAGTTTTTACTGCTGCAATAATTCTTACAAGCTCCTGTGTATTCTGTAATATGTATCTACTGCTCCTCATAACTGCTGCTTAACCCATTGACAGCTGTTTGCTTTACAAACTGCTATTTAGAGACTGTTCGCATTATGCTGCAAATATCTCAGCAAAACCTTTGTGGTATCTACAATCAGCATCTAGATCATGGTTCAAACCTGTCATTCATCCTCTCCAGTGTTTAACTATACTCCTGTTTGTATGGATGTGCCCTGATCTACTTGTTTGCTTGCCATCCAAAAACCAGCAGAAAGAAGACAGCGATGCTTACCTGCCCAGGCCTCCAGACAAATACACTATCAGTATGCAAAAATGCTGATGAGACAACCACGCACGAGTCACGACCTACCAATCCATGGAGGGGGTGGTTGCTTAGTATGTTATTGCACAAGAGAGACTTATATGCGGCACTATTCATACAATGCTAAAGCACAGCATCCAGGTTAACAGCCTATTAGTGACGCCCACACTATTAGATCATGCAGGTTGCCCAGTGCTATCCAAATGCATCCCATGTGAATAGACACCACAGTTTACAAGAACAAATGGGCCTAGGTGCACCCTGAAAAATAAAGTGCAGAAAATACATAAAAAATATGTGAGCTATTAATGAATATTTTCGCTAAGATATGCAAGCTCACAACCTGTGTCAATGGTCCTCTCACTTGCAAGTCTTAACACTAAACAGTAAAGCAACTAAAATCAGCAGAAAGAAGGCAGTGATGTTTACCTCCCCACGCAAATGCACTATCAGGATGCAGCAGACCCATGTAGTTAAGATGGCGGTAACACAGGTGCAAAAATACCGATGAGATAACCACTCTCGGCCTGCCAATCCATGGAGAAAGTGGTTGCATAGTATGCTATTGCACAGTAGAGCCTTGTATGCGGCTCTGTTCACATAATGGTAATGCACAGCATCCAGGTTAACAACCTATTAGTGATGCGCACACTATTAGATCACCATTCTTGTGATCATTTTGACTCCACGGCATGGAACCCCAGATCAAGGGAGATTATCAGTGGTCTTGTATGTCTTCAATTTTCTTATTATTTTTCCCACAGTTGATTTCATCACACCAAGCTGCTTGCCTATTGCAGATTCAGTCTTCCCAGCCTGGTGCAGGGCTACAATTTTGTTACTTTTGTCTTTCGACAGCTTTTTGGTCTTCACCATAGTGGAGTTTGGAGTGTGAGTGTTTGAGGTTGTGGACAGATGTCTTTTATACTGAATAACAAGTTCAAACAGGTGCCATTACTAGAGGTAATCAGTGGAGGACAGATGAGCCTCTTAAAGAAGAAGTTACAGGTCTGTGGGTTAGGTGCTGAGATTATCCCGCTGCGTGGGGTAGATCCCAAGCCTTGTCTGCTTCTGCGGTCTCCCATTCTGCTTCAGCCGCAGTTGGTGCTGTTGAGCAAAGATGTCGGTCCCATTGTCTTGCTCAGGCTCGTGCTCTTCACTTGGTTACTGCTGACATTCCGGCCGAGTCTATGGTATCCAACAATAGGCAGCGGCAGACGGACACTCTGGAGGCAAAGTCCAGAAATCACCGTACTGAGCATGCTTATGATGTGGCAATGTCTCATTGAAGGTCGGTCATCAGCTGCTCTGGTGATGTGGCAGCTCCGTATTGGTCTACAAGCAAGGTCCTGTCTTACTAGACATGACCTGAACATATAAAAGGTCCTCTGAGGCGCCCTCCGGCGCGCTAGTGTCATTTGCGGTCATGTGTGTTTGGGTGGAGACTCTGCCACTCTGTCGGCTTGAATGAGTGCCTTAGTTTTCCTTATAAAGTCAGGTTTCCTTTTGGCTTGGTGTAGTGCCTGTCTCGGCCACATGTGCGGTTAGCATGGGTCAGTTACGGGACACAGTCAACCCTTTTGGTTTTCAACTGGGTATTGCACACACCTCACTTTGTACCGCTCAGCGGTTAGCTGAGCTTGGTACTTATACTTTTGCCCCACTCGGTGGACAGCCGAATTAGTTAATTATATTCTCTGTGCCACTCGGCAGTTAGCTGAGCTGGTATTCCTCTTCCATTGCAAACCTCTCTGAGACGTTATCAGTCTGGTATTTTACGTTCAGTTCACACTGTGTGAGGTTAACACAGTGTGTTTCTTGGTGAATGCTCACCGCACGGCTCCGCCATTATTACTAGCAGCAGAATAACATCTCTGCACGATGGACCCTGGGTTGCGATTGCACTAAATAGAAATAACTAATAAAGTGCGATCCGCCAACCCTAACACTGTGAGAGCCAGAAATCTTGCATATTTCTAGGTGACCAAATACTTATTTCCCACCGTAATTTGCAAAATAAATCTTCCCAAATCAGACAAGGTGATTTTCTAGATTTGTTTTCTCATTTTGACTCTCATAGTTGTGGTCTACCTATGATATCAGTTACAGGCCTCTCTCATCTTTTTAAGTGGGAGTACTTGCACAATTGGTGACTGACTAGATACTTTTTTCCCCCACTGTAATTGAAATCAGTGTCATATATTATATAGAGTAAGAGCCCAATACATTGTAGTGAGACTATGTTATCCACAGCATTTTCAGTATATTAAGATACAACAGTTAAAGTGCAGAAATTCATATTCAAATACAGGACTCCACATAATTGGTTTGTAAAGTGCAAGTGCATAGATCACAAAGTGGAAACCTGACCCTCAAGGAAAGGATTTGTGGTTTGTGTAAGGATGTCTAAATGGCTCATGTTCTATAATATGTTCTATAGCATCACCATTCAATAAGTGAATATATGGGGTTTGATATTTTAGCTAGGAGGCTATGTTGGGCTCATACTGCATATATGAGACTATGTGGAGGTCATGCTGTATATAAGAAGCTATATGGGGGCTCATATGGTATATAGGGGCTGTTTGTGGGCTATTACTGTATATAGGAGTCAGTAAGTCAGTTGATATGGTATATAGGGGAATGTCAGCACACTTAATTCTGCTCAATATTAAGTTATACATTTAATGTTAACGTACAATAATTATAATTAATATGAATTTATTTCAGCCTATTGGTTCAGCCCTCCATAGCAGTCATGGTCTCTCATGTGGCCCCTTGGGAAAATTAATTTTTCCACCCCTGTAATTGCTACATATGTTTTGAAAAGTAAAGTTTATTCAGATATGCTAACTAGGGTGCTCAGTGTACTCTTGGTGTGGTCAAGAGGCTCAGTACACTTCTCTGCCCAATGGTTTTGCATGATCATTCCTGCCTCAATGCTGGTAAACAATGCTGGCCTGGACTTTTTAGAAAGTGCTTGCTCCAAGGAAGCCAGTGCTGTCAATCTCCAATCAAGGAGACAGGGACATGTCAAATCAGATGGCAGAACAATGCCTCTTCTTCACGCCAAGGATACATCAAATACCCTAATTAGCATATTTGATTACATTTCAATTTATACAGATCATAAACAGTGATTAAAACACTAAGGTGGCAATTTTTAAATTGACTATATTTCCTACAGGGCTGTGTTCTTACTTTTTACTGACAGTTTGGACTGACAGACTCTCTAATATTATAATGCATGCTTCTGTTTTAAAAAGTTACAATTAGTTTTTAGGACCATGAACATTGTTATTGGAAGTAGCTGGACTAGTTTTGTTACATGTCCCTCTTTCATTGGGAGAGAGGAATTGTAAGCGGACTGAAACTTTGAAAGGAGGGCACTATTGGTGCGGTAATTATTACTGCATATTAGTAACTCAAGTAAGGTGATGACTTCTGAAAATACCTAAAAATTGGTCAATCCCTTTGTTTTCCCTTGAAAACCCCCTGGTAAAGAGAGTTATTACATTTCCACTTAACTATATCTAATACCTTATAAAGCAGCCCAAGACAGAATTTGACTATTTACACTTTATTGACATGGTAAACTGGATCCACCTATCAAAATAGGGAACTAGCCACATTTCCTACTAAGACGACACTCATTGAGCACACATTGATTTATTAAGGTTTATTTTAGCTAAACCTGGTAGATGAAATCCATCTGTTCTAATTAAAACAATTACAATTTGTCCACTTACTAATTATTCCAGATTGAAGAGATTAATGTGTTATATATTTGACAACACACAGGATGTGTCAGAAATAATAGATTTTTGTGCTAATAGTAATGGAAATAATTGGAGGCAAATACAGGAAAATATGACACATGGATTGTAGAGTTTAATTACATTTTTGATGATGCTGTTAAACTTTTATCGTAAATCATTAAAGTCTAATGCTGGCTGGACAGCATTGCATTCATATTTAAGATTTTCACAAACGCATTTTGTTTGCTAATGCATCTCTTCAAGTTCCAGGTTTTTATTAACCTATGCATTAAATAAGAAAATTATGCATTTTATTTGGATTTATTTATTTATTTTTTTTAAGCTGTCTTTATTGAGTGTAATACAAAGTATACATATAATGTCCAATAACATAACAGAAGAACATTTATGCAATATTATTAACATTAGACGGCATTTTTTCAACTATAACCCCGCCGCCCCTTCCCCTCCTCTCCTCTCCGCAAACTCCATAACTTCGTAACACAATTTCAATCCAGTCTAACAGGGACATTACCAGCAAGTTGCTCTCTCATATACCAGTTGGTGAGCTGGAAACAACTATGTATCGCCTGGCGTGTGGAAGATGTCTGAGTATGGATAAAAGAGGACCGTGTGAAAAAAAAGCATTCAGTGTCTTTTTCTTTATTAAGTAAGGCCTCTAACCAATCCATTTTGAAGAGATATGTTACTTTTGTAGTAATTAAGCTTAAAGAACGTGTTACATCCTGTGCCCACAAATGGAGAATGCTTTTACGTGTAGCTGCCGCCCATATGAACAAGATGCGGCGCTGCTGGACAGAAAGCCTCACCAACTGGTCCTGTGCGAGAATATTAAATATGGCCCACTCCGGGAAGAGAGAGATAGATATGCCAAAAGTGTTGATGAGATGTTCCAGAAGTGTATCCCACACCTCCCTTATTTTTGGGCAGTCCCAAAGGCAATGGAAAATATCAGCTGGAGAGTGTAACCATTTAGGGCAGGGATAGTACCCTGAGGGGGACATTTTAGACTTGACCTCCGGGGAGATGTATGCTCTATGAAATATCATAAGAGACATGGTTATGTAACTGTCATATGGTAATATAGAGTTAATACGCAGAGTGGCTTTCAAAAGGTAATTTACCCGACAGTTCGTTAATTGAGCAACCCATTTTCCAGGGCCTGTTGAAGAGTCTGACCAATGTATAGAAGGCTTTAATGATTTATATATAAGACTCATAGAATAAGTTCCCATTTGGACTTTAATGGATATTAAATTTAGAGGGTGTGTTCTAGCGTCATCCGGTATGTCTCGCAATATTGAGCATACATAATGTCTAATTTGAGAGATAGCAAAATTGTCTTCTGTAAGGACTGGGTATTTGAAAACCATGTCCTCTAAGGTAAGAAGGCATTGATTATTTGTTAACGTATCTCGGACCAGTCTACACCCATTGTTTCCAAGCACCTTGTAAATGGCAGGTGGCTTGCCTTGTAGAAAAGAGGGGTTACCTTGAAAGGGAAGAAACATCGAGATGTGGGGGTCAAGACCACTAACTTGGCTAGCTTGACGCCATCCCAAGATTACCGACCATAATAGAGGATTATCTCTAGCCTCCACTGGAATTTCAGCATTTCGTAGGTGAAGCAATGCTGGGAGGTTGAAGGGTCTACACATGGCCTCATCTATTTGGGTATTAGTGAAGCAATTAAAGGCGTATATCCAATCAAGGGAATGCTGAAAAGCAGCTTAATTTGGGAGATTAAGTCCACCCAAAGATTTGGTTTGCTGTAGCTTAAAAACACTAATTCTAGAGCCCCCTTCTGAGCCCCAAATAAGTTGGCGGAAGGCTTGTGTCAGTAGCCTATCATCAGCTTTAGAATTTCTCCTTCACTGAAAGGGAAAAGGGAACGACCACCGTTTCTGAGCAATTTTAAAAATAGCTAAAGCATGAGATTTATTAAAGTTTATATGAAATCCCGAAACTGCTCCAAATTCATTAAAGGCATCCATTATAGAGGAAATGGATTCCTTAGGATTGGATATCATGAGTAAGATATCATCAGCAAATGCCAACGTTTTAAGTGTGTGGTGACCGACCCCTATGCCCCCAAAGGAAGGGATCATCTCCAGATATTTTAGTAAGGGATCAAGGGCAATATTAAACAACAAGGGTGACAGAGGACAGCCCTTCCTCGTCCCCCTGAAGATGGAAAAAGGGGTTGACTGGATACCATTAAGCCAAATTGAAGACTGGAAGATTGGGAGTTAGTGTAAATTGTGAGTATAAAATTAAAAAAGGTAAAGCCAAACAGTCTATACTTCAGAGTTCTGATAAGATGAGACCAGGACACAGGGTCAAAAGCCTTATCAGCGTCGAGGCTGACCAGTATATTCTGCTTGGCCTTAGCCTGATAACTCCGTGTGATGGCCGCTAACGCCGTCCTGATATTGTAAATGATAGACCGACCATGGACAAAGCACGTTTGAGATGAGGTAAGAATATCAGGAAGAATATACTGTAATCTATTAGCCATGATTTTGGTGAGCAATATAAAATCAACATTTAAAAGGGAAATCGGGCGGTTCGAGGCAGGGAGAAGCGGATCTTTGCCCGGTTTTAGTAGTAATGACAGACAGGCTTCATTAAAACGGGAGTTGGAAGTTTCGCCCCCAGCAGTTCACCCCCAGCATTTCGCCCCCAGCAGTTCGCCCCCAGCAGTTCGCCCCCAGGTACACTTCGCCCCCAGCATTTCGCCCCCAGGTTGTTTCGCCCCCGCACATTTCGCCCCCGCACATTTCGCCCCCAGCAGTTCGCCCCCCGCACATTTCGCCCCCGCACATTTCGCCCCCAGCAGTTCGCCCCCGGATGTTTCGCCCCCGGATGTTTCGCCACCAGCAGTTCGCCCCCGGATGTTTCGCCCCCGGATGTTTCGCCCCCAGCAGTTCGCCCCCGGATGTTTCGCCCCCAGAAGTTCGCCCCCGGATGTTTCGCCCCCAGCAGTTCGCCCCCGGATGTTTCGCCCCCGGATGTTTCGCCCCCGGATGTTTCGCCCCCGGATGTTCGCCCCGGATGTTTCGCCCCCAGCAGTTCGCCCCCGGATGTTTCGCCCCCAGCAGTTCGCCCCCGGATGTTTCACCCACAGCAGTTCGCCCCCGGATGTTTCGCCCCCAGCAGTTCGCCCCGGATGTTTCGCCCCCAGCAGTTCGCCCCCAGCAGTTCACCCCCGGATGTTTCGCCCCCAGCAGTTCGCCCCCGGATGTTTCGCCCCCAGCAGTTCGCCTCCAGCAGTTCGTACCCGGATGTTTCGCCCCCAGCAGTTCGCCGCCAGATGTTTCGCCCCCAGCAGTTCGCCCCCGGATGTTTCGCCCCCGGATGCTTCGCCCCCGGATGCTTCGCCCCCAGCAGTTCGCCCCCGGATGTTTCGCCCCCAGCAGTTCGCCTCCAGCAGTTCACCCCCGGATGTTTCGCCCCCAGCAGTTCGCCCCCAGCAGTTCGTACCCGGATGTTTCGCCCCCAGCAGTTCGCCCCCGGATGTTTCGCCCCCAGCAGTTCGCCCCCAGATGTTTCACCCCCGGATGTTTCGCCCCCTGTCAGTTCACCCCCAGCAGTTCATCCCTGTATGTTTTGCCTCTAGCAATTTGCTCCTGGATCTTTCGCCTCCGGGAAAAACCTGCCTGAACTGAACATTGGCAGGTTTGCTTATCACTAATAATACACCATATGAGTCTAAGATATACAATTATGATCAAATTAGTTTTTTTTATTCTCAAACTTTGTTTTCTAGATGAGTAATTTTACAAACAGACAGGAAAATAGTAGGATTTCATTGGTTACTAAGGAGGTCGTGCCCCCTTGGAGCAGAACGGTTCCTGGCTCCCTATGATACATTCAGGGCTGCTTGTTCACAGCCCTCTACAAAGCTCCCCTTCACCCTCCGCTCATGTGCTCTGTCCTGGACAAGAGGAGGGCTCCCCCCTGCCTGTGTAAAGCCGTTACAGGACGGAACACATAGGGGGGCTTTGCAGAGGGCTGTAAACCAGCAGACCTTTATACATCATAGGGAATATATTGTTAGCTGCATGCTCCTGTGCAGCCACGCCCTCTAGAATCCATCCACAAGTAATGCTACTAAGGAGAAACAACCTCCTTAGCAACCACTGAAATCCTGCAGCACATGGAGCTTTAACTTGGATGAGACTTTTCACACAGAAGTGAAGCTGCTGGAAGGTCTCCTTTGGAAATGACTATCATGGGCACAGGTACTATAGCATAACATGTTTTTTGCAGAGTTATGCTTTAACTGTATATATCAAAACTGTTTTAACAAGAAACATAAAAAGGTATAGAGGGGAAGGATTAGAGAAAAAGAGAAAATACAAATTGCAGGTTATAATGCTTGAATTATTTTACAGCTAAAAACACTGCTCTCAAAACATACAATATGTGACCATGAACTAAAAATCAAAGCTGTAGGCAATGCCTCTCAGATAATCCATCAAGCTTCTATTATCGAAATCTTGCACGATACGTTTAACCCTTGCTGAAATTGCAGCATACTTTTTGTTTCTTGCAGCGATGGGATTTCCTGCTATTATCTGAATAATTTCAAAACTATGGAGCTCTTGCTGATGTTTCAGACAGTTAATGAACCGGTATATATTTTGGAAAAGAGTACCACATGTTTCTCGAAAGCTACGGTGCCATCCTTCGACATCATTATTTGTTCGCTGTTGATCATTCAATGTTCGTTCATACACATTCCAGAATTGAACTGGAAACAAAGGTGCTTGACGTCCTCTGCGATTCATTCGACCGATATAGCTGTCTTCAAAATAGTTGGCAATAGGTATTGCTTCTTGTGGAAAGTCAGGATCTTCCACCAATTCTTCAAATGATTGCACAACATTCTGTGGTGGTAGAAAGGCCAGGGCAGGTATCATGCGTATCCAACGGGCAAATTCATGGTCACCTTGGTATTGCATCTTGAGTCCTTCATTTTGAACTTTACGCCAAACCGACTGTGATAGGTGGAAAAAGCAACCAGTCTTCACAAGGTTGGGGAATTCACTTTCAAATGCCTGTATTGCAGCTAGTTCAAAATCCAACATCAGGTTGTCTGGCTGCAGTCCAGGCTGCAAGTTCTTCAGCTCTTGCAGCAACCTCTGGTATGTAGAACGGCTCTTGTCTGTCAGCAAGGTGTACACTACAGGAACAACAAGGCCGCTGTGGACTACATGGATTGTGTAAAGTTGCTTAAACAAGGCTGGTGTAGTGAAAAACATGCCATCAGCAAACCACTCTTTACTTTGTGCCAGTAGATGGAGATTGTCTCTTGTTCCAAATATCAACATACGGCTGTGTCCATTTCCTAATTTAAAATGAAAGTATTAGTAGAGGAAATAACAGAAAAAGTGTAACAAGCAGCAGACAGAGTTTTGGGATAAATTCACAAAAAAAATATCCTAATCAGAAGACTCTGTTCATATCTCACATTAAATACTCACATTTTGCTCCAGATTTTCTGATTTCATAATAAAAAACTGAAGCAAAATCTAGTGTGAAGGGGCCAACCAATAGTTTTTTACAACATATATTGTCCCAGTGGAAAATTATATATTTTTGTTTAAAATTAAAATTACTTCCAAACTTGAAATAGGTCACATTTTTAGGGTACCTTTAGACCCTTCAACTAGACGGCCGTTCAGCACGGCCGATCGCCACTATGCTGAACGGGCCGTCTAGTTGACAGCCGCATCCAGACGCGGCGTGCGGCTGGACATCTGAATGAACGACTGGGCGGTCCGCCCGCCTGAATGGGGCATTCCATTCAGGCGGATGGGCACGCTAGCCGTCGTGTGGGCAGTGCGGACGTTCGTGACGTCCGCGCTGCCTATGCTGTCTCATTGAGAGGATTGTGCAGGACGCAAAAAACGCCAGTAAAATCACCAGTGTGCTTTTGGCCTAAGGCATAACTGAATGGTCCATTAGGCTGGGGTCATATGCAGCATTAATGTGTAAATCCCATCCACATGCTGATGAAAAAATTTTGTTTACAAAAAAAACATGCAGTGCAGCATGTCAATGTATGCTGCCATTATACAAACAAAATTCCAGCCATTCAGACAAGGGGCTGAAATCCTGCACTAAAACCTGCACCTAAATCCATAGAGTTAAGTGAAGATTTTGATACAGAATTAGGGTACCACAATAGTGGCCACAATTGCAGGCACAAATAGATTCCTGTGGGATCTCCAATTGCTACCGCAATTACAGCCGCTGCGGAGATGCCGCTCCACAATCCCCTTCCGTCAGTGGGCACGAGGCCTCAGGCTTTATCCAGACAAGCTGGATTTACAGGCGTATTCCGTGCTGTGTTTCCTGCCTGAAACCCGCCCTTTCATGTCTATGGTGCGGGTTACGGGCGGATTCCGGCCGGGGCCGGAAAACGCCCCATCGGAAAATAGCTTCAAAGCTATTTTCCGGCAGATCCCGGAAGGAATGGGAATGGGCAAGAGGGAAACCTCCCGAAAAATGCCTGCAAACCACGCCAAATACGCTCGGTTTAGGCCATAGCAGGGCATGGCCACGCCCATAGCAGAGCTTGGCCACGTCCCCTATTTGCAGAAGCGTTTTGCCAAAGCGCTTGCAAAGTGCTTAAAAAGTGCTTGGAAGCAGCAGGCAAAACGCATCTGCAAATCATGGCGTATCTCACCTGCGCTCCGGAGTTCAGCCCGACCTGTCCACGGATCTGCAGGACTGAACTACGAGAGCTGAGGAATCAGCCGGCGATGGCAGTTCAGTCCGTGCATGCCGCAGACAGGCGAGGCTGAACTCCGGGGCAGCATCCAGGACAGGTATGGCCAGTACAATGCTGGATATTTGGAATTAGTGTTGGCCGGTCCGATCACTGAAGATCGTAATTTATTACGATTTTCAGGCTGATCGTTATTTTAAATTACGATCCGATTTGTAGCCAGATCATGATGATGATCTGAATTAGAAATCGGAATCCTCCGTAATCTGAAAACACTGTCCGGGCATACACTCCCGAACAGTGTGCGCATATATATACAGTCATGGCCAAAAGTATTGACACCCCTGCAATTCTGTCAGATAATATTCAGTTTCTTCCTGACAATGATTGCAAACACAAATTCTTTGGTATTATTATCTTCATTTAATTTGTCTTAAATGAAAAAACACAAAAGAGAATGAAGCAAAAAGCAAAACATTGATCATTTCACACAAAACTCCAAAAATGGGCTGGACAAAAGTATTGGCACCCTCAGCCTAATACTTGATTGCACAACCTTTAGCCAAAATAACTGCGACCAACCGCTTCCGGTAACCATCAATGAGTTTCTTACAATGCTCTGCTGGAATTTTAGACCATTCTTCTTTGGCAAACTACTCCAGGTCCCTGATATTTGAAGGGTGCCTTCTCCAAACTGCCATTTTTAGATCTCTCCACAGGTGTTCTATGGGATTCAGGTCTGGACTCATTGCTGGCCACCTTAGAAGTCTCCAGTGCTTTCTCTCAAACCATTTTCTAGTGCTTTTTGAAGTGTGTTTTGGGTTATTGTCCTACTGGAAGACCCATGACCTCTGAGGTAGACCCAGCTTTCTCACACTGGGCTCTAAATTATGCTGCAAAATTTGTTGGTAGTCTTCTGACTTCATAATGCCATGCACACGGTCAAGCAGTCCAGTGCCAGAGGCAGCAAAGCAACCCCAAAACATCAGGGAACCTCCGCCATGTTTGACTGTAGGGACCGTGTACTTTTCTTTGAATGCCTCTTTTTTCTCCTGTAAACTCTATGTTGATGCTTTTGCCCTAAAAGCTCTACTTTTGTCTCATCTGACCAGAGAACATTCTTCCTAAATGTTTTAGGCTTTTTCAGGTAAGTTTTGGCAAACTCCAGCCTGGCTTTTTTATGTCTCGGGGTAAGAAGTGGAGTCTTCCTGGGTCTCCTACCATACAGTCCCTTTTCATTCAGATGCCGACGGATAGTACGGGTTGACACCGTTGTACCCTCTGACTGCAGGGCAGCTTGAACTTGTTTGGATGTTAGTGGAGGTTCTTTATCCAGCATCTGCACAATCTTGCGTTGAAATCTCTTGTCAATTTTTCTTTTCCGTCCACATCTAGGGAGGTTAGCCACAGTGCCATGGGCTTTAAACTTCTTGATGACACTGCGCACGGTAGACACAGGAACATTCAGGTCTTTGGAGATGGACTTGTAGCCTTGAGATTGCTCATGCTTCCTCACAATTTGGTTTCTCAAGTCCTCAGACAGTTCTTTGGTCTTCTTTCTTTTCTCCATGCTCAATGTGGTACACACAAGGACACAGGACAGAGGTTGAGTCAACTTTAATCCATGTTAACTGGCTGCAAGTGTGATTTAGTTATTGCCAACACCTGTTAGGTGCCACAGGTAAGTTATAGGTGCTGTTAATTACACAAATTAGAGAAGCATCACATGATTTTTCGAACAGTGCCAATACTTTTGTCCACCCTCTTTGTTATGTTTGGTGTGGAATTATATCCAATTTGGCTTTAGGACAATTCTTTTTGTGTTTTTTCATTTAAGACAAATTAAATGAAGATAATAATACCAAAGAATTTGTGTTTGCAATCATTTTCAGGAAGAAACTGAGTATTATCTGACAGAATTGCAGGGGTGTCAATACTTTTGGCCATGACTGTATATATATACACACACACACTATACAGGTGTACAGCGTGTGTGCATATTTAGCTTTAGTAAATGGCTCCAGGCTGCGCTGTTAAAAAATAAACAAACCCAGTTACTCACCTCTTTCTCCAGTGTCCAGTACTGGCTCCGGCTCCTAGCCCAGCAGTGCAGGGAATCCCGAAATCCAGGCGGCGCATCGCCGCCTCTGTGCCTGCCGTACTATAACTACAGTGGAGAGTGATCCCAGGACCACTCACTAGACGGTCCTGGGAAAGCACCACATCACGTCACAGAACAGCCCGGCACATGTGCAGAGGTGGTGATGCACAACCCAGAATGCATAGCATTGGGATTTCGGAATTCCCTGCACCGCCGGAGACAGCGCTGGACACCGGAGAGAGAGTTGAATAACTGGGTTTGTTTATTTTTTAACAGCGCAGCTTGGGGCCATTATATATATGCAAGAAAGCTGGAAGAAGAGTGGCTCAACTGAGATTGTTGCTGAGGACTCAGTGTGCTGCTAGAGCAGGGGTTGGCTTCCACCCGTACTTAACATGCATCCATGAAGAAAGACCTCCGCGCTCCTGAAGTCCTATACAAATCCTTTATTGCATTTCAAAGTTCCAAAAGTGCCAGACCACCATCACCCACCCACATATATGCATATATATACACACACACACTGTTCGGGCGTACAGTGTGCATATATATATATATATATATATATATATATATCTACATCTAGCTCTGGAGATTGGATCTGAATTAATTCCAATCTTTCTGTATGATCAGCCCGATCTGATCCTATCTTTCCAGTGATCGGCCAACACTAGTTGGAATCAGTAGGCCTCACTACATTATATTACCCTCAAAGTTTCCCTTGAAGGCAAAAATCACATAGTATTTTATATCAGCACCTTATAGTGTAGCATTTTTCACATTTGTGCAAAATAAACTTTGCAATAATTATGCATAATGGAATTGTTTTAATACAATGTTAAATGGTTAAGTTGCTTACCAGAGTCATGCAGAAGGAACTGCTGCTGGACACCATCAATACTGATCTCCTGGAACTCGAGGGGGATAACAAGTTGATCAAGGGTTTGAGGTAACCTTGGAATATTGCCAAGTTGCCTTGCTAATCGTATTGTCCTCTTCAGTGATGCTTTCCTTGGGAGAAGTGCTGCAACATTAGAATGGGCTCCTGAAACGACGTCTGTGAGAATCTGTTGTGGTGTCTCCTGTGTTGTCCTTGCCCTGGTCACAGCCTCATTAACAAGTCGGATTGCTTCAGGTCTTGCAGCTTGTGCTGCGTGATTGTGAAGATTGACTACTTTCACAACTTCGCCAGATTCTTCATTGGTCCAAACACGTCCCTTGCAAGTTGACCGTTTTTAACATACCCAGATGGAATGAACATCGTCAGCGGTTCGTTTGGAAAATAAGTAAATGTGATTCTCATGGACCAACTTGCTCCTTCCAGGTTTGGACAGAACTGAATTCATAGTTGTAGAAAGTGAATTGCTGTGGAAGCTGACTGATTTTTTGTGGCAGTACACTTCTCTCTTTGTGGAGATTTCAGACACTGCTATATTCTGATATACAGATGGAATAAAAGCTAGTCTAATGTAACTTGCAGGACATGTGACCATGCTACTTGTTACATCTGCAACAAAACTTGCAACAAAGCAGGTCAGTGCTTGGTCAGGTAAAAGTTCAAAATTGTTTAGATTTTAGGCCTCTTGCACACTAATTTTAGAGTGGTTTCACACTTGTGTTTGTGGCCGCCAGAGGTCGATCCGCTCTGGATCTGACATCCAGCTGACCCCAGGGCAATGCTGGCTGAATGCTGGCATTCCGCTTGCATTGCCCATAGAAGTGAACGGCTGGGTTCCGCAATCTGCAGACGCCCGTTCGCTTTCGTAATGCCGCATTCCGCTATCAGTGTCAGAACAAAAAGAAGAGCATTTTCTTCTTTTCGTTCCGCTGCAGGTTAGCGGAATGTGGCATTACAGAAGCGAACGGGCGGCCTGTAGTGCATATGTAGCGGAAGTGTGAAAGCACCCTTACGCTGCCACTGTTTTAGAACTCCAAAGTACGTGCTTTACTGGCATTTTTCAGAGCGCTTTTGTGAGCGCTCTCGGTAATGACCCATAAGATACAGGCTATTGATGAACGCTAAGTGCTCAAAAATAGCTCCTGTAATAAAATAAAAAGAGCTGGCCGAAACAACACCTCGCTTTTCTAGCCATTGACTTATCTACTATATAATTGTCTAAGGGTCACTTTCGTCTTTCTGTCTGTAATGTTTTATTCGTATATTCATTGGTCGCGGCGTCTGTCTGTCATGTAAATCCAAGTCGCTGATTGGTCTTGGCAAAACGCCCACGACCAATCAGCGACGGTCACAGTCTGCCATAAAAATGGCCGCTGCTTCACTGCCCTGCACTCACCGCTGACCGCTCACACAGGGTTAATGCCAGCGTTAACGGATCGCGGTGTACCGCACTCCGTTAACGCTGCTATTAACCCTGTGTGACCAACTTTTCGCTATTGATGGTGCCTATGCAGCATCAATAGTGAAAAGATGTAATGCTAAAAATAATAATGATAAAAAAAAAAGTTATTCTCACCCCTTCCAACGTCGCGCTGTCCTCCGCGCCTCTCTCCAATGCACACCGTCCAGGACCTGCGATGATGTCACGGTCATGTGACCGCGACATCATCGCAGGTCCTATGCTCAGACCGGAAGCCACCGCCAGCACTGTAGAGAGGTGCGATGACTTCAGGGCCCGTGGCTGAGGTGGGTATATCTTTATTATTTTTTTTTAAACACGAATATAGTGCCCACATTCCTAGACTACGTGGACAGTGCAATATACTACGTGACCAGTGCAATATACTACGTTGGCTGGCCAATATACTATGTGCGCTGTGTAATTTACTATGTGCGCTGTGCAATTTACTATGTGGACTGTGCAATTTACTACGTGCGCTGTCCAAAATACTACGTCGGCTGTCCTATATACTACGTGGCCTGTACAATGTACTGCGTGGACTGTCCAATATACTACATAACCTGTGCAACATACCACGTGGCTGTGCCTTCTAGAATACCCGATACATTAGAATCGGGCCACCATGTAGTATATTCAAAATTGGCAATCTTCTTAGCGATTTTCCAGTGCTTAGCACTTGGGAAAGTGGCTACTGTGAAAGCGGTCTTAGGGCTAAAACACAAGGTCAAAATTCCCTGCCTAATTTGGGGCCGAAACATCTGGGGGCAAAAAGCAGGGGGCGAAACATCCGGGGGCGAACTGCTGTGGGCGAACTGCTGGGGACAAAACATCCGGGGGCGAACTTCTGGGGGCAAAACATCTGGGGGCGAACTGCTGGGGATGAAACATCCGGGGGCGAACTGCTGGGGGCGAAACATCCGGGGGCGAACTGCTGGGGGTGAATCATCTGGGGGCGAAACATCCGGGGGCGAACTGCTGGGGGCGAAACATCCGGGGGCGAACTGCTGGGGGCGAAACATCCGGGTACGAACTGCTGGGGGCGAACTGCTGGGGGCGAAACATCCGGGGGTGAACTGCTGGAGGCGAACTGCTGGGGGCGAAATATTCGGGGGCGAAGTGTACCTGGGGGCGAACTGCTGGGGGCGAACTGCTGGGGGCGAAACATCCGGGGGCGAACTGCTGGGGGCGAAACATCCGGGGGCGAACTGCTGGGGGTGAAACATCCGGGGGCGAACTGCTGGGGGCGAAACATCCGGGGGCGAAACATCCGGGGGCGAACTGCTGGGGGCGAAATGTGCGGGGGCGAAATGTGCAGGGGCGAAACAACCTGGGGGTGAAATGCTGGGGGCGAAATATTCAGGGGCGAAGTGTACCTGGGGGCGAACTGCTGGGGGCGAACTGCTGGGGGCGAAATGCTGGGGGCGAACTGCTGGGGGCGAAACTTCCTAAAACCCATTAAAACGATCCAGCAGAGAACCCGAGTCCAAAATATGGTTAAAAAGAGAGGTGAGGTGTGGAGTAATTAAGGGTTGTAACAGTTTATAAAACTCTACCGAGAACCCATCCGGGCCAGGGGCTTTATGCAGTTTTGAAGATTTAATGACTGATCTTACCTCCTCAGAAGAAATTGGTTGGTTTAGGATCTTCCGCTGAGAGTCAGAAAGCCTTGGTGGACAAGCCTTTGCATGGAATACATATCCATCCTCCCGAGAGTCCAGAGATGGGCCATAAAGATCTGCATAAAAGTCTCTAAAAACCGCACAAATTTTGGTTAGGTCACGAGTGATAGAGCCATCAGGTAAGACAATATTGGGAACCCTAGTAGCCACTTTGAATGGCTTCGTTAAATATGCCAGGAGAACGGCCTGGTTTGCTACCCCAACGAACATAACGGTTATGTTGATGAGCTAATTGGTTGTGTGCCTGCTCATGTAAGGCTATGTGCACACGGTGTGGATTCTGCTGTGGATCCGCAGCGTTTCTGGCCCTGCGGGTCCGCAGCAGTTTCTGCTGCGTTGTACAGTGCCATTGTTTCCAATGGTAAAACCAAAAACGCTGTGCACCTGCTGCAGATTTTTCCACGCAGATTTGCTGCGGGTTACAATTCACAGCATGTCAATTGTTTGTGCAGAATCCGCTGCGGTTTCACATCTCCATTGTAGAGGTGTGAAACCGCAGGGCTAAACCGCAGCCTAAACCGCAGGTCTTTTTGACCTGTGTTTTTTCCAAAATCTGAGCGGAAAAATCCGCACCACCGAAAACTACGTGTGCACATAGGGTATTTAAATTTTGTTTAGCTGTCAGGTAAGCCTCTCTGGAGGAGGGAGTATTATGTAATTTAAAGTCTCTATACGACTGAGTGAGCTGGTCTAGGTGAGGCCGCAAGGAGGACAACAAATTCCTTTTTTTCTGGGACACATAAGAGATAACATGTCCCCTAAGTACTGTTTTAGCAGTGGCCCAAAATAGATTGATATCGTCTAAGTGTTCATCTGAAGTATAGAGATAAGAGGGGAAGCGCCAGCGCAACGACACAGATCTATTAGTGGGGAGTTCCAGAGTAAGTAAGACCGGGAGTGGTCTGAGATAATTGAAGGGAGAATGTCAACTGTTTTTAGAAGGGAAAGAAGAGAGGCAGAAGTTAGCCAATAATCAATTCGAGTGTGAACATCATGTACCCTAAAATAGAAGGGATATTCTCTTTCCGTAGGGTGGCAGCACCTCCAGGCATCAACCACGTCAAGCCTGTTTAACAAGGTAGAAATCGCTCTGGATGGAGGGTGAGATGCAGGCAGGGGGGAAGATCTGTCCAAAAAAGCATCATGAAGGGTGTTTAAATCTCCACCCAAAAATATATTGTGTTATGAATGAGTCACCGTAGGAGGCAAAAGCAGAAATACAAGCTAAGTCCAGAAAACCAGAGAAGTTGGCAACTATCAGATTGCAGACCCCTGAACCTATCACCACAACTAGCAGTAGCCGTGGGGGGTTCCTACGATGCCCTAGACCCCTCGATCACAGCCGGAGAAATACATAGGCCTAAAGAAAGAAAGGGGAAATCTAAACTGCCCCAGAGCAGACCCCAAAGCAATAGGCCGCCCCCAACATATAATGACGGTGAAGCAAGATGAAAATACTAACACAGACAGAAAGATAGACTGAGCAAAGACGGGGCCCCAAAACTACCTAGATAGGAAAGGACAGGAAGGC
This sequence comes from Dendrobates tinctorius, assembly GCF_039654945.1. Taxonomy (NCBI): domain Eukaryota; kingdom Metazoa; phylum Chordata; class Amphibia; order Anura; family Dendrobatidae; genus Dendrobates; species Dendrobates tinctorius. The sequence continues at coordinate 35,484,816 of NW_027361711.1, forward strand.
TGCTGTCTGCAATCTGCCAAAACCCTATCAAAGACATAAGCCAACCAGCTGATATGAAAAAGGCCCTGAAGCAGCTAGGCTTCAAAAAATGAATCAGCACTCAGGTATTTTCAGAAGACAGAGATAAATGAATTCAGCACACCCCAGCAGGGAATGGCAGAAATCCAGAAAAACAAAGCAAAAACAAAGTCAAAGCACAAAAGCAAAAGGCCGAGCAGCAAACATAGCTTTGGAGGAGCAGGAATTCAGACTGGTCTCCAAGGATCCCACAGAGAAATCACCCGCAGGGCAGAAGGGTGTCGGCAGCATTATATCCAGTCCGTAACTCCACTCAGCCAGTCACAATCATCAGCCTCAGGTGTTTGACAATCAGGCTCACTACCTTTCTTTACCAGAAGAGGGAGTTCCTCGGGCCTCAGTAATGAAGGGGAAAATGATCTCACAACAATATTGGTAGGATGCCAGCCGTGAACCATCTCTTCAAGTTTAGCAAAGAAGTAGGGGCTAGCAGTATTGGGTGCGTAAACATTTATAAGGCAATATTCCCGCTGTTCAATAATAGCTCTGAGTAATATATATTGCCCTACCTGGTCCCTCACCACATCCTGTATAGAATAATCGAGATCCTTATGAAACAAAATGGCCACATCACGTTTTTTCTGTGTAAAGGAAGCCTCCAAACATTCCGCATAATATCTATTACGGAGCGCTGGGTGACCCCTGCATAGCCAGTGGGTTTCTTGTAATAAGACAATATGGAGGCGTAGACGAGTAATGTGATCTAGTACTTTTCTGCGCTTTACCGGTGAATTGAGGCCAGCCACATTCCATGATAGAAGTTCGATGGAGCGTATATTAATGTGAGAAGCTATGTTATTAGGGGCGGCCACGTTAACCTATCCCATATTGGGGCCAGAACGTAGAAATGAGAAAAAAAGAGTAGTTGGGCAAAGGTCTGTCCCAGCGAGCAAACCTACCAACCCAAGTTAGCCAAAAAAACTGGACATAGAGTGTGCCCAAGGAGAGGGAACCCACCCCCCACCCCCAAACCCCAACTGAACTGAGAAACAACATATAAACCAAAAAGTTAAACATCGGGTTAAGTTATCTTAACTAATGGTATCCCCTAGAAGGAAAAACATGAGATAAGAACAAAAGTTCAATATAGATCAAGCCATAAGCTCAAAATCAAATCTTAAAGGCAAAATAACACATGGCTACAAATCAGCGTCGTGACCAGAGAGGAAGCCCGGAAAGAGCGCTCAACTTCCTCTAATGCTTTATCTGGGTCATCAAAAAATACCGGTTTTCCTTGAAGCACCACCCGAAGGCGTGCAGGGTAGAGAAGAGCAAAACGATTGCCTTTGTCATGTAATAGTTTACATACTGAAGAAAAAGCACGGCGCTTGGACACCACCAAGGAGGAGAAATCTTGAAACATAAGGAGGGAACGGCCCTCATATTTCAATGAGGAGGTGGCTCGGTACGCCCGGAGCAACTGAAGTCTGTCCTGGTAATTGAGCAACTTGAAAATTACCGGGCGTGGACGAGCTTTTGGATCAGAGCGCTCAGGTCCAATTCTGTGCGCTCGCTCCACCACCATAGAGCCAGGCATGTCAGGCAAATTGAGTGCTCGTGGGAGCCATGAGGAAGTAAGGTGGTGTAGGTCCTTTACAGATTCAGGCACACCGATGATCTGTAGATTGTTACGACGACTCCGGTTTTCCAGGTCATCAAATTTTTCCCGAAGCTGCTCTTTCTCGTGGTCTCTGTCCTTTACTTGGGTAACAAAGGATTGTACTGTATCCTCCAAGTCAGAAATCCGCTGTTCTGCCACTGAATTTTTTTTGGTGTGTTCAGTTAGCTGTGATGTGATTGATTCCAGTGATGATTGAAGTCTGGCGTCAATCACCGGCATGAGCTTCATTGTAATAGAAGCAGCAATTGCTTGCAGGGATTCCTCAGACATGGTGGTGTTAGAGTCAGATGTTTTAGGAGGAAATTTGGCAACCTGACCTCTGGTCTTGACTGATTTGGAGCTACCCTGGTTCACGAATTTATCCATGGATGGTGGAGCAGAGTATGCAGCCATGAGGTATACACAGAGAGAGAGAGGGGGGATACCACAGCCAAGATATGGCTAAAGAAGTTTACATAGTTCTGTTATCGAAGGTATATCCCAAATTGGGCCAGGGTCAACCGCAATACGGAAGGCGAGCCCTGACAATAGGGGGCTTTATCAGTTCTTTATCCAAACACGTGTAGGTGTAAGCAGGCGCTGTTATAAAAAAAAGCAGTAGTCGCTGCTCAGCGCTGACCTCTGGAAGTTTATCTCAATAACTGGCTATGTAGTTGTAGTCAAATTTTCAGTTTTCATCCCTCGATGTTATGATCAAGAGGATATGTAGTGTGCAAACACCAAATAAAAATTTATAGTGTGTTTTCCTCTCTTGGCCACAAGATGCCGCCAAAGTTCCAGCTTGTGCTGGGGATTTTCAAGCCTGTTGTCTGCCAGCACTCCCTGGCCTCCTGCCCCTCACCCCTCAGCGTTTATGGCCTCACTGGTTCTGCACTCCCCTCCCTCTCCCTAGTGCCTGCACCTACCAGTCAAGTGCTGCTGTGGATCCACTGCCAGGCAGGGTGAGTCAGATTCCCTCAGGAAAGGTGGAGAGGAGGATTGTTGTGAGTTCATTCTCTCGTTCACCAGTTGAGCGTTCCCCTTCTGGACTCCCTCTGGTGGTGACAGGAGGTGGTGCGGCTGGTTTGATCAGTGGAGATCTGCCACCTGAGAATGAGGATGACGATTGGATCTCAGGATTCTCAGATTGTATTTAAGACAGCCAACACCCTATTCATGTGCTGGTGATTCCTTCTGGCTTGTCAGCTCTTGGTTTTCAGCTCTGTTCCAGTCATCTAAAGCTAAGTTTTTCTGTTAATGTTCACACTTGATTTTGTTTCGTCTATTCAGTTTTTGGCGTGGTCAGCAAGCCCCTGCTGGGGGCTGAGCTGAATTTCCACTCTTATTTATCAGTATTTTGCCAATTGGCTTTTTGTCCCTTACTAGTTCGGTCTCTTTTTGCTCTGTCTCAGAATATTTCAGAGTGCTGATATAGTGGGAGAAGTCTAGTGACTTCAGGATTAATTTTGCTATCAGAAGTGTTGGACATTATTTTTGTAGGGTTTTTTGCAGGTTGCAGACAGTGTCTTCCCTTTCCTTTCTAGTTGGTCTGGGCCCCATCGTTTGCTCAGCCTATTTTCCTGACTGTGTTTGTGTTTTCATCTTGTCTCACCGTCAATACATGTGTGTGGGATGTCTATTCCTTTGGGGTCTGCTCTGGGGCAGTTAGTTTTCCCCTTTTCATGCTTCAGGCTTATTTAGTCCTCCGGCAGTGACGAAGCATCTAGGAACATCGTAGGTACGCTCCACAGCTGCTGCTAGTTGTGTGGTAGGATCAGGGATCTGCAATCTGCATAGTTACCAACCTCTCTGGTTTTCTGTGACTTAGCTTGTTTTGCTTTTTTCTCCTCGGTGACCCATTCATAACAATCCACCACCCAGTTTCTAAGAATTTTGACTGGACTTTCATCTCTGAACTCAGGAGAAAAACTGTGATAAAGCATCAGCTTTAAAATTATTAGTATCAGGGAGATAAGTCACAGAGAAACCAAGATATCAGAGTGAAAAAGAGGGCCAGCCACTTAGCGGCATCAGCATACAGTAAATTTTATTATCAGTAAAGACCGTTACTCTATGCCTAGCCCCTACAATCAATGCCTATGTGCCTCGAAAGCTCTCTTAACCAGTTAGTGACAGAGCCAATTTGCTACTTAATGACCAAGCCAATTTTTACAATTCTGACCACTGTCACTTTATGTGGCTAAAGCTCTGGAATGTTTTAATGGATCCTGCTGATTCTGAGATTTTTGGTGACACATTGTACTTCATGTTAGTGGTAAAATTTTATCGATATGACGCATTTATTTATGAAAAAAACGGAAATATGGAGAAAAGTTTGAAAATTTTGCAATTTTCAAACTTTGAATTTGTATGCCCTTAAATCAGAGAGTCATGTCACACAAAATGCTTAATAAATAACATTTCTCACATGTCTACTTTACATCAGCACAATTTTGTAAAAAATATTTTTTTTGTTAGGACGTTATAATGGTTATAGTGTGCGATCACATCAAAGGAGAGAGAAATGAAATAGAAAATTAGAATTTTTTTGCGGTCGCCGTTATACCGTTAATAACGGCTATTGCAACACTGGGGTCGGTAAAAACCAACCTGAATCATGTTCTTTGGGGTCTCAGCTACTCCGCTGGCTGAGATTCAGGAGAAACTGTGATGCAGGGGGACGCTATAACCTTAAACCTCAGCGCCATTAAAAAGCGCCTCTGTGGTTTAAGTACCCTTAACTGCCACCATTAGAAAGCATATCGGTGGTTGTTAAGGGGTTAACAATCAAGAGTACTCGATCGCCTACATCATAGTTGGACTCCTCTTGTGAGAATTTCTGAGACAAAAAAGCACAGGAATTTAATGTAACTGTCCTTCTTCTTCGGAAGAACAGCACCCATGCCCACAGAAAAAGCCTCTACCTCAACCAAAAAAAGGCAAATCGACATTGATTAACTGAGCACAAAAATTTACATCTCATAGATGACAGAGATTTAGATAAACAACAGGAAAAACAAAAATTCCCAAAAGACAACCTTGCGAGTTTCCCAATTGATGGCTGGATTGTGTTTCAGCAACCAGGGCATACCAAACACAACTTTAGCTGCCAAGGAAGGAAGAGCCATGAATGATATAAATTTTTTGTGTAGCACACTCTCTCTCAATCACATATTCTCCACCTTAGAAGTAACATGTCTTTGGGTAAGGTGAAAAATATCAATTGTGATTACTTGAATAAGATGACCAAGAGTTGAAACTGTGTACCCACACTCTATAGCAAAATCACAGTCAATGAGATCTAAGGCCAAACCTGAGTCAATGAAGTGGTAGTGGACAGCCAAAGTCAAAGTCAAGTTCACGCGGCATCAGAATTTCCATTTCTCTAACTTGTGATGCAGTATAAGCATTGTCTGTGGTATAAACAAAGTCTGAGATCGTAGCGTCTTGTGGACCTGGAGGTCGCGGTTGGAGAAGCTGGGTTTTAACGTGTGGTTTTACCGTGTTCTATAGAGATGGCAACTTGCCACGCTGCTGTTTCCCGTGAAGCTGACAATGCTACAGCAGGAGCTATGAAATCTAAAGCCACCTTTAATGTGCTGAGAGCTCCTCTGGGAGAAATAGGAAATAAGGTGACTGTGCATGAAAAGCAGCCTTCTGTGAAGAACTCTAATGCAGTGATGAAGCCAACCAAACCTGCAACTAAAGTGGCAAATGTCAATATGAAACCAAAGACTGTTGCTGTGAACGTGACTGTGATTGAAGCTCCAGAAAAAGAACCCTTCCCAGTTCTGATGGATGTGTCTATGAAAGATGAGGGAACTATAAGTCGAGCTTTGGTAGCCAAAGACACTTGTAAAAGAACAACCAGTAGTAGTATGCATGAATGATAACCTCAAACTTTCAGAACTTCACATATTATTCTTTTATTTTTCTTTAGCTTTAAGGAATTCATTATTGTATCTGAAACACTGAATCATTAGATAACCTGTTCGACTGCAGCATAGACAGAAATGAGCAGGTGTTTCAAGTTGATTACCTCCTTGGACTCCATTTGCATCGATTATCCTGCCTCAATAGGATGAGAGGGAAAAGTGATAAAAACACTGTCAAGTGTTTTCTTATCCATAAGATGTCTGTCCAAACGCACTTCCAGTAACATGGTCTCATCCAGGGACAACAAAGAGGGACTATGAACCATCATATCTAATATCTGGCTAGAACTACCCTGGCAAAAATTGACTGCAGAAAGCTGAGAAATTCCAAGAAGTTTCCATTGACCAGCAACTAAACTGAGATCAGTAGTCATCGACGCTACCATTTACCTGAACTAACCTGTGAATCATTGATTCAGCAACAGGAAAGATGTATATCTTTGTACCGTGTTAGCCAGTAGATAGAAAAATATTCAGAATTGAGAGTCCTCAGTGGTTGATACCTTTTAATGGCTAACTGAAAAGATGGTAACACATTGCAAGCTTTCGAGACCTGAGTAGTCTCAAAAACTTGCAATGTGTTACCATCTTTTCAGTTAGCCATTAAAAGGTATCAACCACTGAGGACTCTCAATTCTAAATATTTTTGATTCAGCAACAGAACTTTAAACTTCTTCCTTTTAAGGAATATGGAGGCCACTGTGCTCTTAGAAACCTTGAGTATTGCAGAAATTCTTTTGTATCCTTGGCCAGATCTGTGCCTTGTCACAATTCTGTCACTGAGCTCCTTGGCCAGTTCCTTTGAGCTCATGATTCTTATTTGGTCTAACATGTACTGTGAGCTGTGAGATCTTATATAGACAGGTGTGCGCCTTTACAAATCAAGTCCTATCAGTTAAATGTAACCCAGCTGGACTCCATTGAAGGAGTAGAACCATCTCAAAGAGGATCACAAGGAAATGGACAGCATGTGACTTAAATATGAGTGTCTGAGCAAAGGGTCTGAATACTTATGACCATGTGATATTTCAGTTTTTCTTTTTTAATAAATTTGCAAAAATTTTGACATTTCTGTTTTTTTTCAGTCAAGATGGGGTGCAGAGTGTACATTAATGAGAAAAAAATGAACTTTTTTGAATTTACTAAATGGCTGGAATGAAACAGTGAAAAATTTAAAGCGGTCTGAATACTTTCCATACCCATAGTATCAGGGTCGCCATAAATGAGCATCAGAGCAGGGAAAAAATGCGTCAACTGAGGAAACCACTGGAGAATCCTCAGCTAGATAAAAGATCAAAGCCTGAGGATCTCTGTGGAGCAACGATAGAACAATTCCCATGCATTGACTCTCTCCTTCGTATGAGGCAGGACACAGATGAAAAAATAACTTGCATGAAGAAAGAAAAATGGAAAACTTGATCGATACTCATCAAAACAATTAATCAAATGTACCTTAGGCTTAGAAGGGGATTTTAGGTGTAGTTGAACCTGAATAGCCGCAGTTAACACATGCTGTTGTTGCTGCTTGATCTCTGCCATCTCCAATGTCAAGGACCACAATAGCACTGTCAGGATGTCTACAGCATCAACTTTTCAGAACATTAGCAAAAAAGGAGTGGGCTGGTGATAATATTATATGCCTTTGGCACGTGATCACTGGGGGATATAATAAATTTGCCCCTGATCTAACCAACTCATGTAAGCATATCACAAAGGAATTACAAACATATGCACAGTACATGTAAATATCAAGGTTCTTTGCTTGTGAAAGTGGTTTCTTTTACAGAATGCTGGAGGTAGATATAACTTCATAGAATATAAGATTTATTATTTATGCAGAAAAGGTTGCAGTGAAAAGGATTTGGTTCCAAAGAAGAATAGCTAATACACTAGATGTCAGAACATGATGGAAAAATGACTGAAATACAGTAAAATACAGATGACTAGCGGCAGTCTCTATAAGCTGTCGTGACCCACTCTAGACTTCACAACTATCACTTGAAGTGATCGGGGTAAAGTTGGATTAGGAGAAACAGGCATGTGTAGTATATTCTTAAATGGCAGAACTGTGGTGGAAATAGATATTATTCTTGTTCCTCATATTTCACTTTTATGTATAAATTATAGTTTGTGTCAAAAATTATCAAGATGGCTAACTTGAGGTTTAGAGAAGCAGTTTTCCTTATTTTATAGGCTGTAAAAAGATTTTTTGTCATTTGATAGTACAACTATGTTTCCCGTCAGCCAAATTGTTTCTGCAAAGTACTGATTTATCAGTGATTGTGATACCATATAATAAACCAGCAAGAATGTTCTTCCAAAGGAATTGCAGGGAAAATACATCGAGGAGGACAATTTGGAAGAGCTTTTTCATGTCAATTACAGATACATTTTTTCAATATTCTTAAATTTCATTTCTTCAAAATATACTGTAATTTAACAACAAGTCTAGGTTAGGCAGACAACTTTTATGGCTGGCCATAAAGTTAGTTTTCAATTCTTTTGAATGAGTTACATATGTTTTAGTGTATAAAACATGTACGGTATTTAAACCTTTAAGGACGAGCAAATTTTTTATTTTGTGCTTTTGTTTTTTCCTCATCTTCTTCTAAGAGCCATAATTTTTTCGCTGACATAGACGTATGAAGGCTTGAAATTTGTAGGAAATGTTGAAGTTTTGAATGATTCTATTAATTTTGCAATATAGTGTCCTAAAAGAACAGGAAAAAAATTCCAGGTGGGATGAAATGGTGGAAAAAATGCAATTCCGTAATTGTTTTATTAGATTTTGTTTTTACGGCATCCATTGTGTAGTAACAATGATGTGGAAATATGATTGTCTAGGTGAGTCTGATATAGCAATAAAAATATTGCATTGATTTTGATTTTCTTTCTAATTAAGAGATGAAAAAAATCAGAATATTGTAAAACTGTGGCATTTTGATTTTTTTCTTTTTATGGTATTTACTGTGGGTGTTCTGCCTATTTTATGCTCAGTAAGAGAAGGTATTTGTAGTTTGACACTTGTTGCAACCCGTAAGAGGTGATATGTTCCTTGCTTCTGCTTACTTCTTACTACTATTCCCATCCTCCAGCTAATCCGGGGAGAACTGTAGTCTTGACTGTATGCTTATGTTAAAGCCTGTTTATATAAGTCATGTTGCAGTCACTTAATAATAATAATAATAATAATAATAATAATTTTATTTCTATAGCGCCGACATATTCCGCAGCACTTTACTTTTCAGAGGGGACATAGAGGTGCATTGTCTTCTGTAATCCTCCATCTTAGTTTGTATTTCTTGCAATGTACACTGTCAGGGTTGCATGTTTTAGATACATACCTCTGTGTAGAATTCGGCTTTCTGCAATTAGTACTGTCATTGCTGTTTATGATTAATGTGTTCAGTGTACACCTTGCATTGTATTATCATTGCTGCTGGTTTCTGTGATGTGCCCAGTATTGACTGATACAATTTGTATTCTTATAGTTTTACCTCACATTCATGTTCTTCTTCATATCATTGCACCAATAAACCAAAGACTACTGAACCTTACAGTCTGTTTATTTGGGATGTGAAGGAGGTTTAGCTGTATGCTGGAATCCACATAGCCTCAGATGTGGAAGAAGGCAGAACAATAAAACGGATGCTAGTGAAACAAAAGTGGATTGGACTGTATGGGACAGCTACAACCCACACTGCATAGCATACAGGGTATCACAGCAATTGCTATACAGTCACAAGTAACGAGAGTGCAGCCCTCCAGCAAGTGCTATGCCATTCCCGTCACGCAGAAACCCGCCCACGCATAGAGTCAGTTTCCCGCCAAAAATATTCAGCAGTATGCAGCTAAGCGCACAATGTCTTGAAACGACACATTCTCACTCAAAACGAGGTCATGAGCAAGCTCTAGTGTTAGCGGGATGGTCAGGCGAGGAAAGTCTCCAAGAGTGGACCCTCTGGATCGTGGCACTGAGGGGCCCCGGGCGAGCCCCCAGGTGGAGCCGACCCCTATACAGGGATCGTTAGGAGCAGGCCCAGGGTTTCGGATACCACAATAGCCGATACTGAGAGGGGCGGCTCAGAATGGACTGGAGTAACACCACAGAACTACAGGAGACAGGACCGGAGTAGGACAGCGGGACTGGATCACGGACAGCAGGATGGAACAGGGACACAGAGAACAGGACCGGAGTAGGAATGCAGGACTGGACCACGGACAGCAGGATGGGGCAGGGACACAGAAGACAGGACCGGAGTAGGAAAGCGGGAGACAAGTATAGCAAGGTGAACAGCAGTGGCGCATGCGCATAGCATGCAGAGAAGCCGTCGGCCACGGACCTGCCAGGAGAGGCCGGGATGCGGGAGCGGAGGCAGGGTGAGTAAGCGGCGGCAGCGTGACATCTAGCAAGTCATCAATAGCAGAGCAGACAGAAAAAGATGCGGAAACAGCACACCTGCAAGCTGAAACCGCATGCCTGCAGGCAGAGCAAGCAGCGGTGAGTGCGAGCGTCTCTAGAAAGACTTGTGGCAGACAAAAAGACAGCAGCTGCAATAGCTAAGGCTGAGTACTTGGAAGCTGTGAAGGATCCTGATGATGAGAGATGCAGCAATGTTCTCAGAACAGATCTAGAGCAGCAAGGTCCAGCACAGCGCGTCGCAGAGTACATCCATCCACATTCCAGAATGGATGACAGCACTGATGCACCACATCGACCAACCTATGCCGGTTACCAGCAATCCAACCCTGAACTTCGCTACCACAAACAAGGAGACGTCCAGCACAGAGAAGTCAACCACAGCTTTTATTCCACCTAGCAGAAGGTACAGCTCCCGTCCCACCTTAAAGTGACACCTTCTTCACTGAGAAGGTACTGCATAGACTATCCGAAGTCAGAAGCGTCTAACAGGTATGGTGATACACCACACACTAGACATGACTGAAACACACAAGCTCATGCCAGCACTGACCAAGCCACCATGGACTTTGCAAAGTTCTTTACCCATTGAGAACTGGTTACAAAAGGACTTGTAAAGTTCACCAATAAATCCGAGAACTATAGGTCATGGCGAGCCTCATTCCAGAATGCCATTCATGGACTGGACCTTTCTAGTAGTGAGGAATTAGATCTCCTTAGTTATGTGGCTTGGAAGTGAGTAGGTTGAGCATGCCAAAAGACTAAGAGACATTAATATAAAGCATCCACACATAGGTCTACGTAAATTGTGGGAAAACTTGATGAATGCTATGGAACCATAGAAGTCATAGAGAATGCTTTATACAAAATAATTGATGATTTCCCTAAGTTAGGGCCCAAAGGTTATCAAAACCTTAGAGAATTGAGTGATTTATTGTTACAGGCTGCCCAGGAGGAAAGAGACTTGCCCAGAATGGCATTCTTAGACACTGTTAGGGGTGTCAATCCGATAATACAAAAACTTCTTTACAGCCTACAAGAAAAGTGGGTTACATATGGTTCATGGTATAAGCAAACTCATAATGTACCGTTCCCTCCTTTCACTATATTTGTAGATTTTGTCACCCAACAAGCTAAGATCAGAAATGACCCTAGTTTTGACTTCACTCTGTCATGCTCCACTGCCCACAGTGTCAATCCCAGTAGGACACATGTGGCAGTCCACAAAATTAACATTACTTCTACAGGTCATCCTCACAAGTAAACCCCCTCTAGAAGAGGACAAACCTCAAGATGTCAGTAAGCAGTGTCCTCTACACAGGAAACCACATCCTCTACTAAAATGCAGAGCGTTCAGGGAGAAGTCTTCGGAGGAACGCAAAGGTTTCCTCAAGGAAAACAATATCAAGTGCTGTGCCACAACCTTCCACCTCGCCAGGAACTGTGAAGCTAGCATGAAATGTGCAGAGTGCAGCAGCACAGATCACAACACAGCCTTGCACCCTGGACCACCTCCACGAGTGTTGTTGCAGGCAGAGGAGCACAATGAGAAGCAAAAGAACACTGACAAAGACACCCCTGCAGTCACATCTCAATGTACGGAGATCTGTAAGTGACTCATAGGAGGAAGATCCTGTTCAAAAATCTGCCTTGTCCGAGTCTACCCAGCAGGCCGCAGGGACAAAGCGCTCAAGATATATGCAATCCTGGATGAACAAAGTAACAGGTCACTAGCCAAGTCCATATTCTTTGACAACTTCAACATTGTATGCCCCGGTTCTCCCTACTCCTTGAGGATTTGTTCAGGTACCGTTGAGACAGTGGGGAGGAAAGCAACTGGATACAAGGTGGAGCCCATAGATGGCCAGACCTGCCTATCGCTACCATCCAACCTGAAGTACAATCAGATTCCCAACAACAGGTCCGAGATACCTTCACCGGAGTTGGCAATATATCACCCCCATCTGAAGCGTATAGCCCACCTGATACCTGAGTTGGATCCAGAAGCCCAAATAGCTTTTCTCCTAGGAATAGATATGCTACAAGCCCACAAGACTAGAGAATATATCAACGGCATCCAGAACACTCCATACACACAGAGGCTCGACCTAGGATGGGTCATTACAGGAGACATCTGTCTAGAAGGAGCACACAAGCCGGCCTCAGTCAACAGAATGCTTACTAGCACACTAGGAAATGGACATCCGTCTCTCTTCCAACCATGTCACAATAGTCTGCTGGTAAATGAACTATCGAACAGCACTCCCCAACCTTGCCCTTTCTCAGTTCCTACCAATGAAGACCTCGCCTGTGAAGGTGAACAAGACCACATAATATGTACAGTCTTCCACAGGACAAAGGAAGTCAACAAGGTAGCGATGTCTATAGAAGACGGATACACAGATAGTCAAGGACAAGTCGAACAGTTGGGTCGCACCTCTGCCATTTCGACCTCAGAGAAGACACCTACCCAACAACAGGGATCTGGTCTACAGCCAATTCATCTCTCAGACACAAGCTTCAGAAGTCACCTGAGACAAAGGAACACTTCTTCACCTTCATGGGGAAGATTGTTGTGAATTCGCTTTATGGCCTCCCTCTGCTTATTACTGAAGGTAGTGGAGCTGTTCAGATCGACAGAGGGGTTGCGAGTTCTCTTTCTGGGCTCCCTCTGGTGGTTACTGGAGGTAATGGAGCTGATCTAATTGACAGAGGCTTGCCACCTGATAATGATGATGATTGGAGATCTGGGGTTTCAGATTGGGATTTAAGACAGCCGACTCCCTCTATCCCTGCTGGTGATTTGCTTCCTGTTCCTCCTGAGGTCTGATTTCTCCAGCTCTTTCCCTGCATGTTCAGCTAAGTGGTTTATTTGCTATTCTGTTTGCATTTGATCTGGTTTTTTCTATCTCTTCTTGGTGCGGGTCAACCAGCTCCGGCTGGGGCTGTGCTGAATCACCACCCATATGTTACTGCTTGTGCCAGTTTGGTCTATCCCCTGTTAGATTGGTCTCTTTTTACTCTGCTTTCAGAATATACCAGAGTGCTGATATAGTGGGGGGCTAAGTCGTGTGACTTCAGTGTTTTTTGCATCAGACGTGTTGGACTTTTTGCAGGGTTTTTTGCGTGATTGCAGACAGTGTCTTTCCTTTCCTGTCCTGTCTAGTCAGTGTGGGACCCATCATTTGCTCAGTCTATTTTCCTGCCTTTTCATCTTGTCTCACTGACAATATACACTCACTGGCCACTTTATTAGGTACACCTGTCCAACTGTGTGTTAAGACTTAATTTCTAATCAGCCAATCACATGGCGGCAACTCAGTGCATTTAGGCATGTAGACATGGTCAAGACAATCTCCTGCAGTTCAAACCAAGCATCAGTATGGGGAAGAAAGGTGATTTGAGTGCCTTTGAACGTGGCATGATTGTTGGTGCCAGAAGGGCTGGTCTGAGAATTTCAGAAACTGCTGATCTACTGGGATTTTCACGCACAACCATCTCTAGGGTTTACAGAGAATGGTCCGAAAAAGAAAAAAAATCCAGTGAGCGGCAGTTCTGTGGCCGGAAATGCCATGTTGATGCCAGAGGTCAGAGGAGAATGGGCAGACTGGTTCGAGCTGATAGAAAGGCAACAGTGACTCAAATTGCCACCCGTTACAACCAAGGTAGGCAGAAGAGCATCTCTGAACGCACAGTGCGTCGAACTTTGAGGCAGATGGGCTACAGCAGCAGAAGACCACACTGGGTACCACTCCTCTCAGCTAAGAACAGGAAACTGAGGCTACAATTTGCACAAGCTCATCGAAATTGGACAGTAGAAGATTGGAAAAACGTTGCCTGGTCTGATGAGTCTCGATTTCTGCTGCGACATTCGGATGGTAGGGTCAGAATTTGGCGTAAACAACATGAAAGCATGGATCCATCCTGCCTTGTATCAACGGTTCAGGCTGGTGGTGGTGGTGTCATGGTGTGGGGAATTTTTTCTGGGCACTCTTTGGGCCCCTTGGTACCAATTGAGCATCGTTGCAACGCCACAGCCTACCTGAGTATTGTTGCTGACCATGTCCATCCCTTTATGACCACAATGTACCCAACATCTGATGGCTACTTTCAGCAGGATAATGCGCCATGTCATAAAGCTCGAATCATCTCAGATTGGTTTCTTGAACATGACAATGAGTTTACTGTACTCAAATGGCCTCCTCAGTCACCAGATCTCAATCCAATAGAGCATCTTTGGGATGTGGTGGAACGGGAGATTCGCATCAGGGATGTGCAGCCGACAAATCTGCGCCAACTGTGTGATGCCATCATGTCAATATGGTCCAAAATCTCTGAGGAATGCTTCCAGCACCTTGTTGAATCTCTGCCACGAAGAATTGAGGCAGTTCTGAAGGCAAAAGGGGGTCCAACCCCTTACTAGCATGGTGTACCTAATAAAGTGGCCAGTGAGTGTATGTTTGGGGGCTATCTATTCCTTTGGGGTCTGCTCTGGGGCAGTTTAGATTTCCCCTTCTTGCTTTAGGCTTAGTTAGCTCTCCGACTGTGCCGAGGCATCTAGGATCATCGTAGGTACGCTCCATGGCTACTGCTAGTTGTGTGGATAGGATCAGGAGTCTGCAATCCGCTTAGGTACCAACCTCTCTGGTTTTCTGTGGCTTAGCCTGGACCTGCTCTCCTCCTCGGTGACCCATTCAAAACAGAATCACCAGCCTAACTGTAGACTCTAGGGTACTCCAAAGAAGGAAAGAATTTTAAAAAAAAAGTGTCATGATTTTTTTTTTTATTTTATTTTTTCCTCTTTTTTTCTGGGGCTGCAGGAGGAGATTTTTTTTTCTCTAAATGGAGACTAAGCAATTGTCTTATCGTGTTGAGCAGCTCGCTGCTGAAGTGCGGGGAATTTCTGCCTATCTCGCTCAATCATCTGCTGTTGAACCAAAAATCCCTACTCCTGATGTGTTTTTTGGGGATCGGTCTAAATTTTTGAATTTTAAGAATAATTGTAAACTATTTTTTGCTTTGAAACCTTACTCATCGGGGAGCTCTGTGCAGAAGGCTAAAATTGTAATTTCCCTGCTGCGCGGCGATCACCTGGATTGGGCCTTTTCTTTGACACCCGGAGATCCTATTCTGGCTAATATGGATGCATTTTTTCAAGCCTTGGGGATGTTGTATGATGAACCTAATGCTATTGATCAAGCTGAGAAAACCTTATTGGCATTGAACCAGGGTTAGGATTCTGCAGAGTTATATTGTCAAAAATTCCAAAAGTGGGCGGTCCTTACTAAATGGAATGACAATGCCCTAGCAGCTCTCTTTCGGAAGGGTTTGGCAGAAACCGTAAAAGATGTTATGGTGGGATTTCCTGTTCCCTCTGGTCTAGATGATTCTATGTCATTGGCCATTCAAATTGATTGACGTTTACGTGAAAGTAAAACTACACGAGAGGCTTTGCCGCCTTTCAAACGAACGTCTGAACCCATGCAATGTGATAGGATTTTGTCTAGGGCGCAACGTCAGGAGTTTAGAAGGCGTAATAAGCTGTATTTTTTCTGTGGAGACGCCTCTCATACTATTTCTGTCTGCCCTAAACGAGAAAAGCGTTTTGCTCACACATTTGCGGTGGGCAGTGTACAGCCTAAGTTTCTTTTGGCGATTGCCCTGATCTGCTCCTTGTCTATATTTTCCGCTAAGGCTTTTGTAGATTCAGGAGCAGCTTTGAATCTGATGGAGTTAGACTTTGCTAAACGTTGTGGTTTTCCCATGATACCCCTGCGGACGCCTATCCCTTTGAGGGGTATTGATGCTACTCCTTTAGCCGAGAATAAACCCCAGTTTTGAACCCAGGTGATAATGCGGGTCGCCCCGGACCACCAAGAAAATTGTAAATTTTTGGTGTTGCACAATTTGCATGATACTATTGTTCTGGGTTTTCCCTGGTTGCAAACTCATAATCCTGTTTTGGATTGGAAATCTGTGTCTATGGTGAGTTGGGGTTGTCAATGTGTTCTTAGTGACACTCCTGTTTTCTCCACCTCTCCCCAGTCTCATGATATTCCTGACTATTTGGCTGATTCTCCTGATGTATTTAGTGAGAGTAAGCCTGCATCTTTGCCTCCTCATAGGAGTTATGACTGTGCAATTGAGTTAATGCCCGAGTGTAAATTTCCCAAGGGTCGACTTTTCAATTTATCGATACCCAAACATGATGCTATGCGATCTTATATCATGGAGTCGTTGGAGATGGGTCATATTAGACCACCCTCTTCACCTTCAGGTGCTGTTTTTTTGTGGCCAAGAAAGATGATTCATTAACACTAGAACTACTGATGGAGTCATTTTGACTCCTTTCGTTTTTTATCTCTCTTCTGTGACTACATTTTTCAGAATTCCGGCTTGAAACTCGGTGACTTTTCCTCAAATATGATGTGAAAAAAGATTTTGTGAGAATAAATAATTTTGGTGAAAAATTTGCGCGTTTTTTTCAAAATTTACCAAGAACTACTGAAGGGAGTCATTTTGAGGTCCTTTTGTCACTAAATGTTGCTATAAAGTTTTGTGCATAATTTTTTCACTCTGTCTTATTTACCCTGATGTTCATATAGATGTAGTTCAATTTACATGTCAACTTTTCACATTTTCCTTGTGTTTTACCTGCTTGTATTACTGTGTAATGCTGAACAAAATAGCTTGTTTACTCTAGGCTCTTATCTTATGCTAATGAAGGGTGGTGTTTTTCTAAGGTCCTAGCAGGAGACAGTATTCTGGATAGTAACTTTACTTTCAGTTCAGCTGAAGAGACAAAGAGAACAGACGCAGACATAGGAGCTCTGAAGACTCATACAGGTATGAATTGTTATGAAATAGTTTAGCTGTCTGTCAACTGATTCAGCCCACCTACTTTTGAAGGTGGCAGAACAGTTATTATTTCTTTTAGTTTTCATTTCATTTCTATTTTTCAGCAGGGAACTATATAGAATTATGGAATTTGTGAGGAATATGGAGAGAAGACGTTTGATAAAGCCTCAGGATATTCTGGCTACTTTGCAATCCATACCGGAGGATGAATCCGAATCCGAATTGCAGGAACATGTATTTGATTCTGACAGTGATGAAGATTTCATTCCTCAGAACATATCAAGTGAATCTGAAGACTCAGAAGGAACAAATCCAGAAGGTAAGTAGTTATGTGTATTTATTTGTTCTTCCACACACTGAGTTAGGGCCTGTGCACACTAGCAGAATTCTGGCTGAATAGCCATCTGGATATTCTTGCCGCAATACAGGCCGTACCTGCCCGCTCATGCCTGAAGCTCCGCTCCGAACCCCGGGCTGGAGCCGCTGTCAGGGACAGAGCAGCGCTTGCTTACACGCGAGCACGGCTCCGTCCCAGACAGCGGCTCCAGCCCGGGGTTCGGAGCGGAGTTTCAGGTATGAAACTCCGCTCTGTACCTGTACCAAAAAATGTCACGCAAGGCATTTTTGCAAACGCTTGTGAGAGAGTTGAGTGGTCCTTATGTCACAGATAGGGAAAAGGGTTCCACGTCCCAAGTTTCTACATGCTCAGAAGTGATGGTTCAAACAAAATTTTGCCAGATCAAAGAAAAGTGCAAGAAAAATAGATCTGTCGGCAATTGTAAGACTTGTGGTAAGTCTTTGTGTGGGAAATGTACTGCCATAAATCAAAGGCAATGCCTAAAATGCGAAACACCAAATGTTTAGAAGGTGAATTCTGCGCCATATTTTCATTTTTATGCTCCTCCACCTACATTTTCTCTGCTTTTTGTTCTTCAGTTGTTGTTTATATGTGTGCACTTGAATAAAAAAAAATGTTTGAAAAACGTCTATTATAATTATTGTTATTTTCTGTAGAAAAATAAGAAAAGCAGAAAAAAAACAATCAAAAGCATTACTGTTGGATCTCACAATAATAATACATTACAAAAAATATAATTATTAATAAATAACCACAAATGAAACTCTAAAAATAAACGAAAACAAGCAAGGAGTCAAAATGACTCCTTTCAGTAGTTCTAGGCGGGGTCACGAGTCCAGTAGTCCTAGTGTTAAGTCCATGTATTGACTATCATTCCCTTAACAAAATCACTGTTAAATATCAGTACCCGTTACCCCTGATTTCTGATTTATTTTCCAGAGTTAAAAGTGCCTGTTGGTTTACAAAGCTTGACCTCGGGGGGGCGTATAATCTTATTCGCATCAAGCACGGGGATGAATGGAAGATGGCGTTTAATACTCCGGAGGGACATTTTGGGTACCTGGTGATGCATTTTGGGCTAACTAATGCCCCTTCTGTGTTCCAATTTTTTATGAATGATATTTTTCCAGGACCTTGTGGATAAGTTTTTGATAATTTATCTTGATGATATTTTGATCATTTCCAGTGATTGGGATTCTCATGTGGAACATGTCCGGACTATGTTCCGGATTTTGAGGGAAAATTCTCTGTATGTAAAGGGATCAAAGTGTCTTTTTGGTGTACAGAGGATTTCATTTTTGGGATTCAGTTTGTCCCCATCTGCTATTGAAATGGACCCAGCCAAGATGCAGGCCTTTTATGATTGGGTTCAGCCTACTTCTTTGAAGGCTCTCCAGAAGTTTTTGGGTTTTGCTAATTTCTACCATAAGTTTATAAGTAATTTTTCTGGTATTGTTAAACCACTGACTGATTTGACCAAAAGGCGCTGATGTGGTGAATTGGTCTCCAGAGGCAGACTCGACATTTCAGGAGCTTAAGCGGAGATTCACTTCTGCTCCGGTTCTACGGCAACCTGATGTCTCACTCCCATTTCAGGTGGAGGTAGATGCTTCTGAGATTGGTGCAGGAGCCGTTTTGTCCCAAAAAGATCAGGTGACTTCTAAGATGAATCCCTGTGCCTTCTTTTCTCGAAAAATCTCCCCATCTGAATGCAACTATGACGTGAGGAATCGGGAATTGTTGGCCATGAAATGGGCATTTGAAGAGTGGAGACATTGGTTGGAGGGAGCTAGACATCAAGTTGTGGTCCTCACCGACCACAAGAATTTGATTTATCTTGAATCAGCCAAATGCTGGAATCCTAGACAGGCTAGGTAGGCCTTGTTTTTCATGTGCTTTTTTATTTTGTGGTCTCTTTTCTTCCGGGCACTAAAAATGTTAAGGCGGACGCCCTTTCTAGGAGTTTCTTTGTTGATTCTCTTGATGTGACCTAGCCTACTACCATTCTAAATGAGGGTGTAGTTCTTTCCGCTATTTCACCTGATTTGAGATGTGCCCTGGAGGAATTTCATGAGGACAAACCTGAACGTTGCCCTATGGGAAAATTGTATGTCCCTGACCAGTGGAGGAAAAGAGTAATGTCTGAAATTCATTTCTCCGCGTTGGCTGGTCATCCGGGTATTTTTGATACCAGATATTTGGTGAGTCGGTCTTTTTGGTGGCCTGCCTTATCTCATGATGTCAGGAATTTTGTGCAGTCCTGTGGGACTTGTTCTAGGTCCAAGCACTGTTCTCGTTCTAGTGGGTTGTTGATGCCCCTGCCGGTGCCCAGGAGGCCATGGACCCATATCTCAATGGATTTTATTTCCGATCTTCCTGTCTCTCAGAGAATGACTGTTATCTGGGTGATTTGTGACAGATTTTCTAAGATGGTCCATCTTGTACAACTTCCAAAGTTGCCATCTTCTTCTGAGTTGGTGCCCTTGTTTTTACAACAGGTGGTTCGGTTGCACGGGATTCCTGAGAACATTGTGTTGGACAGAGGAGTCCAGTTTGTTTCCAGATTTTGGAGAGCTTTTTGTTCCAAACTGGGAATTCAGTTATCTTTCTCCTCTGCATTTCATCCTCAGACCAATGGGCAGACTGAGAGAACAAACCAGACTTTGGAGTCCTATTTGAGATGTTTCATATCTGCTGATCAGTATGACTGGGTCTCATTTTTGCCCTTGGCCAAATTTGCACTAAACAATAGAGCTAGTTCTGCCACTTTGATGTCGCCCTTTTTCTGTAACTTTGGGTTTCATCCTCGACTTTCTTCAGGGCAAGTGGAATCTTTGGCCTGCCCAAGTGTGGACTCTGTGGTAGAGAGAATGCAGAAGATTTGGGACCAAGTGGTGGATAAGTTGTCCCACTCTCAGGAAAAAACCCAAAGGTTTTCCAACCGGCATTGGACCATTGGTCCCCCGTTTAAAGTTGGTGATATGGTTTGGTTGTCTTCAAAGAATATTCATATTAAGGTTGCATCTCCAAAATTCAAGCCAAGATTCATTGGACCTTATAAGATTTTGGAGATCCTTAATCCTGTTTCTTTCCGATTGTCTCTTCCAGTTACATTTAAGATCCATAACGAGTTTCATGAATCTTTGTTGAAGAGGCTTGTGGAGCCAGCAGTTCCTATGGCGGCACCTCCTGACCCTGTATTGGTTAACCCCTTTCTGACATCAGATGTAATACTCCACCCATGTGACCTGGGCCTATTTGACCAGGGACGGAATATTATGTCATCTGTTGGTGAAAGAATTTCCTGATTATTGATTGCAAAATTCTTTCATGACTCTAGACATATCTATGGAGCTATAGGATGTAAGTAAACCTTGCAATTAAGAATCGACACACTTTAGATAGCTATTAGCAGTGTTAGCAGCTAAATAATAATAACAACAAATCATATAATCCTTTGATGACAATATTGTGACATCAGTTGCCTTACCAGGTATAGAGAGGTGATAATTCACTGTTTCTATAACTGTTTCTATAACTCCATAAACATTATTGAGGGGTTGTGCATTTGCTGTCACTTTTCCACCTCTACAATTAACATGGTAATTAAATATATTAAAAGGTAAAACATTAAAGATGCTTTAGTACCAATAAAATGGTGAGTTTTTATGAAATGTGCTGAGCTTGGCAGACGTATTTTATGTGTGTGAAATGTCTGATCCATAACCATAGGTAACATGTGAAACAAAATAAAACAGTTCTAAAACCCATCATCTTGGGAAAGCCATATGGGCTACTAATTGCTTTACATAATAATGCAGAAGCCATTTAATGACTTTGCAAATTAATACCCTGAAACCTTGTTACAAATGCACCATAGATAATAAAGCTATCAAGATTTGCAAATGAAATACGTTCCTTTGTTAAAATATTAGCTCTACAAATTGACTCTTTTGCTGGAATAGAAAATGGAAATGGAAACATTCATATAAAAATAGAAAACTTAAAAATATGTGCCCCCTTCCAGATGTCTTCTTACTATGAAGAGTCTGATTCTGAATTTTAAATATTATGGAAAATATCACAATTTAGGGAAATTTTTATGATGAGAGATGAACTAATATGAACAAATGTGTTCTTCTTCCGGACAGAGTTTACAGAAATTGGGTCACTGTTCCCACCACTGAAACCTGAAATTATGCAGCTACTGAGGGCTATGAACAAAAAAGGAAAAGGTGCTAAACTTTAAACTTTCAGAGACTACTGTACCAATGATCATCAAGTACATAACGATCAATTAAGTTACCACAAACCTGGAACATAACAATGTCTGCACTATGGACCTTGCACAGTAGGGGTAAGGAATCTTTTTTTGGCCAATGGCTATTTGGATATTTTTAACATAATTCATCAGATATACAAAATAATCAACTCAAAAATTATCCTGCTATAATAGGTCAAATATTTAATTCAATAATCTCTATTGTGATGGTTGGAACTGCAATATGCAAATTGACTCTTCAAAGAGGAAGAGAACTAGAACTCTAGTGTTATCTATGAGGATAGCCAGTACCCCGAAGCACAGTGTTTGCAAATTGAGATTCTGGGTTAGGTTTTTATCCTAAGTCATGTGACAAGGCTCATTAAAGGGTCGATATTGACCTTTAGGATTGCTACTTCGTATAGGTGGCATTAGAGTTCTAGTCCTCTTCCTCTCTGAAGAACAAATTTGCATATTTCCCAGAGGAGCACTGTGGCTTTAAGCCTCCTCATCTCGGCATGCTTGACATGTCACTTTGTGCAAGGAGAAGCATTACCCCTTGGCTACCGGTCAAATGCCTCTCACAAAGCCAAACCAGATCTCACATTTTGCACTGATGAGGGGCAGTACCCTAAAACACAGTGTCTGCAAATTGAGCTTCTGGTTTTGGCTTTTATCCTAAATAATGTAACAAGGCTCGTTAAAGGGTCGACATTGACTTTTAGGATTGCTACTTCCAATAGGTGGCAATAGAGGTCTAGTCCTCTTCTTCTCTGAAGAGACAATTTGCATTTTTCCCAGAGGAGCATTGCACCTTTATGTCTCCTCATCTCGGCATGCTTAACATGTAACTGGCCTCAAGGAGAAACATTACCCCTTGGATATCCTTAAAGGGAACCTGTCACCCCCTGGGTGTTTTTAAGTTAAAGAGCCATCTTCAGCAGAACTAAGGCTGCACTCTGTGATGGTGGCTCTTCTGTTTCTGACCCCTAGTAACGCTGAAATATCGACTTTTATAAATAGCTCCTCATACCTGTAATGTGTCTCATAGGTATGGTGTGTCCCCCTGTATCAGCCACCTACCATCCGTCCATCATGGCCCTTGTCTTGTGTCTGGGCCCTGCCCACCATCCGTCAATCGTGCCCCTGTGTGCCGTCACCTCATCCTGTTTTGTATTCCGGTGCCTGTGCTGTGACAAGAGTTCTCGGGCATGCGCAGTGCGCGCTGCCCGAGAACCGGCATCAGGCTATTGAGCCTGTCTGTTGCGGAGGCCCCAGCCCTGCAGTGTGAATACATCATAACTCACTGCGGGGTGGAATCTGGGGCCTCCGCAACACGCAGGCGCAATAGCCTGATGTCGGTTCTTGGGCGCGCACTCCGCATGCCCGAGAACTCTTGTCACAGCGCAGGTGCTGGAATACAAAACAGGAGGAGGCGGCGCATGGGGCATGATTGACGGATGGTGGGCGGCACCCAGACACAAGACAAGGGCCATGATGGACGGATGGTAGGCGGCTGATACAGGGGGACGCACCATACCTATGGGACACATTACAGGTATGAGGACCTATTTATAAAAGTCGATATTTCAGCATTACTAGGGGTCAGAAACAGAAGAGCCACCTTCACAGAATGCAGCCTTAGTGCTGCTGAAGGTGGCTCTTTAACTTAAAAACGCCCAGGGGGGGTGACAGGTTCCCTTTAAGATGGAATTTTTTTCTTTTGTTTATATAGCTTTCCATGGACAGGTGTCTGAACAGTTTGGACAAATGTTTGGCTCTGCCCTTAACTATTATGATATCTGCTGACACATAGTGAGGTGAACTACAAGAGTTAGGTACCATCCTGATTGGGGTACACCTTGTCGTTGTGGGATGGCTTTTACATTATTTTATCAAAACAATGTTAACTAAGTACTATATGTTGTTTAAATGTGCCATTGCTACTGTACTTATTTATTTACTTACTACAGGTTACTCGCTTATTTTGTTTTTATCTTAGGTCCTGCATGCTGTATGGCCCTAGAGTAAATGAACACCTATGCATTGCACTTATACCAACATATGCTCTGGCTCAATTATTTTAGGTTTTGGTTTAGTTTTATGTACTTTGTACAAAAAGGGTCATATCTCCTCTTTTTGTGATGTTCATTTTATTATATATAATTAGGAAAAAAAAATCCTTCCCATATTAGATATTCACATGACCATAATGAACTGGAGAATTCATTCAACAGGCTATTTGGTGTAGAATGTAAACAGAGACTCATATAGCCATCTGAATTAAAAAAAATAAATAAAAATACTTATCGCTGCTGGAAAAAAAGAAAGAAATAATGAAAATAAAGAAAGAAATAAAAATGTGGGTTCGTTAAGGCTCTTTCTACCCTGTTCACTAAGACATCTATATATATTATTGTCTTAAATTGTCTGTCATCCACTTCCGTATGGATGTCCCCGAATCCCACAATCCACCACACCGCACCAGAAGTACGCTAACCGCCATATTGGAATACCCAAGTGATGGGTACTCCAATATGGCACCCGCTGGTGGTACCAGGCCCTTCC
Source organism: Dendrobates tinctorius (assembly GCF_039654945.1). NCBI lineage: Eukaryota > Metazoa > Chordata > Amphibia > Anura > Dendrobatidae > Dendrobates > Dendrobates tinctorius. The sequence goes on from NW_027361711.1 coordinate 35,508,894, forward strand.
ACTGTACCACCAGCGACACACAGCTGGGACCCCCTCGCCGCCGCTGCTGGACCTGCTGACACCGGACACCCCCTGCCGAACCCGACGCTGCACCCCCTGCCAGACCCGACGCTGCCTGCCCACCCACCTCCATCACAGCCAGCAGGAAAGACAGCGGCTTGCGGCCTTTGCTGGAGATCGGGTGTGGGCGCCCTCTGACATAGATGATAAAATCTGCATAGAGGCATAAGAGGTTTAAATTATGACATTGTATACATGTGCCTTTTTTTCTTTATCTGTTGGTATTTCTTTTGATTTTCTTGTAAAAACAAATTCAAGTAAAATATTTTACAGAACGTACATAAAATTGTAGCCTGAGTAGGATGCATTAATTAGAGTAGTAATAACGTTCACTAGTAAAACCTTGGTTTGACGTTACAAGCATACATTTGCCACACTTCCTTTACAGATTACAAAAATAAGAAAAAATGATTTGTTTCTCCGAGTCAGAGTGTTAGAAACAAATAGACTGAACTCGGCTTTGGTTCCCAACAATAACCTGCTGGGATGATGTAAGTGCTCCTTTAGCTCTCGAAACATTAAGCTGTTTTATGTCCCAGTTTATGAATTATCCTCGTTACAAGGCGGCTCTGAAATTGTACTTCTTAAAGTCAATATCGATTTTTTTTCCTTGCTAAAGGCTAGGGACAGATGGTTTTACTAATTTTTGCCATATCCAATCTTCTATGTGATGTTAATATAATCAATTATCTGTGTCTAGACGTTCTTGGTTTCTTTTAAACATCACAAAAAAAATCTGTGTTATTTTATATTTATTATATATATTTAAACAAACTAATTTTCCTAGACCCCCCACTCCAACCATCCCGCTAGTTTTCATTATGTTGTTTTAGAAAATAAAAGATTAAAAAATAAAATATATATACCAAATTAAAAATGTGACTTTATCCGTATTTTTAAAAATGTGTTGAAATTTGTAATAATGAAATACAAATAACATTTATAAAATAATTATTGGAAATTTGTTAAGACAGTCACCCCACAAAGATAAGCTAATACTTTCATGTAGCTTGTTGAACAATAAGCCAATATAAGCCTTTATATAAAAAAAATTCTGCCATTTTATAGCAAAAAAATACACATTTTAATTTCTATGCAATTGAGGATGAAGTCCTCTGCTCTGGGCATGATCAGAGTATATCCTCAGCTTTTGGTCTATGTTTCCTTGCATGGGAAAGCATACAAGGGGCTGTCCTTTCAGCAGCAAATAATGGTAGCTGGGTATTATCCATTGACAGGAAGTACATGCCATAATTTCCCAAAAGCGGTAGTACGCCATAGTACAGCATTGACTGCATCACCATCAACTTGACCAGATGGGAGTTGAGTTGGCACAGAAGCCGATGACTGTGTTTTAGAGATGAACAAATAAATATGAGTGCAATTGTATTATACTTGAATTTTACAAAAACCTGCATTTAACATTGTCAAAATGCATTTTTTTTCTCTTAAGTGCGGTTTCAACAAAATGGCACACACTATCTGTCACTTTTTTTAAATGGAAAGAGCCATCAAAAGGTTAAAAAACAAAAAATTACTGATAGCCAACTCATCATTCACATCTCCGGCCTCTGTGCTCCTTACTGTCACCTGTCTGGTCCACATCGCATTGTCCCCGCTGTTTGCTTTTGTGCTTGCACAGAAACTTTTCGGCCTAAGAAGGAATTCCAGGTCAATGTGACTTGCTTGGAACACCGAGGACTGGACAGGATTTGCTTTTTACATATTACGGTAAATTTTATTGTTAAAATACATTAAATTTACAAAAAATGTCTTCTCTGCAAGTAGAAATTCCCAGGAAAATATATACTGAGTATGTATTGTTATTTTGTGACCACACAATCAGGTATGGGTTGCTGATGCTGCAATTTAAAAGTAAGAGGAGGAGAAGTCCGGGTGCGACATGTAGTAGATGATGATGATCGTCATCATCATGATGACATCAGCAAGGTGCTACCTAACAATGTGGTACAGCTATCTACAATACGATCACAATTATAAGGAGGAGGATAGCTTGAACCTTGTTCATATTACTGACCAGTTTGCTTTTACCGTGTTAGTAGATGATGCCACTTTATGAGTGGATGGAGAGCTGTAGATCCTATTCAATTTGTGCAATGTGTAATCTTCCTCCTGCAGAACTTTTACATTACAAAAGACTTCTTTCACTCGAGATGACTGTACATGAGATTCACTACTCACACTACCATAATAAAACCTTTTTGCCATTATTAAGCAAATCCATGAACAGCAGCTCTGTCTCAGTGTGGAAAGTGTCTTCTGCTTCTTGTCCCTGCACATTTCCTACCTGTTTTCCATCTTGAAATTTGCCCTGGCCAAGAGTGCTACTACCACTGCCATGCCTCAACCTCCTACTCACCTATGTGGCTCTAGGTCATGTCCACAATTATCATTCATCAGTCTAGCATGCAATATTTACTAAAAACATTCATTTATAAACAAAAAGGTTATAGTCCGTCTCAAATAACTCATCCTTTAGTCACCATGTCACTTTTATTTGCAATTTAGTGAAACTGCATTCGATTTCTTTGGAGGTATTGTCTGGGTTTTGTGATTTATACTATATATCATACACTGTTCAACATTGAAATTGCAACATCAATAAGAAAATGTCATGGAAATATGCAAATCATAATAATGATAGACATGTTACTACTTTGCATTTAATAAAAATGGAAACTAATCTCAGTTTATTCACTATCGAGTAAGATCACCATGTGCAAAAACACATGTGCTTAAATGCCTTGGCATACTATAAGTGAATAATAACAGAAATGTCCTACCATGCTAAATGCACTAATAATCAAGATCTGCCTGCTATTCTTATGTAAGAACTCACTTGGGAAAAAATGTAACTAGCTAAAAACTGCAACTGTCTATGTCTGTTCCTGTACAGACTAGAGATCCTGACCAGCAGTACCTAAAGGTTCCTGCGGGAGTAGAGATAACCCTAACCGCAGACTAGAAGATGGCAGCTCAGACCTAAACTACCTGAAAGGCCATCGAGCACTTCACGTTCCTCCTAAAGAAGTGGATGGCAGTGCAGGGTATAAATTACTTATAAAGGGGAAAGTGTGCTGAAAAAAAACAAGATCCCATAGTGAGTAAAGTTAATGACAAAATAAAGAAAAAAGTAAGAATTGTTAGATTATATGCTGCCTACTTCCTAAAACAGAGACACAAGGTAGGTGCAAAGTAAAGGACCAGTGTCGGACTGGGTTACCAAGGGCCCACCAGTAACATTGACTTTGGGGTGGCCCACCTTTTACCTGCATACAATTACTACTAGTGATGAGCAAGTAAAGTAACATTCGAAATCGCTATACTCATAACGAGCACTTTGTAAAAATCGCGTATTCATTCCAAATAGTAAGTACAATGCAAGTCAATGGGAAATGAAAGACCTACAAAGGGGTCCGGGGGCCTGAGGACAAGGCTGAAATGGATGGCAAAGTGATGAAACAGAATGAAAAGAGCCAGGAGAACATGCCTGCATGCTCTTCTGACTCACATAGGATTTCTGGGAATAAGTTTGTTGCAGTATAATGCCACTTTTACAGATACACAAGAACAACTGCCAAACCTAGATTTCTACTGAATATGCATCCCCTATCTCAGTCACAATTTGGGACAACCTGCCACAAGGGCCTCCAATCACAAATAGTAGTTTGGTAGGACCACTCTACATTCAAGATTTGTCCACTGCACAATGTGCATAGGGTTTGTAAAAATTAGCCCTAGGGGTTGAGACATGGTTGATACAGGAATCCACCATTCCAAGGGCCTCCAATCACAAATAGTAGTTAGGATTGAGTGGGAATACTGTCCTGGCTTGTCCACTGCACAACATGCATGAGGTTTATAAAAATTAGCTCTATGGGCTGAGTCATCGTTGACGCAGGAAGCCACATCCCAAGGACCTCCAATGACAAATTGCAGTTAGGCTGGAGTAGGAATACTGTCCTGGTTTGTCCACAGCACAATGCGCTTAGGGTTTTGTAAAAATTAGCTCTATGTGCTGAGTCATGGTTGACACAGAAAGCCACCATCCCAAGGCCTCCAATCACAAATAGTAGTTAAGCCCCCATCACACATGGCGATCTCGCTAGTGAGATGGCTGCTGAGTCACAAGTTTTGTGATGCAAGAGCGATCTCACCAGCGAGATCGCTGTGTGTGACACTGACCAGCGACTGCCCCCGCTGCCGGTTATCGCTGATCATCCTGGAATGGCCAGGACATTTTTTTGATCGCTGGTCTCCCGCTGGCCAGCACGCATCGCTGCATGTGACAGGCGGGAGACCAGCAATCAGCGCGCTGATAACTAAGGTACACGCTGGGTTTCTAAGCATCGGGCGGTGCTTAGAAACCCCATGTGTACCTTAGTTACCAGCACGCTGATGCAGGGAGCTAGTAACCAAGGTACACATCGGGTTTCTAAGTGACGCGCGCTGCTAAGAAACCTGATGTGTACCTTAGTTACCAGCTCCCTGCATCAGTGCGCTGGTAACTAAAGTACACAGTGACGCCACGCGTTCTGCATCGCTGGTGCTGATCGCTGGTGAAGCTGTCTGTTTGACAGCTCACCAGCGATCATGTAGCGACTCACCAGCGATCCTGACAAGTTGATATCGTTGTCGGGATCGCTGGTGAGACGCTATGTGTGACAGGGCCCTTAGGCTGGAGTAGGAATACTGTCCTGGTTTGTCCACTGAATAGAGATGAGCGACTTTGCCTTTTTTCGGGTCGAGTCGGGGTTTCTTGAAACCCGATTTTCTCAAAAGTCGGGTAGAATGAAATCGGCCGATTATCGTGAAAAGTCGAAGGTCGACTGATACACGAAACCCAATGCAAGTCAATGGGGAATAAAAGTCGGCAGTGAGAGGAGGGCAGGAAACACACCTACAGTGCCCATTTTAATGTCAAAAACATCAATTCTTATTACTTAAGCTTGGCAACCTTAATTTACTTTATAAGAATAGTTAGGCATTGAAAACTGGGGATTATTTGGCTAAAGTTGTGGGGGGGGGTAGAGATAGCTCCAGATTTTCGTGGGCCCTGGGCCAAAGAGTGTCAATGGACTCCTTTAACACATGCCACAATTCATGATCCTCTGATACGGCAGAGAATTAGCAGCATAGTACAATGAAAAATACTTCACTTCTTACATCTCATGACTGATATCCATTTTAAATTCTCCAATAGCTCCAAAAACATACAGTAAATTCCTCCATACGGTATTATGAGCACCGCATAGTGCACCATACAGAGTAATGAGGCCCATATATTTCTCCATACAGAATCATTGGTCTTATATAATGTTCGATACAGTATATGATGAGCTCCACATAATGCTACAGTATATGTTGGTCCCCATGGATGAAGCTCCACTGTCTTATGGGCCCAAATAATGCTCCATATATAATGGGCCCCATATCTAATGCTCCAGTGTATAATGGGCCCTGTCAATGCAGCTCCAGTGACTGATGTCCACCTTTGGAATGCTCCAGTGTATGTTTGGCCCCAGATATCATTCTCCAGAGTATCATGCTCCCCAAAAATTGCTCCTAACCTTTAAAACAATAAAATAAATCTCCTCGCTAGGGAATCCCTGTACTAGTCTGGACTCCTCATCGTCCCCATCTTCCCTCTCTCTGCACTTGGACTGTTTAGGCAGAGGGCGTACAGATGTGATGTCATTGCACTCTTTGACCAGAATGTCACTGTCAGGAAGCGTGCAAGACGTCACGGCGGAGGAGCAAGGAGAGGTAAGCATTTCAACTTTGTAAGTGCTGTGATCCTTACCAAGCAGGGGGGCCCACTCGTTGGCGACGGCACTGGCACAGGGCCCCTCATAGTATGTTGGTGTGTCTGACAGTGGGTGGGCTGAAGCGGCACTTTCATCTGCACCTTCCTCTTTGTCACCGTGTAAGATGGTATAGTATGTGGGAAGGGTAACCTGAGATTCATCAGGGTCAGATTCCGGCTGTGTGGAGTGCGAGGGGAATGTAGTGGTCTGGGTCAATGTTCCAGCAGAATCATCTAGTATTGGCTGGGCATCTGTGCACTTGTGGCGCCCCAAGGAGTACGTTCGCCACAGTGGCATTAGCTTCCTCCTAGGGAGTGTGATGTTATGCTTGTGAGCAGCGAAGGATCTCTCTAGCAGGTAAACCGATTGGGTGGCGTTAGTCCACGAGTCACGACCCTCCAAACAGTATCCATGAAGGCAAAGTGTTTGTTTTCCGGGGGCAGTATGGTTGCAAAGCTGAACCTTAAAGGAATGTCCAAAAGGGCACCACCAGGATTGGAGCCTGCGGCTTAATTTGACTCAACACTGGCAACCTCAACCATCCAGCCACAGAAAAGATGCCCACATTGCAAGCTTAATTCCATTAATGAACGAGACTCCGTCATGCCCCCGCGGTCCGCGTCCAGCTTACTAGAGGGACACACGAGGCTCTGGCATGCGAGATCGGCCAATAACAGGTCTGTCATGCCCTTACCTGTCCGTGGCTGCATGCGCGCTACATTGAAAGGACCAGCGTGTGTCGCTTACAGGTGCAGATAACCCGCTGAACACCGTTAGTGATGGGGATCTGTGATTACAATTCTTCCCCGTGAACGAGGATTTCCCAGTAAGTGCAGGTCAACCGGAATTTCAGAAAAAAGGAAAAAATTAAGTGTCCAAACCAGAGATGCTGTAGCTTGCTTAACAGCTGGGCTCTTCTGCTGAGTAGCACACAGTTCTTACCTAAACAGGCGGCATAGCTTTGTGGCCAACTCTGCTGAGTAGCATACACAGTTACTAGGCCCAAAGTATTAAGTGGTGTAAATGCAGTCAAAAACTGGTTCTTTTATAAACAGGCAGCATAGCACGGTTCACGGGTTCACTGCCTATCATGATCTGTCACGAAACTTTGGAGTGCAAAAGACAGAAGCCACAGGCCGTAGGCGATTCTAGTGGATTGGCATGAGAGGGCACATTTAAAAATGTGCACAGGAATGTCACACGTCTGTGAGTAGGAAAACTGTGAAAGCTGATGATAAACCACCACTGCATCTCATTGTGAGTCGACGTCCAAAAGAAATGGAAGCCATTGATCATCTGAAGCTAGAGCCCGGCCAGCAGGACAGGGCATAGCTACGTCTTAACCATCATGTATCAGTTCACCAAATTTGTAGTGGCAGTCCCAGTGAAGGATTTGACAGGCCAGACTACACAGCGGAGGAGCAGGGAGAGGTAAACATTGCAAAAGCTGGGGCCCTGCCCAAGCAAGGGCACCCACTCGTGGGCGTCGGTACTGGCACTGGGCCCCTCATAGTATGGCGGTGTGTCTGACGGCGGGTGTGCACCCCCATCGTCAGAGACACTTGATTGCACTATGAGGGACCCTGTGTCAGTGCCCGCGCCCAAGAGTCGGCCCACCCACCTATCCAGGGCAACAGCACTCACACGGTTGGGTGCGCTAGGTGGTGACCCCAGCCATGGGGGGGAGGCAGCCCAGTTAGGGAGGTTTACAAAATGGCATATGTTGATGTTGGACATTCAGCTACAGCAAAAGGCGAAATTGGGCAAGTGCGAGGAAGAGGAGGACCAAAGCAAGTAATTTTTCTGGCAACCTAGGTGTCATCAGGGGAAGGTGGGACAAAATCCTTGGAAACCCATGCATGGTTCATTTTAATGAAAGTTAGATCATCCACATTTTGCGTCGACAGACGGGTCCTTTTTTCTGTCAGGATTGATCCAGGAGCACTGAAGACTCTTTCCGATAGCACACTTGCAGCTGGGCAAGCGAGCTCCTGTAAGGCATATTGTGCCAATTCAGGCCAGGTGTCCAGTTTAGCGGCCCAATAGTCAAAGGGGAATGACCTGTGAGGGAGAACATCGATATGAGAGGAAAAGTAGTTTGTAACCATAGTTGACAACTGCTGTTTCCTGTCACTTTCAATCAATGCAGTATTACCAGTCGTGTGAGCGGGACTTGAAAAATCAGTCCACAACATGGTCATGAAACCCCTGTCTCCAACGCCACTTCTGATGTGTGCACCACGAACACCTCTTCCAAGTTGCCCCCGGCCCCTACGGCTTGTGTGAGAACCATCACCGCTACTGTGTGCTGGGAATGCCTCAACCAACCGGTTTACCAGAGTTGCTTGTTTGTTAGCCAATATAAGATCAAGGTTCTCCTGTGGCATGATGTTTTGGAATTTGCCTTTATAGCGTGGATCCAGGATGCTGGCCAACCAGTAGTCGTCATCGTTCATCATTTTGGCAATGCGGGGGTCCCTTTTTAGGATCTGCAAGGCATAATCTGACATGTGGGCCAATGTTCCCGGTGTCAATGATGCACTGCGAGTGCTGGGTGGAGGAGCACTTTCTGGCAAATCCACATCCCTCCAGTCACACACAAAGCCTGTACCAGACCTTGAAACGCCAACATTTTCTCTTGCCCCCTGAGAAGCATCCTCCTCCCCTAAATAATCATCCCCATCATCATCCTCCTCCTCTTCCTCTTCTTCCTCCACCTCGTCCAGGAGAGGTCCCGGAGCAGACAATGGCTGATTGTCATCAAGGCTTCCCACCTCCTCTTCTTCATCATCCTCGGCTGCAGACGCCTGCTCCTTAATGTGCGTCAAAGTTTGCATGAGCAGACGCATAAGTGGGATGCTCATGCTTAGGATGGCGTTGTCTGCGCTTACCAGCCGTGTGCATTCCTCAAAACACTGAAGGACTTTACAGAGGTCTTTCAGCTTCGACCACTGCACACCTGACAACTCCATGTCTGCCCTCAAAGTGGCTGCCCGTGCATCCTCCCACAAATGCATTACAGCCTGCCTCTGTTCGCACAGCAGCTCAACCATGTGCAGCGTGGAGTTCCACCTTGTTGCAACGTCGATAATTAGGCGGTGCTTGGGAAGGTGGAGCAATCGCTGCAGCTTCTGCATACGACTGGAGTGTACGGGCGACCGGCAGATGTGCGAGCACAGTCTTCGATCCTTCTGGAGCAGCCCTGTTAACTCCGGATAATTATTGAGGAAGCACTGCAGCACCAGGTTGAATTTGTGAGCCAAGCAAGGTATGTGTCTGAGTTTTGAAAGGGCTATGGCTGCCACAAAATTCCGGCCATTATCACTAACTACCTTGCCTGCTTCAAGATGTAGACTGCCCAGCCATGACTCAGTTTGTCGCTGAAAGTAGTCGGCCAGTACCTCCGCTGTGTTTCTGTCGCCCAAACACATCATCTTCAGCACAGCCTGCTGACGCTTTCCACTAGCTGATCGATAGTGGGACACCTAGTGTGCAACACTGGCAGCTGCGGATGGAGTGCTCGTGCGACTGCGCTCTGTGGACGAGCTTTAGCTTCTGGAGGAGAAGGAGGGTCGAACACGTACAGCCAACTGTTTCCTATACCGTGGGCTAGACAGCACTGTCCTACCACCACTGTCCCCCCCGTGGACCCTGCATCCACCACATTAACCCAGTGCGCAGTGATGGACACGTAACGGCCCTGGCCATGCCTACTGGACCATGCATCTGTGGTGAGGTGCACCTTCCCACTCACTGATTGCTTGAGTGCATGGACATTGCAGTCTTTCACATGAAGGTGGAGGGCTGGGATGGCTTTGCGAGAAAAGAAGTGCTGACTGGGTAGGTCATAGCATGGTACTGCGTAGGCCATGAGCTTGCGGAAAGTTGCGCTTTCATCCAACCGGTAGGGCATCATCTCTAACGAGATCAGTTTGGCAATGTGGGCGTTCAAACCCAGTGTACGTGGATGAGAGGATGAGTACTTTCTTGTCCTACTCATAGTCTCTGGTAGGGTGAGCTGGACTTGAGAGCTGCATATGGTGGAATTAGCGGTGGACATGGTGGACCGAGAGAGGGTTGATGATGGTGATGAAGTTGGTGTTCTTTCTGATGGCCTAGATTCAGTCTTTCATAGCAATAACATTGTGATACCCTGACTGCTTTGGCCTTGCGACGACACCTCAACATTTGCTGCTGGTGGTGTGCTAACCGGTGGGCTTACAGTGGGGGAAACAATGTAGCGTTGCTGACTACCTTCATTGGGAGCAGTTGCACATGTGGTACGTGAGGTTTGGTAGTCCGTCCACGCTTGCAAGTGCATGGTGGTTAAATGTCTTAGCATGCAACTGGTATTCAAATTTATCAGATTTTTCCCTCGGCTAAAGGTCTTTGCACACTTCTTACAGATAACCTTTGCCTGATCATTAGGATTTTGTTCAAAAAAGTGCCACACTGCACTCTTCCTACTAGGGAAGACATTTTGAGGCCTTGCACGCTGTGCTAATTTGACCGTCTGGCCAAGCTGTCTTGCAACTCTTTTGGTTTTTGTAACCCGTTTTTGGACTGCTCCGGGCCTGCCAGATAACAGCTGTTGCGATGTCGATGCCGGCTGCGGATGCTCCTCCTCCTCCTCTGAGCTATTGGCAATGGCACCCACTTCCCCCAATGGATGCAAATCTGGGTCAACAACTGGGTCATTCATCACCTCCTCTTCAATGTCATGTGCACCTTCCTCTGTGTCACCGTGTATGGTGGTATAGTATGCGGGAAGGGGCACCTGAGTTTCATCTGGGTCAGATTCTGGCTCAGTACACTGCGAGGACAATGTAGTGCTCTGAATGAATGTTCCAGCAGAATCATCTAGCAGTGGCTGTGCATCAGTGCACTCCATGTCAGATTCATCTTGGCCTGGGTTATTCACGATTTGACTTGATAACCCAGGCATGGTATTTGAAAACAGCTCCATGGAGTAATCTGTAGTGTGGCCTGCCGCATCCTTCAATTTTGGTACGGGTGAAGGACACAAGGAAAGGTGTGGTTCATGACCATGAGCCTCCAATGATGACTCAGTGCTTTTATTTTTTAAAACTTCAGAAGAGGAGGCGATAGAGCTGGAGGCTGAGTCAGCAATGTAAGCCAAAACTTGTTCCTGAAACTCCAGCTTTAAAAGCTGTTTACCTACTTCCAGAAAAGGGAGCCTTCGAGGCCTTGTGGAGCCAGACGATGATGCAGGCTCAATACCTCCTGCATTAGATGCTATTTTGCTTTTGCCACTACCAGCAGATCCACCACCACCACCAACACCATCATTACCAGCTGGCAACCCCCGCCCACTTCCACGGCCTCTTCCACCACACTTCCTCATTTTTGGGGAAATTGTACCCAAAATTCCACCAACTATATGGTACTGTAAAACAAGGTACAAGGTGTATATAGTAGTGGGGAGAATTTGAATCTCCTTACACACTTCTGGATACTGAAGTATTCTCTCAGGCCCAGTGTATATTACACTGCAATGTAACAGGCTGATTTTGGATGGTGTAAAAAATGTGCATAGAGGACTGGGGAGAATTTGAATCTCCTTACACACTTCTGGATACTGAAGGATTCTCTCAGGCCCTGTGTATGTTAAACCTCAATGTAACAGGCTGATTTTGGATGGTGTAAAAAATGTGTATAGAGGACTGGGGAGAATTTGATTCTCCTTACACACTTCTGGATACTGAATTATTCTCTCAGGTCCAGTGTATGTTACACCTCAATGTAAGGCTGATTTTGGATGGTGTAAAAAATGTCTATAGAGGACTGGGGAGAAATGGAATCTCTCTACAGACATGAGGACATTGTTGTATTCTCTCAGGCCCTATGTATATTACACCACAATGTAACAGGCTGATTTTGGATGGTGTAAAAATGTGTATAGAAGACTGGGGAGAATTGGAATCTCTCTACAGACTTGAGGACACTGAAGGATTCTCTCAGGCCCAGTGTATACTACACCGCAATGTAACAGGCTGATTTTGGATGGTGTAAAAATGTGTAAAGAGGACTGGGGAGAATTTGAATCTCCTTACACACTTCTGGATACTGAAGGATTCTCTCAGGCCCTGTGTATGTTACACCTCAATGTAACAGGCTGATTTTGGATGGTGTAAAAAATGTCTATAGAGGACTGGGGAGATTTGGACTCTCTCTACAGACGTGAGGACATTGTTGTATTCTCTCAGGCCCTATGTATATTACACCACAATGTAACAGGCAGATTTTGGATGGTGTAAAAAATGTGTATAGAAGACTGGGGAGAATTGGAATCTCTCTACAGACTTGAGTACACTGAAGGATTCTCTCAGGCCCAGTGTATATTACACCTCAAAGTAACAGACTGATTCTGGATGGTGTAAAAAAGGTGCATAGAGGACTTGGGAGAAATGGAATCTCTCTACAGACTTCAGGACACAGTTGGATTCTGTCAGGCCCTGGGTATATTACACCTCAAATTAACAGGCTGATTCTGGATGGTGTAAAAGAGGTGTATAGAGGACTGGGGAGAAATGGAATCTCTCTACAGACTTCAGGACACAGTTGGATTCTGTCAGGCCCTGTGTATTTTACACCTCAAAGTAACAGGCTGATTCTGGATGGTGCAAAAAAGGTGTATAGAGGACTGGGGAAAAATGGAATCTCTCTACAGACTTCAGGACACAGTTGGATTCTGTCAGGCCCTGGGTATATTACACCTCAAATTAACAGGCTGATTCTGGATAGTGTAAAAGAGGTGTATAGAGGACTGGGGAGAAATGGAATCTCTCTACAGACTTCAGGACACAGTTGTATTCTGTCAGGCCCTGTGTATTTTACACCTCAAAGTAACAGGCTGATTCTGGATGGTGCAAAAAAGGTGTATAGAGGACTGGGGAGAAATGGAATCTCTCTACAGACTTCAGGACACAGTTGGATTCTGTCAGGCCCTGGGTATATTACACCTCAAATTAACAGGCTGATTCTGGATAGTGTAAAAGAGGTGTATAGAGGACTGGGGAGAAATGGAATCTCTCTACAGACTTCAGGACACAGTTGTATTCTGTCAGGCCCAGTGTATATTACACCTCAAAGCAACAGACTGATTCTGGATGGTGTAAAAAAGGTGTATAGAGGACTGGGGAGAAATGGAATCTCTCTACAGACTTCAGGACACAGTTGGATTCTGTCAGGCCCTGTGTATATTACACCTCAAAGTAACAGGCTGATTCTGGATGGTGTAAAAAAAGATGTATAGAGGACCGGGGAGAAATCGAATCTCTCTACAGACTTCAGGACACAGTTGGATTCTGTCAGGCCCTGTGTATATTACACTGCAATGTAACAGGCAGAAATTGCCAAGTGTACGACAAACTACAAGGTGTATATAGAATTGGGCTGAATTGGAATCTCCCTAGAGTGTAGGTCTGTAAGAACGGACAAACTCCTCGGATTTTTCTTACAAAGTCACACCCAGATAGCTTCAATTTGGCCGTGATACCAGCCGGTATACGGTACTGTGTGAGGAGCGTACATGTACACCTCTGTACAGTGTGTGTATGTAAAATTGTCAAGCTCCGTGTTTTTGAACGTTGAAAAACGGACAAAACTCTAAGGTGTAGGTCTTTAAGAACGGACAAACTTCTCGGCTTTTCCTCACAGAGTTACACACAGATTGTCAAGCTCCGTGTTTTTGTATACGGACTGACACACGTTGTCTCTCTCTAGTTTTGAATGTAATCAAACAGCAGATATACGAAACTGTTTGAAAAACTGACAAAACTCTAAGGTGTAGGTCTGTAAGAATGGACAAACTCCTCGGCTTTTCCTTACAGAGTCACACACAGATAGCTTCAATTTGGCCGTGATAACAGCTGGTACACGGTACTGTGTGAGGAGTGTACACATACACCGCTGTACGGTGTGTGTATGTAAAATTGTCAAGCTCCGTGTTTTTGTATACGGACTGACACACACTCTCTCTAGTTTTGAATGTAATAAAACAGCAAATATACGAAACTGTTTGAAAAACGGACAAAACTCTAAGGTGTAGGTCTGTAAGAATGGACAAACTCCTCGGCTTTTACTTACAGAGTCACACACAGATAGCTTCAATTTGGCCGAGATGACAGCCGGTACACGGTACTGTGTGACGAGTGTACACCGCTGTACAGTGTGTGAAAAAATGAACGCTCAGTACCTCACCAGGACTAAACAATAAAATTTGGATTGCTTTTAAAAAAGCAGTTTGAACACCAGTGTGCACACAGCAATGCAGGTAGCCTTAAAAGGCAGCCTAATCACCACCAGCGCTGCTGCACAAAAGCAAAAATCTTCACATTTCACTGCACACTACAGTGAAAAGCGCTATCAGCAGAAGCATTTTTTTTTTCTTTTGGCCATCCTAACGCTCTCCCTACAGAATCAGCAGCAGCAGCTCTCCCTATTGTGAGATCAGCATAAGTAACATGGCGGTCGGCGTGCACGCCCTTTTATAGCCCCTGTGACGCCACACAAAGCAAGCCAATCACTTGCATGCCCTTCTCCAAGATGGTGGTGACCGCTGCCTATGTCATCACGTTGCCCACAGTGTCTGTTCTTCCTGATTGGCTGAAAAAGGGGGCTAAACCATCTTTTGAAACCTGACTTTGGTGCGATGGTTGCCGACCTCGTGGCCGACCTCACACTAAGGTCGGGTTTCGTTTCATGAAACCCGACTTTGGCGAAAGTCAGCGACTTTTGAATTTTTTCGACCCGTTTCGCTCAACTCTACCACTGAACAATGTGCATAAGGTTTGTAAAAATTAGCTCTATGGGCTGAGTCATGGTTGACGCAGGAAGCCACCATTCCAAGGGCCTCCAATCACAAATTGTAGCTAGGCTGGAGTAGGAATACTGTCCTGGTTTTGCCACTGCACATAGTATAGCGTTGTTCTCAACCGCACATGTTGCAAAGGACAACATGCTGCAGAGAAAGATGATGTTTAATCCCTTCACCCCAAAAGCCTGTTTTCACCTTCCTTACCAGGCAAATTTTTACAATTTTAATCCCTGTCATTTTATGAGGTCAAAACTCTGGAACGCTTCAATGGATCCCGGTGATTCCGAGAATATTTTCTCGGGACATATTGTCCATCATGATAATTGTAAAAATTGCATTTATTTGTCAAAAAATGGAAATTTGGCAAAAATTTTAAACTTTTAACCCCTCCATGACTGGAGGTATTTTCTTTTTTTGCATTTCTGTTTTTTCTCCCCTTCTTCCCAGAGCCATAATTTTTTTATTTTTCACTCAATATGGCCATGTGAGGGCTTGTTTTTTGTGGGACGAGTTGTACTTTTGAATGACATCATTGGTTTTTACATATCATGTACTGGAAAATGGGAAATAAATTCCAAGTGCAGTGAAATTGCAAAAAAGTGAAATTCCACAATAGTTTTTTGTTTTGTTTTTTTATTATGTTCAGTAAATGCTAAAACTGTCCATCCATTAAGATTCTCCAGGTCATAATGAGTTCATAGACACCAGACATGTTTAGGTTCTTTTTATCTAAGTGGTGAAAAAGAATTCAAAGTTTGCTAAAAAAAAAATAAAAAATTTCACCATTTTTCCAAACACATAGTGTCTCCATTTTTTGTGATCTCGGGTTGGGTGAGGGCTTATTTTTTGCATGCCAAGCTTACATTTTTAAAGATACCATGTTGATGCAGATATGATCTTTTGATCGTCCATTATTGCATTTTAATGCAATGTTGCGGCAACCAAAAAAGGTAATTCTTGCATTTTGATTTTTTTCTCATTATGCAGTTTAGCGATCATTTTAATTCTTTTTTATTGTGATAGATCTGGCGATTCTGAAGTCAGCAATACCAAATAGGTGAATGTTTGATTTTTTATTGTATTATTTTGAATGGGGCAAAAGGGGGGTGATTTGAAATTTTATATAGTTTTTATTTTTTTATATTTTTAAAAACTTTTTTTTACTTTTGACATGCTTCACTATTCTCAATGGGAGACTAGAAGCTGCCATAATCTGATCTTCTCTGCTACATAGAGGCGATGGTCAGATCGCATGTATGTAGCAGAATTGCTGAATTGCTATGAGCTCCGACCACTGGGTGGCGCTCAAAGCAATACAGTAGTGACAACCATAGATGTCTGCTGGAGATGTCTGGTTGTCATGCCAACCCATCGGCGACCGGCGGTCATGTGACACGGACGCCGATGGGCGGGATTTCCGGCACTCCGGAATTGAGTGCTAAATTCCACTATCAGAGTTTGACAGGGAATTTGATGTGTTAACAGCAGCGGGGGGATTACGATTCCAACCGCGGCTGTTAGTGACACATGTCAGCTGCTCAAAACAGCTGACATATGCCAGCAAAGACGTGGGCTAACCGCCGGAGCCCACATCAAAGGCAGGGTGTCCAACATTGGCATACTATACGCCCAATGTCGGAAAGGGGTCAATTTTTATGCCCTTATATCAGAGAGTCATATCGCACAAAATAGTTAATAAATAACATTTTCCACATGTCTACTTTACATCAGCACAATTTTTGAAGCATAAAGTTATAAGGGTTAAAAGTTGACCAGTGATTTCTCATTTTTACAATAAAATTTGCAAAACCATTTTTTAGGGACCACCTAAAATTTGAAGTGACTTTGAGGGTCCTATATGACAAAAAATACCCAAAAATTACATCATTCTAAAAACAGCACCCCTCAAGGTACTCAAAACCACATTCGCGAAGTTTATTAACCCTTCAGGTGCTTCACAGGATTTTTTGGATTGTGGAAGGAAAAAATAAACATTTACTTTTCTTTCACAAACATTTTCCTTTAGACATTTTTTTTTACACTCACAAGGGTAACAGGAGAAAATGGACCATGCAATTTGTTTTGCAATTTCTCCTTAACATCCCGAAACCCCATATGTGGGGAAAATCTACTGTTTGGGAATGGCAGAGCTCGGAAGAGAAGGAGTGTTATTTCACTTTTTGCATTAAAATTTGCTTGCATATTTAGTGGACTTTATGTCATGTTTGGAGAGCCCTTGATGAGCCTAAATAGTTGAAAACTCCAACAAGTGACATGATTTTGGAAACTAGACCCCTTGGGAAACTTATCTAAATGTGCATTGAGCACCTTGAACCCACAGGTTCTTCACAGAAGTTTATAAAGTTAAGCTGTGAAAATAAAAAAAAAAACACATTTTCCCAGGTATCTTTTTTAGCTAAAAAATTTCCATTTTCATTAAGGTAATAGGAGAACTTGCTCTATACAGTTTGTTGTGCAATTTCTCCTGAGTATGCCGATACCCCATATGTGGGAGATTACTACTGTTTGGGTGCACGGCAGGGCTTGGAAGGAACGCATTTGACTTTTTGAATGCAAAATTTGATGGTATAATTAGCGGACGTCGTGTCGCATTTGGAGAGCCCTGATGTGCCTAAAAAGTGGAAACCCCCCCACAAATAAAACCATTTTGGAAACTAAACCCCTTTCAGACCTTATCTAGATGTGTATGGAACACCTTGAATCCCCAGGTGCTTCACAGAAGTTTATAATGTTAAGCTGTGAAAATAAAAAAACATATTTTTCCCACAAAAATCTTTTTTAGCTACATATTTTCTATTTTCCCAAGTTAAAAAGGAGAAAATGAACCCCAAAGTTTGCAAAAACTAAGAACTATTGTTCAAAACGCATCTGCTCACGGTACTATTCCCACATGGGGGTTGTGATATTTTTCAATAAAAATTTTTTGAATTTTTTAACAGACGTGTTTGAGCTGGATTATACCTTCAACCAAAGTTTGTTGTGCAATTTCTCCTGAATTCACTGATATCTCATATGTGGTCGAAAACTACTTTTGAGGCACAGTATAAAGCTCAGAAGGGAAGTAGCAACATATTACAGTGCAGATTTTGCCGCACTTGTTTGAGGGTGCCATGTCACATTGGCAGAGCCCCTGAGGTGCAAGAACAGCAGAACCACCCATAAGTGACCCTATTTTTCACTTAAACCTCTCAATGAATTCATTTAGGGGTGCAGTGATTATATTGATACCACAGGTGTGTCACAGACTTTTATACCATTGGGCAGTGAAGAAAAAATAATTTACATTTTTACCACCAAGATTGTGTGTTAGCCCCAGGTTTTACATATTCACACTGGGAAATGAGTAAAAATAGCACCAAAATTTGTTCCACAATTTCTGCTGAATGTAGAAACACACCACATATGTGGCTGTACTGCTTAGGCCTCTTTTACACTTCCGTTTTTTACAATCAGTCACAATCCGCCAGGTTTTGGAAAAAACGGATCCGCAAATTTCTTTTGAGGATCCGTTTTTTTCCCCATTGAATTTCATTAGTGGCGGATCCTGACGGATTGCTGTGCGTTGCATCCGTTTTTGTGAGGATCCGCCGTGATGTTGCTGTCCGTTTCCATCCTCAAAGATTTTGAAACGGAGCTTGTAACGTTTTTTTTCCCAGCGGATCCTCCAGACTGACTCTCTCTCTCTCTCTCTCTCCTTCCGAGCCAGCGCTTCCTTTAAACTTCCTCATTTTCAGGATCCGTCTGAAAACGGATCCTGTGCCATCCGTTCACATCAGTTAAGAACGGATCCGCTTTTCTAACTTTTTGGCGGATTTGAACTGATGCAAAAAACTGAAGTGTGAAAGAGGCCTTAGCCACACGGAGTCACTCGGGAGTGACGGAGCTCTATTTGCCTCCTGAAGCGTAGATTTTCCTAGACTAGTTTGCAGATGCCATATAAATAGCCCCTAAGTGCTAGAAAAGCAGAATCACCCCTCAAGTGACCACATTTTGGAAATTATCTACAGATGTAGTGATGATGTAAGAACGTGCAGGAGATGAGTATGTCACCACGGAACAGACGGACCAACAGTTAAAGGGAGGTTTATTTACGGGGACAACACTGACATAATTAACTGTGTAAATATGAATATTATGAGAGTGAGTTAAGCAAGAAGACAAAAAGCATGAAAAGTATTAAACAGTATAAAGGGTAGTTTTCCTATGGAGGAACTTATCAGTCTGAAGGGGTCTTGATTGAAGGCGTCACTCTTCTCCCACGTTGGTGCCGAATCACCAGCAGCGCTTGTCGTCTGAAGTACTCTGCATCCTGTGCCTTTAACAATGTCCAGCCGAGATATGAGGGGTTAACGCGGGGAGCCAGAGGGGTATGAGACAAACGATATCCCCTATACTCCAGGTCCTTCTTTCCAACTCCACAGCAGTGCTTTCTCACCGGAATCAGGGGCTCTGCATTAACAAAAGGGTCACAGGAACTTCATACGTGGTACAGTCTCTCTAAGCAGGTCACAGTCCTGTCACTGGGCGCAGTCTCTTTGCAGGGGAGAGTCTTATCACAGGGATGAGTGTGCAACCCTCCTGACACTGCAGTACTCGGCTTCACGTACTCACGGCCTGCAGTCTTTGTGCGCGGTCTCTCTGTCTCTTGCTGTTGTACCAGGGATCTCCCTCTCTCCCGGTCTGTGTCAGTGTCCTCCCCTGTCTGCTGTCAGCGCTGCTCTCAGGAAAACCCACGCACTTTTTCCACTCTCAGCTCTCCTCCCTTCCTGTTCCTGGCTGAACAGGCTGCTTTTCTGTCTCCCGGGGAACCTGCTGCCCTGCTCAATGGTTCTGGGCACGGAGCAGAGGAGGCAACTCTTTCGGCTCTTCCTGCACTTCACCCCTTTACAATAATTTTGACTCCATGAGTGTTTTCCAGAAACAGGCAGCAGTGGATGTTGCTGAGTGAAAATTGCAAACTGCCGTTGTAGTGAGCAGTACGCTGTAGTGACCAGTACGTTGCAGTCACCACGCACCTGTAAATTAGGCAAGATCTCGTCACTACAGAAATGCCAAACATGTGGGTGCTAAATGTGGTTTAGGCACACTGGGGCTCAGAATGGAGGGGGCATTTGGATTTGGGAGTGGAGAATTTGCTGAATTTCTTTTGGGGAGTGAGGAGTCATTTAGCTTTTCCAGAGCCTTTGTGCTACCAGTAACATGGAACCCCCCTATACTTACCATTAACAGATCACAGATCTGAGTGGGCTTTTTTGTGAATTGAGTTGAAGCTTTTATTGGGAACATTTTACACAACATTTAGGATCACATTTATCCGGCGATTTAGGTCGGGCATTTACTTTGGGGTTTCCATCTAAATCTCTGAGTGACATGGTTCAGATGAAACCCCCAAGGGATCCATTCAATATAATGAGGCAGAAGAGTTATTTCATGTAGCCTTTGTTCAGCGGTGTCTTTTTCAGGAGCACACAAAATTGTGGCCGATAGCACATTTATGCAATCCTAAAAAGACAGACACTGCCAGATCACAAGTCAAACGGCATACACAGTGCCTCTTTATAGGGCATCTTCCTCCAGAGGTTTAGTCTGAATCACGTATTTCAGAAATTTACATGGAAACCCCGGTGAAAGCATTCAGCGCAGAGTGCAGGGTAAATGTGCGCCAAGCCTTACTGGGATCTTTGGGAGGCAGAATGAAATCAACAGTATGTGAAGAACTGGTTTTATTTATTTTTTACGCCATTCCCTGTGTCATATAAGTGATAAGGCGACTTTATTCTTCAGGTCGGTGCGATTACAGCGATACCAGATTTATATCAGGTTTTTATGTTTGGCTGTTGCCACACACTAAAAGACACTTTTATTGTGAAAACTAGTTTTTGCATCACCATATTTTGAGAGCTATAATTTTTTCATATTTTGCCTGGCAGAGACATGTTATGGCTTGTTTTTGCGGGACAAGCTAATGTTTTTATTACATCACATCTTTCTATTCTGATTTATGGGAGACAGAATAAACAAAAACCAGCAATTCAGGAATTGCTTTTTGCTTTTGTTTTTTTATATCGTTCCATGTATGGTAAAATTGATAATGGAAGATTTATTCTTCAGGTCAGTGCGAGTACAACGATACCTCATTTATATATTTTTTTATGTTTTGACGCTTTTACACAATGAAAAGTATTTTATAGAAAAACTAACTTTTTTATTTTTCTGCTGATAGCGCTGTATGGTGGCTAGTTTTTTTGCGGGACAAGATGACGTTTTCAGAGGTACCATTTTTATTTACATCTGTCTTTTTGATTGCATTTTATTGCATTTTTTGTCCGAGGGTATGATGATAAAGCATTGCTTTTTTCTTTGCTTTTTATTTTACGGACGCTGTGATACCAAATATGTGTACTTTTATTGTTTTTTATTTATATAAATAGATTTATTTATTGGAAAAATGTTTATTTCCTTTTTTTCTTTTTTCCATCGCGTTGTCCTGATGGACACGCCCAGGGAACTGATTCCCTGCGCGATGCTCCTCTATGTCGCTGTCACTACTGAGAGCGGTATCAGAGGGAAAAATACCTGCAATCAGTGATCATGGGTGTTGCTGCGGGGTGTCAGCTGTCACATGCAGCTGATACCAGCAGGCAATCGCCGAGGCACTCAGCGTGAGGCAACACAATCGTGCCGACGTACATATACTGCTGTTTGCGGGAACACAGTCCCTTCAGAGCAGCATATGTATACCGCATGGCGGGAAGGGATTAAAGGAAGTCTTTCATCCTCCATAGCAATCAAACTTTATACACACGTCTATCGATCTATCTATCTATCTATCTACAGTGGTAAAAAAGTATTTAGTCAGCCACCAGTTGTGCAAGCTCTCCCACTTAAAAAGACAAAAGAGACCTGTAATTGACTTCATAGGTAGACCACAATTATGAGTCAAAATGAGAAAACAAATCCAGTAAATCACCTTGTCGGATTTGGCAAGATTTCTGGCTCTCACATGTCAGGACTCAAATGTCAGGACCCTGTCAGCGTCGGCAAACTGCCACGCCGAGCAGGGTGACTTACCCCCACTATGGGAGAGCGCGGGGTCCAATACAGTAGTGACGGTTCAAGCAGACAGGACCTGCGGCACTGAAAATAGTAAGGAGTCCCAAGACCTAGATCATGTGAATGCAGGGGGCGGGGCTTAGCGTCCTACTACTGCAGATGATATAATGTACCTACTGCAGGGAAACTGTAGTGGAGGAAAACGCAGGTCAGACAAGCGAGGGTTCGTACACGGAGAGGGTTGTGCGGTACTAGAGGGACGAGCAGACAATAGACAAGTCACAGGCAGAGGGTCATACACAGAGAGATAGCGCAGTACAAGAGGGACAGGCAGAACTCGTAACAGGGACAGAACCAGATCAAAACCAAACAAGCAAGCAAGATATCAGGCACAAGGCACACGTACGCACGAGGTCAACTAACTCAGCCGAGGGCAAGAGTATAACTGACACCGGACCTAGGTAAAGTGAGCATTAAATAGCCGCCCTCTGCCAGAGAGAGGCAGAAAAAATTAACCCCGTCTGACCAGGACGGGCCAAAGACAAAGCCCATCCTGGATCATGACAGTACCCTCCTCTCAATGGGGGCCACTGGACCCCCGGGTCTCTCAGGATACTTGGCGTGAAAGGCCTGGACTAACCGATCCGCATGAACCGATCGAGCAGGAACCCACGACCGGTCTTCAGGACCGTAGCCTTTCCAATGTACAAGATATTGAAGGGCACGACGGACCAACCTAGAGTCAATAATTCATTCCACCTCGTACTCACACTGCCCGTCTACCAAAACCGGTGGTGGGGAAGACGATGATCCCTCCCCACAGGACCTCACAGGTTTCAAAAGGGCCCTATGGAAAACATTGGGGATCAGTAGAGATGGCGGGAGGCACAACCAAAAAGCCACCGGGATAACCGCTTTGGTAATTTCATAGGGACCAATAAACTTAGGTCCAAGCTTCGCAGAGTTGACCTTGAGGCTAATATTCTTGGTTGATAACCATACCTTATCCCCAATCTGGAACACTGGCCCCGCGGACCGTTTTTTGACTGCAAAAAACTTATATTTATCCTGGGTCTTCGTAATGTTACACTGGACCTCCCACCATACCTCCCCCAACCGCTGGATAGTCTCATCCGCCCCAGGACACCCAGAGTCCAAACGGGAAAACTCTCTGAAATGAGGATGAAACCCATAGTTGCAGAGAAAGGGAGATGTACCCGTAGACTGGTTAATGCGGTTGTTAAACGCAAACTCGGCGAAAGGTAATGCAGTACACCAATCATCCTGTTGGACTGAGGTCAAGCAATGCAGAATTTGCTCCAGAGACTGATTGGTCCGCTCGGTCTGCCCATTAGTCTTTGGATGGTAAGTGGATGAAAAGGACAGACCAATACCCAACCTCTTACAAAATGCCCTCCAAAATCTGGAAACAAATTGTACTCCTCTATCAGACACCACATTCAAGGGTACCCCATGCAACCGCACCACATGCTCAACAAACAATCTGGACAACGTTTCCACATTAGGTAGAGCTGCCAAAGGTACAAAATGTGCCTGCTTACTAAACCTGTCCACCACAATCCAAACAACGGTATTACCCTTGGAGGGGGGAAGGTTGGTGATGAAATCCATGGACAAATGAGTCCATGGTTTCTCAGGAATTGGCAGTGGTACCAATTCCCCGGCCGGCCGGTTATGGGGGGTTTTCGCACGGGCACAAACATCACATGCAGACACATATTCCCCAACATCAGAGGCTAAAGAAGACCACCAGAATATTCTAGCAATGGCCTTCCGGGTAGCCGAGATCCCTGGATGTCCACCCAGAACCGAGTCATGGAACTCCCGGGGGACCTTGAGACAAAGCTGAGCTGGTACGAAAAGTTTATCCACCGGCTTAACCGGAGGTGCAAGAGACTTGGCTTCCCGAATCTCCCGTTCCAACATATTAGAAATACCTGCCACCACCACCCCGGGCTGAAGAATGCAGGATGGAGGTTCGGGGGGGGAACCGGATCTAGACTGTGTGACAAGGCATCAGCTCTATCAATACAAAAAATGGTGGGGGGAACAAGAGGCGCAATAGTGCCCTATCACTAGTGACACTTGAAGTATGAGCGGTATAATACAGTTCCACTCACCTATTCCAGTTGTGTAACCCACAACTGGCTTGAGAGCATATCACAGAATCAGCTGCTGCAGGACCTCCACCAACCACTCGCACGTGGAAAAACCTTCAGAAAGTTGTGGGAAGCAAGGTGTGTTGCAGTCCGCGCTGCCGAGATTCACAAATCACCTGGGATGCAAGATGTTGTAGCAGTGTACTCCTTTATTTCCTCCTCCGCGTTTCGGCGCCCTTCCTGGCACCTTCCTCAGTGATATCCCTGAGGAAGGTGCCAGGAAGGGTGCCGAAACGCGGAGGAGGAAATAAAGGATTACACTGCTACAACATCTTGCATCCCAGGTGATTTGTGAATCTCGGCAGCGCGGACTGCAACACACCTTGCTTCCCACAACTTTCTGAAGGCATCAGCTCTGACATTTTTGGATCCTGGCCAAAAAGTGATAGAGAAGTGGAATCGGGGAAAAAAAGTGACCATCTAGCCTGTCTAGGAGTCAACCTTTTAGCTGACTCAATGTAAGGTAGGTTCTTGTGGTCTGTAATTACGGTTATAGTATGGACAGCCCCCTCCAAAAAATGCCTCCATTCTTCAAAGGCCAACTTCACGGCCAGAAGTTCTCGATTCCCAACATCATAGTTTCTTTCCGCAGGGGAGAATTTCTTCAAGAAAAAGGCATAAGGTCTCAAATTAGTCAAAGTGGCAGGTCCCTGGGACAATGCCGCCCCCACCCCCACCTCTGAGGCATCCACCTCAACAATAAATGGTTCAGACGGGTCCGGTTGAATAAGAACTGGAGCAGACTTGAAACATTTTTTTAAACACTGAAACGCCGCTATCGCTGAGGCTGACCAATTCTTGATATCGGCCCCCTTTTGAGTCATGTCTGTGAGGGTTTTAACCACCTGTGAGAACCCCCTTATAAATTTGCGATAATAATTGGCGAATCCTAGGAAACGCTGCAGAGCTTTTAAATCACAAGGTTGGACCCAATCGACAATGACCTGCACCTTATTAGGATCCATACGATACCCCTCAGCAGACACAATGAACCCCAGAAAAGACAGTTCCTGTACAAAAAATAAACATTTCTCTAGTTTAGCAAAGAGACAGTTCTCCCAAAGCCTTTGGAGGACTGCTCGAATATGACCAATATGAGCCTGTTTATCAGGAGAGTAGATCAGTTTGTCATCCAAATACACCACCATAAAACATCCAATAAAATCAGAGAACACGTGATTTCTGAAATTTTGGAAGACCGCTGGAGCATTGGTCAGACCGAAAGGCATGACCAAATTTTCAAACAACCCTTCAGTAGTGAGAAAAGCAGTTTTCCACTCATCTCCTTCCCAGACTCGGATAAGGTTATACGCTCCCCGTAGATCTAATTTCGAAAACCACATAGCTCCGGACAACTGGTTGTACAAATCAGGAATAAGTGGGAGGGAATACTTATTTCTCACAGATATCTTATTTAACTCTTGAAAATCGAGGCATGGGCGTAAACCACCGTCTTTTTTCTTTACGAAAAAGAACCCCGCCACCACGGGAGAGACAGAAGGACGAATGTGTCCCTTACGGAGACTTTCGGAAATGTATTCCTTCATAGCAGCCCGTTCGGGACCCGAAAGGTTATACAAGCGGGCCTTGGGCAATTTAGCACCTGGAACCAGGTCAATAGCACAATCAATTGGGCAGTGTGGTGGTAAAACCTCAGCCTCTCTTTCGGAGAAAACATCCTTATGGTCTTTTAGGTACTCCGGAATGCCTTCCAGACCCATGGACGACACAGACAAAGTAGCAAGACATTTTTCAGAACAATAGGGACCCCATTTAACAATATCCCAAGATTCCCAATTAATCACTGGATTATGTAATTGTAACCAGGGGAACCCCAACATCAGTCCCACAGGCAGGTTGTCCATAACAAAGCATGAAATATGTTCCTGGTGCAAGGAACTCACTTTAAGGAGAAACTCCTCTGTAAGAAATATGACATCATTCTTAGCCAGTGGTGTTTTGTCAAAGGCAACAACGTGGATAGGAGTCTCCAGCCTAACTGTCCCTAACTTACACCTGGACACCAAGTCAGAGTCAATAAAGTTCAACGACGATCCGCAATCCGCGAAAGTAGAAGTGGGTGTGGAGACACTCCCACAACAAAGTTCCACTTGCAATAACATTTTTGAAAATTTAGAAAAAGGTACCGGAGAGCCTGGGTGACCTCCACGACAATCACCCGGGCTCAGTCGCTTGCTGGTCAGTGGACAGGAGGGACAATCCTTTTTCCAATGTCCGGAATCACCATAGTGAAAACAGCATTTTCCCAAGCGCTGTTGTCTCTTTTCTTTCTCCTTGACGTTGATGGTTCCCATCTCCATGGTTTCCAATGTAGGACTGGCTCCCCTTCCTTGGGAAAATAACAGGGTTTCAATCTGCATCACTCCCCTGGCCCATAGCCTGTTATCCATACGAACAGCTTGTGTCATAGCATCCTCCAGGGAATAAGGCGGAGGGTGGAGAGCCAAGGCATCCTTCAGACGTTCAGACAGGCCTCTACGGAACAAACCCCGGAGGGCGGCATCATTCCAGCAGACCTCAGCAGCCCAGCGTGTGAACTCTGAGCAAAACCACTCGGCTGAGTGCTTCCCCTGGACACACTCATCACCCTGTCCTCAGCCATACGCATCCAATCAGGCTCATCATAAATATGCCCCAGGGCCTCAAAAAATGCATCCACAGTCATACGCTCAGGGGCAGTGGTCGGAAGGGAGAAAGCCCAAGCCTGGGGAGCTCCCCTTTACAGAGACATAATGACCCCCACTCTCTGACTTTCATCCCCAGAAGAGTGTGGTCTCAATGATAAAAAAAGCTTACAGCCCTCCTTGAACACTTTGAATTCCCTTTTATCTCCAGAAAAGGTATCTGGTAACTCAACCGGAGACTCGGGGGAAATTAATATAACATCCCGAGCCCCCGATGATAAAACCTCCTGCACAGTGTCAGCGATCAACTGCTGAGACTGAGCCAGGGTGAGTTGTTCCCCCAGGAGTCTCTGAGACATCTGAGTCAGGTGCTTTACCTGCTCAGAAAGAGCGTGCATAGGATCCATCACACACACAGGAGAAAGGGAGCAGAGAGAAAAAAAAAATGGTAACGGTCAGTTATAATGTCAGGACTCAAATGTCAGGACCCTGTCAGCATCGGCAAACTGCCATGCCGAGCAGGGTGACTTACCCCCACTATAGGAGAGCGCGGGGTCCAATACAGTAGTGAGGGTTCAAGCAGACAGGACCTGCGGCACTGAAAATAGTAAGGAGTCCCAGGACCTAGATCATGTGACTGCAGGGGGCGGGGCTTAGCATCCTACTGCTGCAGATGATATAATGTACCTACTGCAGGGAAAATGTAGTGGAGGAAAATGCAGGTCAGACAAGCGAGGGTTCGTACACGGAGAGGGCTGTGCGGTACCAGAGGGACGAGCAGAGAATAGTCAAGTCACAGGCAGAGGGTCATACACAGAGAGATAGCGCAGTACAAGAGGGACAGGCAGAACTCATAACAGGGACAGAACCGGATCAAAACCAAACAAGCAAACAAGATATCAGGCACAAGGCACACGTACGCACAAGGTCAACTAACTCAGCCGAGGGCAGGAGTATAACTGACACCGGACCTATGTCAAGTGAGCATTAAATAGCCGCCCTCTGCCAGAGAGAGGCAAAAACAATTAACCCCTGTCTGACCAGGACGGGCCAAAGACAAAGCCCATCCAGGATCATGACATCACAGACCTGTAACTTTTTCTTTAAGAGGCTCCTCTGTTCTGCACTCATTACCTGTAGTAATGGCACCTGTTTGAACTTCTTATCAGTATAAAAGACACCTGTTCACAACCTCAAAAAGTCATACTCCAAACTTCACTATGGTGAAGAGAAGACCAAAGAGCTGTTGGAGGACATCAGAAACAAAATTGCAGCCCTGCACCAGGCTGGGTAGACTTAATCTGCAATAGGCAAGCAGCTTGGTGTGATGAAATAATCTGAGGGAGCAATAAGAAAATGGAAGACATACAAGACCACTGATAATCTCCCTCGACCTGGGGCTCCATGCAAGATCTCACCCCATGGGGTCAAAATGATCACAAGAACGGTGAGCAAAAATCCCAGAACCACACGGGGGGACCTAGTAACTGACCTGCATAGAGTTGGGACCACCATAAAGGATACCATCAGTAAAAGACTACACCACTCAGATCCTGCAGTGCCAGACATGTCCGGGCGAGTCTGAAGTTTGCTAGAGAGCATTTGGAATATCCAGAAGAGTATTGGGAGAAGGTCATATGGTCTGATGAATCCAAAGTAGAATTGTTGGTAAAAACAAAACTCATAGTGTTTGGAGGAGACAGAATGTTGAGTTGCATCCAAAGAACACCATACCTACTGTGAAATATGGGAGTGGCAACATCATGCTTTGGGGCTGCTTCTCTGCAAAGGGACCAGGATGACTGATCTGTGTACATGAAAGATTTAATGTGGCCATGTATCGTGAGATTTTGAGTGCAAAGTTACTTCCATCAGCAAGGGCATTGAAGATGAAATGTGGATGGGTCTTTCAGCATGATAATGATCCCTAGCACAGCATCAGGGCAATGAAGGAGTGGCTTTGTAAGAAGCATATGAAGGTCCTGGAGTTGCCTAGACAGTCTCCAGATCTCAACCCCATAGAAAACCTTTGGAGGGATTTGAAAGTCCGTGTTGCCCAGCAACAGGCCCAAAACATCTCTGCTCTAGAGATCTGCATGGAGGAACGGGCCAACATACCACCAACAGTGTGTGCTAACCTTGTGAAGATGTACAGAAAACGTTTGACCTCTGTCATTGCCAGCAAAGGATATATAACAAAATATTAAGATGAACTTTTTGTTAATGACCAAATACTTATTTTCCACCATAATTTGCTAAATAAATCTTGCCAAATCAAACAAGGTGATTTTCTGGATTTGTTTTCTCGTTTTGATTCTCATAGTTGTGGTCTAACCCATGATGTCAATTGCCTCTCTCATCTTTTTAAGTGGGAGAACTTGCACAATTGGTGGCTGACTAAATACTTTTTTTCCCCACTGTAATAATTGTAAACCAATGGCAAAATAGTCAGTCAATCATCACGCACCTTTATTCACCTCACATTTCCAGAGGGGAGACCATCATCTGTGACTTGGGGTTTACAGGCAGAGTATGCGGTATGTGATTTGAGTCAGGTTGTTATGACACTGCTATGCATTAATTTGATTGGATGGGATGATACACACCTCCTATTGACCACTCACATATAATTGGTGAATTTTTGTATTGACTATAGACAAGTTATGTGATTCATAGCATTTATAAGGAAATCTTTATTTTACATTATATGAATATATTCTATTGATCTGTACACACATCTGGGTATGTTTTTTATGCATGATATGTTGTTTAGTAGTGGTGGGCTTGGTCTATGGGTGATTGGTGTGTGTTCTCCCACCATTTTGTGTATTGTATGTACTTTAGAAAGACCCACTTGTGGTCAAAACATATTTATACAGTCATATATAAAAGTTTGGGCACCCCTATTAATGTTAACCTTTTTTCTTTATAACAATTTTGGTTTTTGCAACAGCTATTTCAGTTTCATATATCTAATAACTGATGGACTCAGTTATATTTCTGGATTCAAATGAGGTTTACGGTACTAACAGAAAATGTGCAATCTGCATTTAAACAAAATTTCACCGGTGCAAAAGTATGGGCACCCTTATCATTTTCTTGATTTGAACACTCCTAACTACTTTTTACTGACTTCCTGAAGCACTAAATTGGTTTTGTAACCTCATTGAGCTTTGAACTTCATAGCCAGGTGTATCAAATCATGAGAAAAGGTATTTAAAGTGGCCACTTGCAAGTAGTTCTCCTATTTGATTCTCCTATGAAGAGTGGCATCATGGGCTCCTCAAAACAACTCTCAAATGATCTGAAAACAAAGATTATTCAACATAGCTTTTCAGGGGAAGGATACAAAAAGTTGTCTCAGAGATTTAACCTGTCAGTTTCCAACATAGTAAGGAAATGGAAGAACACAGGTACAGTTCTTGTTAAGCCCAGAAGTGGCAGGCCAAGAAAAATATCAGAAAGGCAGAGAAGAAGAATGGTGAGAACAGTCAAGGACAATCCACAGACCACCTCCAAAGACCTGCAGCATCATCTTGCTGCAGATGGTGTCACTGTGCATCGGTGAACAATACAGCGCATGCATAACGCCTTTTTGTATGACCAAACAACTCAATCTTTGTTTCATCAGTCCACAGGACGTTCTTCCAACATGTAACTGGCTTGTCCAAATGTGCTTTTGCATACCTCAGGCGACTCTGTTTGTGGCGTGCTTGCAGAAACGGCTTCTTTCGCATCACTCTCCGATACAGCTTCTCCATGTGCAAAGTGCGCTGTATTGTTGACCGATGCACAGTGACACCATCTGCAGCAAGATGATGCTGCAGGTCTTTGGAGGTGGTCTGTGGATTGTCCTTGACTGTTCTCACCATTCTTCTTCTCTGCCTTTCTGATATTTTTCTTGGCCTGCCACTTCTGGGCTTAACAAGAACTGTACTTGTGTTCTTCCATTTCCTTACTATGTTCCTCACAGTGGAAACTGACAGGTTAAATCTCTGAGACAACTTTTTGTATCCTTCCCCTGAAAAGCTATGTTGAATAATCTTTGTTTACAGATCATTTGAGAGTTGTTTTGAGGAGCCCATGATGCCACTCTTCATAGGAGAATCAAATAGGAGAACTACTTGCAAGTGGCCACTTTAAATACCTTTTCTCATGATTTGATACACCTGGCTATGAAGATAAAAGCTCAATGAGGTTACAAAACCAATTTAGTGCTTCAGGAAGTCAGTAAAAAGTAGTTAGGAGTGTTCAAATCAAGAAAATGATAAGGGTGCCCATACTTTTGCACCGGTGAAATTTTGTTTAAATGCAGATTGCACATTTTCTGTTAGTACAATAAACCTCATTTGAATCCAGAAATATAACTGAGTCCATCAGTTATTAGATATATGAAACTGAAATACCTGTTGCAAAAACCAAAATTGTTATAAAGAAAAAAGGTTAACATTAATAGGGGTGCCCAAACTTTTACATATGACTGTATTTGCTAAAACTTTAGGATTTTTTTTATTTCAACTTGGACTGAATGATGTCTACACTTTTTTAATTTTCTGCATATATTACCGATAATAACCAACAAACCCAATAAATATAATTAAGGCAAAAACTCAAAATACAAGTCATACACCAAAAGACATGAGTCTAAATTGCCAAATGTACAAATTTTATTAAATGCAATAGCATAATATACATCACTTAATAAAGAACATAAATAAAATAGGAACACTGCTATCCAAATAGGGAGCCTATATTGCACAATTGCCCAAGAATGTATGTACTAATAGAATAAGTGCATAAAGACTTCATACATATCCTAAACAGAGGTTACAACCATGAAAAATGCATCTGAACTGAAAAAGACTTTCCACAGTGGAAACAGGCATAACCAATCAACAAGTTCATATGGATTCCAGGTATACATATTGTACAACTCAGCTATCACAAAGTACCTCGACCATATAGCATTACGATATGAACCCAATCAAAGTTTAGTAGATAAAAGGTATGTAAACCAAGGCACTTACATAGTTAAAGTGTGTGGCACTGGCTTCCCTGTCGCCCCAACGCGCGTTTCGCTTCTTCGTCAGGAGGCCTGTCTACGGGCTTGTTGAATGGGCGTTATATACTGTGGACAGCCAATTACATTGGAACAACCGTCCACGTCACTAAGTCGCGCCGAAGCGCATCCCAAATGCGTGTCACCACTTCCTGCCCCATGGCGCATGTGCCGCTGACGTCACCTTCCTTGAACAAAGAGACTACCGGTTCGCAGACGTGGAGTAGGAGCGGCGACGCGTCGCTATAGCGACCGCGCAAGCGCACTCCTCTCCTAGTGTCTGCTTGCCGGACAGTCGGAGCTGACGAAGCCGGACATGCGCACTGGGCAACAATGGTTATATTGTCATATACAAGGAACTATGTAATGGATCAATAATGGACACATAGTCTTATTGATCCATTACATAGTTCCTTGTATATGACAATATAACCATTGTTGCCCAGTGCGCATGTCCGGCTTCGTCAGCTCCGACTGTCCGGCAAGCAGACACTAGGAGAGGAGTGCGCTTGCGCGGTCGCTATAGCGACGCGTCGCCGCTCCTACTCCACATCTGCGAACCGGTAGTCTCTTTGTTCAAGGAAGGTGACGTCAGCGGCACATGCGCCATGGGGCAGGAAGTGGTGACACACATTTGGGATGCGCTTCGGCGCGACTTAGTGACGTGGACGGTTGTTCCAATGTAATTGGCTGTCCACAGTATATAACGCCCATTCAACAAGCCCGTAGACACGCCTCCTGACGAAGAAGCGAAACGCGCGTTGGGGCGACAGGGAAGCCAGTGCCACACACTTTAACTATGTAAGTGTCTTGGTTTACATACCTTTTATCTACTAAACTTTGATTGGGTTCATATCATAATGCTATATGGTCGAGGTACTTAGTGATAGCTGAGTTGTACAATATGTATACCTGGAATCCATATGAACTTGTTGATTGGTTATGCCTGTTTCCACTGTGGAAAGTCTTTTTCAGTTCAGATGCATTTTTCATGGTTGTAACCTCTGTTTAGGGTATGTATGAAGTCTTTATGCACTTATTCTATTAGTACATACATTCTTGGGCAATTGTGCAATATAGGCTCCCTATTTGGATAGCAGTGTTCCTATTTTATTTATGTTCTTTATTGAGTGATGTATATTATGCTACTGCATTTAATAAAATTTGTACATTTGGCAATTTAGACTCATGTCTTTTGGTGTATATATTACCGAGTGGATTCTTTGGTCAATATTTATGTGCGTCCTTCACAGTGAGTGCTACCAGCCACCTTGTCTGATGTGCAGTTAAAATAATCCAGTCTCCAGTTTACCATGCCTAATTTATCTCCCAAGGCCAAAATATGCACACTGATATCTTCTTTTATTAGCAAGGCTACTCAAAAAATTAACCATCTGGAGACAAAATTGTTTGCTAGACTTGGTGCTAATTCACCAAGCTGGTGTGCGAGCCACACATCATGAGCCTGCGAGCCAAATGTGGCTCCCAAGCCACAAGTTGAGGATCCCTGGTGTAACACATATCAAGAATGCTTCAACATCTAGATATTACTTAAGAATATGCAATAAATATGCACCTGTAATGACCAGTAGAAAGAGTCAAAATATTCCAGTAAAGAAGCCATTAACTCCTAGTTTCATTCAGGGAAGATTTTCTAAGGTGCACAGGTTAAAGGGTATGTATTGGGAAGCAGAGAGGGAGAGGAACTGGAGAAATCACAGAGGCTGATGGAGACAGCAGGCCAACCCAACAGTGTCAACGAGCTGGAGACAGACTGTGATTGCTCCTAGGAGACTACTGACAGAGTGATCAAGTACAGAAAGAGACTGTGTACAGCATGGATGGAATCCGGCAGCAGGGCCTGCTCCATAAGGAGCACATGTGCAAGCTGAAGAGCAGGACAAGAGGACAGCATGATCAGAGGCCAAAGTAACAAGATCATGAACCCCAGGTCCATCACTTTTGACTGCAAGTATTCAGAGACATTGATTATTGCTATCGTGTCCTGTTGCCTATATTCAGAACCCATCCAGCTTAAGAGACTTCAGCTTTACAATTGCTATTTTGCTGTTATGAACGAGTCACCATAGGAGGCAATAACAGAAATGCTAGCTAAGTCCAGAAAACCAGAGAAGTTGGCAGCTATCGGATTGCAGACCCCTGAACCTATCAACAACAACTAGCAGTAGCCGTGGGGGGTTCCTACAGTGCCCTAGACCCCTCAATCACAGCTGGAGAACTACATAGCCTAAAGACAGAAAGGGAAATCTAAACTGCCCCAGAGCAGACCCCAAAGCAATAGGCAGCCCCCAACATATAATGATGGTGAAGCACGAAGAAAAAACACTAACACAGATAGAAAGATAGACTGAGCAAATGATGGGGCC
Source organism: Dendrobates tinctorius (assembly GCF_039654945.1). NCBI lineage: Eukaryota > Metazoa > Chordata > Amphibia > Anura > Dendrobatidae > Dendrobates > Dendrobates tinctorius. The sequence continues at coordinate 35,542,966 of NW_027361711.1, forward strand.
CAAGCTAACTAGATAGGACAGGATAGAAAAGTTGCTGTCTGCAATCCGCCAAAAACCCTATCAAAACAAGAGCCAACAGACTGACAGGGAAAAAGGCCCTGAAGATGCTAGGCTTCAAAAAGACTATGTCAGTACTCAGGTATTTTCTGAAGACAGAGCAAAAAGACACAAAGGAATTCAGCTCACCCCAGCAGGGAATGGCAGAATCCAGAAAAGCAAGGCAAACTAAAACCAAAACACAAATGCAAAAAGCAAGGCAGAAAACTTAGCTTTTGAGGAGCAGGAATCAGACTGGTCTCCTAGAATCCCTCAGAGAAATCACCAGCGAGGCAGAAGGGCGTCGGCTGCCTTATATCCAGTCAGCAATTCCCGTCACCCAGTCATCCTCTACCAGCTCAGGTGTTTGGTAATCAGCCTCACTACCTTCCTTCATCAGAAGAGGGAGTTCATCAGACCTCAATGGTGAAGGGGAAAATGAACTCACAACATTTTGCTAATTGTCTATGTTTATTGCAATTTTCCTGATCTCAACTAAGTAAAGCATTTTTGAAATATCATCCAGGTTCAGTGTCATTGTCGCCTATCCACCTGCATCTTACAAATGTACTTCAGAGTTTATACTTGATTGCCACTGTGCCATCAGCCAATATTAATCCCCACCTTTATTATAGATCAGATTTTTTCTCCACAAAATTCATAATTTCCTAATCTGCTTTAACTTTGATTGGGATTCTCAGAAGAGGTTTGTAATATGCCAGGATTGCAAAAAAAAGTCATTTTAATATTGTTTCTTTTAGAAAAGTGAAGCCATTATTTTTGTGTTCTGCAGCATGTCAGATCTAATAGCCCAAGCACTTAGTTAAAGAGCTGATTTTATGTAAAAAAAAAAAAAAGATTAAGACAGTGGGTATATTTGATTAACTCCAGGGTAAATGAATAATGGACCTGGCGTCTAGTAACTCATTATAACCACTGCACATACAGGGTAGTCATAGGCACTTACACGGTAATGTCAAGAACTCATTGTAAATTTAAACTAACCAAGCAGCTACAACATCAGGGCTGCAGAAGGAAAAAATATAGTACTATTACATGATTAGTTGCATTGAATATCCAACAAAAAAAAGCCAAAGCTAAGAACATTGCATAAATATAGAAAAAGTACAATAATATTTTGACCACTTTAGTGTTTTTAGTCCACTTATGGTTCAGACTTAGAAGTACTGTTACAAAATATTAATTCGTCTTCCACAAAATTACCCTTCCAAGAGTGAGAGTATGAAAGAAGTCCAATGAAATGTCAAAATTGTTTTTTGGTTGTTGAACTTCCCTGAAAAAAAAAACACAACAAAAAGTGATCAAAACCTCTTATTTACCCCAAAATGGTGCCATTAGAAACTACATTAGTATTTAAAAAAAACCTTCATACTGCTCCAATGACAAAAAAATAAAACAGTTCTGGGTCTTTGAAAAAAAAATATATTTCTTTTCTTTTCAAACTTCAGAATTTTTTTGTAGCCACTAAGATAATTATAAAGCTTATGCATCTTTATCACACAATATATGGTGTACAAATGAAACTAGAAAATGAATTACTCATTCTCACTATGGAACTTGAACATTTCACACTTTGAATGGTCATTTCATGCACTGAGATACTCCGGTATTGCAGTGCATTAGACCAGTCACTGTTACACTGAAACTTGACCAGCTATATCCTGCCTATGCTAAGTCTAATGGGTTACTGCAGCTGGCAGACCCCACAGCCATTATTTAGCCTTGGGTTGCCATGGAAACCTTCTGTACTTTGCAATTGGGTCACAGAGGTGTTGACTAGTTTAAAGAGAATGCAGCCGACTTCTACTAACCATCTAGATGCACCTGGCACTATTTACAGCAGCACCTAGGGCAGGGTTGCACAATATTTTTTTAGTCCAAGGGCCACATTGTTATACTGAACCAATCTGAAGGGCAGCAAACAATGTAAAGGTGTACTTACATAAATACATTTGCAGAACCAATATGCAAATAAAGTCTGTGGAGCCTCATTTAAGAGTCTCAAACTCTTGCAGAACCAAGTTATGAGTATTTAAGAAGGATTTTGAGAGTTGCCGCTTGAAAAAATCAATGTGGACACAGCGGAAACTCAATTAAATCATCTACATAATCTCAAACTAAATTTTCAGAATTTTTCAGTTTTAACATGAAGCATGTTATGGATTGCTACATGATCAGAACCACCGTCAGTACATGAATACATCACCAAGCTTAGCTTAGTAAAGTGATCACTTGCAGTTTCAGGTAAACCAGCAATGGTAAAGATATACGGAGTGTTGTTGTTACCAGCTATCATCATACTGTGGACCATACAGGAACCACAGTAATGATGAGATACAGTAAGGATCACAAATAAACATTTACAGTGCGTACGGAAAGTATTCAGACCCCTTTAAATTTTTCACTCTTTGTTTCATTGTAGCCATTTGGTAAATTCAGAAAAATTCATTTTTTCCTCATTGATGTAAACTCTGCATCCCATCTTGACTGAAAAAAAACAGGAATGTAGAAATTTTTGAAAATTACTTAAAAAAACCCTGAAATATCACATGGTCATAAGTATTCAGACGCTTTGCTCAGACACTCATATTTAAGTCACATGCTGTCCATTTCCTTGTGATCCTCCTTCAGATTGTTCTACTCCTTCATTGGAGTCCAGCTGTGTTTAATTAAACTGAAAGGACTTGATTTGTAAAGGCACACACCTGTCTATATAAAACCTCACAGCTCACAGTGCATGTCAGACCAAATGAGAATTCCTGAGGTCAAAGGCCAAAGAGCTCAAAGACAGAATTGTGGCAAGGCACACATCTGGCAAAGTTTACAAAGGAATTTCTGCAGTACTCAAGGGTCCTAAGAGCACATTGGCTTCCATAATCCTTAAACGGAAGAAGTTTGGGTCCACTAGAAGTCTTCCTAGACCTGGCCATCCAGCCAAACTGAGCAATCATGGGAGAAGAGCATTGGTGAGAGGGGTAAAGAAGAAACCCAAGATCACTGTGGCTGAGCTGCACAGATGCAGTAGGGAGATGGGAGAAAGTTCCACAAAGTCAACTATCACTGCAGCCCTCCACCAGTCAGGCCTTCATGGCAGAGTAGCCCAACGGAAGACTCTCCTAAGTGCCACAAATATGAAAGCCCGCATAGAGTTCGCTAAAAAACACATGAAGGACTCCCAGACTATGAGAAATAAGATTCTCTGGTCTGATGAGGCAAATATAGAACTTTTGGTGTTAATTCTAAGCAGTATGTGTGGAGAAAACCAGGTACTGCTTATCACTTGCCCAATGCAGTCCCAAGAGTGAAACATGGTGATGGCAGCATCATGCTATTGGGGTGTTTTTCAGCTGCAGGGACAAGACTACTGGTTGCCATTGAAGGAAACATGAATGCGGCCAAGTACAGTGATATCCTGGATGAAAACCTCTGCCAGAGTGCTCTGGACCTCAGACTTGGCCGAATGTTCACCTTCCAACAAGACAATGACCCTAAGCACACAGTTAAAATAACAAAGGAGTGGCTTCAGTACATCTCTGTGACCATTCTTGACTAGCACAGCCAGAGCCCTGACCTAAATCTAATTGAGCATCTCTGGAGAGACCTGAAAATGGCTGTCCACCAACGTTCACTATCCAACCTGACGGAACTGGAGAGGATCTGCAAGGGAGAATGGCAGAGGATCCCCAAATCCAGGTGTGAAAAACTTGTTGCATCATTCCCAAGAAGACTCATGGCTGTACTAGCTCAAAAGGGTGCGGCGTCTACTCAATACTGAGCAAAGGGTCTGAATACTTATGACTATGTGATATTTTGAATTTCCTTTTTAATAAATTTGCAAACATTTCTACATTTCTGTTTTTTTCCATCAAGTTGGGGTGCAGAGTGTACATTAATGAGAAAAAAATAAACTTTTTTAAAATTACCAAATGGCTGCCATGAAACAAAGAGTAAAAATTGTAAAAGGGTCTGAATACTTTCCGTACCCACTATATAACCACATCAAATTTTAGCTCAACTTTAAGTCATCCATGGTCATAAATCAGCTCCTAGTCAAAACAGCCTTTTACATATTTTCAGTTCACTATAATTCTGAAGCCAGCAATGGGCAGGAATACAAAAAACCTGTAAAAGGTACCAAAGTTTACACTTTCACCTGGCATCTCTTTTCCCCATCAGAGCTCTCCTAAAAGCCAACTGCAAAGCAGATGAGCCCTGTTGCTTCTGGTTTCCTTTTACATATGCATTCTGTGTTACTGAAGAATGTCCATTTTAGGACCAAGCCATCTGTTTTGGATTGCCTGCTCAAATAAATATCTACAGTTTTCACATCCGAGTGCCAAGTTTACTTTACATACTTAAAGAGATAGGATCCTACTGGGGAATCGAATATGGGAGTGCTGTGCTTTAAGGTACCGTTACATTTAGCGATCCCGACCATGATACGACCCGGTCAAGATCGCTGGTGCATCGCTAAATGGTCGCTAGTGAGCTGCCAAACAGGCAGATCTCACCAGCAACGCAGCAGCGGTTGGCGATCATCACTTACCTGTCACACGCAGTGAGGGTGACGTCTTCCGCCCGCGTCCATGGAGTCGCTCGTCGGCGCCAGCAGGAAGCCGACGACGAGAAATGGATCAGGCCGATCTCGCGTAATCAGCGATATCCAGCAGGGAGCCGGGTCGGAGATAAGTGTCACATGTAGCGAGATCGCTACCGATATCGCTGTTGCGTCACAAAATCGGTGACACTTTAGCGATAGCGCTAGCAATCTCGCTATGTGTGAAGGGGCTTTAGTCTTCTGCTAAGCAGATCTATGACAATGTAATCAATGTGCTGGAAACAGCACAAACTGTGACGATACTGACAGGGTAGGGACTGTAAATCACTTTCAGGGGGCTTGACTTGATTTTTTGCTAAGCAGAAACTGACCAAACTTCATCAGTGTTTTTGATCGGATCTGCATTAGAGTTTGGTCAATGTCAGATTTTGCCGTCAGAGTAAAAATGCAAAAAAAAAAAAGGTATAAGTTTTTCATTCTTCTCCTATCAAACAGTCGTGAAAGATGGACATCATATTGGTGGCGTCAATGCTATTAGAATTTTTTCATGGACCCATATGCTTGCATTGGTGAGTTTTATCCTTGACTCAAACAATTCATTTTAAGAAGAAAACATAATTTAAAATGTGTGAACAGTTACAATTTTAAAAATTATCCAGATTTGAACAGGTGATATCTTTGCTCCTTTAAATTAATATTTATCTATGAAACCTGATTATAATGACAAAGCTTTAAATCCCTCAAGAAATCCATTTTACTTACGGGATATACAATGTAGATATTGTTTTTATCATGATTTTATCTTCTTATTACAGAAACTTATTTATACTTCAAAAGATGACAAAGCCAGCAAAATAGATATAAAAACCCAGAACAATTATCGGTAAATGACTGTAATGTATTTTCTGAAAAGCTCATCTCAGAGTAATTTGTTTATCTGGCTAAGCTATTAATGTTCTAAACCTATTTTCCAGGATTGAAATCACAGTTGTCTATTCATTTCCAGGTTTTATCACATATGCCCTAACACTTATTCCTTTACTGACCTTAAAGGAAGAATTACCCAATAAAACCATACATACACCAGCCGTTGATATAATCGTTATATGATGGAAATTATTTTTCCCAAGCAACTGTCATAAAGTGCCATCCCAATACCCAAAGCAGTTGGCTACAATTTAGAGTTTCATTAAAATTATTTTTGTAATGACCTGATAATGGCTGTCCACCAACGTTCACCATCCAACCTGACGGAACTGGAGAGGATCTGCAAGGAAGAATGGCAGAGGATCTCCAAATCCAGGGGTGAAAAACTTGCTGCATCTTTCCCAAGAATACTCATGGTTGTACTCGCTCAAAAGGGTGCTTCTACTTAATACTGAGCAAAGGGTCTGAATACTTATGACCATGTGATATCAGTTTTGCTTTATTAATACATTTTCCGAAAATGTCTACATTTCTAGTTTTTTTTTCAGTCAAGATGGGGTGCAGAGTGTACATTAATGAGAAAAAAAATAACTTTTCTGAATTTACCAAATGGCTGCAATGAAACAAAAAGTGAAAAATTTAAAGGGGTCTGAATACTTTCCGTACCCACTGTGAATATTGTCTAGCTATTCTAAACCTATTATATAAAGCTCAAGTGTGTGTATGTATGTGTGTATATATATATGTCCGGGATAGGCATCCGCACCGTCGCAGCTACAGCCACAAAATTTGGCACAGTCGCACGTCTGGACCCCGAGAGTGTCCTAAGCTATGTTGTGAGGCAAAATTTTAACCCCACGCATTCCAATTCACCAAACAATTTTGCCCCTATCTACATACTGGGGAAAAAGTGTGTGCGTCTCAAGCCCCGACCCTCATTATGATGTCATAATGCCCCTATCTACATAATGGGGAAACAGTGTGTGCGTATCAAGCCCCGCCCCTCATTATGATGTCACAATGGCTGCCATGGCGATGCTGATGTCATCATAGAGGATATGTACGATGGGTATATAGGCATGGGACTATGAGATGAAGGATGTGTGATGGGTATATGGGCACTCGACTATGGGATGGCAAATATGTATGATGGGTATATGGGCATGGGACTATGGGTTGGAGAATATGTATGATGGGTATATGGGCATGGGACTATGGGATGGAGGATGTGTGATGGGTATATGGGCACTCGACTATGGGATGGAGGATATGTATGATGGGTATGTGGGCACGGGCCTATGGGATGCTGGATATGTATGATGGGTATATGGGCACGGGACTATGGGATGGAGGATATATGTGATGGGTATATGGGCACTCGACTATGGGATGGAGGATGTATGATGGGTATATGTGCATGGAACTATGGGATGGAGGATGTGTGATGGATATATGAGCACTCGACTATGGGATGGAGGATATGTATGATGGGTATATGGGCACGGGCCTATGGGATCGTGGATATGTATGATGGGTATATGGGCACGGGACTATGGGATGGAGGATAATTATAATTTGCTATAAGTAACCACAGTTAGTTACTATGCCCGGGCAGCGCCAGACTCTTCAGCTAGTGCATAATAAAACAAAATGTCTAGGTGCAAGATGAAACAGAACACACCAGAACTCCTTAAAATAAAATGTTCTTTAAAATATACAAGAAAAACAATGATGCAAGAAATATTAAAAACACAGGTGCTGCGAAGAGAATGACACATGAATAGACATGCTCATTATATATACATAAACTGTGTATATATATACATACAGCATATATATATATACACTCACTGGCCACTTTATTAGGTACACCATGCTAGTAAGGGGTTGGACCCCCTTTTGCCTTCAGAACTGCCTCAATTCTTTGTGGCAGAGATTCAACAAGGTGCTGGAAGCATTCCTCAGAGATTTTGGACCATATTGACATGATGGCATCACACAGTTGGCGCAGATTTGTCGGCTGCACATCCCTGATGCGAATCTCCCGTTCCACCACATCCCAAAGATGCTCTATTGGATTGAGATCTGGTGACTGAGGAGGCCATTTGAGTACAGTGAACTCATTGTCATGTTCAAGAAACCAATCTGAGATGATTCGAGCTTTATGACATGGCGCATTATCCTGCTGAAAGTAGCCATCAGATGTTGGGTACATTGTGGTCATAAAGGGATGGACATGGTCAGCAACAATACTCAGGTAGGCTGTGGCGTTGCAACGATGCTCAATTGGTACCAAGGGGCCCAAAGAGTGCCCAGAAAAAATTCCCCACACCATGACACCACCACCACCAGCCTGAACCGTTGATACAAGGCAGGATGGATCCATGCTTTCATGTTGTTTACGCCAAATTCTGACCCTACCATCCGAATGTCGCAGCAGAAATCGAGACTCATCAGACCAGGCAACGTTTTTCCAATCTTCTACTGTCCAATTTCGATGAGCTTGTGCAAATTGTAGCCTCAGTTTCCTGTTCTTAGCTGAGAGGAGTGGTACCCAGTGTGGTCTTCTGCTGCTGTAGCCCATCTGCCTCAAAGTTCGACGCACTGTGCGTTCAGAGATGCTCTTCTGCCTACCTTGGTTGTAACGGGTGGCAATTTGAGTCACTGTTGCCTTTCTATCAGCTCGAACCAGTCTGCCCATTCTCCTCTGACCTCTGGCATCAACATGGCATTTCCGGCCACAGAACTGCCGCTCACTGGTTTTTTTTTCTTCTTCGGACCATTCTCTGTAAACCCTAGAGATGGTTGTGCGTGAAAATCCCAGTAGATCAGCAGTTTCTGAAATTCTCAGACCAGCCCTTCTGGCACCAACAATCATGCCACGTTCAAAGGCACTCAAATCACCTTTCTTCCCCATACTGATGCTCGGTTTGAACTGCACGAGATTGTCTTGACCATGTCTACATGCCTAAATGCACTGAGTTGCCGCCATGTGATTGGCTGATTAGAAATTAAGTCTTAACACACAGTTGGACAGGTGTACCTAATAAAGTGGCCAGTGAGTGTATATATATATACATATATATATATACTAGATGGTGGCCCGATTCTATCGCATCGGGTATTCTAGAGTCTCTGTTAAAGTAAAAAATAGTTATATACTCACCTTCCGATGACCCCCGGACTCTGTCCCTCCTCTCACCATGCTCCCGGCATCTTCCGGTCCCAGTAGCGTGAAACACCACTGATGATGTCGTGCTCTCGCGAGAGTGACGTCATCTCTGGCCCTTCTCGCTAAGCATTACTGGGACCGGAAGATGCGGGAGTATGGTGAGAGGAGGGACAGAGTCCGGGGGTCGTCGGAAGGTGAGTATATAACTATTTTTTATTTTAACAGAGACTCTAGAATACCCGATGCAATAGAATCGAGCCACCATCTTGTGTATTATACTCCTGTTACACCCGGAGCTGCTGTCACTGTTCTGCTGTTACCTATTGTATTGTATTCCAGTTACAGTCAGAGCTGCAGTCACTGTTCTACTGTTACCTAATGTATTGTACTCCAGTTACACCCAGAGCTGTTGTCACTGTTCTGCTCTTATCTAATATATTGTACTCCAGTTAATCCCAGAGCTGCAGTCTCCATTCTGCTCTTACCTAATGTACTATACTCCTTTTACAGCCAGAGCTGCAGTCACTGTTCAGATTTTACCAAATGTATTGTACTCAAGTTACACCCAGAGCTGCTGTCACTGTTCTGCTGTTATCTAATGTATTGTACTCCAGCTAATCCCAGATCTGCAGTCATTGTTCTGCTTTTACCTAATGTATTGTAGTCCAGTTACATCCAGATCTGCAGTCACTGTTCTGCTGTTACCTAATGTACTCCTGTTACATCCAGAGCTGCAATCACTGTTCTGCTGTTACCTAATGTAGTGTACTCCAGTTACACTCAGATCTGCAGTCACTGTTCTGCTGTTATCTAATGTATTGTACTCCAGTTACTCCCAAGTGACACGCTCCCTTTATATATCCTTATCTCCCGTATTGGCCAGCTTAGATAGTTCCCTTGTTCAGCTATTAGTGCAGTCATGTACGTTATGTGTATATGTATTTTCTATGTACCCGGCACTGATTGTCTCCATGTATTTCTGTTTATAGTTTCACCTCATCTATATAACTACGTTCAATAAAACACAGATTCAACTATAGTCTCCCTTATTGGACCCAGTATTGCGGTTTAACTGCTTGCTAAGCTATTTGAATCCCGTTCATTTAGTGAGAGCATGACAGATACTTCTTGGATCCCAGTCAGACACCTCTCACACAGCCAAACCAGATCTCACACTTTTCACTGAAGAGGGGCAGTACCCCGAAACACAGTTTCTACAAATTTTATCCTAAATCATGTGACAAAGCTCGCTGAAGGGTCGACATTGACTTTTAGGATTGATATTTCCAATAGGTGGCACTAGCGTTCTAGTCCTCTTCCACTCTGAAGAGACAATTTGCAGATTCCATCCTCATACTTCATATCTACAGCAGTGTCTTCGATGGGTATTGCTGCTTGCACTTCCTCCTGTAAGATTATTTAGCCATAATATATAAATAATATGTTTAACTCATTATTGTCCTGACTGTTTCTTCTTTCCATAATTGATGTCATCAGTCTGTTTGATTCCTCTACACTATTCTATAATATACCAGTACATGCGTATGCAAACTGTCTTAAAAATGGTGAGCTCATCTTCCTTGTATGTCATATTAATAGATAGTAGGCAGATAAGTATACACCTGTCAGAAGAAATATTCTTTTGTGTCAGAGATATTTGAAAGGCCAGTCCTTCAAACAAAACATATTTTTCACAAGTAATGCCCCCTCATATATCACAAAAAAGTAGCGAAAGTAAACCTTTCATTCAGGCCACTTGGGCTTCGTGAATTTAGCCACCTGGCCTCTTCTTGCAACAGTGGTCTATCCATGTCGCACTTTCTAGGATCCAACGTCACATGTCTAATTCCCATATTTTTAAATTAAGTGGATCCCTTCTATGGCATGTTCTCATATGAGTTGATATAGAAGTATCCAGCTCCGCATAGAAGGAACTAATGTGTTTGGATATCCTCCTCCTGAGTTCCTGCAATGTTTTACCCACATATAGCTTATGGAGGGACACGAGATGGCATACATTACTCCTTTTGTCTTACAATTTATGTTAGTTCCATATTTTTGGTTGACATGCTTATAGGGTTGTCAGCTTTGAACAATCTTTTTCTGTCAGATGGATGAATGAATCTCAGGGAGTCCTTGAGCTGGAATTTCTATAGGTAATCCAAAATCTTTGGAGAAATCCACCAGCAAGTGGTTAATTTCCAAACAGGATCATGACTCAGAATATGGGTTATAATACAGTTCCCATTATAATCTATGAGCAGTTCATTTAAAGCAGGGGTCTCCAACCTGTAGCTCGGGACATGATTCTATGATTCTATGAGTTCTATGATTCTACACGATCCAATGAATTGTGGCTCGCTACTGTCTGCCAGCTTAGTGCATTAGCTCCAGGTCTAGCAAACAGGTATGAAGAGTACATCTCAAAATGCTGAATTTTGTGAGTAGCCCTGCACAGAATAGCAGATTTGGATGTACATATAATCGTCTTAGGGGCTTAGAGATAAGATGCCTCTCTGACCTTTCCTGGCGTCTGCGCACTTCAGTACTTTGCTCTGCCCTCGACAAGGCAGATAAGTTTGCCTGAGCAGGAGCATGATGCTGGGAGCGATGAAGCAAGCAGGAGGGCGGCATCACAAGAAGATGGGAGGTGCCGGACCCAGACCTACAACACCCATCGGACCGGACCGCCCCTGGGTGAGTATAATAAAACATATCTTTCTTCATTTGCAGGTCGGACTGGGGGCTTATGTACAGCATTATAGAATGCTGTAGATAAGCCCTAAAATGCAGTGGCCGCATCTTATAGCTGCCAAAACAGGTGACAGGTGCGCTTTAACCCCTTAATGACCACCAATACGTCTTTTAACTGACCTGAGATATAAGAAAATAGCCTCCCCATACAGGTGACAATCCATCAGCTGTCAGATGTCCACTATAGCTGACAACTTGCTGCATCAGCCACGATCAGTGTTTTCACCGTCCAAATCTGTTTAACCCCTTAGATGCTGCTGTCAATAGTGACTACATCATATAAATGGTTAACAGAGTGTGGGGATTTCCTCTTTATCTCCATCCGCACCCTAAGATCATGATTGTGTGGTCCTGATGTTTGCCATGGTAATTCACGACCAAATAGCAGCCTTAGGGTGTGTGCACACGCTGCGGATTCTGCTGCGGTGTACAGTACCATTATTCCCTATGGGAAACGGAAACCGCTGTGCAAATGCTGCAGAATTTTCTGCGCGGATTATCTGTGGTTTCTAAACTGCAGAAAGAATTGACATGTCAATTCTTTCTGCGGATTCCTATCTCCACCATTTTGGAGATGGTGAAACCGCAGGGCCAAACCGCAGGATAATCGGCAGATAAACCGCAGGTCTTTTGACCTGCAGATTTATCTGCAGATTTTGCAAAATCCACGCAGATGAATCCGAAGCAGATTCTGCAGTGTGTGCACGTACCCTTAGAGTCTGACGGCTGTTGTAACCTGTTCAGAAGTTAGCTGCATTTAGGTTGCAAAAATACACATTTTCATTTCTGTCATGCCACTTTGCATTAATTCCTGAAAATCACCTGAAGGGTTAATAAACTACCTGTCTGCAGTTTTCAATATGTCAGAGGGTGCTATCTTTAAAACAGTTTAATTTTTTGGGGTTTCCCAATATATATGACCCCCAAAGGCACTTCAAACATGGATAGGTCTCTAAAAAAATAAATTTTGTAAATTTCCTTGAAAAAATGAAAAATTACTGCTATATTTTTAAACCTCCTAAAATGCTAACTAAATAAAAGGAAATTTTACAACTGGTGCTGATGTAAAACAGACATGTGGGAAATGTTATTTAATAATGTTTTTGTGTTGTGTGACTATCTGAATTAAAGGGATAATCATTCAAAGTTTGAAAATTGCCAATTTTTTAACATTTTTCTCAAATTTCTGATATTTTTTATAAATAAATACAAAACATATCGACCTAAACTTACCATTATCAAAAAGTATAATGTGTCACGAAAAAACAGTCTCAAAATCACTGGGATTTGTTGAAACGTTCCAGAGTTATTACCACATAAAGTGACACTGGTCAGATTTTAAAAAAATTGGCTCGGTCACTAAGGCCTGTTTCACACACCCGTTTTTTGGCATCCGCATGCATCCGTCAAAGTGTGAAAAAACGGATCTGTTTCCGTTTTGCCGTTAACGGATCCATTTTCTTGACGGATCCGTGGTAGGCGCTAATGGAAGTCTATGGGACAAAAAAGGATCCTCAAAAAAAAAGGCGGATCCGTTTTTTTAACGGAAAACGACGGATTTAGACGGATTTTAAAAAACGGAAGTGTGATCCAGGCCTAAGGGGTTAACTTGAAATTCCTTAACAGGGTTTATGAAGATGAGTTTTCTAAACCTGACAACCTTTGATAAAGTACATTTTCTTGTTTTTTAAAGAATGGCACATGCAAAAGTGAGCAAAAAATTCCCTTACTAATTTCTTTACAAATAGTAGAGCTGTGATATGCTAATAAGCTACAGAGAAACTACAGGCAGTCGGAGTGCTTTCTGATTAGGTTTCTGATAGCTCTGTATTAGATTCATCAATGGGATACATTTTTGCTCTTTTTTTTTATAATGGAAACAGTGAGATTTTTGTTGCCTGTGGATCATTACGTACGAATAGAGCAGCTGAGCTATCTGTCTCCACTACTAACTAGAACTATGGCTATAGATAAAAAGAAAAGAAGAATGTGAAGTTTTATTGTTATGGCAAATGTTTGCACAATAAAAGCATTAATCACAGAAAAATAGAATTGTGTCTCACAAGGAAACAAGAATTGTATTGCTTTGTTGACACCTGTAAGTGTATTGGTCTATTTTCTTTCTTTTTTTTTCTTTTTTAAATTCTTTTTACCTTATTTTAGCTTTTTGCATAGTAAAATGATTAATTATAATAAAAAAAATTATGTTTAGTGATGTGCCACATTTTGGGGTGTCCTTATGTAAATCTTTTGTAACGTCTCCATAATCCTACATTGGATACAGGTGATGGTAAAAAAGTTATTTAATTCATAAGCCATGCAAGGGTTATGTGCACATGTTAAGTATTTGGAAAAGACATTTCTGCACCAAATTGCATGTCTTGGCATGGAAAACATTGGGAAAAAAACATGCCTTTTTTCCTACTTATTTGAATGGGTGAAAGAAATGACATGCTGCAGATTGCAAACTGCTTCAAATCTGCAAGAAAAAACATAATCAGCATGTGCACGTAATTTCAGAAGTCTCATGCACTTTGCTGGTACTATAAAATGCTGCATTTTTTGGGGGAAAAAAGTTCTACTAAAATGTAACATTTGAGCAAACCCTAAAAGTTATATGAAGAGAGAAGGAAGATCCGGCACTGGAGACTTGATAAAATCCACGATAAGTTTTATTCACATAATTTCATGATAAAACCATAAAGGGGAAAACAGACCCCCCACGCCTGACGCGTTTCGAACCTTACACCAGGTTCTTCCTCAGAGACAAAAGTTATACCTATACTTTCAGTGGCTATTTAATGGGACACACTTAGCATCTATTAGACTGTTACCAAATAATATGGTTTGTAAAAGAATGACTGTTAGGCTACTTTCACACATCCGGTGTGTGGGATCCGGCGGCGTGCGGCGAAAAGACGGGCCGCCGGATCCGTCCTGCAGCCGTGACACCGGATGTGTATGCGGCGTCTGATACGGCTCGGACATGATTTAAAAGAGCCGCAGGAGGAGGTGGACAGAGGCAGCCGCTGAGAGAGACAGCTGCTGAAAGGGAGGTGAGGGGAGGGGAGGGGAGGAGAGGGGGGTGGAGAGAGAGAGAGACATGTGGGGTTAACACTCAGTGTCCAGGCGAGAGAATCTCTCTCTCTTGCCGGGCACTTGTGGGGTTAACCCCACAGAGAGATCTCTCTCTCTCACCCAGACACTGTGAGTGTTAACCCCACAAGTGCCCGGCGAGAGAGATCTCTCACAAGTGTCCGGGTGACAGATAGAGATCTCTCTCTCTGTCGCCGGGCACTTGTGGGGTTAACATTCACAGAGTCCGGGCATGCGCTGTGGAAAAAGCCGGTCCGGCGCTGACATAAAACGTTGCAGAGAACGTTTTTTGCAGATGCCGGACGGCTAATTTTTGCCGTGTCCGGCAACAACCGGACACGACGCATAACCATCCGGCACAATGCGGCGACCATGAAAGCTTATGGGACAAAACCGGATCCGGTGCTGGATCCGGTTATTAAAAATTTCGCCGCATCGTGCCGGATTACAAAAGCCGGATGTGTGAAAGAGGCCTTAGGGTTGCTAATTCCATATTGAGGTTACGTAACATATTATTTCAGTATTATTTGTGGACCACAAGCATTGGACATGATAATGCCAAGGAAATAAAATACCTCCTCAGTTAGCTGACTCAGATTGGAGAAAGATCACCATTTCTACTGACCTATGAATAAGGACACAAGTTGGTGATCCAATTATGTTTGATTTCTATTTATTATTTGCCCACATTCCTGACAGTTGACAATGTATGAGAAAGAGAGGAGAGACAGTGTACAGTGGAATCTGGAGATGGATGCCATCTAATCCTTTACTTACCATAATAGCTTACACTCTACAGGAGAGAGAGGACCCCACTGACCATAAGAGCTTACACTCTTCGGGAGAGAGAGGGGACCCCACTGACCATAAGAGTTTACACTCTTCGGGAGAGAGAGGGGACCCCACTGACCATAAGAGTTTACACTCTACAGAAGAGAGAGAGAACCCCACTGACCATAAGAGCTTACATTCTACAGAAGAGAGAGGACCCTGCTGACCATAAGAGCTTACACTCTACAGAAGCTAGAGAGAGGACCCCACTGACCATAAGAGGTTACACTCTGCAGAAGAGAGAGGGCCCTGCTGACCATAAGAGCTTACACTCTAAAGGAGAGAGAGAGAGAGGACCCCGCTGACCAGAAGTGCTTACACTCTACAGGAGAGAGAACCCCACTGACCATAAGAGCTTACATTCTACAGGAGCTTGTGTTTCAGGAGCGAGAGGATGCTTCTGACCATAAAAACTTACTTTCTAAAGAAGAGAGAGACTCTGCCACATAAACTGTGCTCCACTGGAGACCGCTGATTCATGATGGACGGGGTACTGACCACCACTGTACAAGTTATGATAATCATTAAGATGTCTCACAGCTGCAGGGCATTATGGGAAAGTCCACATGCTCATGCTCAATGTTGTTTGCCTGCGCTCTGTTGCTTCAGTAGTGAGGGAAATTGTGCCAGACAAGTTTATTTTTTTTGACGAATTGCAAATCAAATCTCAAATAGTTCAAAGTTGAATGAAGTTTCAGAGAATTTGACTGGAACTTGATCCTCCATGAATACAGTTTGCCTTGTCCAAATTGCCAAATTTCTGGCCCACTTTCTTTGTTGCAGTGATATGCTGTCTAATACACAAGCAGTATGTGCACAGAAACAATACTCCGGTAAAAGGGAATGTTAGAAATTGCAAAATACATTAGCTGCCATTTGAAAGGTGCCATTCATTTCATTTGCCATTCTTTGTGCTAAGAAACCTCCTTTAGACGATGTACATATTAGGCCACATGCCTGCCTCCATTAATTTACTAAATGAGGATGTAAGAGACTTATTAAAAGTATGTATTTCATATGAAATGTCTTGAATATTTTATCCGTTTTGTATCCATTATTGCTAGTGAAATATAATTGCAGCTGCGAATCAGTCTTTGCTCCTTTACTGAGTAATGAACCTATGATGAAACTTACACTATATTATAATATTATAAATGCTTAGGATGTTAAAATATTTCTTGGTAGAAGTCTATTTTCTTATTCAAGTTTTTAGCAATTTTATTTAAACTATACAGTCATTTTTTTCCATCATACATTTTAGATGTAATAGTAAGTTCAAAAATGATGCTCTACATATAATTCTGTAATTTCTAGAAAATATTGGGTTGTAATAAATCATTTTATTATAGGAGAAAAAATATCAAAATCCTACAGATGGAAAATATATTTAGATTTTATATATATTTTTGACCACATTGATTCTCTATATCTACAACTTAGGTAGCACTCCAAAATAAATGCAATGTCTATCGCCTTTGGCAGCATTTAATCTTTAAAATTGGAGGCTTAAGTACATACTGTAGACAGAATGGAGAACGAAAGTGCAGGGAGATAATGTCTCCCTGCTCAACCCCACAGCTTAACTATAATTCTGATACAGTTAAGGGTAGCCGTAAATCTGGGTGGGCCCACCACACCCACTGGGACGGATAGGTACGCTACTACGCTATACACATGACAATAAAGTCTTGCCGATATTGATGAGTTCAGCTGATAGTCTAATGTTTAAGAGGGCCCCTATCTCTCACCAAACAGATGATATCAGAAGTGATAATGATCTGGCATGTCAAAATCAGAATGCTGATATTTTTTGATCTAACAGATGAGTTGCCACCAGAGATGTCTAGCAGCAGATCTTTGATAGGGAAGAAAGGAGTGCTGGGCAAAAATGACATATGGATGGTCAAAATAAATATATACAAATCATGTATAAGCATACATTTTGTAATATATACAACAAAAATTGCAAAATACATGATAAAGAGATAGCAATCAAGAACACGTATCTTCATGCAGAGAAAGTCTGTTTAGTACATTGGAGAGTAGAGCCATATGTGAAAACCAAAACAAAACAGACCTAAAAATTAGCTTTTATATGTATTAATCTAAAAAAGCTCAAAAATATAAAAACAAATTGATGAGTGGATCAGACATAGGTACACGATAGTCATAGGTCAGGTCAAATATTAAATTAAACAAGGAAAAGATAACTAGGGAACAGAAAGCTGATACTCCATTTCCCTACCTGGCAACGGAGGTTGGCACCCAAAGGGAAAGCGAATTGTCACCCCCACTCCACGTAGACAGAACCTGTCTGACCCTGAAGAAAATCCCTTATCAAGCCGTCACCAACACCCATAAAGTGCTTAAGTGCTTATTGATCATGAACCTTACAATATGATGTGTAATCAGTGGGTGCCAAAGTTATGCATAAGTTTTTAAATAAGTGCCATCATTGAGACTTAATTATTGAGAGAGTGTGCCTCTTATGGGTAGCTGTATCACTTGTGGGCCTGTCCGCCTAAATATAAATAGGTAGGCCTATACACAGTGTACTGTTATTCGCTGGCAAATTATGCATATTCAAATCAGCAAATGCCCATATACTGCATTTAGGCTGGCAGTGCACACCACCCTCGAAAAGAAGAGGAAGATACTGTCATAATAACAAGATGAAGTCCTATAGGACTAAGGTATAATAACCCATACATGTGGCAGCCAAAGTACAGGGTGGGCCATTTATATGGATACATCTAAATAAAATGGGAATGGTTGGTGATATCAACTTCCTGTTTGTGGCACATTAGTATATGGGAGGGGGGAAACTTTTCAAGATGGGTGGTGACCATGGTGGCCATTTTGAAATCGACCATTTTAGATCCACCCTGTATATGGATAGGTCAAAACAAAAACTCTGTACTATGACATACAATGCATTAGCATTGGTATATGGGGTATAATAGTATGATATCACCTGGAAAATACAGCCAAATCACTCGTACATGCAGGCATCACTATAGCAGAGCAAGACATATGTGAGCACATAGAGCTCAGGTTCAAAATATCAATAATAACAAGCAGACCTATTCACAGTGGGAGTTCTAATAAACCCCTCAACGAGATATATAAGAGTGTCATTTATCTTTTCGGAAAGAACACCGCATGATGACACATCAGGGGTTCATCATGAGATTCAAGGGTAAGGGGCTCCTACCACCTGGACCGCATGTGAGGAAATGAAATCTTCTAGTGTTTGATACCGATCTCCCTCCTTATTTTCAGTCAGACAAACGATTTATAGTGTCATTGTGGATTATCTATTGCATCTACTGTTGCTTATCGATTTCTCCAGTTCCTGCACATACATACAGTTAAATGATCAAACTGGTATTCAAATAATAGGTCTAAAATGTCAAAATGTAGCTAAATATCAAAATTAAAAGACTTTAATAGGTCCGGTCATATTGACCCAAACAATGCAAGTGTATAGCCAGTACGAACAGAACAGCAGGGCTAACCTCTTTCTTTTTCAGCCTACAGTAAAATGTCTATTATTTGGATTTAATTTAACTCAGATCAGAATTAGCAAATAAATTCTAGGTTATGTAGTAGTCCTGTGTTATTAAGAATTTTCTTGTCTAGTAGATGCTGGATTGAAAAAAATGTACCGAACCTCCTTGAGAACTCTGGAGAAATGAGCACAATACTAAAAGTAAGCATTCAATTAATTTATAAACTCTAAAGGGCAGATACGGCCCGACGCCAGCAATAGAAAAGTGTACTTAATGGAAATAAAGTTGTTTTTCTTCTTTAAAGAAAGCAATTTATCAATACGGTTCATGCATTTGTTAATAATGACAGTTTCGAGAATGACAACAGAGCTTGGCAGAAGAAAGGCAATTTAAGAAGCTGTTCATGCAGGGGTCCCGCCTGTGAGAACACGATAACGGTAACTTCTTACACAGGTCTATCGGGTTGGCATGAACACTAATAAATGACCTCTCTTGTTTTGAAGAAATTACTCATTCATTTCCCTCCAAAATAATGCCAAGTTAATTAATTTCATACGCCTGGTGTTTGCCGGTAAATTAATTACAGGTAAAAATAATTGGTGCTAGATAGATAGTAGAGGGAGAAATGAAAATTCCATTTATGCTGCTAATAATTTGATGGTAGTAGAAAGTCCTAAATAATTTAGTTCCATTGACATGAATTAAATTGCATTCATAGCTTTACTGTGAAAATATAATTGTGTCATATATCATTATATAGAGTTTCACCTTTTTGCCAAAGAAAAGGCGATGTTGTACTTAATACAAATGCTAATGAGTCTAGTGTCTGAAGTTCCTTGTGCTCATAAACAGTTCCTTAATCACAAGTCATCAGTTATAACAAGAAGCTTTTCATTGATGCTAATGGATTATTATTATTATTTTGATATAGCTCCGCGTAAAAGTTAAGCTATAAAGCCTGCTGAAAAAGGATTACTTAGGAGGATAATGGGTCTAGTTCAAGTTTTGTGCTTTATAAGACAGTTTCATAGCCGTGTAATAGGAGAATATGTCAATTCTTGTTTGGGTTTTTCAGGGGCTTAGCAATGGATAAAACATTGCTGTAGGATAGTGTAACTGGTGTTGAACAAAGTTTGGGAAAGGGCTGTACATTTATTTGAACTTTTGTTTTGCCCCATTTTAAAGGGTGTCCTTTACAATGTCTTATACATACAATCTAATATCTTCAGCAATCAAAGTTATTCAACCTTCATGGCAAAATAGGTTTATTAGCAAAATTTACAAACTTTCTGTCATTTGCAATAAGTAAATCAGACAAGAACAATTTAAATAGCTGAACACAACTAACATAACATTTGGTTTCTCCAAATTCAATACAAAATGACACTTATTGATTATTGCAGTCTCATCGTTTTTCAACTCCATCACGACAAGCACCTTTTGCCCGTTATGATCTGCTGCTAAAAGTGAGAGGACCAATCTGCGAAGGATGGAGTTTGAGTCGAATTTCCTAAAATGTGCAGTATCACACAAATTTGAACACTTTGAGATTCGATTTGCAAGCCACAAAAAACTGGCACCATTTCCCACATTGCTGAAGCATCAAAGAGCAGACAAATGCCCTTTTGCATGACCACACAAACTTCTCCATGATGCCATGCAGCTATGACATCATCTACACCATCACAGATCAATGGTTCCAAGTGGAGCACTGTTTTTATGGCAGACTTGTTTTCCATCTCCAGAATCATTTGATGTTTTTCTCTCTTTTCTGTAGTGTGCAAGCTCTTATGGTCAGCGGGATCCTCTATCTCCCTCTCGCTTTTTCTCTGATGTAGAGTGCAATCTTTCATGATCAGTGTGGTCTTGTGTCTCTTTCTTTCTCTCTCTCTCTCCTGTCCCCAGGTGTATTTTCTTAAGGTACTGTCACACTTAGCGATGCACCAGCGATCCTGACCAGCGATATGACGCGGTCAGGATCGCTGGTGCATCGCTAAGTGGTCGCTAGTGAGCTGCCACACAGGCAGATCTCACCAGCGACATCGCAGGAGTCGGGGGTCACTACTTACCTGTCAGACGAGGCGATCCTGATGTCCTCCCGCCTGGCTCCACGCTCATCGCTCGTCTCTCCACAGGAAGCGCCGCAGGAAGCTGACAACGAGAAACGGTTCAGGATGTTCTCGCGCGATCAGCGATAACCAGCGGGGGAGCGGTCGGAGGTAAGTATCACACACAGCGATATCGCTAGCAATATCGCTATAATGTCACAAGTTATAGCGATATTGCTAGCAATATCGCTTAGTGTGACTGGCCCTTTAAAGATTAGAAACTTATCAGTACTGAGACTCACTCAAATTTATTTTCAGCAAATCAGATTTTGGGGGGAAATTCCATGAATTTCAAAAGATCTGCTCATCGTCACTTGCTTCATATACGATACACAACCAGATACCAGCTTGGCAGTGTATGTGACTAATCTTATCCCATTTCTAATAAGCAATGGTCTCAAATTCACTAATATGCTTGGGTTTGTGTACTGCAGCTGCCTTCTTCAAATCCCACTGAAGAATTCCAATGGGGTTCAAGTCAGGTTACTATGACAACCACTCTGGTATCTTCCAGGATTTCTTCTGAAACAAAGTCTCGCTGGACTTTGAGATAAGCCTGGACCATTGTTCTGTTGGAAGGTTCTATGATGTTCAAGTTTCAGCTTACTCACATAAAGCATGGTGTTGTCTTCTGCGATTTTCTGATATTTGATTAAATCCATCTGGACCGCCCACATGCTGCAGGTTTCCAGTGCCAGAGAAATCAAAGCAGTTTCAGGGCAACTGTTAAGTTTCAGTTTTGTTTAATCATGCCACAAACAGAATCCCAAAATTTCCGTGTCCTATTTATATGATTTTGAACATATTGGAGACAACTTTTTTGTGCTTCTAGGTCAGTAGAGATGTACATTATAGATTTTGGCATGAGACTTTCAACATTTAGTATGCACCAAACTATAATAACTAAAAACTCGGTGCTTGCTTGCACAAAATCTTTCAAGACTTACTGCCTCCTCAAGAATCTGGTGGTAGCTGGTGATAGCTTCCTGTCTTTGCCATGCAGGGTTGGACTGGCCCACCAGAGAACCGGAGAATCCTCCGGTGGGCCCTGGCTTCTCCTTAAATAAAGAGTTAAAGAGTTCATAGTGCAAACCTTGCAGTTGCTATGGGGCTCTTCTGTGGGGGGGGAGGTGGGCCCTCAGGATCAAAACACCTGTGGGCCCAATGTTCTTCAGTCTGACACTGCTGCCATGTATAGGTAGTGTAGACAGTAATTCTTTAACTGTGAACTTGTAAACTATGCTTCCAAATGTATCTCTTGGAATATTAAATGCTTCTGCATCTTTTTACGTATTTTTATTTGTTTTTACAAGTTATTGATCTCATTACTTGTCAAAACCCAAGATAGAGACATAATAAGCAAATAACCTGCAGTAAGTAAATAGCAATAGTGCATGAAAATAATATAGGGCACTAAGCATAATTTTGATAAAAAAAAGAGCAAAATCCATTACACCACTTCATGATGACCATAAATGGGACAACTCGGTGAGTAGATAAACAGCCATGAGGAACCATGTTTAGCTAAAAAAAAGGCAGACTACATGTTTATATGCACAGGTTATTATTTATTTTTATAGTGTCATTTATTCCATGCTGCTTTAGATGTGAAAAAGGGTATACATAATAAAAAACAAGTACAATAATCTTGAACAAAACGAGTCACTGACAGATACAGGAGAAGACAGAACCCTGCCAATGAGGGCTCACAATCTTCAAGGTTGCAAACAAACTGAAGAAAAACTTAAAGAAATGAACTGGGACATAAGTTGGTGTGAATGCAGTATATGTTAACAATGTTAACACTGGCCACTAAATAGACAAAACCTAAAATAGAGACATAACAAGCAAATACCCTCAGTAAATAAAAAAATAGCAATAGTGCATGGAAATAATATAGGGTACTTAATTAGCCTTAGGACATCCCAATTAGGGTCACAGTGAAGTGGTGGGATGGCTTTTGCAATTTTTTTTAATCAAAATTGTGTTAACCAAGTACCCTATATTATTTTCATTCACCATTGCTGTCTATTTATTTTACCTCAGAGTAGTACTTTTTCGTTTTCATCAGCCATATCATCATCCTCACCTACTGTTTCCATGCACTTCCTTTTCTACCCCATTGCATCATCAGCTCCCCTTTTGTGTGCCTAAAAATGTGTTCAGTCATCCAAATACATTGCGTGTGCTCAGTCTTAGGGCCTATTTTCTGATCGTTGGCATCCCGCTGGCCAGCATGCATCACTGTGTTTGACGCCGACGAGCGACCTCGTTGGCGACACAGAACTCAGGGACACAGGCGTGAGTCGTCAGAATAGCTGCTGTGTGACAAGGTACCAACGACCGCCGAGGTCGTTATATGGATTGCCGGATCATAGCTGCATCGTTGATCATTTAGCGACGTACCAGCGATCCTTACCAGGTCGTATCCTTGTCGGGAATGCTGGTGCATCGCTTAGTGTAATGGTACCCTTAGTAGAAGATGTCGAGCTGCTTTTATTTATTTTACTAAAAAACCATTCATGGAAGATTTGGGCACAAAATGCAACATTTTTTCAACTGCAAGATTTATCAAGTTTCACCCTTTAGATTTTTCAATTCAAAGTATAAGTAACAGGGCAGCACGGTGGCTCAGTGGATAGCACTACTGGGTTCCAATCCCACCAAGGACAACATCTGCAAGGAGTTTGTATGCTCTCCCCGTGTTTGCGTGGGTTTCCTCCCACATTCCAAAGACATACTGATAGGGAATTTAGATTGTGAGCCCCATCAGGGACAGTGATGATAATGTGTGCAAACTTTAAAGCCTGTGGAATATGTTAGTGCTAGATAAATATTATTTATTTATTATTAAACCATCAACATAGTAATGACCATAAAATAGTCCCATTCTCAAAACAGTGTACATAGAACAGTTACTTTCAAAATAATGATCATGTAGATGCTATAGAAATGCCAAAAGTATCACTATTCTCATTTTGTAAATAAACTGTATATTTTATATTTGCCAATTACTTTATTGTTTAGAACATGTCCATTAAAATGGAAAAAGGACATCTTTTTAATCTTGAGTATTTCCTCTAGAATTGAATATGCCATTCTAGCCATAATTACAGGGGAAAATAGACCTGACAAGCAACAAATGTCACCACAGTACTTGCTCCAGTTAGTCCCAACTGCTGTGTAATATTACCAGTTCCTAGGAGATTACATGGTTGCCAGAATTTTATGTATGTTTCTTGTGGCAAAAAATATATATATATGTATTTTTCCCTGGTGTGAGTATGAGATTGTGTTCATGGATTATAACCATATTCTAAGGGAAAACTTTCCCTAATGCTGTAGTAAAAGTGACTTATGACACACTGGAGCCCCATTAAAAGGCTTCAATGAGAAATCCAGTAACAGGGATGTATATAGAGAAGTTTCCATCTAAATATACCAGTTACTTATCTTATTTTCCTAAGGCAGATAATGTCACTAAAATCCTCAAGAGAAAACTAGTTCCTGGTAGTTGCCTGTATCTCATTTACAATTTACGAACTATGGCCTATTATTTGACCTAACTGTAAATGGTGATCAATATGTCTAAATAATGTATAACCTATCTTAACCTGTTTGCTATTGAACATAACTGAAGTTGCAAAAGGGTAACATTTTCAATAGCTGTCGAGGGTCATATTCACTTTAATTTGAAACGAACTCTATCAAGACTAAATTAATTATTATAGTAAAAATTAGGTTTCGTGTCAAATGTATATTTTTGACTATGTTGTTAACCTTATCACAATCTGCATATATCCACTTAATGACCACCGACACGCCTTTTAACGGCGGCAATTAAGGGTATTTATTCCTCAGCGCCACTTTTTAATGGCTCTGAGAAATAAGGTGTAACGCCCCCCAGTGTCGAAAGATTTTTATGGTCCCCTGTCACTTGATTGCCGTTATTCACTGAAAATTGGCAATCACAGAAAAGAAAAGTCAGATGTAAAATGAATTTCCCTCTCCTCTGATTTGATCTAACATATCAGAGAAGAGAGAAATGGGGTTCCCCGAGCTCATCCCGGGCCTTCTGATCTGTCATCTGGAACTCCGCGTCATTTTCCTGGAAAAAAAATTAGATCTGCCGGTCAGTACCCAGCAACAATAAGGAATTTTTACTATTGGTTCCTTTTGATCACTGTGATAGACCCTATCACAGTGATCAAAATAAAAAAAATGCAAATCAAATCCCCTTTGTCACCCCCTTAGTTAGATAAAATTTGTAAAATAAAAAAATTGTAATTTTTTTCATTCTTTGCAGTTAGGGTTTGGGTTTGGGTAGAAAATCGGGTTAGGGTTAGAATTGCGCTAAGGTTAGGTCTGGGGTTGTTAGGGTTAGGGCTGTGTTAGGGTTGGAGTTAGAATTGGTTTTTTTTTCAAAAATAAAATAAAAATTTAAGACAATATGATGGCTAGTGTGGAGCGCAAGTGCTGGCTACTCGAGTTTGCATCGAGTGCTCAAGTATGCACTGGGTAACAAGGATCCCCGCATGTTTTTTGGGTGGGTGTTTAACAGTTGCAAAAAATGTGGAGTAGGGACTCAAGCATGTCATTCGAGCACTAATGATGACATATTCAATATGACAATCTAACGTTATCAAATTCTGTGTCATACATGTGGATTAAAAATGCTAACTATACCCCTTGATAAAATCCTTGAGGGATGAGGGTTTCCAACATGGGATCACTTGTGGGGGACTTCCGCTGATTAGGCACATCGGGGGTCTTCCAAATGTGACATGGTGTCTGCTCTTGATTCCAGCCAATTTTGCATTCAAAAAGTCAACAGTGCTCCTTCCAAGCCCTGCTGTGCGCCCAAACAGTGGATTTCCCCCACTAATGGGGTATCACTGTACTCAGGAGAAATTGCAGAACAAAGTTTGCATTCCATTTTCTCTTGGTACCCCTGTGACATTAAAAAAGTTCATGCCTAAAGTAAATTTTTTTGTGAAAAAAGTTAAATGCTAATGTTTTCCTTCCATATTGCTTCAGTTCTCGTGAAGCACCTGAAGGGTTAATAAACTTCTTGAATGTGGTTTTGAACACCATGAACAC
This sequence comes from Dendrobates tinctorius, assembly GCF_039654945.1. Lineage (NCBI taxonomy): Eukaryota > Metazoa > Chordata > Amphibia > Anura > Dendrobatidae > Dendrobates > Dendrobates tinctorius. The sequence continues at coordinate 35,569,081 of NW_027361711.1, forward strand.
TTATGTCATATAGGCCCCCAAAATGTGATGTGGTCCCTGCGAAAATGGTTTTGTAAATCTTGTTAGAAAAATAAGAAAATGGTCAACTTTCAACCCTTCGAACTTCCTAACAAAAAAATTATGTTTTCTAAATCATGCTGATGTAAAGTAGACATGTGGAAAATTATATTTATTAACTATTTTGAGTGACATATCTCTCTGATTTAAGGGCACAAAAATTGCTTAATTTTCAAATTTTTGCCAAATTTCCATTTTTTCATAGATAAACTCAAGTCACATCGAATAAATTTTACCAATATCATAAAGTACAATATGTCACAAAAAACACACTCAGAATCAGTGGGATCTGTTGAAATGTTCCAGAGTTATTACCACTTGAAATGACACAGGTCGAAATTGTAAAATTTGACTTGGTCATTAAGGTCAAAATTGGCCCGGTCACTAAGGGGTTAAAATAAAAAATTAGAAGTTTTTACATTTTCACACTGGTCGCTGGGGCTTTTAAACACTCTAACTTCCTGTTGTTTCAGGAAAGAACATATGTACATTCGCCACAATTAATAGAATCTGACCCTACATTTTGCATTGAAGCACCTAATGAAAATGTGCAAAGGTTATTGTGAAGGAAGAAGATGTAAGGGGGAACCATGTGATTGGTGGATCCTGCATTATCAGCTGTGTATAGAGGTGTTATCTGTCATTTTAATCCTGCCTCTTATGAAAGGAGCCTTACTGAATACTGCAACTGTAAAGGCCCTGTCACACACAGCGTTCTAGCTAGCGAGATCGCTGATTTTGTGACGCCACAGCGATCTCGCCAGCGAGATCGCTGTGTGATGGGGATCAGCGATCGGTCCCCCCGCCGGGTATCGCTGATCGTGCAGCATCGTCCTGGGCCATTTTTTCATCGTTGCTCTCCTGCTGGCCAGCGCGCATCGCTGCGTGTGGCAGCGAGAGCCAACGATCAGCGACTCTCCCAGCGCTCTAAGCAGGCACTGGGAGCTGGTATCTAAGGTAAATATCAGGTTACTAAGCGGCGCGCGTCACTTAGTTACCCGATGTGTACCTTAGAAACCTGCATGCTTGCAGCTCCCGGCGCGAGCACACAGGTTTCTAAGGTATACATCGGGTTAAGTGACGCGCACCGCTTAGTAACCCGATATTTACCTTAGATACCAGCATTCTCGCTGGTGCTGATCGCTGGTGAAGCTGCCTGTTTGGCAGCTCACCAGCGATCATGTAGCGATGCACCAGCGATCCTGACAAGGTCGTATCATTGTTGGGATCGCTGGTGCATCTTTAAGTGTAACGGTGCCCTAAGTCTGTAAGAATCTCTTTTTATGCACTGGGGTCTCAGTTCAGGTGTTAAGATTTAAAAAATCACATCTTCAGCTCCTCTTCTCATAACCATCAACTATCTTGTCCTTGACACATCTTTTTATTACTGCTGCTCGCGCTGAAATTCCCTAGCCTTTTAAGCTTGGCCAGGACATCCGCCTCTGAGGGTTCTGTGCAAGCCTTCAAAAAGTCATAATGTAATGATGTGATCTGAGGCACGCATAAGCAGAACCAAACTGGGTAGTGATGGGCAAACCTGAATGGTAAAGTTCAGAGGTCTGCTCCGAACACTTAGAGTACGTGTACGGACCCCAAACATGGACTTTTCCAAGAAGTTTGTGTTACTGTTTGGGTTTGGCAGCCTGAAAATCAGGTGTTTCTCACGTTGCTATTTGTGTAACAGCACGAGAAACACCTACTCTGATTGGCATTAAGTTTGATATCACCATCCAGAGCACTGCAGTTCCCATGCTGTCATACAGGTGACAGCTTGTAAGCCAGCAGTTTCTGTCCGGGAGTAAAAAGATTACCGCCGGTCACAGGCTTCAGCTGATTAGAGTAGGCATATGATGATGAAATTATTCATCAGCCTGTGCTTGTACACTAAATAAATATACATTTGCTGTCTCCTCTATTTTTGACAACCAGAGCAGGCAAAACTGACAGCTGCGGTCCCCACTGTTTTTTATTAAATTATTTAAATAAATATTTAGTTTGGCCTAGGCCATAATATACCTAGGGTATATTCTGGTCCAGAGGGGTATAAACTGGCCTAGGCCAATTTATACCCGGGGTATAGTTTGGCCTAGGCTAGAATATACCCGGTGTATAATCTGGTCTAGGCCACTTTATACCCGGGTATATTCTGGGCGGGGGTTAATCTGACCTCTTACAGTGGGACTGTCACCCGCGTTGCGGTGGGAGACTAAAAGTGCAGGACAGACCGGGTCATGTGACTGACTTGGGGAAGGCGGGGGATGTATAGCGCGTTGCGTGGGAAAAGAGCCAGAGCCTGCGCAAGCGAGCTGAATGGCATTTCCAGTGCTGCCACTGCTGAGGAGGCAGAGTATCTCGTGGGTGCTGAACACCCTCACCGACCCACCGTGGCAGTGCTCCTGGCTGATAGGCGATCCTCAGACAGACCTCCTCCATCCTCCCAGACAGTTTCTGTACCGAAGACGCAGACCGGACCATTGACAGAATGCCAGGCAGTGCCAGGTATCCAAAGGCCAGAACTGTCATATGCTGCGGAGCAAATGCTCGCTCTAGCGGCATTTCACATTGGACCCCGTACCGTGCCAGCCATTGTAAAGTGCGGAAGAACAGTTCATTACCCAGAGACTCCGTCAAGACAATCCGCGCCGCTGTTGTCGGTGCCACTGTTGGAGCCCCGAACCCTTCAACAACTGAAGACTACATTCTGATAAGTTTAAACTCTTAATAAAAATATGTATAATTTGCTCTAAGAATATATACTCTTAATGAAATAAACTAAAACCAGAAGATAGCACCTTTTGAAAATATAGCCATTTTGGATTAGTACAAGATTAGGTGGTTAAAAGGTTAAGAGCATGAAGCTGCATTAGCGCTTTAACATAGCTATCAATAGGATATGAGTTACCTAGCGACTAGGAAGGCTGTCCTGGAGTATGTCTCCAATGGTCACAGAGGGACAAATTGGCTAAATATTCTCCGCAGTGGTTTTCGCGGTAGCAGCCTATGTGGTTAAATCTTCCAGAGGGCTGTCCCAGTGGTGCGCGAGTATAAGTTGCTTGCGAAAAAGACCTGTGATGTGCAGTAAGCTTGCAGGACCTTGCATGACATCAGCAGTCATGTGACTAAGCATGTGACAGTGTATGGAGCCCGGTATGGACCAATTCCAACGCGCTTCAGAATGCATGGATTCCTTTGTCAGGGATGGTCCATTAGGAGACTTAGCTGCCTTTTAGCTTTGAAGTATGTCATGTGACAAAAGGGAAAAAAATTAATCAATAAATGAGGTCCTTTGGTATTAGCATGTCCAATTCAAATATCCATCTTTTTTCTGCACGAGACATTTGTTTGATATAGTCTCCTTTTCTCCAACTCTTTTTGACAGTTTGCAGACCTGTGACTGTAGTGCCTTTCACTAAACCCACATGGTGGATTAAAAAGTGTTTTGACAGTGGATGACCTGTGAGTTTCTTTTTGATATTACGTATGTTAGGCGTCAAGATCCCACCACTGCACAGGGGAAATCTCAAGCCATGTCCTCTGCAGTCTCCCATTCTTCTTCAGCTGCAGAGGATCCTGCTCAGCAGAGACATCAGTCTCAGCAACTTGCTCAGGCTAATGCTATGCGTCTGGTTGCTGCTGCCACCCCAGGTTCAGCTATAGCAACCAGCAATAGTAAGCGGTTAGCAGACGCTCCTGAGACTAAGTCCTGCTTTTCTCCATCTGAGTATGCCTATGAGACAACCGTTCATTGGCGGTCAGAGGTCACATGCTCAGGTGCTCAAGCAGCTTGGATTGGACCGTCAGCAAGGTCCCAGAAGGCTGCAGTTATAAAAGGATCGTATGGCAGCACAGCCGTGTGCTAGTATAGACCATGTGGAGTGAGTGTTGTATGCATGTATGATTGTCTCTGGTGACTGACTCATTATGAAACCCCTACCCTTGGTGCGCATGTGTTGTTCAGCCCTGCCAGTTAGTGCTTAGGCTTGCCTGTACGCCACTGTGCACTTTGTCTGCACTCCACAGTAGCCAGCGTCGATTAGTGGCGTTTGCAGGTGCGACGCCGTGTGCTTATTGCGTCTAGAGAGGCTCTTACCCCGCTTCCTTGGGGCTGAGTCTTGAGACCGAACACTAGCACTGATTCATCTGTGCCCTGTGACTGTTTACAGGATGTGGTATCTGTGCTATGCGGTTCCGCAGCTCTGTGAAGTAACAGAGCTCGTTGCAACTACACGCTGGGTGGCGTTAACCCACGTGTCCAGTGCGATACCGCCATTTTGTGTCCGCCATTAGCGAGCAGCAGTTAGCATCTTTATATTATTTGGTGAGTTCTGCCAGACCTAACAGCATATATGTTCATTTATTCTGACATTAAGTGGGCACTTGGTTCATCCTACATAGATTTTACCACAGGAACATTTCAATGAATAAATGACTCCCTGTGTGGTGCAAGTGATGAAGTCCTTAATCTTAAATACTATAGTTCCGTTAGAGATATTAGATTGATTTCTTAATTGTAATGTTTTACATGGTTTACATCTTCGACATGGGAAAAAGCCAGGTTGAGCTTGCAGAAAGTGGAAGGAAAAAGACATAGGGAAGTTAGGAGCAGTGGGGGCTACTATAGTGCCCAAATTCCTTGCTTTTCTATATGTAAATTTAGGATTGGCTGGTAGTTGTTCTCCTATTATTTTATCTTCTTTGAGGATGCCCCAATGTTTCTTTACGATTTTTCTTAAAATATGCGTGTTTGCGTTGAATTGTGTGATGATTGGAACATCTGCACCAATGGTGGAATCTTTATTCCTAACATTATTTTGAAGTAAATTTGTCCTTGGTAAATTCTCCACCCATTGTTTCATTTTTAATAAATGGCCTTTATCATATCCTTTATTGGCAAATTTGTGTTTCAAGAAATCAGACTCTACGTTAAAGTCATGAGTCTTTGAGCAGTTTCTGCGTGCTCGTTTAAAGTTTAAACTCTTCCTTTCTGAACTCTTGTTCGTCCCTTACCAATCCTGTCATACTCCCAGTTACACCCTGTCCAAACTCCCTTACCCGTCATTTGTCCTATTACTACCCCTTCATGCCCCGTTAATCCCTGCGTGGAGTATATTTGTTGTTAATAAAATCCTGTTATCTTATGATCTGTCTCCTGTCCGTAGCGACATCCTGCGATTCCAACACTAGCACACTTTTCTCTGCCGTTCCAAGGGATGGCATGGAAGCATGGATGTGGAGTTGGTAAGCCAAATATCCATCACTGTCTCCTGAATTTGCTTGACTCCTGACTCCATGACTGCACAGTACCACCTCACTTCTGAGCATGTACATAAAGTGCAGCACAGATTCATCATACCTAAAAGTCCAGATCCTTAGATCATGAACAGAACAGACATTGATAGGACATTTCAGAACTTCCCAAATTTTTATGAAAACATTTAAAGCATATAACGCATTGAACTATTGTGCTCATTTTCAAATATATTTTAGGAATCGGATTCAGTCCATTTTATGCCAACTCCACCAAAATGCACTCAGACTCCGACTCCACGACTCCGACTTCCCAGATCTGTAGAAAAATACTATAAAGAGCATACATGGGGAGAGGTCAAAGAGTGCCAGCGCATGCACACTACAGTAATTGGCTGTGCTGGAGGAGTTACTATGACAAGCACACAGCTCAATCCTCCTGGGTCCTGAGAGGAGAATATCTGCAGAAAATACCTTTCAGATAAATAAGCACTCTTCCAAGGTGCATTTCTCTCATCTGGTAGAGTCTGTACTCCCAGTGCAAAGTAATGCCATACATGAAAGCTAAATAAGTAATCTAAGAGCTCATGCAGATGTCCACGGATCTTGGACTGATCACGGACTGCAATCACTGCATGGACTCGTTTGCTGGTTTCCCGAGTTAAGCATGACAGCTTCATTCATTTTTAGGAGGTTGTCACGCATTGGTAATACCACCGGCAGCCAGTCTGAGATCAGGCAAAGATTCATGGACATCTGAATGAGCCTTAAAGAGTAAACAGTGGTTTGGAAGTCTCTTAGATGCAATTTTTTTACAGGACGGAAGCCAAATTGCTTAATAAAGTGATTTGCAAATTCATATAACTCTTAACCCGATAAAATTAGCATTAAAAATGAGAGTGCTGAGTTTTGTTTTAATTGCCCCTTACAGTATCTCAGTGCTGGAGGTTTTCATTCATGTTTACTGTATGTCCAATAACATAAGCTGTGGGGACAAATGACACCGCAAGAAACTACCTGGAAACCATCTGCAGAGACTTTGAAGACTTAGGCAAGAAAGTGAAAGAACTGGGAGTGCAGGTGGTCTTCTCTTCCATCCTCCCAGTGGATGGCCATGGAACAAGGAGGTGGAATAAGATTCTGCAGGTGAACAACTGGCTACGTCGATGGTGCCGTCAGCAACGATTTGGATTTCTGGATCACGGAGTGAACTACTTATACAATGGACTACTTGCTAGAGATGGGGTGCACCTTACGAAGACTGGAAAGCATGTATTTGGAAGTCGCCTTGCTACACTTGTAAGGAGAGCTTTAAACTAGAACAACATGGGAAGGGAAGCAAAAGACCAGAAAAAGCCATACACCTGACAAATGCTATTGAGAACTCTGCTATTAGAAGTGGAAAGGAAGAACAAAGACGAAAGAATCTATTTAATAAAAATATTGGAGAAAGAGAAACCAATCACAAACTAAAATGTTTCTATACTAATGCACAAAGCATGGGCAACAAACAAGGAGAATTGGAACTACTAACACAGGAAAAGAAATATGATGTCATTGGAATCACTGAAACTTGGTGGGACAATACACATGATTGGAATACAAGACTAGAAGGATACAACTTATTTGCAAGAAACAGACTTGATAAACGAGGAGGGGGTGTTGCATTGTATGTTAGAAACGCGTATATCTGCACAGAGATTGAAGCTTCAGAGACTGGGAGTTCTGTGGAAACTGTTTGGGTAAGAATACAAGGACTGAACAATGGAAAGGACACCATTGTAGGCATTTACTACAGGCCGCCTGTGCAAGCTGAAGATATGGATGAACTCTTTATGCATCAAATGGCCAAGTTCTCCAAAAAATATGACATAGTTGTCATGGGAGATTTCAACTATCCAGACATTTGTTGGGAATCTCTCTCAGGCAAAACTAACAGGTCAAGGAAATTCTTATCCTCTCTTGCTGACAACTTTATCTTCCAAAAGGTAGGGGAGAAAACAAGGGGAACTGCTACCTTGGATCTAATCCTTATAAACAGGGAGGAAATGGTTGAGGAGGTAAAAGTGGCTGGAACCCTAGGAGGTAGCGACCATGCTATTTTAGAATTTTGGATAACTAGAGGCGGAAGACCTGTGAAGACTCAGACGTCAAGGTTAGATTTCAGAAAGGCAGATTTTAAGGGATTCAGAAAGATAATTGGAGGGATCCAATGGCTGGATAACCTTAAAGACAAAAATGTCCAGGAAGGATGGGAAATCTTGAAAAATGAAATTCTCAAAGCACAGTTGTTAACAATTCCGAAAAGAGGGAAGAATAGGAAGCATTTAAGGAAACCAGGATGGGTGAACACAGAACTTAAGCACATGCTAAAAAGGAAGAAAAAAATGTTTATAAAATGGAAAGAGGGAGGCATATCTAAAGAAGAATATAATGCTGTCTGCAGAACCTGCAGGGCACAAATCAGATTAGCTAAAGCTGAAAATGAATTGAGGCTTGCAAGAGATGTCAAAAGCAATAATAAAGGATTTTGGGGATATGTCAAAAGTAAAAGAAAAGTCAAAGATGCTATAGGATTTTTACAGGATGAAAATGATGAAATGGTAAGACAGGATGTTGAGAAGGCTGAACTTTTAAATTCCTATTTTGCATCTGTTTTCTCTCAGAAAGGAAATGTAACACCAACTGTTATTCACTGTCCTATTAAGGGAATAGAAGAATCCAGGATATCTATAAACAGAAAGATAGTGAGGAAACACTTAGCTAACCTAAATGAATTCAAGTCTCCAGGTCCAGATGAATTACACCCCAGAGTACTGAAGGAGATAGCAGAAGAAATTTTTGAACCCCTCTCCATAATCTTTGAAAATTCTTGGAGAACAGGAGAAGTGCCAGAAGACTGGAGAAGAGCAAATGTTGTTCCTATCTTCAAAAAGGGGAAGAAGGTGGACCCAGGCAACTATAGGCCGGTGAGTCTGACTTCTATACCAGGAAAGATCTTTGAACAAATTATTAAACAACATGTATGTCAATACCTGGATAAGAATGAAGTGATCAAACAGAGTCAGCATGGGTTTGTAACTAATAAGTCATGTCAGACTAACTTAATTTCCTTCTATGACGGTATCACTGATTGGGTGGATCAAGGAAATGCTGTAGATATAGTATATCTTGACTTCAGCAAAGCATTTGACAAAGTCTCTCATACAATCCTTATTGAAAAAATGACTAAGTATGGAATGGACAAGGCAACTGTTAGGTGGATTCATAACTGGCTTAGTGATCGGACCCAAAGAGTGGTCGTAAATGGCTGCACATCCAGTTGGAAGAATGTCTCAAGTGGGGTACCACAGGGCTCTGTCCTGGGCCCTGTATTGTTCAACATCTTTATCAACGATTTAGATGAAGGAATTGAGGGTAAACTGATTAAATTTGCTGATGACACAAAGCTAGGAGGGATAGCTAATACTAGAGAAGAGAGAGAGAGGATTCAAAAAGATTTAAATTAACTGGAGAAGTGGGCAGCAACTAACAAAATGGTTTTTAACAGGGAGAAATGCAAAGTACTACATCTGGGCAATAAAAATGAAAAAAGCATATATAGAATGGGAGGAATAGGGCTAAGTGACAGCACATGTGAAAAAGACTTGGGTATACTAATAGATCACAGACTGAATATGAGTCAACAGTGTGATGCAGCAGCAAAAAAGGCAAATGCAATTCTAGGATGTATTAACAGAAGCATACAGTCTAGATCACATGAAGTCATTATTTCCCTCTACTCCTCTTTGGTCAGACCTCATCTGGAATATTGTGTCCAGTTTTTGGCACCACATTTTAAAAAAGACATCAACAAACTGGAGCAAGTTCAGAAAAGAGCGACCAGAATGGTGACCGGTCTGCAAACCCTGTCTTATGAGGAAAGGTTGCAGGATTTGGGAATGTTTAGTTTGCAAAAGAGAAGACTGAGAGGAGACTTAATAGCTGTCTACAAATATCTAAAGGGCTGTCACATTGTAGAAGGATCAACTTTATTCTCATTTGCACAAGGAAAGACTAGAAGCAATGGGATGAAACTGAATGGGAGGAGACACAGATTAGATATTAGAAAAAACTTTTTGACAGTTAGAGTGATCAATGAGTGGAACAGGCTGCCACGAGAAGTGGTGAGTTCTCCTTCAATGGAAATCTTCAAACAGAGGCTGGACAGACATCTGACTGGGATGATTTAGCGAATCCTGCTTTGAGCTGGGGGTTGGACCAGATGGCCCAGGAGGTCCCTTCCAACTCTACGATTCTATGATAAGCTGAAAATTGCAAACTTTTTACTGCAAACTTTGGGTTTGATCACAATTTACCTAAATTTATGGATATGAGAAAATGACTCACATGACACAGTTTGCTGACACTTTGCATTAAATTGCTGTTTTTTCCCAAGTGTAAGAGAAACTATTGTCACATGTACCATTTTTCTAGCAAAAAAAGCATTTGCTATTCTTTAGTATAATACTAAAACTCCAGAAAGCAATTTTATCAACAGAAAGACATGTTTTAAACTAAATATTTCTTTGTGGGCAGAAAAAAAATTCTCCACATGGAAGGCATTTTTATGTAAATTGTAAGAATTCAGAAAACATCACAAAAGAAAATATTATATTTTGCCTTTTTACTGTAAGAAGTGACTTGCAGTTCAGTCTTGTCTACAGTGTTTATTCAAAGTGATCTCAAAGGTGATTTATCACACTGTTACACTGGAGATCTACAACAATTTAAATTAGAGCTTTTCAACACTGACATTAAATCTATGGAAATAAATCACTTTAGAAAGCCCATTATTTCTTAATTACGGGACATATTAGTGTCTCAGCTTTGAAAATCTCTTGTGGCTTCAAGGAACATTTGGTTAGGAGGAAAGTTTTCACTTAACCTTCCTTCTGTGCAACATGTCATCAGAACATCTATATCTGATAAACATTAGTATAGCAAAATAAATTAGATAACACTGTGTTACAAAGGTTTTGTCACTTGGACAATTTTGAGTGTTCTTGATAGATTTTTTTCCATGCTGATTTCAGAAATGACTTCAGATTTTTCCTATGATGTAAGTTTTTTGAGAAACGATACAAAACATTATAATATTCTGTTATAATTCTAAAAACTCATATATGAACTTTTTCTGAACCGGTATATTCTGAATTTTTCACTGAAATAACATAAATTGCTGATCTACATATATGCAAGCACTTATTATGCAAATTCCACGCAGGCGCAGTGAATCATTCGGCTGACTGTGTACAGAGCATACCACATCTCCTCGGCAGAGGAGGAATTAAAAGACCATACTGACATACTTAGAGAATGGCTGAATGGCACATGACCTTCAATGCCGTTTGCTGTCCCAATGATATGGAGAGAGCAGAGAGATCATGTGACAGAAAGAATGCTACTTCTGCCTTACAAATGCAACAGGATATTCAGCAAAGAACAAGAAATCAATAGAATATGCTAATCTTCCTTCAGCCATAAGACCAGTGCCACCTGATGAAAGTCTTTGTGTTCCAAAGCCGCCCAAAGTATGGACAATGGAGGACGACGAAGATGAACTAACAATGTCAGTGGAAAATTAAACTGCTGCAGACCCAGACTTTGAGCCTTCAACATCTAATCCACATCTGTTCAGTCAAGCTAATCTGAGTGACTTGGTCAGAGATTTGAAATTGTCAAAGAGGCAGGCAGAATTATTGGGATCAAGGCTACAAGAACAGAATCTCCTATTACCACTAACAAAAGTTTCTGTTTTTCGCAGTCGTCAAGAAGACCTTAATCAATTTTTCAACCATGTCAACAGTTTAACCTTTTGCAATGTCTTGGGGTTGTTTGGTGCTCTTGGATGCGAACATGATGCAAAGGAATGGTGACTGTTCATTGACTCATCAGTTTTAAGCCTGAAGGCTGTTTTACTACACAACGGAAATATCTATCCTTCTATACCTATTGGACATGTCGTACACATGAAAGAAATGTATAAAAATATGGAGTTACTGTTGACCCACATTAATTATAGAAATTATAACTGGAACATATGTGGTGATCTAAAAGTTGTTGCACTTCTTCTTGGACTGCAGATTGGATATACCAAGTATTGTTGTTTTATTTGTGAGTGGGACAGTCATGCATGAGAAATGCACTATTTCAGAAAGGACTGGGCACTCTGCGAAAACCTGGTTGCTGGACAGAAGAATGTTAAACATAATCCTCTCATTGATCCAGCAAAGATATTTCTCCCTCCTTTGCATATTAAACTTGGGCTTATGAAGAATTTTGTCAAAGCAATGAACAAAGAATCGGAAGCCTTTTCTTATTTGCGACAGAAATTTCCAAGAATAAGTGATGCAAAGATTAAAGAAGGCATTTTTATTGGGTCACAGATCAGAGATATAATGAATGACAGTAGCTTTGATGGTCTTTTGCAAGGTGCTAAACAAGTGGCATGGAGAACCTTTAAAGATGTGACCTTCAACTTCCTTGGCAACAGCAGGGTACAGAACTTTGTGGACAACATGCTCACAGCATATCATTTGATGAAATGCAATATGTCACTAAAAATGCATTTTCTACATTCTCACTTGGACTTTTTTCCAACCAAAGTTGGCAGATTACGTGAGTTGGCTCACCCTTTGAGATGTCAAAAAAGGCCTAGGCTAGGTAACTGTTACCACCCCTGCGAGCTGCAGACCCACGAACGCTGCTGGTGACAGCCACACTTGTGGCTGAGGATCCATTGATTGCTGTGGCTGCATCACTACATTTCTGTTACGTGTGGTGCAATGTAACTTCATCATCTTCTTCCTCCTCCTGAGATCACCTACTCAGCTGTGTGCCTCTGTGTTCACACCATCTGAGATCTTCCACCTCTTCATCATCCTCTGTGTTATCACATTCCTCACCCTTAGAGTCGCGCTCCTCTTCTTCCTGCCCTCACAGCACAGTACAGTCCGCATGAGCAGCAGATATTTGAGTCTCATCAGGATCACCTCCCCCCGAGGGTTATCATCTGAATGACTAGGGTCCGGATGCTGTTCAGACCCTACTTTGTCCTTTGCCAGATCCAAGCTAAAAAAAATTGGGCATTGGTGGAGATTTCCTTCTCTTGACTTTGTGAAGCTTTTGAGTACAGATCTGATGCCCATGGCATAGCACGTGTGAACAGCTCTTTAGACTCACTCATCTGTGGTTCCCTACAGTCAGTTGGGAGTTTGGAGAGATGTGACATGAGGGAAACAATGGTAATTTGGGTTCCACCTCTGTAGACTGTACTGGGTGTGATGTTGAGGTGGAGGAAGAGGAGGAGCCACTTGAAGCTGCTCCTGCCATCCACTCAAGCACATAATTTTTCTGGGCCTCATCTAAAAGGCGTACCACTGTGCATCTGCCATTTTTTTAATGTGCATGAGGTCTGCAGACAGCTTAATTTCACAGCCACAAAATTACAACTTGGGATATGGTGGACTGTATCAGGTTTAGCAACAGAAATGTTTTGTTTGTTTAATTCTGCAAGCGGTATGCAGACAGCTAATTTCAACGCCACTAAATAGCAAGGTGAGATGTGGCATGCTGAATCACGGTAGCAACTGCCAAAAAAAATATTTTTTCTTGTCCAACAGCTAAAATCACAGAAAAATGTCACAACACCACTAAATGACAAAGTGACATATGCCTTGCTGTATTACATTTTGCAAGTGAAAAAATACGATTTAGAAAGGTCTACTCATGCATGAAGCACAATAGAAGCAGTGTACAACACACTTCTCTGAAATGTGCCCTGTTGTCTTTGTCTGTGGACCTTAGTAATGGCACAAAAAAATCTGTTGGAAGGTCGATTTCACAGCCACACAGGACACTAGCTAGCTAAACTATCTGACTAATAAACAACCGCCTAGCTAACTAGCTAAAATCTAGCAGCAAACTGTCCCAGAATCAGAAGCAGCCTCTCTGTGCTGTCAAAATGGCATTAAAACAAGATGTCTGCTCCTTATATGGAGAGGGACATGGGATTTTAGCAGCCAATAAACAAGCCATTGTGTCAGGACATTGTGGATGTTTGCTGCGCCCTGATTGGCAATGTGCACACATAGAGTTAGAAGAAAAAAAAAATTACAGTTTACAAGCACGCCGCTTCTTTGAGCTCTCCACACCCCTACCCTTAACAAATGCTCATCATGCAGAACAATTATCAGAGCCAAAGTGCTGAAAACACAAATGTTTCAGATTTTTTCAGATTTTATAAATTTTGCCTTGTGTTTGCGGTCACGAATCCGAATGTGCCATATTTGCGCCAAATTTATGTTTGGCGATCGTTTTTTGAACAAATTTCCCCATCACTAATTAGAAGTGAAGCATGTCTACAGTGTCATGATCTGAAGTGATCTGACAGTTTTAAATCACTGGGAGAACTTTTTTTACTTTGGAAAGTTCCAAGGTGTCTTGACTGTCCCCGGTGGTGGTTTTGATATTGCACTTTAGGTTTTGTGCACTTAATCATGTATCAGGTGACACCCTATAAAGGTGTGCTAGGGGTGTGCAATCACGGCCTGTGATAATGTCATGGTCACGTGTGTCGGGACGCAGATGATACTGCAAGGCGGACCCATAACACACGTGACCCTGGATACACCGCCTCCAGTGGGGCGCATTTAAATAATAAAACGTGCAGGTGGATACGCCGCCTCCACCTGGCGAATTTGGGTATTACACGTTATACATACAATAATCAAATAATAAAGGGGGAACCTGGGAAACTATAACAATGGTGGGCCCTGCAATAGGGAAAAGGGAATTGGAGACCTCCTGAGCTCCCCTGAGCTAGTGTCCCTGCACTCCTAACGTTCCCTATGCCGGTTTCGCACCGGGCGCCGCACGCGTACCTCAACGCCCTAGCTCGCCCTGACCCTAAACCCTCACTAGGGAATAGGTTGGTGCGGAAACTAATCCCACCACTGCACTAATAACACACATGAGGAAAGAGACAATACAGGGGAAACACCACTTAGCTTTGCTCTGTTGCGTGCGCTCCCAGCAACAGAGCCCACCACCTGAGTGCATCTTCTCCTCCACCAGGATCCATCACCATAACAGGATCCTTCACCTTAGTGCAGCCTTGGAGCAGAGTCCAACACCAGTTGCAGCTGCTTAGAACCAGAGTCCCAAGGAAGTGTTCAGCTTCTGCCACGAAGTCAAGCATGCTTGAGTCCAGCTCAGCGGCCAAGTCCCACATGGTGAGTGCCACTCTCCATAGTAGCCACTCCGATGGAGCTGGTGAGGAGTCCTGCGCAGCTTAGCCAGGGGGGACTTGTTGCAGCTATGGTGTCTGGACGAAGGGCTGGCATGGCGTGGTGGGGTCACAGTGATGGAGTCAGCGGGAAGTGTCTGCATGGTCTGGTGGAGTGGCTACTATGGAGAGTGGCACTCACCATGTGGGACTTGGCCGCTGAGCTGGACTCAAGCATGCTTGACTTCGTGGCAGAAGCTGAACACTTCCTTGGGACTCTGGTTCTAAGCAGCTGCAACTGGTGTTGGACTCTGCTCCAAGGCTGCACTAAGGTGAAGGATCCTGTTATGGTGATGGATCCAGGTGGAGGAGAAGATGCACTCAGGTGGAGGGCTCTGTTGCTGGGAGCGCACGCAACAGAGCAAAGCTAAGTGGTGTTTCCCCTGTATTGTCTCTTTCCTCATGTGTGTTATTAGTGCAGTGGTGGGATTAGTTTCCGCACCGACCTATTCCCTAGTGAGGGTTTAGGGTCAGGGCGAGCTAGGGCGTTGAGGTACGCGAGCGGCGCCCGGTGCGAAACCGGCATAGGGAACGTTAGGAGTGCAGGGACACTGGCTCAGGGGAGCTCAGGAGGTCTCCAATTCCCTTTTCCCTATTGCAGGGCCCACCATTGTTATAGTTTCCCAGGTTCCCCCTTTATTATTTGATTATTGTATGTATAACGTGTAATACCCAAATTCGCCAGGTGGAGGCGGCGTATCCACCTGCACGTTTTATTATTTAAATGCGCCCCACTGGAGGCGGTGTATCCAGGGTCACGTGTGTTATGGGTCCGCCTTGCGGTATCATCTGCGTCCCGACACACGTGACCATGACATACAGCTCATCATTCTTATTTAAAGACATTAGCTGCATTCACTGTAAACTGTAAAGTTATGAAAATTACAGTCAGAATAATTTGTATAAGTTTCTTTAGCTGCAAAAAAGAAAAAAATCACAGGCTTCTTACATTTTTTTATGGACAGGGCTAAAAGTGCAATAAATTTGCAGATCTTACCTTCCCATATAAATGTAGGCTTTAGCATAAGAGAGGATTTACATTAGGCCGGGATCACACATGCGAGAAACACTGCCGAGTCTCGCATGTTAATACCAGGCACTGCAGCTGGCACTCGGATCCGAGCATGCAGCCGCACGCTCCACTCCCACGTGCCAGAGGCAGTGCCGGATATTAACATGTGAGACTCGGTTATGTTTCTGGCATGCGTGATCCCAGCTTTAGACAGGTTTCCAGCAAGGAAAATCACTTTATCGTAGCTGCCTTGTACACAAGTAATGGCCAATTTATGCGCTAAGTATTCTCAAATTTACCATTTTTCAATATGGAGATGGCTACTCTTAATAAACAGCTGTTCACACCTGTTTTCTGTTTGGATGTCCGGGTCAGTTTTTTGATATTTGTATACACAGGCTCTGACTGAGCACTCCACCCCTCAGCCTCAGGCATTTTTACTTACAGCAGGATCCTACCTTCCCATATAAACAGTTGGCAACCCTGGCTATAATTATTCACATTACCTCCTGCCCCAGAAAATCACAATATAATTCATCTACCGGAGTTCACCAATAATGACCATTAAACATTTTAACAAACTTGCTTGCTTTTTTAAAGTGTGGCAAATGACAGCCACACTAAATTTGGATGCCATCCTGTCAACAGGTGCTAAAAAATATGTTACTAAGATACTATCCTATTCCAGTGCTTGAATCACTGTGTATATAATAAAAGTAATAAAAGATCATTAATTTACATTGTTAGATCGAGTAGGGAACATGGGCTAGACAGACAATACAGCTATAGCATGTATCAGCCTCACAGCTGTCACATGCTATTATACTGGCTGTATCATTTCTAGGTATCAGCACTTCATTGTGCTAACCTTTAACCTTCTTCAAAGAAATCAGTGCCACATTTAATCAATAGCTTTGTCATCGATACACCTTTGAATCAACAGGGAAAATTGTACTGTAAAGGGTCATGTCACTTCTAATATTTTGAGTTCTTTAAATGAAATGCATGAAATAAATACTAAACGTTTTATGTATGGATAGACACATTTTTCAAGCTTTATAGTTTGCTCTGCTTGCAATTTCTGCAGGTTGCAGATTGTGCGTTAATAATAATAATAATAATAATAATAATAATAATAATTTTATTTCTATAGCGCCAACATATTCCGCAGCACTTTACATTTTAGAGGGGACTTGTACAGACAGTAAAAGACATTACAGAATAACAATAATCACATAAATAACAGATACCAAGAGGAATGAGGGCCCTGCTTGCAAACTTGCAATCTATGAGGAAATAGGGAAGACACGAAAGGTGGATGTCAACAATCACTTTCATTGTTATGACCAGCCATAATGTAATAAATCGGGTGTTTTTGTCCTGCTACATGAACGGGTATCCAACAAGTATGTGTAAAAATACAGACATGGAGGGCTATTAAATTCATAAAATGTGTGAGAACATGATACAAGGGTCCTGGTTATGAAGAAAATTTTGAATGGGCAACAAAGGGATAGTTAGATAAATATGTTGAAGCAGTAGGCCAGTCTGAAGAATTTTGTTTTTATGACACGCTTAAAACTGTTGGTATTGGAGATTAATTGAATAATCCTGGGTAGTGCATTCCAAAGAAATGGCACAGCACACAAGATGTCTTGGAGACAGGAGTGGGAAGTTCTGATTATTGAGGATGTGAACCTTAGGTCATTAGCAGAAATGATGGCACGGGTAGGGTGGTAGACTGAGACAAGGGAGGAGATGTAGGGTGGTGCTGAACCGTGGAGCGCTTTGTGGGTGAGAGTGATACGTTTATATTGAACTCTTGAGTGGATGGGTAACCAGTGCATTGACTGGGTAGAGGCATCGGTCTAACAGTTGGGGAGGAATAGTAGAGATGAGCGACTTTGCCTTTTTTAGGGTCGAGTCGGGTTTCATGAAACCCGACTTTTTCAAAAGTCGAGTCGAACGAAATCGGCCGACTATAGGGAAAAGTCGGAGGTCCGACTGAAACACGAAACCCAATGCAAGTCAATGGGGAAGCAAAGTCGGCAGGGAGTGGAGGACAGTAAACACACCTACAGTGCCCATTTCAATGCCAACAACATCAATTCTTACTACTTAAGCTTGTCAACCTTAATTTACTTTATAATAATAGTTACACATTGAAAACTGGGGGTTATTTTGCTAAAGTTGTGGGTGGGGTAGGGCTGGCTCCAGATTTTCGTGTGCCCTGGGCCAAAGAGTGTCAGTGCGCCCCTTTAACACATACCACAATTCATGATGCTCCGATACGGCACAGAAATATAGGTATAGTACAATGAAAAATACTTCACTTCTTACATGACATGACTGATATCTATTTTAATTTCTACAATAGCTCAAAAAACAGACAGTATATTACTCCATACAGTATTATAGTCACCACATGGTGCGCCATACAGAATAATGAGCCCCATATTTTTCTCCATACAGAATAATTGGTCCCATATAATGTTCCATACAGTATATGATGAGCTCCACATAATGCTACAGTATATGATGGTCTCCATGGATGATGCTCCAGTGTCTTATGGGCCCAAATAATGCTCTATATATAATGAGCCCCATTCTAATGCTCCAGTGTATAATGGGCCCGGAAAAATGCTGCTCCAGTGTCTGATGTCCCCCATTTGGAATGCTCCAGTATATGATGGGCCTCATGGATGTTGCTCTAGTGTCTTATGGGCCCAAATTATGCTCCATATATAATGTGCCCCATTTAGAATTAACCCAGGCATGGTACGTGAAAAAAGCTCCATGGAGTAACCTGAAGTGTGGGCTGCCGCATCCTTTACTTTTGGTGGGGGTGAAGGACACAAGGAAAGGGGTTGCTCTTGACCAGAACCCTGCACTGACGACTCAGTGCTTGCATTTTTTGAAACTTCAGAAGAGGAGGCTATAGAGCTGGAGGCTGTTTCAGCAATGTCTGGAGGCTGTTGCAGAAATGTAAGGCAAAACCAGTTCCTGATGCTTGGGCTTTAAAAGCAGTTTACCTACTCCCAGAAAAGGGAGCCTTAAAGGTCTTCCGGAGCCAGACCATGATACAGGCTCAAAACCTCCTGACTTAGCTGCTATTGTGCTTTTGGCACTACCAGCAGATGCAACACCACCACCATCAGTACCAACTGGCCCCCACGCCCACGTCTGCGGCCTCTTCCACCATACTTACTAATTTTTGTGAAAATGTACCCAAAATACCAGCAGATATATGGTACTGTATCAGAAGCGTACAGCTCTATACAGTCTAGGGATAATTGTAAATCTCCGTATATATTTCATGAGTCATACACAGACGCTCACAGGCTCAGTATGGATTACACAACAGTATAAAAAGTTGAAAAAGGGTACAGTATCACCAGATACAAGGTATATATAGTATAGATTAAACATTCTGAATCTCTGTATATATTTCAAGAGGCAGACACAAACGCTCTCAGGCCCAGTATGGATTAGGCAAGAATATAAAAAGCAGTAAATGGGTAATGTATCACAAGCATACAGCTGTATACAGTGTTAGTGTAATCTTAAATCTCCAAATATATTTCCGGAGTATCAGACAGACGTTCACAGGCTCATTATGGATTACATCAAAATCAAAATATCAAAAAAGGATACTGTATCAGAAGCATAGAGCTGTATACAGTGTTGGGCAAATTTGAAATCTCTGTATATATTTCCAGAGTCACCCTCAGACGCTCACTCAGTCTGGATTTGACCATAATACAAAATGTTGAAAAAAAGGTACTGGATAACAAGATAGCAAGTATATAAGAGTATTATAGGGTACAATTTAAATCTCCATATAGATATTCCCGTAGTCACCCTCAGTCGCTCACTCAGTATGGATTTGACCGTAATACTAAATGTCGAACAAAGGTACTGTATAACAAGATAGAAGCTGTGTATAGTATAGGGTAAAGTTTTTATCTCCGCATATATAGAAGGAGGAAACCACACACACTCACTCAGTATGGATTATACCATAATAAAAAATTTAGAACAAAGGTACTGTATCAGCAGATACCAGGTGTATCCAGTCTAGGGGTAATTGTAAATTTCCGTCTATATTTCCAGAGGCAGACACAGACACTCACAGGCTCAGTATGGATTACACCAGAATATAAAAAGTAGAAAAAGGGAAATGTATTCGAAGCGTACACTAGTATACATTGTTGGGGTGCTTTTAAATTTTTGCATATATTTCAGTCTCAGTAAGCCAGTCCAGACTCTCCACTACTGGAAACTAGATGGATACAAGTACAGACGGAAAGTCGAGTGTTTGCAGAAATTTTGGAATTACTAATCGAGGGAAAACCTCCTGGTAGATTTCGCAGAGGCGATGCTGAATCTCAATTACTTTGTCTGTGGAGACAGTGAAAACGGTTTTTGTGAAGAAAGGATTGCTTCATTGCAGTAGCGTGGATCCCATCACTGTTACTCGTCTCCATCAAATTGTGATCACAGGGAGAGATGTAGACATGGTCCTCACTGCCTATCATGATGTGTCTTGTCACTTTGAAGTGCAAAACACACAAGCCACAGGCCGTATGCGATTCTATTGGATTTGCATGAGAGGAGACATTGAAAAATGGCGGCAGGAATGTCACACGTCTGTGACTAGGAAAACTGTGAAAGCTGATCATAAAGCACCACTGCATTCGATTGTGAGTTGACGTCCATTACATATGGTAGCCATTTATCATCTGAAGGTAGAGGCCAGCAGGATAGGCCATAGTTACATCTTAACCATCATCGATCAGTTCACCAAATTTGTCCCTGTGAAGGATTTAACTGCCAAGACTACACACCGGTGGATCAGGGAGAGGTAAGTATTGCAACTTGCAAGTGCTGTGGCCATGAGGAAGCAGGAGGGGCCTAATCGTGGGTGATGGTACTGGCACAGGGCCCCTCATAGTACGCTGGTGTGTCTGATGGTGAGTGGGCCCCCCACTGTCAGAGACACTGTATTGTACTATGAGGGGCCCTGTGCCAGTGCCATCAGCACCCACCCACCTGTTCAGCGCAATGGCACTTGCCCTGGTGCGCCAGGTGGTGACCTCAGCCCTTGGGTGGGGGGAAGCCTAGTTAGTGAGGTTTAAAAAATGGCATATGTTGATGTGTAGACTGTACATTCAGCAGCTGCAAATAGAGGAATTTGACAAGTCCGAGGAAGAGGAGGACAAAAGCGAGCCAAATTTCTGGCAACCTATGTGTCATCAGGGGAAGGTGGGACAAAATCCTTTGAAACCCATGCATGGTTCATTTTAATGAAGGTTAGATCATGAACATTTTGGGTCGACAGATGGGTCCTTTTTTCTGTCAGGAATGATCCAGCAGCACTGAAGACTCTTTCAGATAGCACACTAGCTGCAGGGCAAGCGAGCTCCTGTAAGGCATATTGTGCCATTCAGGCCAGGTGTCCAGTTTACAGGCCCAATAGTCAAAGGGGAATGACCTGTGAGGGAGAACATCAATATGGCAGGAGAAGTAGTTTGTAACCATAGTTGACAACTGCTGTCTCCTGTCACTTGCAATCGATGCAGTATTACCAGTCATGTGAGCAGTACTTAAGGAATCAGTCCACAACATGGTCATGAAACCCCTGTCTCCAACGCCACTTCGGCTATGTGCACCATGAACATCTCTTCCATTTTGCCCACTTCGGCTCGTGGGAGAACCAGCAGTGCTGCAGTGTGCTGGGAATGCCTCAAACAAACAGTTTACCAGAGTTGCTTGTTTGTTAGCCAATATTATCTCTAGGTTCTCCTGTGGCATGATGTTGTGTAATTTGCCTTTGTAGCGTGGATTGAGGATGCTGGTCAACCAGAAATCGTCATCCTTCATCATTTTGGCAATGCGGGGGTCCCTTTTTAGGATCTGCAAGGCATAATCACACATGTGGGCAAATGTTCCAGGTGTCAATGATGCACTGGCATTGGTGGATGGAGGAGCACTTTCTGGCAAATTCACATCCCTCCTGTCATGCACAAATCCTGTACCTGACCTTGCCACGCCAACATTTTCTCTTGCCCCCTGAGAAGCATCCCCCTCCCCAAAATAATCATCCCCCTCATCCTCCTCCTTCTCTTCCTCTTCTTCCTCCACCTCATCCAGGACAGTTCCCTGACCAGACAATGGCTGACTTTCATCAAGGCTTCCTTCCTCCTCCTCCTGTTCCACCTCCGCTGCAGATGCCTGATCCTTAATGTGCGTCAAACTTTGCATCAGATGCATAAGTGTTATGATGGCATCGTCTGCACTTACCAGCCATGTGCGTTCCTCAAAATACTGAAGGACTTTACAGAGGTCTTTCAGCTTTGTAGACTGCACACTCGACAACTCCATGTCTGCCCTCAAACTGCCTGCCCATGTATCCTCCCACAAATGCATTACAGCCTGCCTCTGTTCGCACAGCCTCTCAACCATGTGCAGTGTGGAGTTCCACCTTGTTGCAACGTCTATGATTAGGCGATGCTTGGGTAGGTGGAGCAATCGCTGCAGCTTCTGCATACGACTGGAGTGTACAGGCGAGCGACAGATGTGCTAGCACAGTCTTCGCACCTCAGGTTTTGAAAGTTCAGAAGAGGAGGGAATAGAGCTGGTGGCTGTTTCGGTAAAGTAAGACAAAACCAGTTCCTAATGCTCCGGCTTTAAAAGCGGTTTTCCTACTCCCAGAAAAGGAAACCTTACAGGCCTTCTTGTGCCAGACAATGATGCAGGCTCAACACCTGCTGCCTTAGCTGCTATTGTGCTTTTGGCATAAATAGCAGATGCACCACCACCACCATCAGTACCAGCTGCCCCCCCGCCCACATTTGCGGCCTCTTCCACCATACTTCCTCATGTTTGTGAAAATGTACCAAAAATACCAGCAGATATATGGTACTGTATGAGGAGTGTACAGCTGTATAAGGTGTAGGTAAAAATTTAAATCTCCGTATATATTTCCTTAGTCACAGACGCTCTCCCAGTATGTATTTGACTGTAATCCAACCAGCAGATATAAGGCACTGTATCAGAAGCGGACAGCTCTATACGGTGTAGATATGGAAAAGTGAAAATCTCCATCTATGTTTTTACGGACTCACACCCAGATAGGATTTATTTGTCCATGATACCAGCTGGTACACGGTAGTGTGTGAGGGGCGTACAGCTCTATACGGTGTATGTATGGAAAATTTTAAATCTCCATCTATTTTTTTATGGAGTCACACACACACGCTGTCGCTGTATAGATTTGACCATAAGACAAACGCCAGATGTACGATACTGTTTGAGAAGCGGACAGCTCTATACGATGTATGTATGGAAAATTTTAAATCTCCGTCTATTTTTTGACGGAGTCAACAGCAGATATACGATACTGTTAGAGAAGCGGACAGCTCTATACGGTGTATGGAAAAATGGAAGTGTCCGTCTATGTATTTACGGACTCACACACACGCGCTGTCTCTGTATAGATTGGACTGTAATCCAAACAGCAGATATACGATACTGTTTGAGAAGCAGACAGCTGTATATGGTGTATGTATGGAAAATTTTTAATCTCCGTTTGTTTTTTTACGGAGTCAAACACAGATAGCATGTATTTGTCTGTGATACCAGCCGGTACACGGTAGTGTGTGAGGAGCGTACAGCTCTATATGGTGTATGTATGGAAAAATGAAAATCTACGTCTAATTTTTTCCATAGTCACACACAGACGCTGTCTCAGTATGGATTTTACCGTAATCTAAACAGCAGATATACGGCACTGTATCAGAAGCGGACAGCTCTATACGGTGTATGTATGGAAAAATGAAAATCTACGTCTATCTTTTTACGGAGTCACACACAGATAGCATGTATTTGTCCGTGATACCAGCTGGTACACGGTAGTGTGTGAGGAGCATAGAGCTCTATACAGTGTATGTATGGAAATTTTTAAATCTCCGTCTTTTTTTTACGGAGTCACACACACGCTGTCTCTGTATAGATTTGACCATAATCAAACAGCAGATATACGATACTGTTTGACAAGCGGACAGCTCTATTCGGTGTACGGAAAAATTGAAATGTCCATATATGTATTTACAGAGTCTCTCACACACGCTGTCTCTGTATAGATTTAACCGCAATACAAACAGCAGATATACGATACTGTTTGAGAAGCGCACTGCTCTATACGGTGTATGTATGGAAAATTTAAAATCTCCATCCATTTTTTTACGTAGTCACACACAGATAGCATGTATGTGTCCATGATACCTGCCGGTACACGGTAGTGTGTGAGGAGCGTATACCTCTATACGGTGTGTGAAAAAATGAACTTTCTGTAACTGTGCAGAAAATCAGAATAAAAGTTTTTTTGCTTTTAAAAAAGCCGTCTGCACAGCAGTGTGTACACAGCAATGCAGCTATCAGGTAGACTTATAAGGCAGCCTAATAACCACCAGCGCTGCTGCACACACAAAAAATCCTCCCCTGTCACTGCACACTAACTGTACAGTTGAAATCGCTATCAGAAGAAGCACAGTTTTTTTCTTTGTTACCTAATGCTCTCCCTATTGAGAGTCAGCGGCAGCAACCTCTCCCTATGATAAGATCAGCAGAAGTAAAATGGCGGTTGTCGGTCAGGGCTTTTATAGCCACTGTGACGCCACACAAAGCAAGCCAATCACACGAATGCCCTTCTCTAAGATGGTGGTGGCCGCTGCCGATGTCATCACGTTGCCCACAGTGTGCATCCTTGATGATTGGCCGACTTCACACTATAGTCGGGTTTCAATCTGCGAAACCCGACTTTAGCGAAAGTTGGCGACTTATGAATTTGACCGACCCATTTCACTTAACTCTAAGGAATAGAGATGGGCAAAAGTGCGTGGACTCATTTGTCCACGGATTTCTTATTGATTTGCCTTTGTACAGTGGAAAACTGATATTTGGGTGATGGTCGACAGATTTCGTAAACAAGCTCACTTTATTTCTTTATTAGGGTTACCTAACGCAGAGATGCTTTCCAGGTTATTTATTAATCATGACGTGACATTGAATGTCATTCTTTGAACATTGTATCCGATAAAGGGGTACAGTTTGTCTCCAACTTCTGGAGAGCATTTTATATGAAATTGGGGATTGACCTGTCATTTTCCTCTGAAACCAAAAGTCAGAGAGGACAAATCAGTCATTGGAGTAAATTTTAAGATGTTTTATTGCGGCTCAGCAAAAGGACTGGCCCTCATTCTATCTATTATTGAGTTTGCCTTTAACAATCATGTTAACGAGTCTAGTGGAACCTCGCCTTTTTTTTGCAATTATGGTTTCAGCATCATTTTGG
The DNA here is from genome assembly GCF_039654945.1 of Dendrobates tinctorius. Taxonomy (NCBI): domain Eukaryota; kingdom Metazoa; phylum Chordata; class Amphibia; order Anura; family Dendrobatidae; genus Dendrobates; species Dendrobates tinctorius. The sequence goes on from NW_027361711.1 coordinate 35,594,080, forward strand.
AGAATTCTAGAGGATGAGTTTTGGTTGTCCTGGAGTAGAGATTGCAATACAGAAAATTGGGGATATCTGGAAGGAGATTCAGAAGAATAATACATTGGCTCAGTATAGCCAGAAATGGAAAACAGATAGGAAACGTTCAGGGGGTCCCATATTCAAGGTTGGTGATAAGGTATGGGTCTCTTCCAAAAATATTAAATTGAAAGTACCAACATCAAGGTGGGGTCCTAAGTTTATTGGTCTTTAATGAGATTTTGTAGGTAGTTAACCCGGTGGCTTTCAGATTAAAACTCACTCTGTCTTTTAGCATTATAGATGTATTCCATAAATTACTGCTCGAAGGGTTTGTCCAATCAGTTTTGAATCTTCATCTCCGCCTCTGCAGGTTTTTGTTAATGACAGTTTGGAGTTTGAAGTGCAAAAGATTATTGATTCTCAGAATGTCCATAATTCCCTTCTGTGTCTCATTAGAGATGTAATGGACTGGGGGAGAGATCCTGGGTCCCTGCTCAAGCTGTAGATGCCGGTCAGGGCCTTCCATGGCAGGTTTCCTGGGAATGCTGAGGGTCCGGTGGAAAACCCCTAGAAGAGGGAGTACTGAAATGATTCAACTGCTCAGTGAGTTATTGCTATGATGTCTTATGGCTTGGCTATCAAATCTTATGATGGGCTTGCTGAGCTGGTAGTACTTACATTGACAGCACGGCTGTCTAATTTGTGACTGGAAGGTGAGAGACTTTCTCCAGGTGTTCTGTGTTCTGGAGATTGCCTTGGTTATTTAACTCAGCCATCTGCCCCTGATCCCTGCCAGATGTAGATGGTGCTTTCTGGTGAGTGTTTGCCTGATTCTGTTATTCTGAGTTCTTTTCAAATAATTTTATTGGTTTTCAGTAATTAAGGCTAGTTTCACACTAGCGTTTTTTTTGCGCTGCGTTTGGTGCGCACATGAAACGCATGTGAAAAGCGCATGCAAACGCTTGTAAATGCTGCGTTTTTTTGTAGCATTATTGTGTGCATAACTACAAAAAATCGTAGTGTTTTTATGCGTTTGTAAGCGTTTTTCATGTGTTTGCATATTTCAATAAACTGGAGAAAAAATCCTTGAAAAATTCTTGCAACAAACGCCACCAATGGGACAGCAGTGGGCGTGTCTTATGGAAATTCTTTATATAGCCCCTGTTTACAGCTGAATTCTTCACATTTGCTTGCATTTGACTTGAGAAACATGGATCTGCGCTGGAAGAGCTTTGACTTTGACTTGGATCTGGACATGAGGATGGTTCAGGCTTATGCGGTTGCTTGCCATGAACAGAGGGAGAGAGAGAGGCAGCGAAGATGGCAGCAGCGACGTTTGTGGATACATCCCATTATTGAACTACGGGAGAGCCGTGGAGCGTACCACACCCTCTACAGCGAGCTCCAGGCAAACCCAGATAAATTTATGGATTATACCCGGATGGCCAAAGAAACCTTTCACTATTTGCTTGGTCGGGTAAAAGAAGTCATCTGGAGACAGGATACGCAGCTCCGGCGTGCGATTACTCCTGAGGAACGCCTCCTGGTCACATTACGGTATGTAGTTTTGCAAAACCAATGCAGAATTTTCTTTGTTGTGACATGTACTCTAAATCTGGCAGAATTATAGTTCTGCCATGTAGTTAACAAAAGGCTGTGGTAATTTTTTTATGGCATGTATTGAACAAAAGGCTGCAGATATATTTTTTTTTATTGAATTTTAGGTGTGTACAAAAATCCCTATACACAAATAATTATTTTTTTTTTCTTTGTGTCACAGATTCCTGGCTACTGGAGAGACCCTCTCTTCACTGCACTTCCAGTACCTGATTGGAATATCCACCTTGTCTGGAATTGTTGCGGACACCTGCCGGGCTTTGTGGAACGTTCTTTGTCCCGAATTCATGCCCATGCCAACCGCAGAAAAGTGGTTGGAAATCGCCGACAGATTCTGGACTGTCTGCAATTTCCCCAACTGTTTGGGAGTGGTGTATGGGAAACACATCAGGATTCTCAAGCCCAAAAGAACAGGCTCTGAGTTCTATAACTACAAAAAGTACTTTTTTACTGTACTGATGGCCATTGCGGATGCAGACTGTATGTTTATTGCAGTGGACATTGGAGCATTTGGCCGTGGGAATGACTCCCAGGCTTTTAAGACCTCTGACATGGGCAGGAGGTTGTATGACAACAACTTCAATTTCCCCATGCCACGGCCTCTTCCCAACACCGAAGGTCCACCACAGTCATTTGTCATGGTTGGTGATGAAGCGTTCCAGATGTGCCAAAACCTGCTCAAACCCTTCTCCAGCCGGGACTTGAACCTCCACAAAAGAATTTATAATTACAGGCTCACCAGGGCCAGGAGAACAGTAGAGTGTGCATTTGGTATACTTGTATCTAGATGGCGCATTCTTGGCACAGCTATTAATCTGAAACTGGAAACAGTGGATGAGGTGGTCAAGGCCTGTGTTGTTCTACATAATTTTGTAATTTCTCGAGAACACCCGAACTTTGATCTTGATGATGTTGCTGCTAATCCATTGCCTGAATTTACACAGCACCCTCACAGGTCATCCGTCGAAGTTGGCCAAATGAGGGACCAATTTGCGGCCTACTTCAACTCAGATGTAGGATGGATGGAATGGCAAGAGCAAATGGTGTAAAAAATTTTTATTGCATGTTGTTGGTATGTTAATAAAAAAACTGTTTTGCTACCTGTACTGAGTGCATTCTCTGTTTTTACACTCCCAATACCATTAGCAAGTAGCCAGGTGTATCAGTGAATTTATGATGCTGTGTTTTGTGCATCATGAATTCACTAATACTCCTGCGCAGGTGACATACACACACACAAGTTGTATTACCTTTATAATCTCTACAGTGTGTTCAATTAACAGCGATGGTGAAGATAATACAACTGTGTCAGGTAAAATACCCAGGCCTTATTTCAGGCTGAATACTTATCACAAATGGCCATTACAATGCAGATTAAACTGCAGCATCACTACACTCTTCACTTGTCATGGGAGATTTCAACTATCCAGACATTTGTTGGGAATCTCTCTCAGGCAAAACTAACAGGTCAAGGAAATTCTTATCCTCTCTTGCTGACAACTTTATCTTCCAAAAGGTAAGGGAGAAAACAAGGGGAACTGCTACCTTGGATCTAATCCTTATAAACAGGGAGGAAATGGTTGAGGAGGTAAAAGTGGCTGGGACCCTAGGAGGTAGCGACCATGCTATTTTAGAATTTTGGATAACTAGAGGCGCAAGACCTGTGAAGACTCAGACGTCAAGGTTAGATTTCAGAAAGGCAGATTTTAAGGGATTCAGAAAGAGAATTGGAGGGATCCAATGGCTGGATATCCTTAAAGACAAAAATGTCCAGGAAGGATGGGAAATCTTGAAAAATGAAATTCTCAAAGCACAGTTGTTAACAATTCCGAAAAGAGGGAAGAATAGGAAGCATTTAAGGAAACCAGGATGGATGAACACAGAACTTAAGCACATGCTAAAAAGGAAGAAAAAAATGTTTATAAAATGGAAAGAGGGAGGCATATCTAAAGAAGAATATAATGCTGTCTGCAGAACCTGCAGGGCACAAATCAGATTATCTAAAGCTGAAAATGAATTGAGGCTTGCAAGAGATGTCAAAAGCAATAATAAAGGATTTTGGGGATATGTCAAAAGTAAAAGAAAAGTCAAAGATGCTATAGGAATTTTACAGGATGAAAATGATGAAATGGTAAGACAGGATGTTGAGAAGGCTGAACTTTTAAATTCCTATTTTGCATCTGTTTTCTCTCAGAAAGGAAATGTAACATCAACTGTTCTTCACTGTCCTATTAAGGGAATAGAAGAATCCAGGATATCTATAAACAGAAAGATAGTGAGGAAACACTTAGCTAACCTAAATGAATTCAAGTCTCCAGGTCCAGATGAATTACACCCCAGAGTACTGAAGGAGATAGCAGAAGAAATTTTTGAACCCCTCTCTAGAGTTGAGCGAAACGGGTCTAAAAAATTCAAAAGTCGCCGACTTTTGGCAAAGTCGGGTTTCATGAAACGAAACCCGACCCTAGGATGAGGTCGGCCACGAGGTCGGCGACTTACGCGCCAAAGTCGCGTTTCAAAAGTTTGTTTTGCGCTCATTTTCAGCCAATCAGGATCCACGGACACTGTGGGCAACGTGATGACATAGGCACGGGTCACCACCATCTTTCAGAAGGGCATGCAAGTGATTGGCTTGCTTTGGTGGGCGTCACAGGGGGTATAAAAGGGCGTGCACGCCGACCGCCATCTTACTTCTGCCGATCTTAGCATAGGGAGAGGTTGCTGCTGATTCTGTAGGGAGAGCGTTAGGCAGGGAAGAAGACAGAAAAACTGCTTCTGCTGCTAGCGATTTGGCCTGCACAACACACCAGTCACTGTGTGTGCATTGCAAGGGGAGGCTATATAGTGGTGTATCAGTGGTGTTGGTTGTTGGGCTGCCTTCTAAGGCTTCCTGACAGGCTGGCATTGCTGTTTACCCACTGCTCCACAAATTGCTTTTTTAAAAGCAATCCAATCTCCCTTATCCTCTAGTCACTTTGGTCACAGCTGTGCCATCGAGCCTGTCACATAGCGCTCAGATATTCATTGGGCCTCACACAATCCAAAAGTGTCCAGTGTCCAAAAGTGTGTGCAGAGATTCAAAATCTCACTTATCCTCTAGTCACTTAGGTCACAGCTGTGCCATCGAGCCTGTCACATAGCGCTCAGATATTCATTGGGCCTCACACAATCCAAAAGTGTCCAGTGTCCAAAAGTGTGTGCAGAGATTCAAAATCTCACTTATCCTCTAGTCACTTAGGTCACAGCTGTGCCATCAAGCCTGTCTCATAGTGCTCAGATATTCATTGGGCCTCACACAATCCAAAAGTGTCCAGTGTCCAAAAGTGTGTGCAGAGATTCAAAATCTCCCTTATCCTCTAGTCACTTAGGTCACAGCTGTGCCATCGAGCCTGTCACATAGCGCTCAGATATTCATTGGGCCTCACACAATCCAAAAGTGTCCAGTGTCCAAAAGTGTGTGCAGAGATTCAAAATCTCACTTATCCTCTAGTCACTTAGGTCACAGCTGTGCCATCGAGCCTGTCACATAGCGCTCAGATATCAGTGGGCCTCACACAATCCAAAAGTGTCCAGTGTCCAAAAGTGTGTGCAGAGATTCAAAATCTCACTTATCCTCTAGTCACTTAGGTCACAGCTGTGCCATCGAGCCTGTCACATAGCGCTCAGATATCAGTGGGCCTCACACAATCCAAAAGTGTCCAGTGTCCAAAAGTGTGTGCAGAGATTCAAAATCTCACTTATCCTCTAGTCACTTAGGTCACAGCTGTGCCATCGAGCCTGTCACATAGCGCTCAGATATCAGTGGGCCTCACACAATCCAAAAGTGTCCAGTGTCCAAAAGTGTGTGCAGAGATTCAAAATCTCACTTATCCTCTAGTCACTTAGGTCACAGCTGTGCCATCGAGCCTGTCACATAGCGCTCAGATATCAGTGGGCCTCACACAATCCAAAAGTGTCCAGTGTCCAAAAGTGTGTGCAGAGATTCAAAATCTCACTTATCCTCTAGTCACTTAGGTCACAGCTGTGCCATCGAGCCTGTCACATAGCGCTCAGATATTCATTGGGCCTCACACAATCCAAAAGTGTCCAGTGTCCAAAAGTGTGTGCAGAGATTCAAAATCTCACTTATCCTCTAGTCACTTAGGTCACAGCTGTGCCATCGAGCCTGTCTCATAGTGCTCAGATATCAGTGGGCCTCACACAATCCAAAAGTGTCCAGTGTCCAAAAGTGTGTGCAGAGATTCAAAATCTCCCTTATCCTCTAGTCACTTAGGTCACAGCTGTGCCATCGAGCCTGTCACATAGCGCTCAGATATCAGTGGGCCTCACACAATCCAAAAGTGTCCAGTGTCCAAAAGTGTGTGCAGAGATTCAAAATCTCACTTATCCTCTAGTCACTTAGGTCACAGCTGTGCCATCGAGCCTGTCTCATAGTGCTCAGATATTCATTGGGCCTCACACAATCCAAAAGTGTCCAGTGTCCAAAAGTGTGTGCAGAGATTCAAAATCTCACTTATCCTCTAGTCACTTAGGTCACAGCTGTGCCATCGAGCCTGTCACATAGCGCTCAGATATCAGTGGGCCTCACACAATCCAAAAGTGTCCAGTGTCCAAAAGTGTGTGCAGAGATTCAAAATCTCACTTATCCTCTAGTCACTTAGGTCACAGCTGTGCCATCGAGCCTGTCACATAGCGCTCAGATATCAGTGGGCCTCACACAATCCAAAAGTGTCCAGTGTCCAAAAGTGTGTGCAGAGATTCAAAATCTCACTTATCCTCTAGTCACTTAGGTCACAGCTGTGCCATCGAGCCTGTCACATAGCGCTCAGATATCAGTGGGCCTCACACAATCCAAAAGTGTCCAGTGTCCAAAAGTGTGTGCAGAGATTCAAAATCTCACTTATCCTCTAGTCACTTAGGTCACAGCTGTGCCATCGAGCCTGTCACATAGCGCTCAGATATCAGTGGGCCTCACACAATCCGAAAGTGTCCAGTGTCCAAAAGTGTGTGCAGAAATTCAAAATCTCCCCTGTCCTATAGACACCTTGTACCTTGTTTTACATACTATATAGTTTGTTGGATTTTGTCTACATTTCTACCAAAAATGAGGAAGGCTGGTGGAAGAGGCCGTGGAATTGGGCGGGGGTTGGCAGCTGGTAATGATGGTGTTGGTGGTGGATCTGATGGTAGTGGCAAGAGCAAAATAGGACCGAATGCAGGAGGTGTTGAGCCTGCGTCATCGTCTGGCTACATAAGGCCTCGAACGCTTAGTTTTCTAGGAGTTGGCAAACCGCTTTTAAAGCCAGAGCATCAGGAAAAAGTTTTGTCTTATATTGCTGACTCAGCCTCCAGCTCTATCGCCTCCTCTTCTTCAGTTGTAAAAAGTAAAAGCACTGAGTCGTCATTGGAGGCTCATGTTCATGAACCACACCTTTCCTTGTGTCCTTCACCCCAACCAAGATTGAAGGATGACGCAGGCCATACTACTGATTACTCCATGGAGCTGTTTTCACATACCATGCCTGGATTATCAAGTGAAATGGTGAATTACCCAGGCCAAGATGAATCTGACATGGAGTGCACTGATGCACAGCCGCTGATGGATGATTCTGCTGGTACATTCACTCAGAGCACTACATTGTCCTCGCAGTGTACAGAGCCAGATTCTGACCCTGATGAGACTCAGGTGCCCCTTCCCGCACACTATACCACCATACACGGTGACACAGAGGAAAGTGCACATGACATAGAAGAGGAGGTGATGGATGACCCAGTTGTTGACCCAGATTGGCATCCATTGGGGGAAGAGGGTGCTGCTTCCAATAGCTCAGATGAGGAGCATCCACAGCAGACATCGACATCGCAACAGCTGTTATCTGGCAGGCCCGGAGCACTCCAAAGACAGGTTCCAAACATCAAAAGAGTTGCTGGACAGCTTGTCCAGAGGGTCAAAAGATCACAGCGTGCTAGGCCGCAAAATGTCTGCCAAAGTAGGAAGAGTGCAGTGTGGCACTTTTTTGAACAAAATCCTCATGATCAGGCCAAGGTTATCTGTAAGAAGTGCGCAAAGACCTTTAGCCGAGGGAAAAATCTGAAAAATTTGAATACCAGTTGCATGCTTAGACATTTAACCAGCATGCACTTGCAAGCGTGGACACAACACCAAACCTCAAGTGCCACATGTGCAACTGATCACAACGAAGGTAGTCAGCAACGCTACATTGTTTCCCCCACTGTAAGCCCACCGGTTAGCACAGCAGCAAATGTTGAGGTGTCGTTGCAAGGCCACAGCAGTCAGGGAATCCCACTGTTATATCAACGAAAGACTGATTCTAGGCCATCAGAAAGAACACCAACTCCATCACCATCATCAACCCTCTCTCAGTCCGTCCTGTCCACCGCTACTTCCACCATATGCAGCTCTCAAGTCCAGCTCACCCTCCCAGACACTATGAGTAGGTCAAGAAAGTACTCAGTCTCTCATCCGCGTACACTGGGTTTGAACGCCCACATTGCCAAACTAATCTCGTTTGAGATGATGCCCTTTCGGTTGGTGGAAAGCACAGCTTTCCGCGAACTCATGGCCTATGCAGTACCACGCTATGACCTACCCATTCGCCACTTCTTCTCTCGCAAAGCCATCCCAGCCCTCCACCATCATGTGAAAGACCGCATTGTCCATGCACTCAAGCAGTCAGTGAGCGGAAAGGTGCACCTCACTACTGATGCATGGTCCAGTCGGCATGGCCAGGGCCGTTACGTGTCCATCACTGCGCACTGGGTTAATGTGGTGGATGCAGGGTCCACAGGGGACAGCGGTGGTGGGACAGTGCTGCCTAGCCCACGGTATAGGAAACAGTTGGCTGTAGGCGTTCCACCCTCCTCCTCCTCCTCCTCCTCCAGAAGCGAAAGCTCGTCCACAGAGCGCAGTCGTACGAGCACTCCATCTGCAGCTGCCACTGTTGCACACGATGTGTCCCCCTATCGAGCAGCTAATGGAAAGCGTCAGCAGGCTGTGTTGCAGATGATGTGTTTGGGCGACAGACAAACCGCCGAGATGCTGGCCGAGTACTTGAAGTGACAAACTGAGTCATGGCTGGGCAGTGTACATCTTGAGGCAGGCAAGGTAGTTAGTGATAACGGCCGTAATTTTGTGGCAGCCATAGCCCTTTCAAAACTCAGCCACATACCTTGCTTGGCTCACACCTTGAACCTGGTGGTGCAGTGCTTCCTCAAAAATTATCCGGAGTTAACAGCCCTGCTCCAGAAGGTGCGAAGACTGTGCGCGCACATCCGCCGGTCGCCTGTACACTCCGTTCGTATGCAGAAGCTGCAGCGATTGCTCCACCTTCCCAACCACAGCCTCATTATCGACATTGCAACAAGGTGGAACTCCACCCTGCACATGGTTGAGCGGCTGTGCGAGCAGAGGCAGGCCATAATGCATTTGTGGGAGGATACACGGCCAGGCACTTTGAGAGCAGACATGGAGTTGACAGGTGTGCAGTGGTCGAAGCTGAAAGACCTCTGTAAAGTCCTTCAGTGTTTTGAGGAATGCACACGGCTGGTAAGCGCAGACGACGCCATCCTAAGCATGAGCATCCCACTTATGCGTCTGCTCATGCAAACTTTGACGCACCTTAAGGAGCAGGCGTTTGCAGCCAATGTTGATGAGGAGGAAGAGAAGGAGGGAATCCTTGATGACATTCAGCCATTGTCTGCTCAGGGACCTCTCCTGGACGAGGTGGAGGAAGAAGAGGAGGAGGAGGATGATGATGGGGATGATTACTTAGGGGAGGAGGATGCATCTCGTGGGGCAAGTGAAAATGTTGGCGTGGCAATGTCTGGTACAGGGTTTGTGCGTGACTGGAGGGATGTGGATTTGCCAGAAAGTGTTCCTCCAACCAGCACTCGCAGTGCATCATTGACACCGGGAACATTGGCCCACATGTCAGATTATGCCTTGCGGATCCTAAAAAGGGACCCCCCGCCTTGCCAAAATGATGAACGATGATGACTACTGGTTGGCCAGCATCCTGGATCCACGCTATAAAGGCAAATTACAAAACATCATGCCACAGGAGAACCTTGACCTAATATTGGCTAATAAACAAGCAACTCTGGTAAATCGGTTGCTTGAGGCATTCCCCGCACACAGCAGTGGTGATGGTTCTCACACGAGCCGTACGGGCCGGGGGCAGCTTGGCAGAGGTGTTCGTGGTGCACACAGCAGAGGTGGCGTTGGAGACAGGGGTTTCATGACAATGTTGTGGACTGATTTTTCAAATACCGCTCACACAACTGGTAACACTGCATCGATGGAAAGTGACAGGAGACAGCAGTTGTCAACCATGGTTACAAACTACTTTTCCTCCCATATCGATGTTATCCCACACAGGTCATTCCCCTTTGACTATTGGGCCGCTAAACTGGACACCTGGCCTGAATTGGCCCAATATGCCTTACAGGAGCACGCTTGCCCAGCTGCAAGTGTGCTATCGGAAAGAGTCTTCAATGCAGCTGGATCAATCCTGACAGAAAAAAGGACCCGTCTGTCAACCCAAAATGTGGATGATCTAACCTTCATTAAAATGAACCATGCATGGGTTTCCAAGGATTTTGTCCCACCTTCCCCTGATGACACATAGGGTGACAGAAAAATGGCTTGCTTTGGTCCACCTCTTTCTGGGACTTGACCTATTTCGCCTTTTGCATCAGCTGAATGTCCAACATCAACATATGCCACTTTCTAAAACTCCCTAACTGTGCTGCCTCCCCCCCCCATGGCCGGGGTCACCACCTAGCGCACGACACCGTGCGAGTGCCGTTGCCCTGGACAGGTGGGTAGGCCGACTCTTGGGCGCGGGCACTGGCACAGGGTCCCTCATAGTGCAATCAAGTGTCTCTGACGGTGGTGGTGCACACCCGCCGTCAGACACACCGCTGTACTATGAGGGGCCCAGTGCCAGTACCGACGCCCACGAGTGGGCCCCCCTTGCTTGGGCAGGGCCCCAGCATTTGCAATCTTTACCTCTCCCTGCTCCTCCGCTGTGTAATCTGGGCCGTCAAATCCATACTGTGCCTGACACCGTCTGAGCCTGCCTCCTGAGACATATATTTTGAATGTGTACGCTATCCATACATGTTATCCGGGGATACGGTACCCTTTCTAACCTTTGTGCAATCACGTGCAATCCATACTGGGCCTAACACCGTCTGAGCCTGCCTCCTGAGACATATATTTTGAATGTGTACGCTATCCATACATGTTATCCGGGGATACGGTACCCTTTCTAACCTTTGTGCAATCACGTGCAATCCATACTGGGCCTAACACCGTCTGAGCCTGCCTCCTGCGACATATATTTTGAATGTGTATGCTATCCATACATGTTATCCGGGGATACGGTACCCTTTCTAACCTTTGTGCAATCACGTGCAATCCATACTGGGCCTAACACCGTCTGAGCCTGCCTCCTGAGACATATATTTTGAATGTGTACGCTATCCATACATGTTATCCGGGGATACGGTACCCTTTCTAACCTTTGTGCAATCACGTGCAATCCATACTGGGCCTAACACCGTCTGAGCCTGCCTCCTGAGACATATATTTTGAATGTGTACGCTATCCATACATGTTATCCGGGGATACGGTACCCTTTCTAACCTTTGTGCAATCACGTGCAATCCATACTGGGCCTAACACCGTCTGAGCCTGCCTCCTGAGACATATATTTTGAATGTGTACGCTATCCATACATGTTATCCGGGGATACGGTACCCTTTCTAACCTTTGTGCAATCACGTGCAATCCATACTGGGCCTAACACCGTCTGAGCCTGCCTCCTGAGACATATATTTTGAATGTGTACGCTATCCATACATGTTATCCGGGGATACGGTACCCTTTCTAACCTTTGTGCAATCACGTGCAATCCATACTGAGCCTAACACCGTCTGAGCCTGCCTCCTGAGACATATATTTTGAATGTGTACGCTATCCATACATGTTATCCGGGGATACGGTACCCTTTCTAACCTTTGTGCAATCACGTGCAATCCATACTGGGCTTAACACCGTCTGAGCCTGCCTCCTGAGACATATATTTTGAATGTGTACGCTATCCATACATGTTATCTGGGATACGGTACCCTTTCTAACCTTTGTGCAATCACGTGTAATCCATACTGGGCGTGAGAACGGCTGGCGAGCTGTTAAGCAAGCTACAGCACCTGTGGTTTGCACACGTAAGTTTTTCATTTTTTCAGGAATGACGGTTAGGCCTAATTCCGGAACTGCAGTTGACCTGCACTTACTGGGAAATCATTGTTCGCGGGTAATAATTGTAATCAGTGATCCCCATCACTAAGGTTGTTCAGCGGGTTATCTGCACCTGTAAGCGACAAACGCTGGCCTTTTCAGTGTAGCGCACATGCAGCCACGGACATGTAAGGGCATGACACACCAGTTATTGGCCAATCTCATGTTCCAGAGCCTCACGTGTCCCTCTAGTAAGCCGGACTCGGACCGCTGGGCATGACGGAGTCTCGTTCGTTAACGGAATTAAGCTTGCAATGTGTGCATCTGTTCTGTAGCTGGCATGGTTGAGGTTTCCCAGGTGGAGTCGAATTTAACCGTAGGCTCCACTCCTGGTGGTGCCCTTCTGGACATTCCTTTAAGGTTCAGCTTTGCAACCATACTGCCCACATAAAACAAACAATTTGCCTTCATGAACGCTGTTTGGAGGGTCATGACTCGTGGGAATAACGCCGCCCAATCAGTTAACCTGCTAGAGAGATCCTTCGTTGCTCCCAAGCATGGCATCACACTCCCTAGGAGGAAGGTAATGCCACTGTGGCGACCGTACTCCTGGGGGCGACACAAGTGCACTGATGCCCAGCCACTGCTCGATGAATCTGCTGGTACATTGACCCAGACCACTACATTCCCCTCGCACGCTACACGGCCTGAATCTGACCCTGATAAAACTCAGGTTACCCTTCCCATATACAGTTCCATCTTACACGGTGACAAAGAGGAAGCTGCAGATGAAAGTGCAGGTTCGGCCCACCCGCCATCAGACACACCACCGTACTATCAGGGGCCCTGTGCCAGTGCCGTCGCCAATGAGTGGGCCCCCCCTGCTTGCTCAGGATCACAGCACTTGCAAGGTTGAAATACTGTGCAGTGAGATGGAAGATGGGGACGATGAGGAGTCCAGACTAGTACAGGGATTCCCTAGCGAGGAGACTTATTTGATTGTTTTCAATGTTGGGACAGCAATTTTTGGGGAGCACGTTACTCTGGAGAATGATAGATGGGGCCCACCATACACTGGAACATTCCAAAGGTGGACATCAGACACTGGAGCAGCATTTACAGGGCCCATTATACACTAGAGCATTAGAAATGGGGCCCATTATGTTTGGAGCATTATTTGGGCCCATAAGACAGTGGAGCTTCATCCATGGGGACCAACATATACTGTAGCATTATGTGGAGCTCATCATATACTGTTTCAAACATTATATGGGACCAATGATTCTGTATGGAGAAATAGATGGGCCTCGTCATGAGATGTAAAAAGTGAAGTATTTTTCATTGTACTATACCGCTATTTCTCTGCCATATCGGAGCATGATGAGTTTTGGTATGTGTTAAAGGGGCGCTCTTTCGCCCAGGGCACATGAAAACCTGGAGCCAGCCCCCCCCCACAACTTTAGCCAAATAACCCCCATTTTTCAGTGCGTAACTTGTATTATGAAGTTAATTAAGGTTGACAAGCTTAAGTAAGAAGAATTGATGCTTTTGGCATTCAAATGGGCACTGCAGGAGTGTTTCCTGTCCTCCTCTCACTGCCGACTTTTATTCCCCATTGACTTACATTGGGTTTCGTGTTTTGGGACGACCCCGACTTTTCCCTATAATCGGACGATCTTGCTCGACCCGACTTTTGGAAAAGTCGGGTTTCACGAAACTAAACGCGACCCTAAAAAACCAAAAGTCGCTCAACTCTACCCCTCTCCATAATCTTTGAAAATTCTTGGAGAACAGGAGAAGTGCCAGAAGACTGGAGAAGAGCAAATGTTGTTCCTATCTTCAAAAAGGGGAAGAAGGTGGACCCAGGCAACTATAGGCCGGTGAGTCTGACTTCTATACCAGGAAAGATCTTTGAACAAATTATTAAACAACATGTATGTCAGTACCTGGATAAGAATGAAGTGATTAAACAGAGTCAGCATGGGTTTGTAACTAATAAGTCATGTCAGACTAACTTAATTTCCTTCAATGATGGAATCACTGATTGGGTGGATCAAGGAAATGCTGTAGATATAGTATATCTTGACTTCAGCAAAGCATTTGACAAAGTATCTCATAAAATCCTTATTGAAAAAATGACTAAGTATAGAATGGACAAGGCAACTCTTAGGTGGATTCATAACTGGCTTAGTGATCGGACCCAAAGAGTGGTCGTAAATGGCTGCACATCCAGTTGGAAGAATGTCTCAAGTGGGGTACCACAGGGCTCTGTCCTGGGCCCTGTATTGTTCAACATCTTTATCAACGATTTAGATGAAGGAATTGAGGGTAAACTGATTAAATTTGCTGATGATACAAAGCTAGGAGGGATAGCTAATACTAGAGAAGAGAGAGACAGGATTCAAAAAGATATAAATAAACTGGAGAAGTGGGCAGCAACTAACAAAATGGTTTTTAACAGGGAGAAATGCAAAGTACTACATCTGGGCAATAAAAATGAAAAAAGCATATACAGAATGGGAGGAATAGGGCTAAGTGACAGCACATGTGAAAAAGACTTGGGTATACTAATAGATCACAAACTGAATATGAGTCAACAGTGTGATGCAGCAGCAAAAAAGGCAAATGCAATTCTAGGATGTATTAACAGAAGCATACAGTCTAGATCACGTGAAGTCATTATTTCCCTCTACTCCTCTTTGGTCAGACCTCATCTGGAATATTGTGTCCAGTTTTGGGCACAATATTTTAAAAAAGACATCAACAAACTGGAGCAAGTTCAGAAAAGAGCGACCAGAATGGTGACCGGTCTGCAAACCCTGTCTTATGAGGAAAGGTTGCAGGATTTGGGAATGTTTAGTTTGCAAAAGAGAAGACTGAGAGGAGACTTAATAGCTGTCTACAAATATCTAAAGGGCTGTCACATTGTAGAAGGATCAACTTTATTCTCATTTGCACAAGGAAAGACTAGAAGCAATGGGATGAAACTGAATGGGAGGAGACACAGATTAGATATTCGAAAAAACTTTTTGACAGTTAGAGTGATCAATGAGTGGAACAGGCTGCCACGAGAAGTGGTGAGTTCTCCTTCAATGGAAGTCTTCAAACAGAGGCTGGACAGACATCTGACTGGGATGATTTAGCGAATCCTGCTTTGAGCAGGGGGTTGGACCAGATGGCCCAGGAGGTCCCTTCCAACTCTACAATTCTATGATTCTGCAAAATATATGGAGAGTTATAGCAACGCTGCAGGTTCAAAATCAATTCACCTGCCCAGGTGTGATAGTGATGCAAGGTCAGGGTATTTGGGAAGTATATATAACATTTATTTTCACCATCAGTAATGTGTTTCTTCCACAAACACGTAATAGAGTATGTGGTTATTTACAAGGTATGTCTATAGTTCCTTGCCTTTTCTCTAATAGTTATATGCGAACAGAAAAAAAAGGAAGGTAACAATAGATATGCCTTGCACTCAACACCATCCTCTATGCCAGGGTTTCAAAAATGTAGTCCTAAATGTCAACCAACAGATCATGTTTCCCTTTTTTTTTTTTTTTTTTGATAACTCAAATCGAATTACTAAAAACATGATTTGTTTGTTGTCTTTTAACACTGTAGTTGGAGAACCCTTCCATAATTTAGTGTGTGCAATACACCAGATTTCTCCATTACTGATGTTTCTTGTGTCAGTCAAGGAGATATGTGTTGTCAACGAAACCAATCTACATGACTTGTCTTTTTCACAGCAGTCTCTACATTTCTTTAATATTGCACAGACTGTATCCAGCAGGGCTCCCCAACTCCACTCCTCACGGTCCACCAACAGATCATGCTGTAATGAAATACATATCTCCATTGATAACGGTTTCACAAGAGCCCCCAAAAAAGAAGATTCCATACAACATGATCTGTTGGTGGACCTTGAGGACTGGAGTTGGGGAACCCTGCTGAATCCAGTCTGTGCAATATTAAAAGAATGTAGAGACTGCTGTGAAAGACAAGTCATGTAGATTGGTTTTGTTTTTTGGACAACACATATCTATATGAGTTCTCTTTTCCACAGCAGTCTGTACATTCTAGTAATATTGCACAGACTTGATCCAGCAGGGTTCCCCAACTCCACTCCTCAAGGTCCACCAACAGATCATGTTGAAATGAAATCCATAGCTCCGTTGCTAACTGCTTCACAAGAGCACAAAAAAAGAGGATTCCATACATCATGATCTGATGGTGTATCTTGAGGACTAGACTTGTGGAAGTATGCTGGATCCAGTCTGTGCAATATTACAAGAATGTAGACTGTTGTTGAAAAGACAAGTCATGTAGATTTGTTTAATTGACAACACATATCTCCAAGACTAACACAAGAAACATGTCTCAGTTATGGAAATATCTGGTGGCAAAAACGCTAAGTGTACGGTGCAGTGTGTGTACGGCGCAGTGTGTGTAGTCGGCGATTGACACAGTAACCAATCAAAATAATTTGAAAGCACAATTGCACATTTATTTTTTAACAAAAAATAAAAAATGTTTTTTTATTAGGAATGACGTTTGGGGAAGATTGGGATACTTTGGGTGTGTGGAGAGACGAGGAACGACTGGAGGTTGAGGAAGGGGTTCTAGGAGAAGGGGCGACGAAAGTACTGGGGGAAGGGAGCTCTGGAATGGACATGGAGGCAGGTTGAGACACAGGAGGAGAGGGTGCTTGGACAAACAAAGTTTTTTTTTTTTTTCTTTGGCGCAGGAATATCCTGCCCGGAGCGAATTGCAGCCTGTGACCGCCTTACTTTGGTTGACTGCCTGGTGATAGTGGACTGTGTCATTGCCCCATAAAATAGGGAATGAGGATCACCCCTTTACTGCTCTGTGGTGGCGGTGCTGATAGAAGTGGCAGTGGCGGTGCTCCTAGAAGGGGAGGAAGTTGGGTCGGTGCTCCGAGCAGGAGGCTGCCTGTCTGGTATCTCAGCCAAAGTTCTTGGGGGACTCCGAGGAGGAGTATTGGTGGCGGTGATATTACTATGAGGAGTGGTGGTGGTGCTCCTTTGATGAGGAGTGCTGGTGGTGCTACTTTGATGAGGAGTGCTGGCGGTGCTACTTTGATGAGGAGTGCTGGCGGTGCTCCTTTGATGAGGAGTGCTGGCGGTGCTCTGTTGCTGAGGAGTGCTGGCGGTGCTCTGTTGCTGAAGAGTGCTGGGGGTGTTCTGTTGCTGAGGAGTGCTGGCGGTGCTCTGTTGCTGAGTGCTGGCAGTGCTCCTTTGTTGTTGACTGGTGGTGTCTGTGGCCCAAGCAGGTTCTGTGGTGGTTTGGCTCCAAGCTGGTGATGCTGCGGCGGTGGTGGTGCTCCATACAGGAACAGCGCTTGCCATAGTGGTGGTGGCGGAGGAGTGTCCAGCCACACTCAGACTTGGGGTGGTGTAGTGGTGTCTGGCTTCACTGGGAAGGCAGGTGGCCGTGCAGTGGTATGTAGCAGAAGTCGGTAGTGTGGTGAAGCGAGTCAGCAGTGGAACTGTGGGAAATGACACCACTGACTGATGCACATACCGATTCTGCTGCATAGCCTGCAAGTAAGCAGTGTTGCAGGCCTGTAACACACTCAGCTGTTGCTCAGGACAAAGGTGTTCCGCCATGCCCTGTTCAATTTTACTGAAAAAATGGTGCTCTGGTCTGTTGAGGTCTGCCTCCAGACGGTCAAGGCGCTGGTCGACAGAGTGGAAGCAGTGTTCCATGTGGTTAAAACCACGTTCCATCAAGGAAAAACCGCTTTCCATTCTGGCAGACAGCGCCTTGAGGCTACCCTTAAAGGCCTCGCTCAAGAGCATGAACTCGGGCATCACAAGCCTGTCCGAGGCCCTATGCCGCTGGCAGGTAGTGCCAGCATAACCAGTGACAGAGACCTGGAACAGGGGAACACCTGATGGACCAGCTTCCTGGTCACCAGCTGTCTGTGTTGCTGACCTGCAAGATGCTTCCTGGCTGTCGGATGGCTGGGATGGGTCCGAGGTCGATCGATGAAGAACCGCTCCCGGGACAGGTTGCAGGGTGCTGCTCCAAGTGCTGTGGAAAGAAAGAGAAACCATTAGTATCATGCATTAACAAGAAGCATCAGCTGTGAAATAGAAAAGCACATAGCAATAACAAACCAAAAAAAAAAAAACTTACGCTCTGCTGGCAAGGACCGGTCTCAGGAAAGCCAACTCTCGATAATAGCGGTACTTTCTTCTGTGCCTTGCCGCTGAACCACTCCGAACCTGTCCCTCAGCACGAACATCAGTGTTGAAGCGGTCCTTCATCGAGCGTCAACGTGTGCGGATTTTGTTCACTGTTGGGAAAAAAAGAAAAAAAATAAATTTAGATAATGCACTTTAGGCAACTTAATTATCAGCGCACACACCGGATAGAACTTTGCAAAAAGTCAATGCTGCAGCACAAATAAAATTCTAGACAAAATGCAGTCACTGTTGATACTGAGGACACTGTTATGTTTCCTGCTAGAATATATGTAGCAGCGAAAACAACAGTATCATCCGGAGCAAGAGTGAAAACCGGATCAAAACAGCAGTTGACAAAGCAATCACTTTTTTCCACATGGCATTGGTGTTTTTAATGCAAGAATATATCTTGCCAAAAAAAACACCAGCACCATCAGGACCATAAAGCAATGCAGCAGTTGAAGACAAAAATCAATGTATTCCACATGGCATTGGTGTTTTTAATGCAAGAATATATCTTGCCAAAAAAAACACCAGCACCATCAGGACCATAAAGCAATGCAGCAGTTGAAGACAAAAATCAATCAATGTATTCCACATGGCATTGGTGTTTTTAATGCAAGAATATATCTTGCCAAAAAAACACCAGCACCATCAGGACCATAAAGCAATGCAGCAGTTGAAGACAAAAATCAATTAATGTATTCCACATGGCATTGGTGTTTTTAATGCAAGAATATATCTTGCTGAACGCCCTTTCTGAACTTGGAGAGGCGCTGTCCCAGCCATCCATCATCGCTGCCGCCACCTCATTCCAGAGCTGCCGGGTCACCACTTTGTTTTTGTACAGCTGGTCACAGCTGTCCCACAACGGGATACGCTCCTCAATGAGGCGGATTAGGTGCTCGTTGTCGATGTACACTACTTCTTCGTCATCCCGTTGTGGAACCTAGAAAAAATAATAGTATAATGTTTTGAATTTTGGAAAATGAAACAGATACAAAAAGAAACAGAAAAAGCAAGATAAATAAAGACAGAAAAAAAATAATATATACTCACATTGCGTCTCCTTGACACGACTTGACTACGCTGTTCCCGCTCAGAATCCTCCTGCTCAGACTGCTCCCACTCAGAACGCTCCCGCTCAGACTGCTCCCGCTCAGACCGCTCCCGCACTTCATCTTCAGTGCCTGTGTCCGATGTCTGTAAAGAAAGAAAAAATTAAAACACATTTCTAGAGGCAGCTATAATTACCCAAAGGCAGCAACATCCTCACCTCATGATCAGCTTGGGCCAGTTCTTGCCGAGATGGTGAATACAGTGATCCAGAAGAAGACATGCTGAAATGAAAACAAAAAATACATTAGTACTGTGAGAATCATGTGGGAATAGTGGATAAGGGCAGGTATATCTCGCCCAGATACCTTTCCTATGTGGCCTAGTCTGGTCAGTATATCACCTGGTTACTAATGAATAATGGGAGGCGGATATAAAAGGATGCCAGGTGGTTGTGTGAGTGTCTCAGCCTGGGGACACAGAGAGCCTATCTGTGTGAGAGACACACGTGAGTGAAAGCAGTGCCCACTGCAACTGTGGTTTGACTGGACGGGAGAAGCCCGCCAGTTGGTAGTTAGGTAGTACCTTGTTTAGTTAGTGCCGGACAGGCAAGGATTTGTTTTATTTTTTTTTTCTTTATGCATTGCTTTCACCTTTAATAAATCTGACTCAGTGTCAGTTATACCCAGACCCCAGCTGTGCGCCTGAGTTTCATGCTGAATGCACGTGACCTTTGACCCCAGCAAAGGCGATCGCGGAGTGTTTTATCACTTTGTGGTGGAGAATGCGGGCATCACGTTGGAAGCATGAGCATGGAGGACGTGGTGAAAGCGCTGGTACAGTCCACCGCCTTCCAGCAAGAAGCTAATCGGGTGATGATGGCCCAGCTGAAGGAGTTGGTGGACATGACAGCTACCGATCGTTCGCTGCTCCAGCATGTGGTGCAGCATCTGGCAAGCTTACCTGAGGTTAACCTGGAAGCCGAGTCGAGAGTGATTCACGTGAGTCAGTACTGGCAGAAGATGACGACCGAAGATGACATCGAGGCATACCTGACCACGTTTGAACGGACGGCGGTGCGAGAAAAATGGCCGAAGGCACGATGGGCCGGCCTGATTGCCCCGCTTCTTTCCGGTGAGGCCCAAAAGGCTTATTATGACTTAGAACCTGAAGCCGCGCAGGACTTTGACAAACTGAAAGCCGAGATCTTGGCCCGGCTGGGAGTGACGACCGCTGTCCGTGAACAGAGAGTGCATCAATGGACTTATCAGCAGGATAAACCACCGCAGTCACAGATGTTCGACCTGATCCACGTGACGAAGAAGTGGCTACAACCCGAGGTGTTGACAGCGCCAGAGATAATCCAGAGAGTCGTCATGGACAAGTACCTGAGAGCTCTTCCGCCAGCCCTGAGGAAGTGGGTAAGCCATGGAAATCCTACGACGGCAGATCAACTGGTGGATCTGGTAGAACGTTACACCGTGGTGGAAGGACTCCGAGACGACGCTACCCCTCCTCGTTCTTCATCATCTCCACGTGGAACCGGTAAGACTGTTCCAGGGAGTAGGGGAGAAGGAAAAATCCCTAAGACAGTGGGGGAGGAAAACGGGACTGCCCGCACTGCGAGGCCGAGAGTAACGGACTATGGTCTAAGCAAGGGGCCCGTTAGGTGTTTCCGCTGCAACGAGATGGGACACATTGCTGCAAACTGTCCGGTCACTACTGAACCCATGCAGTGCGACGTCACAGACTCTAAAAAACGCATGTCTATGGTTGCACGGGTAGTGAGTGTGAATGCCGGTCAAAAGGATGTGGAAAAACACTTGTGTGATTTAACTGTTGATGGCAAAAATGTGGTGGCATTGTTAGACTCGGGAAGTGTGGTGACTCTGGTGAAGGCCAGTCTGGTGTCAGCCCTGACTGGACCATCAGACAAATTTTCTGTAACGTGTGTGCATGGAGACACCTGTTCGTACCTCACCATGGTCATATGCATTACTACTTCCAATGGGTCTTTGCAACATAAAGTGGGACTTGTCCCTGCGTTATTGCATGATGTCATCTTGGGCCAGGATTTTCCCCACTTCTGGCAATTGTGGGAGAATCAGTTGATACCCCAGGGTAATAGTGTACATGATTCTTCTCCCAGGGAGCGTGTGGGTCCCGAACTCCTGGAAGAGGTCTCCCCGGAAGACTCGGGGGAAGAGTCTGCTGGAAATGACCTGCAGTTCCCGTTTTCAATCATGGCAGGTGATACGAAGGGGACCGGGGAAGAGGAGGAGGCCGACAGCCGTCCCCCTCCCCGTTTGCTGGTTTTAGAAGTTCAGAAAGATGACTTCCAAAGCGAGCAAATAAAGGATCCTACCCTTTCTCAGGCTAGGACAAATGTAAAAGTGATAAATGGGGTACCCGCAGAACCTGGCTCTAGGCTGGCATATCATTACATGGTCCTGGAAAATGGTTTACTCTATCAAATAGAGAAAAAGGGGGAAGACACGGTGCAACTATTAGTCGTGCCAAAACCCTACCGGCGGCAGGTGCTGGACCTGGCCCACGGACATGTGATGGAAGGTCACCTGGGAGTCCAGAAAACCACCGAAAGGATATTACACTGTTTTGTTTGGCCAGGCATGCATAACGATATTCGTGTATATTGTGAGTCTTGTCCTGACTGCCAAGCCTCTGCGCCTAAGCCCCGGTTCCGTAGCCCTTTGGTACCCCTACCTATTATTGAGGTCCCGTTTGAGAGGATTGGGATGGATTTAGTTGGGCCCCTTCCACGGTCTGCCCGTGGACACCAACATATCCTGGTCATCTTGGATTATGCCACTCGTTACCCGGAGGCGATCCCTTTGCGTAACACGGCCACCAAGACGATTGCCAAGGAACTGGTGCATGTGTTTAGTCGGGTCGGTATACCAAAACAGATACTCACCAACCAAGGGACTCCCTTTATGTCCAGGGTAATGAAGGAGCTCTGCTGGTTGTTACAAATCGAACCGTTACGCACATCCGTGTATCACCCTCAAACAGACGGGTTGGTCGAACGGTTCAATAAAACTCTGAAGCAGATGCTGAGAAAGGCGATAGACAAGGATGGGAAGAACTGGGACTATTTACTTCCGTATTTGCTTTTTGCCATTAGGGAAGTACCCCAGTCTTCCACGGGATTCTCGCCTTTCGAGCTATTGTAGGCCCAACGTTCTCGCGGACTGTTAGACGTCGCAAAAGAAACCTGGGAGGGTCAGGTCACTCTGTTTAAAACGGTGGTAGATCACGTAACACAAATGCAGGACCGTATTGTAGCTGTTATGCCTATCGTCAAAGAACACATGATGCAGGCTCAAGGAGCCCAAAAAAGAATCTATGATAGGGGTGCCAAGATCTGTACATTTGCACCCGGAGATAGGGTGTTGATCCTGGTTCCCACGGTGGACAGTAAGTTACTAGCAAAGTGGCAGGGCCCCTTTGAGATTAAGGAAAGAATTGGTGAAGTAAACTACAAAGTATACCAGGCAGGTAAACGGAAACCTGAACAGGTTTATCATGTAAATCTGATAAAACCCTGGAAAGATCGGTCTGCCTTGTCAGCGGAGCTGGCCCGTCCCGTCTCCTCGCATACCATACCGGAGGTACGGGTTGCAGAGACTCTCTCGGAGCGGCAAAAGACTGGGGTCAGGCAGTTTCTACTTCACAACCAAAAGTTTTTCTCAGAAAAACCCGGGCAGACTACGCTAATGAAACATAACATCATAACGGAACCTGGTGTCACAGTTCACGTGAAACCCTACAGAATTCCGGAAGCGCGCCGTGAAGCCATTTCCCGAGAAGTGAAGACAATGTTAGAGTTAGGAGTCATTGAGAAATCGCACAGTGCTTGGTCCAGCCCGATTGTGTTAATTCCTAAACCGGACGGCACCATCCGGTTCTGCAATGACTTCAGGAAACTGAATGCGGTCTCAAAATTTGATGCCTACCCTATGTCCCGGGTCGACGAGTTAATAGATCGGTTAGGAAAAGCCCGGTATATTACGACCCTAGATCTAACAAAGGGGTATTGGCAGATCCCTCTGGCGAAGGCTGCCAGAGAAAAGACGGCATTTGCTACGCCGGAAGGTTTATTTCAGTATGTGTATATGCCGTTTGGACAGCACGGGGAACCGGCGACCTTCCAGAGACTGATGGATCGAGTCCTGAGGCCACATAGGCAGTACGCTTCAGCCTATTTGGATGACTTTGTCATTTACAGCTTGGACTGGGAGACTCATCTCCAGAAAGTACAAGCTGTGATTGACGACCTGTGGGAGGCAGGTCTAACCGCGAACCCCAAGAAATGTCATATCGGGCTAGAAGAAGCCCGGTATTTGGGGTATGTAATTGGGAGGGGTATTGTTAAACCCCAGCTCGATAAGATTCAGGCGGTTCAAGACTGGCCGCAACCTGTCAACAAGAAGCAGGTGCAAGCCTTCCTGGGGATCGCCGGCTATTATCGCCGGTTCATACCCAATTTTGCAGCCATCGCTACCCCCCTGACGGAGCATACCAAAGGGAAAGACTCCGTCATGATTAAATGGAGTTTAGCGGCTGAAGAAGCCTTCCATAGCCTAAAACGGGCACTTTGCTCTCAACCCGTACTGGTGACTCCAAACTTCTGCAGTGAGTTTGTGGTACAAACTGATGCCTCTGATACCGGTATCGGGACCGTACTGTCACAAGTGAGGGATGGAGTGGAACACCCAGTCCTCTATCTCAGCAGGAAGCTGAATAAACATGAGGAAAAGTATGGAAAAAGAGTGCCTAGCCATTAAGTGGGCTCTAGAGGCCCTCAAATATTACCTGATGGGCCGAAAGTTCAGGCTGATCACTGACCATGCCCCTCTCAAGTGGATGCACTTGCACAAGGAACGGAATAGCCGGGTGACCCGGTGGTTCCTTGCCCTGCAGGCCTACACTTTTACGGTGGAGCACCGCCCAGGGGCACAGATGGGGAATGCAGATACCCTGTCCCAAGTGCACTGTTTGGCGGGTGTCATTGCTCGACCGGAGTGGTCTGAGCAGAGGGGGGGATATGTGAGAATCATGTGGGAATAGTGGATGAGGGCAGGTATATCTCGCCCAGATACCTTTCCTATGTGGCCTAGTCTGGTCAGTATATCACCTGGTTACTAATGAATAATAGGAGGCGGATATAAAAGGATGCCAGGTGGTTGTGTGAGTGTCTCAGCCTGTGTGAGAGAGACACGTGAGTGAAAGCAGTGCCCACTGCAACTGTGGTTTGGTTGGACGGGAGAAGCCCGCCAGTTGGTAGTTAGGTTGTACCTTGTTTAGTTAGTGCCGGACAGGCAAGGATTTGTTTTATGTTTTTTTTTCTTTATGCATTGCTTTCACCTTTAATAAACCTGACTCAGTGTCAGTTATACCCGGACCCCAGCTGTGCACCTGAGTTTCATGCTGAACGCACGTGACCTTTGACCCCAGCAAAGGCAATCCCGGAGTGTTTTATCACAGTACCTTATAAAATTGTACAGGACAGACAGACATTATGTTGAAGAATACTCACATTTTGGCTCCTGAAGCTTGAATCCACACTTGTAAAGTCTCTTCTAGGCTCTTGTCTGGACTCTCTGCAAGGCTGTCTGTAGAGTAATTGTCCATGAAGACACCTTCTTTTATCTACACTCCTCCCAAACAATGTTGCTTATTTAGGGGAAGTTTTAGACAAGTGTCTAGACATTGTTTACTCAAATCGCGTGCACACACAAGGCGCTGACGTGCGCGCTGCCAAGCGCTCGTCAGCGACCCCATAGACTGTAATACTATTTTTGGGCGCACACTGAGCGCACACGTGCGCGCGATTTTTTTTAACGATGTAGGCAGAACAAAACATGCAACATGTAGCGTACGGCGCGTCAGGGCGCACACCTGTAAAATGCGCAGCGCACGCTAAACGCTGATGAGCGCGTACATTCGCAAGACCCTGCGATCACCATGTTAAAGATAGGGGAACATTGCGCGTGTGCTCGATAGCGCACGATGCGCTGCGCGATCAAATGCTAGTGTGAAACCAGCGTAAACAGGGTAGGGGAAGGAAGGTAGGAAGGGAGGAAAGGGAATGGGAAGTAAAGAACCTTGTACAGGTACGGAAAAAATTTAAAACTAGAGAACCCACAAATAGGCATTAAATAGCATATAGCAAATAACAACATAAAAGGAAAAGAAAATCGCCAATCCTTATTATGGGGTAACATTCTTGGAAGGAGATACTACAGCGGCCATGTTTAGGCCTCAAAATATAATACCTCTTAATAGGTCTATTTGATATGGAATTTGCTGTTCCAAGTCTTCCATTTTTTTGTATATTTGTGGATGTGATTGTTGTTAGTCGCAAATCTGAGTTCTAAATCACTATGTTGGCCTATCTTATCAAGTATGTCCGAAAACTTAGGAACCTCGACTTTCTTCCACCATTGTGCTAACATGGTCTTAGTCACTAAGAGGATGATAATGTATCTTACAGAATCATCAAACTGCTCCATGTCTAATGAAAGAAGTGCTCTTTCAGGTGTAATTGTGAAGTCCTTAGCAATGAGGTTATGTGCTGTGTGACCTGGAACCAGAGGTTTTTGATCTTTGAACAACCCCAAAATATATGGTAGAGGTTCCCTTGATGTCCACAACCTCTCCAGCACAAGGAAGATAATTCTGTGTTAACATGTGATAACCTTGTTGGGGTATAGTACCACCTATTTAACAGTTTAAAATAACCCTCGTGAAGACCCATTGATATGTTGGAATTGTAAGTGAATTTGATGGCATCGTTCCAATTCTTGAGACGGATATCAGCACCTAAATCGGACTCCCATCTCTTCATGTATATGTTTTTGTGGCTCGTTAGGTCCTTGACGACAGTTCTATACAAATTACGCAGACTCCAGAGGTTTTTATTTTTAAGGTTGTACAACAGTGAAGTCAGCATTTCATAATTTAAAGTCTTCCCTTTTATGATTTTCAAAATTCTGTCTTTCAACATGGTGTAAAAGACCAGCTCAGATGATGGTAGATTATATTTAGCCTTGATCTCACTGAATTTCAAGAACTCCACTCCACTAAAAACATCCCCCACCTTTTTGATTCCAGATTTCCCCCATACCTCCGTCATCGGAAGATCATCCATCAGTGCAAATGAAGATAGGGGTAGTTTTAAGATTTGCTCTGCTTTTTTGATATTTTTAGTCAGCTTAATGAGTTCCCTCCAGGCTGAGATTATCGACCGAAATATAGGATGCGATGAGTTTGCACTGGGCTTTTGCAGAAGGAAGTAAAAGAAAAGCTTTCGCATGGAACCTCTATCACTAGCATCTCTCTCCAAGCCATACCAAGCCGGATGTGTCATGTTTTCCATAAACCAGTGCCAGCTCTGTTTAGTAAGTGAGGGTTGATAATCAGCGTATATGTTGGGCAGTCCTGCGCCCCCATGTTTTTTATTTTTATAAAGTAAGTCTGCAGATATTCTTGCTTTCTTACCTTTCCAAATAAATAGTTGGATGAGCTCTTGAATTTTATCAATGGATTGGCGTGGAAAGCTAACTGGCAAAGTCCTAAATATGTATAAAATTTTGGGAAGGAGAAAGGCTTTGACTGCCAGTATCTTCCCAAAAATGGAAGTCTCTAACTGAGCCAAAAAGGATAGATTGCCTGTAATAGTCTTTATAATGCTGTCTAAATTGGCCCTAACTGTGGCTTGGATTGATCCTGCTATTCTAATCCCTAGATAGACAATCTCTTTCTCCTCCCAAATGAACTGGGTTTGAGTCTTTATTTCGGATTGTTTCATGTTTAGAGTTATAAATTTGGATTTGTGTGGGTTTATCTTAAAATAGGATACTCTAGAGAATTTTTTTAGTTCATCTGAAAGGGCTTTAATGGAATTTGCAGGATCAAGAAGTGTGAGGAAGAGATCATCTGCGAATAACCCGATTTTAAAATTTTATTATTCTGAGTTCTGATCCTCTGCTGCCTGACCCTTGGAAAGTGTTCTGATTATCCTTTTGTCTTGTCCTCCTTGCTTTGATCTGCTATCTTCTGATATTTTGACCCTGGAACGTGACCTACGCCTTTGTCTTTTCCTTAATTAGCTATGTGCTCGCCTGGTGTTGACCCTGGAACATCTGACTTCTGAACCTCATGGCCTGTCCGTGAGTGGTGACTAGCGTTACAGATGATGTTTTCAGGGATATTTTTATAAACACTTTTGAAAGCATTTGATTCCATTTTTTGTGCATCACTATAATGAAAAAACTACATTTTGTCTGTGTTTTTAAATTCAACTTTAATAGTGTTTATTATATGGGTTATGATGCAGTGCTATAGATTAGAATTCCTGCTTCAGGAACGACCCAAACAAGTGGACTTTTTTCAAACTTTTACTTCTACTTTAAACATTTTACAATTTGTTTTCCCTTTTTAATTACCCTATTTGTCCTAGAAAGTAATATTATCCTGCAATTGGGCTCATACTGAACTACTGTCCCCCAACTGGTCCCATATAGTGATGAGCAAGTATACTCGTTACTCGAGATTTCCAGAGCATGCTTGGGTGATCTCTGAGTATTTTAATGTGCTCAGAGATTTAGTTTCTGTCTCCGCAGCTGCATGATAAATACATGTAGGGATTGCCTGTTTGTTAGGAAATCCCCACAGGTATTCAGGCTGTCTAGCAGCCGCAAATCATGCTGTTATGGCAGCAGAAACTAAATCTCCGAGCACATCCAAATACTCAGAGTTCACCTGAGCATGCTCAGGAAATCTTGATTAACGAGTATACTCACTCATCTCTAGTCCCAGACATTACTAAGGTCACCTAACTGGCCTCCTAGAATATTTATATTCCCCATTTTTCTCCAAAACCTAATAATATATGTCCCTTTCCTGTAATACTGTATGATTCTGTCCCCCATCCTGTAAAAATTCCCTCCATCCTGGCTTCCTTCCTGTAATAATGTTCACTATTCTATAATAAAGGCCAGGATGGGGGGACATAATTACAGGATGAAAATCAGGACAGAGAACATTACATGAATGGGATTAGGACTGGCAACATTATTGCAAGAAAAGCCCAGAATAAGGGCTATTATTCCAGGATGGGGGTCATTGTTACAGGATGGGGGACATTATTGCAGGATATGTTACATTATTAGAAAATATGGGCCAGGATGATATACATTATTACAGGATAGTTGCTAAGATGGAGATACTGTATAATTAAAGAAAAGATCAGGATTGGGGACATTATTACAGGAAGGAAGCCAGGATGGAGGGCATTATTACAGGACAGGGGGACATTATTCCTAAAAGGGGCTCAAGACAAGGGACATGTCTTGAACCCACTGTCACTGTCTATATGAGAAATGTTATAAAAGCTCTAGAAATAAAGCTTGTAGGTATTTCACTTTATAGCTATAAATGTTGCTATTCCTCATGTTTTCCTCCCAGGATTATGGTGTGGGGGCATATTGTACAGGAACATTATTTGATTTTTAAAGCGTAAATTTCCCTGGAATATGGAATAGATTGCACATGTCATGTCACATTTGTAGAGCAACTGATGTGCCAAAACAGCAGAAACTTCACAGCAACTCCACATAATATTACCCCATTTTGGAAACCTGACCCCCTCAATGAATTTATCTAGTCGTGGCTCGTGGGATAACCATTTTGCACCCCTATGTGCTTTAACATAACTTTATAACATTTGGAAGTGAAAATAAATGATTACTTTTTTTTCCACCAAATATTGTTTTAATCCTAGTTTCCACCAGGGATAACAAGAAAGAATGGGTCCATACTTTTTCTCACAATTTTTACCAAATGTGATGATAACTTATGATGAGTGAGCATGCTCCCCACTGCTTGATACTCCATCCAGTATTGGGGTGCTCGGGCAATCTCATTAGTCAATCGAATATTGCAAGTGCTCAAGTGCCTTGCTCAAGTCCTCAGCCAGAATAATTTTCGGCTATTAGACAGCCAATAAACATGCAGGGATTGTCCCACCATGCAAGCAGTAATGCCATAGTCATGATTGCTACTTGCATTACTGTGATTAGCCAGCCGCATGGCATCATCTGGTATTATAGAAGACCCAGATGCGATGCACGGCACACTGTCCACTAGAAGAAGTTCAGGGAGATTTGTCATATGAGGGAGAGCTTAGGTTAATGTTTGTTCCCCCTTAATATTATAAAACTCCATCCCTTTTTAAACCTATTAAATAAATAATTAAAAAAAACTATGTAGTGTTTCCCTCTTGTTTTGATTACCAGTGAAGGTAAAGTAGACAGCTGGGGGCCAATATTTTCAGGCTGAGAAGGTCTACGTATATTGGCTCCTTTCCAGCCTAAAAATACCAGCCCACAGCTGCCGGAGAATTAGTGCTTCAAATTAGATGTGCCAATTGTTGTGCTTTGTCCAGCTCTTCCAGATTGACCTGGTGCAGTGCATGTTGTATCAGACACCCCTATTACTAACCCATTAAGTTAAAAAGGAAAAAATCCACAAAAATATTTTATTTTAAAAAAATATTCCACAACTCCTCATTCACTAATTTATTGATAAAAAAAAAATGCTGGTTCAAAGATGTCCAAGGATTCCAAAAAAGTCCACAAATGGCAACCTGAAAGACATAAAAATAGATAATTAAAAAAATAAAGACAAGATGCAATTAATTGTTCACTAGTTTATTAACCCCACAGCTCTGATTTCATCCATGGCAATTACACGACGTGTGTTGATTCTGTAATTCGGAAATTACCGCGAGAATTCCGGATTCCATTCTGCGGGAAAATCGCATTTTAAATTCCCACGATTTTCCCACAGAAAAACTAGCGTTTTGCAAGCGTAATTAGCTTGCAGAATGCTAGCGTTTTCCAAGCGATCTGGAGCATCGCTTGGAGAACTGACTGACATTTTGCTCACACTCGTCAAACATAGTGTTTGACGAGTGTGACCAACTTTTTACTACTGATGCTGCCTATGCAGCATCAGTAGTAAAAGATAGGATGTAAAAAATAATAAAAAAATAAAAAATATTGTTATTCTTACTTTCTGGCGTCCTGCGCAGCCTTCCCGCCTCTCTCCACGCTCCCGGTCCCAGTAATCCTTTGCGAGAATGACTGCAATGGAATCCGTTCTCGCGGGATTGCGACGTCTCGCGGTAATTCGCGATGACGTCCGAGCACGATGTCATCGCGAATGACCGCGAGACGTCGTGGTCCCGCAAGAACGGACGCCATCACGGTCATTCTCACAAAGGATTACTGGGACCGGGAGCGTGGAGAACGGCGGGAAGGCAGCGCGGGACGCCGGAAGGTAAGAATAACAATTTTTTTTATTTTTTATTCTATTTTTTACAGGGATATGGTGCCCAGAGCCCGGAGGACAGCCTCCTCTCCTCCGGACCGTGGGTACCATCCGCAAATGTTCTGCTTACTTTTCGCATGGTGTGCACAGCCACATGCGGAAAGTAAG
Source organism: Dendrobates tinctorius (assembly GCF_039654945.1). Classification (NCBI taxonomy): domain Eukaryota; kingdom Metazoa; phylum Chordata; class Amphibia; order Anura; family Dendrobatidae; genus Dendrobates; species Dendrobates tinctorius. Next base: position 35,624,767 of record NW_027361711.1, read on the forward strand.
CAGAACAATGCATTCCTATGGGTGCGGGATCGCCGCGATTCCGCTACATTAATGAGCATGCTGCATTTTTTACCGCGAAGCGATTCCGCCGCGGAAAAAAACGCAGCTTTAGCACAGCATTGCAGAATCCCATAGGAATGCATGGGATGCTTATTTTTCGCGTTTTCATGGCAAAATCGCGCATTTAAAACCGCCGCGACAACACAAAAAAAACGCTACGTGTGAACTCAGCCTATTACAACCTATGGAACTTTTTTCTGGTCAGGCCGCGCTCGATGTGACCTGGTGAGAGCATTGATGCGATTAGCATTATTTTTGTTTTTTTGATCAAAATTATGTTAACCAAGTAGACTATATTATTTTCATGCAGTATTGCTAATTATTTATTTACTTATTTATTTACTGCATGGTATTTGCTTTTTTGTTTTTATCTTAGGTTTTTTCTGCTTTTTGGCCAGTGTGGACATGTTCCTACATTGTGCATGCACACCATGTTCTGCCCATTTATGTGCAGCAGGTAATTTCATAAGCGCTGTACCACTTATGACCATTAGATGTCATTAGTTTTCCCTTTTTCCTGTTCCTGGATTTAGGGACCTTTCGCTTAAAGAGCTTGTTCTGTTTAGAACCACCCCTTCAGTTCCCCAGGGCTAGAGAACTTGTAGCCATTTTCACCCCGGATCTCTGAGTTACACACACACATACACACACACATGTTCCTGGCTCTCCCTACAAATAACTACTTCTGTTAAGCGGATTCTGGTGAGGGTTTAATACAGTTATGTGTTTGTGCAATGTATCTGTGCTAGCTAGCCATTATGCAGCCACCGTGCAGTGTCTTAGGAGTGAGGTATGTAGTGTAATGTATCTTCTTGTTCTTTGCACTGCATGTAGGTAGATGCCTTTCTGTTTAGGGTAGTGCAATGCTGGCAGCCTAAGTTTGCTGTAGGTATCCTTTTTAACTGCATTTATGTGTTGTATTGTGCAACCTCAGTAATACTCCTGTTACTGATGTAATAGCACCCTGTATTATTGCTGTGGTTTTGTTATCTGCCAGTACTGATATACTTATTCTCATAGTCCTTTTTCAACAATGGCTGAGTCACTTCACTGGTACATTAATAACATATTCTTAAATGGTATGGTGCCATAAAAGAAGGAAGTGAAAAGAAAATTTGAGTTTAAAACATATATATTTATTTATAAATAAGTAAATTGCTTGACATAAAAGACAAAAGACAAAGTGGGAACCTCCAAATGCAGGAGGAGAATGTGCCCAGCACTAGTTTATCAACTTGTTGATATATCAGCACAATGTGGTAGGTACAGTATGTCTAAAATAATCCTAAATTGATAGAGATGAATTTAGATAAATAAGCTAAATAGCTAAAGTGCACAGTGCAAGTATGGAGCAGCAAGTACCGAGAATGAACGAAGTACATAAAGTATATAAATGCCCTCAAAGAAATAAATAAGGTGGTTATATTATGTCACCAGCAGTGCAAAACAATGTTTGCTATTCAATACTGGGGAGTGAGCTGAGCACTAAACAATTGATATACCACCATGATAGTGTGGGAGAAAGGAAAAGGCATAGTATGCTAGAATGATTACCTGGCTGCTGCTGAAAATATCGCACAACTGTACACAGGGGATGGTATGCAGGGGCAGCTCCCCCACGCCCGACGAGCGCCGTTTCGCAGATGCTTCTTCGTACGCCCCCTTTTTGTGAAGAAGCATACCACATTGTTCTGATATATCAACAAGTTGATAAACTAGTGCTTGGCACAGTCTCCTCCTGCATTTGGAGGTTCCCACTTTGTCTTTTGTTTTTTATATCACAGATTTTATTTTTGATATTCTATCTGACAATGTTAAAATTAACATACCCTTAACATACCCAATTAACATACCCTTAAAATAATAGACTGTTCATGTCTTTGTCAGTGGGCAAACTTGCAAAATCAGCAAGGGATCAAATAATTATTTCCTTCACTGTATATGTATGATTTACCAATCATTAATTTTTCTGCTCACATATAGTTATTAAAATATGCATATATATACATATTTATATATCTAATATATAAAGCTCAATGTGGATGTGCATGTATATATGTATGTGTGTATGTATGTGTGTGTGTGTATGTCCGGCATCCGCACCGTCGCAGCTACAGCCACAAAATTTGGCACAGTCACACATCTGGACCCCGAGAGTGTCCTAGGCTATGTTGTGAGGCGAAATTTTAACCCTGCGCGTTCCAATTCACCAAACAATTTTGCCCTTATCTACATAATGGGGGAAAAGTGTGTGTGTATCAAGCCCCGCCCCTCATAATGATGTCATAATTAGAGTTGAGCGACTTTTGTTTTTTTATGGTCGAGTTTCGTTTCGTGAAACCCGACTTTTCCAAAAGTCGGGTCGAGCAAGATCGGCCGATTATAGGGAAAAGTCGGGGTCGTCCCGAAACACGAAACCCAATGTAAGTCAATGGGGAATAAAAGTCGGCAGTGAGAGGAGGACAGGAAACACACCTACAGTGCTCATTTGAATGCCAAAAGCATTAATTCTTCTTACTTAAGCTGGTCAACCTTAATTAACTTCATAATACAAGTTACGCACTGAAAAATGGGGGTTATTTGGCTAAAGTTGTGGGGGGGTAGGGCTGGCTCCAGGTTTTCATGTGCCCTGGGCGAAAGAGCGCCCCTTTAACACATAATACCACAACTCATCATGCTCCGATACGGCAGAGAAAAAGCGGTATAGTACAATGAAAAATACTTCACTTTTTACATCTCATGACGAGGCCCATCTATTTCTCCATACAGAATCATTGGTCCCATATAATGTTTGAAACAGTATATGATGAGCTCCACATAATGCTACAGTATATGTTGGTCCCCATGGATGAAGCTCCACTGTCTTATGGGCCCAAATAATGCTCCAAACATAATGGGCCCCATTTCTAATGCTCTAGTGTATAATGGGCCCTGTAAATGCTGCTCCAGTGTCTGATGTCCACCTTTGGAATGTTCCAGTGTATGGTGGGCCCCATCTATCATTCTCCAGAGTATAGTGCTCCCCAAAAATTGCTGTCCCAACATTGAAAACAATCAAATAAGTCTCCTCGCTAGGGAATCCCTGTACTAGTCTGGACTCCTCGTCGTCCCCATCTTCCATCTCACTGCACAGTATTTCAACCTTGCAAGTGCTGTGATCCTGAGCAAGCAGGGGGGGCCCACTCGTTGGCGACGGCACCGGCACAGGGCCCCTGATAGTACGGTGGTGTGTCTGATGGCGGGTGGGCCGAACCTGCACTTTCATCTGCAGCTTCCTCTTTGTCACCGTGTAAGATGGAACTGTATATGGGAAGGGTAACCTGAGTCTCATCAGGGTCAGATTCAGGCTGGGTAGCGTGCGAGGGGAATGTAGTGGTCTGGGTCAATGTACCAGCAGATTCATCGAGCAGTGGCTGGGCATCAGTGCACTTGTGTCGCCCCCAGGAGTACGGTCGCCACAGTGGCATTACCTTCCTCCTAGGGAGTGTGATGTCATGCTTGGGAGCAATGAAGGATCTCTCTAGCAGGTTAACTGATTGGGTGGCGTTATTCCCACGAGTCATGACCCTCCAAACAGCGTTCATGAAGGCAAAGTGTTTGTTTTACGTGGGCAGTATGGTTGCAAAGCTGAACCTTAAAGGAATGTCCAGAAGGGCACCACCAGGAGTGGAGCCTACGGCATAATTTGACTCAACACGGGCAACCTCAACCATGCCAGCTACAGAACAGATGCACACATTGCAAGCTTAATTCCGTTAACGAACGAGACTCCGTCATGCCCCGCGGTCCGAGTCCGGCTTACTAGAGGGACACGTGTGGCTCTGGCACATGAGATTGGCCAATAACTGGTGTGTCATGCCCTTACAGGTCCGTGGCTGCATGTGCGCTACACTGAAAAGGCCAGCGTTTGTCGCTTACAGGTGCAGATAACACGCTGAACAACGTTAGTGATGGGGATCACTGATTACAATTATTACTCGCGAACGATGATTTCCCAGTAAGTGCAGGTCAACCGCAGTTCCGGAATTAGGCCTAACCGTCATTCCTGAAAAAAATGAAAAACTTACGTGTGCAAACCACAGGTGCTGTAGCTTGCTTAACAGCTCGCCAGCCGTTCTCACGCCCAGTATGGGTTACACGTGATTGCACAAAGGTGAGAAAGGGTACCGTATCCCTGGATAACATGTATGGATAGCGTACACATTCAAAAGATATGTCTATACATCAGGAGGCAGGCTCAGACGGTGTAAGGCCCAGTATGGATTGCAAGTGATTGCACAAAGGTGAGAAAGGGTACCGTATCCCCGGATAACATGTATGGATAGCGTACACATTCAAAAGATATGTCTATACATCAGGAGGCAGGCTCAGACAGTGTTAGGCCCAGTATGGCTTGCACGTGATTGCACAAAGGTGAGAAAGGGTACCGTATCCCCGGATAACATGTATGGATAGCGTACACATTCAAAAGATATGTCTATACATCAGGAGGCAGGCTCAGACGGTGTAAGGCCCAGTATGGCTTGCAAGTGATTGCACACAGTGAGAAAGGGTACCATATCCACGGATAACATGTATGGATAGCGTACACATTCAAAAGATATGTCTATACATCAGGAGGCAGGCTCAGATGGTGTAAGGCCCAGTATGGCTTGCAAGTGACTGCACAAAGGTGAGAAAGGGTACCGTATCCCCGGATAACATGTATGGATAGCGTACACATTCAAAAGATATGTCTATACATCAGGAGGCAGGCTCAGACGGTGTTAGGCCCAGTATGGCTTGCAAGTGATTGCACAAAGGTGAGAAAGGGTACCGTATCCCCGGATAACTTGTATGGATAGCGTACACATTCAAAAGATATGTCTATACATCAGGAGGCAGGCTCAGACGGTGTCAGGCACAGTATGGATTTGACGGCCCAGACTACACAGCGGAGGAGCGGGGAGAGGTAAAGATTGCAAATGCTGGGGCCCTGCCCAAGCAAGGGGGGCCCACTCGTGGGCGTCGGTACTGGCACTGGGCCCCTCATAGTACGGCGGTTTGTCTGACGGCGGGTGTGCACCACCACCATCAGAGACACTTGATTGCACTATGAGGGACCCTGTGCCAGTGCCCGCGCCCAAGAGTCGGCCTACCCACCTGTCCAGGGCAACGGCACTCGCACGGTGTCGTGCGCTAGGTGGTGACCCCGGCCATGGGGGGGGGCAGCACAGTTAGGGAGTTTTAGAAAGTGGCATATGTTGATGTTGGACATTCAGCTGATGCAAAAGGTGAAATAGGTCAAGTCCCAGGAAGAGGTGGACCAAAGCAAGCCATTTTTCTGTCACCCTATGTGTCATCAGGGGAAGGTGGGACAAAGTCCTTGGAAACCCATGCATGGTTCATTTTAATGAAGGTTAGATCATCCACATTTTGGGTTGACAGACGGGTCCTTTTTTCTGTCAGGATTGATCCAGCTGCACTGAAGACTCTTTCCGATAGCACACTTGCAGCTGGGCAAGCGAGCTCCTGTAAGGCATATTGTGCCAATTCAGGCCAGGTGTCCAGTTTAGCAGCCCAATAGTCAAAGGGGAATGAACTGTGTGGGAGGACATCGATATGGGAGGAAAAGTAGTTTGTAACCATAGTTGACAACTGCTGTCTCCTGTCACTTTCCATCGATGCTGTATTACCAGTTGTGTGAGCGGTACTTGAAAAATCAGTCCATAACATTGTCATGAAACCCCTGTCTCTAACGCCACTTCTGCTGTGTGCACCATGAACACCTCTGCCAAGCTGCCCCCGGCCCGTACGGCTCGTGTGAGAACCATCACCGCTTCTGTGTCCTGGGAATGCCTCAAGCAACCGATTTACCAGAGTTGCTTGTTTATTAGCCAATATTAGGTCAAGGTTCTCCTGTGGCATGATGTTTTGTAATTTGCCTTTATAGCGTGGATCCAGGATGCTGGCCAACCAGTAGTCATCATCGTTCATCATTTTGGCAATGCGGGGGTCCCTTTTTAGGATCCGCAAGGCATAATCTGACATGTGGGCCAATGTTCCCGGTGTCAATGATGCACTGCGAGTGCTGGTTGGAGGAGCACTTTCTGGCAAATCCACATCCCTCCAGTCACGCACAAACCCTGTACCAGACCTTGCCACGCCAACATTTTCACTTGCCCCACGAGATGCATCCTCCTCCCCTAAGTAATCATCCCCATCATCCTCCTCCTCCTCTTCTTCCTCCAACTCGCCCAGGAGAGGTCCCTGAGCAGACAATGGCTGAATGTCATCAAGGATTCCCTCCACCTCTTCCTCCTCGTCAACATTGGCTGCAGACGCCTGCTCCTTAAGGTGCGTCAAAGTTTGCATGAGCAGACGCATAAGTGGGATGCTCATGCTTAGGATGGCGTCGTCTGTGCTTACCAGCCGTGTGCATTCCTCAAAACACTGAAGGACTTTACAGAGGTCTTTCAGCTTCGACCACTGCACACCTGTCAACTCCATGTCTGCTCTAAAGTGCCTGGCCGTGTATCCTCCCACAAATGCATTATGGCCTGCCTCTGCTCGCACAGCCGCTCCACCATGTGCAGGGTGGAGTTCCACCTTGTTGCAATGTCGATAATGAGGCGGTGGTTGGGAAGGTGGAGCAATCGCTGCAGCTTCTGCATACGAACGGAGTGTACAGGCGACCGGCGGATGTGCGCGCATAGTCTTCGCACCTTATGGAGCAGGGCTGTTAACTCCGGATAATTTTTGAGGAAGCACTGCACCACCAGGTTCAAGGTGTGAGCCAAGCAAGGTATGTGGCTGAGTTTTGAAAGGGCTATGGCTGCCACAAAATTACGGCCGTTATCACTAACTACCTTGCCTGCCTCAAGATGTACACTGCCCAGCCATGACTCAGTTTGTCGCTTCAAGTACTCGGCCAGCACCTCGGCGGTGTGTCTGTCGCCCAAACACATCATCTGCAACACAGCCTGCTGACGCTTTCCACTAGCTGCTCGATAGGGGGACACCTCGTGTGCAACAGTGGCAGCTGCAGATGGAGTGCTCGTACGACTGCGCTCTGTGGACGAGCTTTCGCTTCTGGAGGAGGAGGAGGAGGAGGAGGGTGGAACGCCTACAGCCAACTGTTTCCTATACCGTGGGCTAGGCAGCACTGTCCCACCACCGCTGTCCCCTGTGGACCCTGTATCCACCACATTAACCCAGTGCGCAGTGATGGACACATAACGGCCCTGGCCATGCCGACTGGACCATGCATCAGTTGTGAGGTGCACCTTTCCACTCACTGACTGCTTGATTGCATGGACAATGCGGTCTTTCACATGATGGTGGAGGGCTGGGATGGCTTTGCGAGAGAAGAAGTGGCGACTGGGTAGGTCATAGCGTGGTACTGCATAGGCCATGAGTTCGTGGAAAGCTGCGCTTTCCACCAACCGATAGGGCATCATCTCAAATGAGATTAGTTTGGCAATGTGGGCGTTCAAACCCAGTGTACGCGGATGAGAGACTGAGTACTTTCTTAACCTACTCATAGTGTCTGGGAGGGTGAGCTGGACTTGAGAGCTGCATATGGTGGAAGTAGCGGTGGACAGGGCGGACTGAGAGAGGGTTGATGATGTTGATGGAGTTGGTGTTCTTTCTGATGGCCTAGATTCAGTATTTTGTTGATATAACAGAGGGATTCCCTGACTGCTGTGGCCTTGCAACGACACCTCAACATTTGCTGCTGTGCTAACCGGTGGGCTTACAGTGGGGGAAACAATGTAGCATTGCTGACTACCTTCTTTGTGATCAGATGCACATGTGGCACTTGAGGTTTGGTGTTGTGTCCACGCTTGCAAGTGCATGCTGGTTAAATGTCTAAGCATGCAACTGGTATTCAAATTTTTCAGATTTTTCCCTCGGCTAAAGGTCTTTGCGCACTTCTTACAGATAACCTTGGCCTGATCATGAGGATTTTGTTCAAAAAAGTGCCACACTGCACTCTTCCTACTTTGGCAGACATTTTGCGGCCTAGCACGCTGTGATGTTTTGACCCTCTGGACAAGCTGTCCAGAAACTCTTTTGATTTTTGGAACCTGTCTTTGGAGTGCTCCGGGCCTGCCAGATAACAGCTGTTGCGATGTTGATGTCTGCTGTGGATGCTCCTCATCTGAGCTATTGGAAGCAGCACCCTCTTCCCCCAATGGATGCCAATCTGGGTCAACAACTGGGTCATCCATCACCTCCTCTTCAATGTCATGTGCACCTTCCTCTGTGTCACCGTGTATGGTGGTATAGTGTGCGGGATGGGGCACCTGAGTCTCATCAGGGTCAGAATCTGGCTCTGTACACTGCGAGGACAATGTAGTGCTCTGAGTGAATGTACCAGCAGAATCATCTATCAGCGGCTGTGCATCAGTGCACTCCATGTCAGATTCATCTTGGCCTGGGTAATTCACCATTTCTCTTGATAATCCAGGCATGGTATGTGAAAACAGCTCCATGGAGTAATCAGTAGTATGGCCTGCGTCATCCTTCAATCTTGGTTGTGGTGAAGGACACAAGGAAAGGTGTGGTTCATGAACATGAGCCTCCAATGACGACTCAGTGCTTTTACTTTTTACAACTTCAGAAGAGGAGGCGATAGAGCTGGAGGCTGAGTCAGCAATGTAAGACAAAACTTTTTCCTGATGCTCTGGCGTTAAAAGCTGTTTGCCAACTCCTAGAAAACTAAGCCTTCGAAGCCTTATGGAGCCAGACGATGACGCAGGCTCAACACCTCCTGCATTCGGTCCTATTTTGCTTTTGCCACTACCATCAGATCCACCACCAACACCATCATTACCATCTGCCAACCCCCGCCCAATTCCACGGCCTCTTCCACCAGCCTTCCTCATTTTTGGTAGAAATGTAGACAAATTCCTACAAACTATATAGTAATGTAAAAGAAGGTACAAGGTGTCTACAGGACAGGGGAGATTTTGAATTTCTGCAGACACTTGTGGACACTGGACACTTGGATTGTGTGAGGCCCACTGAATATCACAGTGCTATGTCACAGTCTCGATGGCACAGGTGTGAAAAAAGTGACTACAGGATAATGGAGATTTTGAATTTCTGGGAGATTTTGAATTTCTGCAGACACTTGTGGACACTGGACACTTGGATTGTGTGAGGCCCACTGAATATCACAGCGCTATGTCACAGGCACGATGGCACAGGTGTGAAAAAAGTGACTACAGGATAAGGGAGATTTTAAATTTCTGCAGACACTTGTGGACACTGGACACTTGGATTGTGTGAGGCCCACTGAATATCACAGTGCTATGTCACAGGCTCGATGGCACAGGTGTGAAAAAAGTGACTACAGGATAAGGGAGATTTTGAATTTCTGCAGACACTTTTGGACACTGGACACTTGGATTGTGTGAGGCCCACTGAATATCACAGTGCTATGTCACAGGCTCGATGGCACAGGTGTGAAAAAAGTGACTACAGGATAAGGGAGATTTTGAATTTCTGGGAGATTTTGAATTTCTGCAGACACTTGTAGACACTGGACACTTGGATTGTGTGAGGCCCACTGAATATCACAGCGCTATTTCACAGGCTCGATGGCACAGGTGTGAAAAAAGTGACTACAGGATAAGGGAGATTTTAAATTTCTGCAGACACTTGTGGACACTGGACACTTGGATTGTGTGAGGCCCACTGAATATCACAGCGCTATGTCAAAGGCTCGATGGCACAGGTGTGAAAAAAGTGACTACAGGATAAGGGAGATTTTGAATTTCTGCAGACACTGGACACTTTTGGATTGTGTGAGGCCCAATGAATATCAGAGCGCTATGTCACAGGCTCGATGCAGCAGGTGTGAAAAAAGTGACTACAGGATAAGGGAGATTTTAAATTTCTGCAGACACTTGTGGACACTGGACACTTGGATTGTGTGAGGCCCACTGAATATCACAGCACTATGTCACAGGCTCGATGGCACAGGTGTGAAAAAAGTGACTACAGGATAAGGGAGATTTTGAATTTCTGCAGACACTGGACACTTTTGGATTGTGTGAGGCCCAATGAATATCAGAGCGCTATGTCACAGGCTCGATGCAGCAGGTGTGAAAAAAGTGACTACAGGATAAGGGAGATTTTGAATTTCTGCAGACACTTGTGGACACTAGACACTTGGATTGTGTGAGGCCCACTGAATATCACAGTGCTATGTCACAGGCTCGATGGCCACAGGTGTGAAAAAAGTGACTACAGAATAAGGGAGATTTTGAATTTCTGGGAGATTTTGTATTTCTGCAGACACTTGTGGACACTGGACACTTGGATTGTGTGAGGCCCACTGAATATCACAGCGCTATGTCACAGGCTCGATGGCACAGGTGTGAAAAAAGTGACTACAGGATAAGGGAGATTTTGAATTTCTGCAGACACTTGTGGACACTGGACACTTGGATTGTGTGAGGCCCACTGAATATCACAGCGCTATGTCACAGGCTCGATGGCACAGGTGTGAAAAAAGTGACTACAGGATAAGGGAGATTTTGAATTTCTGGGAGATTTTGAATTTCTGCAGACACTTGTGGACACTGGACACTTGGATTGTGTGAGGCCCACTGAATATCACAGCGCTATGTCACAGGCTCGATGGCACAGGTGTGAAAAAAGTGACTACAGGATAAGGGAGATTTTGAATTTCTGCAGACACTTGTGGACACTGGACACTTGGATTGTGTGAGGCCCACTGAATATCACAGCGCTATGTCACAGGCTCGATGGCACAGGTGTGAAAAAAGTGACTACAGGATAAGGGAGATTTTGAATTTCTGGGAGATTTTGAATTTCTGCAGACACTTGTGGACACTGGACACTTGGATTGTGTGAGGCCCACTGAATATCACAGCGCTATGTCACAGGCTCGATGGCGCAGGTGTGAAAAAAGTGACTACAGGATAAGGGAGATTTTGAATTTCTGGGAGATTTTGAATTTCTGCAGACACTTGTGGACACTGGACACTTGGATTGTGTGAGGCCCACTGAATATCACAGCGCTATGTCACAGGCTCGATGGCACAGGTGTGAAAAAAGTGACTACAGGATAAGGGAGATTTTAAATTTCTGCAGACACTTGTGGACACTGGACACTTGGATTGTGTGAGGCCCACTGAATATCACAGCGCTATGTCACAGGCTCGATGGCACAGGTGTGAAAAAAGTGACTACAGGATAAGGGAGATTTTGAATTTCTGCAGACACTTGTGGACACTGGACACTTGGATTGTGTGAGGCCCACTGAATATCACAGTGCTATGTCACAGGCTCGATGGCACAGGTGTGAAAAAAGTGACTACAGGATAAGGGAGATTTTGAATTTCTGCAGACACTTGTGGACACTGGACACTTTTGGATTGTGTGAGGCCCAATGGATATCAGAGCGCTATGTCACAGGCTCGATGCAGCAGGTGTGAAAAAAGTGACTACAGGATAAGGGAGATTTTGAATTTCTGCAGACACTGGACACTTTTGGATTGTGTGAGGCCCAATGAATATCAGAGCGCTATGTCACAGGCTCGATGCAGCAGGTGTGAAAAAAGTGACTACAGGATAAGGGAGATTTTGAATTTCTGCAGACACTTGTGGACACTGGACACTTTTGGATTGTGTGAGGCCCACTGAATATCAGAGCGCTATGTCACAGGCTCGATGGCACAGGTGTGAAAAAAGTGAATTGTAGAATTGGGCAGAATAGGAATCTCCCTAGAGTGTAGGTCTGTAAGAACGGAACAAGTCCTCCACTTATCCTTCCACAGTGACACACAGATAGCTTCACTGTGGCTGTGATAACAGCCGTTACACGGTACTGTGTGAGGAGCGTACACTGCTGTATGGTGTGAATAAATGCACGCTCAGTACCTTAGCAGGACAAAAAAAAATTGGCATTGCTTTTAAAAAAGCAGTTTGCAGAGCAGTGGGGAAACAGCAATGCAGCTGTCAGGAAGCCTTAGAAGGCAGCCTAACAACCAACACCGCTGATCCACCACAATATAGCCTCCCCTTGCACTGCACACACAGTGACTGGTATGTTGCACAGGCAAAATCGCTAGCAGCAGAAGCAGTTTTTTTGTCTTCTTCCCTGCCTAACGCTCTCCCTACAGAATCAGCAACCTCTCCCTATGCCAAGATCGGCAGAAGTAAGATGGCGGTCGGCGTGCACGCCCTTTTATAACCCCTGTGATGCCCACCAAAGCAAGCCAATCACTTGCATGCCCTTCTGAAAGATGGTGGCGACCCCTGCCTATGTCATCACGTTGCCCACAGTGTCCGTGGATCCTGATTGGCTGAAAAAGAGCGCTAAACAAACTTTTGAAACGCGACTTTGGCGCATAAGTCGCCGACTTCGTGGCCGACCTCATCCTAGGGTCGGGTTTCGTTTCATGAATCCCGACTTTGCCAAAAGTCGGCGACTTTTGAAATTGTTCGACCCGTTTCGCTCAACTCTAGTCATAATGGTTGCCATGGCGATGCTGATGTCATCATAGGTTGCAAGCCCCACCGCTCATTATGATGTCATAATGGTTGACTATGGGATGGAGGATGTGTGATGGGTATATGGGCACTGGACTATGGGATGGATGATATGTATGACGGGTATGTGGGCACAGGACTATAGGATGGAGGATGTGTGATGAGTATATGGGCACTTGACTATGGGATGGAGGATATGTATGACGGGTATATGGGCACCGGACTATGGGATGGCAGATATGTATGATGGGTATATGGGCACGGGACTATGGGATGAAGGATATGTATGATGGGTGTATGGGCATAGGACTATGAGATGAAGGATGTGTGATGGGTATATGGCCACTCGACTATGGGATGGCGAATTTGCATGATGGGTATATGGGCACTGGACTATGGGATGGCGAATATGTATGATGGGTATATGGGCATGGGAGTATGGGATGGAGGTTGTGTGATGGGTATTTGGGCATGGGACTATGGGATGGAGGATGTGTGATGGGTATATGGGCACTCGACTATGGGATGGAGGATAATTATAATTTGCTATAACTAACCACAGTTAGTTACTATGCCCGGGCAGTACATATATATGTATATATATATATATACATAGAAATCTGAGGTGGTATTAGCGAGTTTTGAATAACATTGCTTATTCCACCGATCAAACGGATCGCTAGGATATAAAGCTGTGTGAGAGCTGTAGTCTTGTAGCACTCTCTGATGAAGGAGATAGCAGCGTCTTTAAAATGCATAAGGGATAGTATGGCCCTTCCAGAATCCCGTACACGAGTAACAAGTGACTTCACATGACGACTGCTCGCACCCGCGGCTTGAACCACATCGGGCGAGTCACTGGCTGGGGCGCCCTGCAATAAGGTTAACTGCGGCTAAATTCCTGGATTTTTTTTGCAAACTGCTGAAGAATTTTTCATACAGACCAGAACCTGGATTTGGAGGTATTTGATGCACTAATATCCCGGTTGTTGATAAGTGGTATGCAAGAACTGGTCCATGATTATTTAACCAAATATATTGGACGTTACCTTTAATAGCCATATAAAGTCAACTGATTATTGCTACATATTATCTCTGCAGGCAAATAAAGCTAAACAAACTGTTGCAGATTCTTCTCAGTATTGTCCCATAACAATGTTTTATTAAAAAACAAAGAACAGAAAAGACTATATTAAGTAAACTTAAAAGACTATATTGGACTATTCTTTATTAACTGGTGTGGATTTATTTAGGCATATTCATGTAATTATCCAGCATTGGTATCTGACTATTCAGCGTTGGCTATGCATGCGTACAATTTGGTTGATGACCAGATGTTTATTACCAGAGTATAATGCACCATGCACAAAAATTGGTACAGATTATTTTGATCATTTACCTGTACTTTAGTGTGTATGATCATTAGTATCAGCCATAACTGATATCATGATTTGATCCATTTTTGCATCACAGTGTGAACTGGTACCTACTAAGGCAATTACCATCTATAATAATAAATGCCCTAAGCAACTTCCGGTTGTAACAACTTCCGTCCAGTTGTAACCGGTGACGTCACCGCACACCTCTTTCCATGTTAACCCTCAACACACACACTCCACTCACCTTTCACCATCTCCACTCACGTCCACTTACTCTTTCACTCCACATACGACCCTTTCTCTCACTCCGTCTCTCATACTCACGCCGTCATCGCCGCTGATCCACGATCCCCAACATCTTCTTCCGCCGGCGCCATCCTGGATCCAGACGTCCTCCACGCCGGCGACATGTTCTTGTGGCGACGCCATTTTGGATCGGCGAAATCCCGCGATAGTCAAGATTGCGTCGCCACAAGAACATGTCACCGGCGAGGACGACGTTGGGATCCAAAATGGCGTCGGCGAAAACTCGCGAGATTTCGCCGACGCCATTTTGGATCCCGACGTCGTCCACGCCGGCGACATGTTCTTGCTGCGACGCCATTTTGGATCGGCGAAATCCCGCGATCGTCAAGATGGCGTCGCCACAAGAACATGTCGCCGGCGAGGACGACGTCGGGATCCAAAATGGCGTCGGCGAAAACTCACGAGATTTCGCCGACGCCATTTTGGATCCCGACGTCGTCCACGCCGGCGACATGTTCTTCCGGCGACGCCATCTTGACTATCGCGGGATTTCACGATACTCAAGATGGCGTCGCCGCAAGAACATGTCGCCAGCGTGGACAACGTCTGGATCCAGGATGGCGCCGGCGGAAGAAGATGTCGGGGATCGTGGACCAGCGGCGATGACGGCGTGAGTATGAGAGACGGAGTGAGAGAAGGGATCGTATGTGGAGTGAAAGAGTGAGTGGAGATGGTGAAAGGTGAGAGGAGTGTGTGTTGAGGAGTGTGTGTGTTGAGGGTTAACATGGCAAGAGGTGTGATGCTATCGCATCCAACCGATGCAATAGCATCGGGCCATAATCTAGTATATATATATGCATATATGTAGCGCAGATACATACACTTTATTAACTGTATTCTATGTGAAACTACAACACCACCAGGAGTGTTTTTTGTCTCTTGCAGCTTTTTTCATATTTGTTTCTTTACCCATAACACTTATAAGTGGGAATAGCATGGGTATTTCAATCTTTTCATCTTTAGTAACAATGTTCTTCAAACTTTCACGAACTTTTCCCCCAACAGGTCGAGACTTCCTCAGGGAAAAGACCTAGAATTGAATTTCTTGCTCATACCAGTCATACTGTACTGTATTTGATAAATACGTTTGTTTCTGATTGTTGAAATTTTCTCTGTTTTTCTTTTGGTGTTCCTTTAGCTCCTTTAACACTTCGAATTATGCAGCTGAAATGTATGTCCTACAATGTCAGGGGTCTTAATAGCCCATGGAAGAGATACACACTGTGGAAAGAAAATAAGAATTCACACGCAGACGTCGTCTGCATCCAGGAATCGAAATTTAAAAAAGGTAACCATCCAAATTTCACCCACAGGGACTTTCTACATTCTTTCTCAGCCTCATCTCCCAAAAAAAAAGCAGGAGTGATCACGTTGATAAAAAACACAGTGCCATTCCATCTTATGGAGGAGGTGGTGGACCCTGCTGGCAGGTACCATGTTTTGGTGTGCGAAATCAATTCGACTCAATGTACAATTGTCAATGTGTACTGCCCTAATACAAAACAACTGAGTTTTCTCAACAAAGTGATGAGGAAAGTCCAGTTAAAAAAGAGGGGCAATTTGTTCATTCTGGGAGACTTTAACATGGTTCCTGACGGAGTTCTGGACTCCACCTCTCCAACTCGCCAATTATCGGGTAACCTCAGTAAATGGATTCAAAATAACGAGCTATATGACACATACAGATGTCTGAATTCCTCATCCAGAGAATATTCACACTTCTCAGCGGCACATAAAACTTCTGCGAGAATAGATTTACTTCTCACAGACATTTTCACTCTCACTAAAATAAAAAACTCATCCATACTAGACAGATCAATCTCGGACCACTCTCCCATTTTGTCAGAAATTTGGGTTGGCCCATTCTTTAAAAATTCCACAGTATGGAGGTGCAATAACTTTCTACTGAACACTCCAGAATATAGAAACGAAATTGTCACGACATTAAAACAATACTTTAAAGAAAACGACACAGGGGAATGAACCCACTTACAGTCTGGTGTGCACATAAGGCGGTAATAAGAGGGAAACTGATCCAAATTACAGCAAGACATAATGCAAAAAAAAGAGAAAAAATTAAAACTATACAAAAACAAATAAATTCAAAGGAAAATGATCTCTCTAAGACTAACATAAAATCTCAGCAAATTTACAGGGAAATACTTAACTTGAGACAAGAATTAAATAGGGCTATTCTTGACGACTTTGATAAAATCGTTAAAATATCAAAATTTAAAGTATACTCTGAAACGAACAAGCCAACGAGATTCATGATGTCCAAACTGAAGAGTGAGAGAATCCGTAGCAGAATATACAAAATAAAAAATGCAGCTGGAGATATAAAACATCACCCAACCAATATTGTAGAGGAATTCGCATCTTACTATAGGAAACTATATAACCTAAAGAACGTAACTCCTCAACCAGACCCCCAAAAAATAAATGAGTTTATTAAGAAACTACAACTTCCTAAAATCAATCCTCCAGACCTATCACAACTTAACTCACCTATACCAATTTCAGAAATTATAGAAACGGTAAACTCACTAAAACTACAAAAATCACCGGGCCCAGACGGACTAACAAATGAATACTTCAAAAACTTTGCAGACGTACTCGTCCCGTATATGGCTAAAATTTTCAATCAAGTTTCGGAGGGTGGCTCTTTTCCGGGGGAGATGTTGGAGGCAATTCTCATTGTGATACCCAAGACATTAATTAACCTAGAAGAAGTGAAAAATTTTCGCCCAATTTCCCTGATAAATTCAGATATAAAATTTTTTTCCAAAATACTGGCTACAAGACTAAAGGGAATACTACTAAAACTAATCAATGATGATCAATCAGGCTTCATTGAAGGCAGACAAACTTCTGATAGCACTAGGAGACTTGTCAACATTATTAACAGAATTAATTCTACCCGAACTCCTTCAATACTTCTAACACTTGATGCCGAAAAGGCGTTCGATAGGGTCAATTGGTCATACCTAAAAACTGTTCTCCTAAATTTTGGTTTCAACAACAAATGGATAGAATTGGTGTTCACCCTATACTCCCAACCAAGCGCCAAAATTTACATAAATAACAACTTATCCAAATCATTTTATATAAATAATGGGACAAGACAAGGGTGCCCCCTCTCGCCACTGCTGTTCGCCTTGGCGATAGAACCTTTAGCCGAAGCAATTCGCATAAACGAAAAAATCACAGGGATCAACACTCCATCTAAACAATTCAAAATAAGCCTGTTTGCAGACGATATGCTGCTCTCACTCACAAACCCGATACAATCCATTGCAACACTGCTTGAGATAATAGAGGAATTTTCACAAATATCAAACTTTAAAATTAACAATAGTAAATCGAAAATCTTGCAATTCTACCTTTCAGATACTACAATAAACTCTATTAAAAATATTTCAGAGTTTGGTTGGGAGGAGGACCAAATATCACACCTGGGGATCGTGTTCAAAAAAACATTACGCAATACAGTTAAAGCAAATTGCGAGACGTTTCTAGCCACTATCACAAATGACCTCCAACATAAAAAAACATAGGCCTGTCGTGGGTGGGCAGAGTGCTAGCAATAAAAACAGTGATACTCCCGAAACTTTTATACATTTTTAGGGCTCTCTCTCTTTCCAATAACATTCTTTAATAGCTGCAACAAAAAAATCTTCTCCTTTGTCTGGGGGGAGAAGAGAGCTAGAGTAGACAGAACAATTCTTTATAAACATAAATATAATGGAGGAATGGGGATTCCAAACATTCTAACTTATTACCACGCCATTCTTATCAAACAAAGCCAATACTGGATGAGTGAGACTGCTGAAACATCTTGGAGGATGCTAGAGAGAGACCATAGTCCCTCAAACCCACTCAAAAATCTTCTCCTCAATCATATATTCCATATAAAAAGATATAGACTGAATCACCCAATTTTTCTGGCGATTACCCAGGCTTGGGATCATTTGGCCTCACCGAACAAAGCTGAGAAGCCAAAACTGAAAGAAAATTTCCCAATATCCCTGATCGCGTCTATTTATGGATTTACTGTGCCTGAAATATGGTCAAAAAATGGCATTCGAAAGTTGGGAGATGTTCTTGTAATGGATAAATTACTCAGTTTTTCCGAGATTAGAAACAAATTCAACCTACCCTTCTCAGACTTTATGCAATATTGCATAATCAAGGAGTATATACAAAAATTTGTCAGCTTGGTCCCTCCGAAAACAGAGGTGGTTCACCTTCTTCTAAATAATCCAAACCATAAAATTTTCTGGAGCACTAAATTCCTTTGCAACTCTCTCAATAAAGATGGCGTCTTCACAAAAAACAAATATATGCTCAAGTGGGAGAAAGACTTCCAGTTCTGCGCAACAAAAGGTCAATGGGAAAAGGCAATAAGAGACTCATACTCTTCCAACATATCAATACTACTTCACGAATCATACTACAAAATATTAACAAGATGGTACCTAACTCCTTCTAGAATATCACATTTCAAAACAGATTCATCCCCTTTGTGTTGGAGGGGGTGCGGGCTCAAGGGAGATTTGAAACATATTTTCTGGTCCTGCCCAGCTCTCACAGAATTATGGAATAAGATTTCCATATATATTGGTGAACTTCTCGTCAAGAACTTTACACTTTCCCCTCAAACAGCTTTTTTTTCCTTGGGCTTAGAAGAGGTACATTACTCAACTAAAAAAGTTATAATACACCTTTTACTGATAACTAAAAATATGATAGCCTCCTTCTGGAGAAGAACTGACATACCAAGATTTTCTGACATTGTGGATAGACTAAAGACGCATAATACCTTAGACCTAAAATTCTCAATAGCAAATGGATGCTTGCATAAATATGACAATAAATGGAGCATATGGAACACTAAATACCAAGATTTAGTTTAGTTTAGATAAGACTTTTCTTGTTAATAAGTTTTTTTTTCTTACTCTTATACTAAAAGTAGCTTTCCAGCTATTTTCGATGTACATAGTTTGAACATGGAAATTCAAAGAAGATTATCTTACTAAGACAGATACATTTTTTTGTAGTAGATATACAAATATGTACAGCTCTGTCTATGTTACTATCAAAACTCCTTTCTTTCCCTTCCCTACTCCTATCCCTTTCCTTCCCCCTTTCCCTACTTACCAACGCGAATTACTACATAAACAAAGAGCATGTTTGTAAATTCTGCTAAAATACCTAATAAAAATATTTGAAAACAATGTTCTTCAAACTCAATGTTTTCTCTTCATATCACAGTTTGGCATCATGCTCACCTACTGTCCTACTGTGAGAAATTTGCTACTGGGGGCACAACGGACCCACCAGAGTTACTGTGCATGGCCAGTTTAGAGGTAATATGATGAGTGAGCTTGGAGAATCATTAGACAGCAAACACACAGTGTGCAGCAACAGATTCCACTTTAACCACTTTACATCCTTGGACATATATGTACGTCCAATATAGTGTCCCTGCATTTGATTTGGCTCCAAAGCTGATCCCGCACCATTCCCTGCACATGACAGCTAAGCGGATCAGCTGTCATGTGGCTCTAACAGCCTCAGGTGGATCCAAGATCCACAATGACCAATCATCGTGGTTTGTCCTGATGAAGAGGTATGATCACCTCAAAATGTGTTGACAAATAAAGCCACATCCATGCAGCATCTGGTTTTCTATCGTCTGTTGGATACTCAACAGCACAGATTTTATATCCACTTTCATCTCCAAGAAGCAAGCAACTGTCACAACTGTTTATGGGGGATTCGGAGATTGCCATCAATTTTCCCGGCACTTGGATTGTGTAGGGGCAGCTGTGTGTACAAAGCTACGTGATAGATTTAGAGCAAAAATGGAGACTGAGAAGATCCAATTGTTCCTTATTTTCAACGCTATTGAACCTCAATGCATCCTTGCTACATCCCTTCTGCTTCCAATTCTCCACATAGAGGACACTGTATTGTCTTTAAAGCATTCCGCTAAAAAGTCTTTACAAGTTATTCAAGAATTTGCAGCATCTTGACCTCAGTGACCTCAGTGTCTGTAGTTCAAAATTTCAAGTCATACACATCTCGGTCCTCGTCAGACTTTTCCTACACCAAAAAAGAAGTTAGCTGAGATTTCTATGAACTTTGATTCAATGCTATCTGGGGTCGTTATAGATTGTTTCTCAGGGATGTCATGTTTTGCTCCATTACCAAAATTTTCATCCACTCTACAGTCAGTCGAAGTGTTTTCATCAAAACTTTCAGGTTCCATTGTTTCCCAGCTTGCATAGGGTTCAACTATGCTGTTTTTAGATTTTGTTGAGCTCTCAGCAATAATGAAAAAAATCACCTTAAACTTCCCAGTCTACATCAAAGTAATGGGTAAACTGAGAAAATCAATAAGTCCATGGAACAATATCTATGAAATTTCTACAACTCCCAAGAAGATAATTTGCTGGATTGGCTTAATTTGCTGAATTCACTCTTAACAATTGTGCTTCAGCATATTGTGGGAAAGGTATGGCTTTACCCAAACACAACTGTTTAACAGTTAACACAAGCCTAATAAATTCTGAGTTGGAGCATTATACCAGAACCAAAAATCACAGTTTGAAAAAAAAAAACATAGGAATCGCGGCAGTCATAAACAGAAGAAATTGCACAGGTAAAACAACTCACCACAAGAAGATTATGCAAATCTGTTCAAACATGTGGATGTTTTTAATTTACTCTCCAGAATTTTTACATCAAACAGTTTGAAGTATTATCCTTGGGATTAAATTTTGTTCCAGATCAGAATTTCATTTTTTTTTAACTTAATTGATTGGAATAAGTTCATGAGATTTTTTCACATTAAGAAACATTATTGGAATCAGGAATCAGCGATCAGAGTGAACAAATGATAACAATGATGTTGTTATAAATGAATATCGTAATTTGTACTTTCATGAACAGTTGTGATACAGGAATTAAAACTTCTCAGTGAAGAAATGATGAAATAAAAAAAACAAATCAATTTGACGCAGGACTAAATGACATGTCAGACAATGCCATTAAGATGTCTGACAAAGGAGGAGTATCATGGACTCTGACATATATATATATATATATAGTGCTCAGATTTTTGATCTGTTGTCAGATGACACAACATAGATGAAATTATTGAAGATCTGACTATTTTGGGGTAACTTTAGGAGTGCTTTCTAGTAGAGATGAGCAAACCTCGAGCAGTTAGTGCCCGGTGTCAAACACTGAACATGGACTTTAACTGGAAGTTAGTTGTAATGTTTGGGGTTCTGGGAGAAGTCGGATGTAGCATTATCTGAGCAGGCTTGGGAGTTATCCGAGTATCGCGGGAGCTTGAGTGATATGTTTGAGTCCCCACAGCTGCATGATTAGCGGCTATTAGACAGCAGCATCAAATAACGCGGCTGTTGTCTAACAGCCACGAATCATGCAACCGCAGGGACTCGAATGTATTACTCGAGTGCCTGCAATACTCATACACCCGAGCATGCTTGGCTAACGCTATATCTAAGCACACTCACTCATCACTAGTTTCCATTGTTATCAATGAGGTTCGGGTTTGGGTTCCAGTTCGGGTACAGTTACAGTAAGTGAACCAAACTGTGGACTAAAGTTTGGGTTAGGTACCAGAAATTGAACTTCCACAGGTTCACTCTCCTTACTTACTCAGAAGCAGTCCGATTTTGCCTGTCTTGCATGTATAGGGAGATGGACCAGGTGGGGGAACTTCTCTCCTATCAGGGTTGAAACTGTTGAGGCTGACACCATTGTTGCCGGGGGGAGCACTTTCCGACCTGGACCGACATTTGAACCTGACTGCAGGGGGTGGGTCAGATATAAAAAGCACTGAACACGGGAAACCAGGGCTGCACAGAAGGAGAAAGTTGACTCACATTCCACAGCGCAACTCCAAGAATACAAACTGCATTGAAGATGAACATCGCACACGCAGACAGACTGTGAGCAGCGTGTGACTGTAAGCCTTCTTACTTCTGATACTAGAGAGACGTCCCGTACTGTCCCGCAGACTGTTGACGGTGCGTGCTGTAGTCCTGACTGGGGTATATACTCAGAGTCGGCTAGCTCACCCCCACTCCCCGCTCAGAACACGATCCTTCCAGGCCTGTGTCACAGACTCCCCCCCGCTGAAACTACGCTCTGGGACCACAAGGCTACATCTAGGAGAGCCAGGTTACTTCGCGGCTGTCAGGAGTCAGTGCCTCACGTACCTCCAAGACCAGGCCAGAGACATCACACGTCGTTTGTGGTGCAATCGAGGGATCTTCAAGCCACCCTCCTCTGGAAACATCAGACTGATAAGTTTTCCCCTTTTATTGAATACTTATACTTGGTTTGAACCTTAAACACCCTTCCCTCTTAATCCTCTCCCTGTGTGGAGTATTCCCTGTATTAAATAGAGTTAACTCTTGATCTGCATCATGCTTGTCACTGCATCCTGCATACCTGCTGTTTCTCACACGTGCATCACCAAAAATACAGAAATCAACTGATCCACAAATGTCTTGGGGATTGGACCGTGACTGAGCACTTATGTGAATGGCTGGATTCACTTTTACAGCCAATGATTCAGAGTATGCCAGGACATAATAGAAATTCTCAGCATATACTGGAACATTGCTTCAATAAAACATGCTTGGTGAATTACATATGGCTTAGCTGTGATGTAATTTCACTTACTGCATCCATACTGCATTATATTTTACATGCAAGCTATTCTGGTGATTTGTAATTATTAGAGATGAGCGACTTTGCCTTTTTTAGGGTTGAGTCGGGTTTCATGAAACCCGACTTTCTCAAAAGTTGAGTCAAACGAAATCGGCCGACTATCGGGAAAAGTCGGAGGTCCGACTGTAACACGAAACCCAATGCAAGTCAATGGGGAAGCAAAGTCGGCAGGGAGTGGAGGACAGTAAATACACCTACAGTGTCCATTTCAATGCCAATTACATCAATTCTTATTACTTAAGCTTGTCAACCTTAATTTAATTTATAATGATAGTTACACATTGAAAACTGGGGGTTATTTGGCTAAAGTTGTGGGGGGTAGGGCTGGCTCCAGGTTTTCGTGTGCCCCGGGCGAAAGAGTGTCAGTGGGCCCCTTTAACACACACCACAATTCATGATGCTCCGATACGGCAGATAAATATTGGTATAGTGCAATGACAAATACTTCACTTCTTACATTACATGACTGATATCTATTTTAAATTCTAAAATAGCTCAAAAACCGGACAGTATGTTCCTCCACACAGTATTATGGCCACCACATAGTGCGCCATACAGAATTGTGACCCCCATATATTGCTCCATACAGAGTAATTGGTCCCATATAATGTTCCATACTGTATAGGATGAGCTCCACACAATGCTACAGTATATGATGGTCCCCATATAATGTAACATGCAGTATAGGACAGTCCCCATAGAGTAGAATGAGCCCCACATATGGCTCCACACAGTATAATCAGTTGCATATAAAGCTCCATACAGTGTATGATGGGCCCCATATATTGCTCCATACAGAATGTGCTCCATATAATGCTCCATACAGAATAGGCCCCATATGTGCTCCATATAATGCTCCATACCCTATATGATGCCCCATAAATAATGAACCCCATATGATGCTCCAGTATATGATGGGCCCCATGGATGATGCTCCATTGTATGATGGGCCTATATTATGCTCCATATATGATGGGCCCCATATGATGCTCCAGTATATGATGGGCCCCATGGATGATGCTCCATTGTATGATGGGCCTATATTATGCTCCATATATAATGGGCCCCATATGATGCTGCAATATAAGATGGGCCCCATGGATGATACTCCAGTGTATGATGGGCCTGTACACTGTGTGCAGAATTATAAGGCAAATGAGTATTTTGATCACATTATCCTTTTTATACATGTTATCCTACTCCAAGCTGTATAGGCTTGAAAGCCAACTGCCAATTATGTAAATCAGGTGATTTGCATCTCTGTAATGAGGAGGGGTGTGGCCTAATGACATCAACACCCTATATAAGGTGAGCTTAAATATTAGGTAACTTCCTTTCCTTTGGTAAAATGGGTCAAAAGAGAGATTTGATGGACTCTGAAAAGTCAGAAATTGTGAGATGTCTTGCAGAGGGATGCAGCAGCCTTGAAATTGCCAAACTTTTGAAGCGTGATCACCGAACAATCAAGCATTTCATGGCAAATAGCCAACAGGGTTGCAAGAAGCATGTTGATAAAAAAAAGCTCAAAATAACTGCCCATGAATTGAGGAAAATCAAGCGTGAAGCTGCCAAGATGCCAGTTGACACCAGTTTTGCCATATTTCAGAGCTGCAACATTACTGGAGTATCAAAAGCACAAGGCGTGCCATACTCAGGGACATGGGCAAGGTAAGGAAGGCTGAAAAATGACCACCTTTCAACAAGAAACATAACATTACTATACAGATATACACTGGCGCTGCCAATAGAAAGAAAGAGCTGCTGGTACCTAGAGAGAAGCTGTGCTTTTTCTACCAAGAAAGGGTTAAATGAGTAAATAGGGGAAGGTACCGCGCTCACAGGACGATTGAGGAATGATAAAAGTGAAAGTGAAGGTAAACGTCCTGACTTTCACTCATAAACCCGATACTCAGAGCGTACAGGAGATACAGATCTTCCACGCCAGCAAGATACACTAATGAGCGGTGACAGAACTTATGCAGACTTACCCTAACTCTGCTGAATGAAGGTGCTGTGCTGATCACAGGGAATGATCCACAGAATTGCTGGATAAGTATGTGACAAGCTGGGAGGATGAAGTGAATGAGCTCAGCTGAATGGAGTGCAAGTAGTGAATAGAGCCGGGCAGAGCCAGGATAGCTCCGACTGGTAGCGTCCCGGATGCACTGCTGAAGGGGGCCGACACTGTCCTGCACTGACAGCGTGTGACGTCACAGGCTAAGGCTATGGAGCCTAGCTGGGGCCAAAAACCTACACATTTCAAAGCAAAACGTGCTTCTTCTTCTTCATCAGGGTTACCGCCCACCCAGTCTAGCTGTCATATATAGTGTGTGTATGTTCAAACACATGTTTGACTCTTGGATTGAACACTCACCCCCACCCTCCCAGTAGATGGTTAATTAATGATTAAAGTTATATATACATTTAAAAAAGAAAAAGAAAGAGAAAAGAACAGCCATTGTGTATACCTCACATAAATGGGTTGTAATATTGAGAATGTTAAAAACTATAGCTTTATTATGCTAATAATAATAATAAAAAATAGCATTTTAATATAAATAAAATCAAATACAAATATGAATATAAAGAAAAACTGTGCGCATAAAATTAAATATGTTCCACCTACTGTGAATACTTATACAAAAAGCAGATATTGAAAATATGAATGTGGAGGATATGGTAGGGGATGGCAAATGCATATTCTTTAGAAAATATTCATAAAACCACATACTGTATACATGGCTAATAAAAATAGTCATAAACAGCCTCTATGTATGCATTTCACAATATTAATATTGGTTATAGATGTTGTCCTATTGCATACCAAATATTAGTATAACTGGTGATTATAATAATTTAAATTACTTATATATAAAACCCCTTATAGATAAACTAAAAATCCAGTTTAAATACGAATAAAAATAGAATAAATGTGAAAGAACTGGTTAAAAATAGTTAATAAGTACATGAAACCTCTAATGCAAGCATCCATATGTATTCATTTGTCTACAATCATATTAGAAAGCATATAATTCCAGTTCATGATTCAGGCCTTTTGGGGCCAAACTGTCCAAGGAGAATATCCAATAGGACTCTGCTCTAGACATTGCCTTAAGGAAATCGCCCCCTCTCTGGTTATGATGGACCACCTGAATGCCGCAAAAATGAACGCCTTTCAAAGACTGGCTATGCTTGTCTTTAAAATGGCGTGAGAGAGGGTGTCCTATAAAGCCTTTGCGAATGTTAGAAAAGTGTTCTTTAATGTGATCCATCAAGCGACGTTTGGTACGGCCCACATACAATTTGTTGCATGGGCACCTAATGTAATATATGACCCCCTAGAAAAACAGGATATGTTCTCTGTGATATTGAACTCCATCGTGCCACTGGAGTTAGAAAAGGTCAATTGGCGTATCTTTTTAAAAGAGGTGTTCATACAACCAAAACACCCTCCACATGGTGTAAAGCCTGCATTGCCTTGACTGAGGGCCTTCCGGGGACCTTTAGGGCCCCCGAAAGCCATCTTTGTGGTTGGGGCCACAAGGTTCCCTAATGTTTGTGACTTCCTATATACAAATCTAGGGTTGCTAGGGAGGAATTCTCCAATCACTTTGTCTTTTTGAAAGATTGGCCAATGTTTGCGTATAATGTTGGCAAACTTATTGTAACCCGTGTTGAACTGAGTAATGATTGGGAGTTTTGAAATATGTTCCTGTATGCTGGAGCATGGAGGGTCATTTAATTGCGTGTTGCTAATCAGGTTTTCTCTGGAAATAGAGGCAGTGACTTGACGAGCCTGTTCAAGTAGGGCACTAGGGTACCCCTTATCCAAAACTTGTTGAGATAAGTGATAAGCTTCACTATTAAAATCATCCATTTTAGAACAGTTACGCCTAATCCTCAAGTATTGCCCTTTTGGTATTTTTGTGAGCCAGACCGGAAGGTGGCAACTGGTGATGTGGATAAAACTATTTGAGTCCACCTCCTTCCGGTGGCATCTTGTATTCAGTCGGTTATTTGCCACATAAATATTCAAGTCTAAAAAAGTCACATTACTTGTACAAATATTTGGGGTAAACTCAAGGCCATAAGAGTTGTCATTAAGGCTAACAATAAAAGTGTTTAACTCAATTTCAGAGCCTTCCCATATAAACAAAATGTGGTCAATAAAGCGACGCAACATGATTAAGCCTGGACGTAATTGTCCAAAAGGCTGAAAATGCGACTCCTCCCACTTGGCAACATATAAATTAGCATAGCTTGGGGCAAAACGCGTCCCCATAGCTGTACCCCAAGTCTGAAGATAAAAATTTCCCTCATAAACAAAATAATTGTGCTGCAGAATGAATTTAATGCACTCCACAATGAACTGAATTTGTGGTTCGTCATATATGCCCAATAATTGGAGAACATGCTCAGCTGCTTGGCACCCCTTCTCATGGTTGATAACAGTATATAATGACTTGATGTCTAGAGTACCAAGTATATAATTTTTATCCCATTTCATTGATTCAAGGATTTGTATAGTATGGCCCGCATCTTTAATGTATGCTGGTACCAGGGACATGCACTTTTGCAAATGCACATCCACATAATGTGACAAATTGGCTGTTAAGCTATTAATCCCTGAAATGATAGGTCTCCCTGGCAGACATGTTACACTTTTATGAATTTTAGGGATATGGTAGAACACCGCCAGGTTTGGGTTTGTATTCATAATGTATTGAAACTCTTTTTTATTTAGAATACCCAAAGACTTGCCTTTAGAAGCAAGGCAGTTTAATTTCCTAATATATTGTTCCGTGGGATTACTCTCTAGTTTTTTATAAGTAATACTGTCCCCAAGAAGTCGGTGGGATTCCTCCTGGTACATATAATGACTAAGGATAACTATACCCCCACCCTTATCAGCAGGGTGGACTACAATGTCATGATTGTTTTGTAAGTCTTTGATAGTTTTAATTTACTGAGGATTTAAATTATGCGGTGCATACCTAGAATTCCTCTTGGTAAGGAGTCTAATATCCCCTGTTACCAACATGTCAAACGTGTGAAATGCACTTGAATATGCCTGGATAGGATTAAAAGTGGAAGGATTGGCTAAGTTGGTATGTATAAAGCCTGATGTAATCTGCTGTGTGCGTAGTAGCAGTGCGTTCTTTTTTAAGAAAGTACTTTTTTAATGCTAAATTCCAAAGATATTTTTTTCATACAAATATACAGATGAAATGGTTTAGCCTCATTGGTTGGTGCAAACTTTAAGCCTTTTTGTAAGAGAGAAAACTAATTCTCAGATAATTGGTGAGAACTGAGATTATATATTCTCTGTGGAACCTTTTGTGTTTCTCTTACTACCTTTTTGGTGAGTTTCCCCCCCCCCCATTTACCTCTTTTTGTTTTTGGGTCCTTACCCGAAAAAAATCCATATTGATTAATGAACGGTTTCCTGTTCCTCTACTAGACTTAGATAACGTATTAAGATTTTTATGACTGGTATTCTTATTAATAGAAACAGGAATAGTGCTTGGTGCCCTACTGGAGAGGGACTGAGAAGGTTTAGGATATGGTTTTGAAGATGCCTTTTGGTTAACAATAGGGATTTGGTTTCTGACCAGTTCATGATTGTGGACAGAGACCTGTGGTTCACTCTTATTGGGTGTTAGCCCTGAACTAGTGATAATGGATTCCTCAGGGAGGGATAACAGAGGCGAATATCTTTTGCTGGAAAAAATTGGGGTAACCGGTGAAGCATCAACCTGACTATGGGAGTTACCAACCTGATTGATGTATGGATGAGTGGATGTTTCCCCAACATCAAAAAATATTTGGATTGAGGGGTCCATTCGGGTGGTATTATGCCTCGTACGAATGGTAACCGGTGTATACTGAGTGGAGTTAGAGGTTGCATATATGGAAAATTCCATCGAATGATACTGGTTAGTATCTTTAGGCGTTAAATTGTATTCATCCAAGGTAATAAAATCCTTAATAGGGGAAGGTACACTAGTAATTAGTGTATCCAGTGTACAATTAGGACTAGGAGGGCCTGTATATAATTCACGAGGTATTTTATCCCTCTGAAATTTTTTCAATCTTTTTAGCAATAATGTCCTTTTCCTTCTCCCTTAGTCTTAATAAAATGCTATCTGCTAGGTCCAAATTGTCGCTTGTAAGATGACATGAATTGAGTTGTTAAAAAATATGCCTGATTTGGCATCCAGTTT
This sequence comes from Dendrobates tinctorius, assembly GCF_039654945.1. Lineage (NCBI taxonomy): Eukaryota > Metazoa > Chordata > Amphibia > Anura > Dendrobatidae > Dendrobates > Dendrobates tinctorius. The sequence goes on from NW_027361711.1 coordinate 35,654,021, forward strand.
TGTCCAAATTAAGGATCCGTTTGTCAATTATAAATTGTAAGGCTTTAGAAGAGAAATTCTTAAACATGCTATCCCATTCAGCTTGGATATTTGGATCACCAAAATCACCTGCTAAATTTTTGTATATTTGTAAACCCTTGGGAACTAAGTGAGCCTGTACGTATTTTTCTAATGAGGCTACTTCCCACACGGCTCTCATTTCAATGAATAATAATTTTTCTTGGGTTTTTAATAAATTTCTTGCTTTATTGAGATTAATAGAATTAGAGTGATTAAAAGTGAATTGTTCTTTAATAAAAGCAAAACGATGATCCCTATCATGTTGCAATGCATCTAGGGCCATGCTGGAGCTGCCTATGTGTTTGAGCACAGAATAATTAAAACTAATATACAGATATACACTGGCCAAGAGTTTCAGTACATTATGAATAAAACCCCAACCTGGCGGTGTTCTACCATATCCCTAAAATTCATAAAAGTGCAACATGTCCACCAGGGAGACCTATCATTTCAGGGATTAATAGCTTAACAGCCAATTTGTCACATTATGTGGATGTGCATTTGCAAAAGTGCATGTCCCTGGTACCAGCATACCTTAAAGATATGGGCCATACTATACAAATCCTTGAATCAATGAAATGGGATAAAAATTATATACTTGGTACTCTAGACATCAAGTCATTATATACTGTTATCAACCATGAGAAGGGGTGCCAAGCAGCTGAGCATTTTCTCCAATTATTGGGCATACATGACGAACCACAAATTCAGTTCATTGTGAAGTGCATTAAATTCATTCTGCAGCACAATTATTTTGTTTATGAGGGAAATTTTTATCTTCAGACTTGGGGTACATCTATGAGGACGCGTTTTGCCCCAAGCTATGCTAATTTATATGTTGCCAAGTGGGAGGAGTTGCATATTCAGCCTTTTGGACAATTACGTCCAGGCTTAATTATGTGGCGTCGCTTTATTGACGACATTTTGTTTATATGGGAAGGCTCTGAAATTGAGTTAATCACTTTTATTGTTAGCCTTAATGACAACTCTTATGGCCTTGAGTTTACCCCAAATATTAGTACAAGTAATGTGAATTTTTTAAGACTTGAATATTTATGTGGAAAACAACCGACTGAATACAATATGCCACCGGGAGGAGGCAAACTCAAATAGTTTTATCCACATCACCAGTTGCCACCTTCCGGTCTGGCTCACAAATATACCAAAAGGGCAATACATGAGGATTAGACGTAACTGTTCTAAAATGGATGATTTTAATAGTGAAGCTGATCACTTAACTCAACAATTTTTGGATAAGGGGTACCCTAGTGCCCTACTTGAACAAGCTCGTCAAGTCACTGCCTCTATTTCTAGAGAAAACCTGATTAGCAACACACAATTAAATGACCCTCCATGCTCCAGCATACAGGAACATATTTCGAAACTCCCAATCACTACTCAGTTCAACACGGGTTACAATAAGTTTGCCAACATTATATGCAAACATTGGCCAATCCTTCAAAAAGACAAAGTGATTGGGGAATTCCTCCCTAGCAACCCTAGATTTGTATATAGGAAGTCACAAACGTTAGGGAACCTTGTGGCCCCAACCACAAAGATGGCTTTCGGGGGCCCTAAAGATCCCCGGAAGGCCATCAGTCAAGGCAATAGAGGCTTTTTACCATGTGGAGGGTGTTTTGGATGTATGAACACCTCTTTTAAAAAGATACGCCAATTGACCTTTTCTAACTCCAGTGGTACAATGGAGTTCAATATCACAGAGAACATATCCTGTTTTTCTAGGGGGGGTCATAAATTGCATTAGGTGCCCATGCAACAAATTGTATGTGGGCCGTACCAAACGTCGCTTGATGGATCACATCAAAGAACACTTTTCTAACATTCGCAAAGGCTTTATAGGACACCCTCTCTCACGCCATTTTAAAGACAAGCGTAGCCAATCTTTGAAAGGCGTTCATTTTTGCGGCATTCAGGTGGTCCATCATAACCAGAGAGGGGGCGATTTCCTTAAGGCAATGTCTAGAGCAGAGTCCTATTGGATATTCTCCTTGGACAGTTTGGCCCCAAAAGGCCTGAATTATGAACTGGAATTATATGCCTTCTAATATGATTGTAGACAAATGAATACATATGGATGCTTGCATTAGAGGTTTCATGTACTTATTAACTATTTTTAACCAGTTCTTTCACATTTATTCTATTTTTATTCGTATTTAAACTGGATATTTAGTTTATCTATAAGGGGTATTTATATATAAGCAATTTAAATTATTATCCTCACCAGTTATATTAATATTCGGTATGCAATAGGACAACGTCTATAACCAACATTAATATTGTGAAATGCATACATAGAGGCTGTTTATGACTATTTTTATTAGCCATATATACATTGTGTGGTTTTATGAATATTTTCTAAAGAATATGCATTTGCCATCCCCTACCATATCCTCCACATTCATATTTTCAATATCTGCTTTTTGTATGAGTATTCGCAGTAGGTGGAACATATTTAATTTTATGTGCAGTTTTTCTTTATATTCATATTTGTATTTTATTTTATTGATATTAAAATGCTAAAAAAAAAATTTTATTATTAATATTAGCATAATAAATTTATAGTTTTTAACATTCTCAATATTACAACCCATTTATGTGAGGTATACACTATGGCTGTTCTTTTCTCTCTTTTTCTTTTTTAAATGTATGATATAATTTTAATCATTAGTTAGCCATCTACTGGGATGGTGGGGGTGAGTGTTCAATCCAAGAGTCAAACAGGTGTTTGAACATACACACACTATTTATGACAGCTAGACTGGGTGGGCGGTAACCCTGATGAAGAAGAAGAAGCACGTTTTGCTTTGAAATGTGTAGGTTTTTGGCCCCAGCTAGGCTCCATAGCCTTAGCCTGTGACGTTACACGCTGTCAGTGCAGGACAGTGTCGGCCCCCTTCAGCAGTGCATCCAAGATGCTACCAGCCGGAGCTATCCTGGCTCTGCCCAGCTCTATAAACTACTTGCACTCCATTCAGCTGAGCTCATTCACTTCATCCTCCCAGCTTGTCACTTACTTATCCAGCAATTCTGTGGATCATTCACTGTGATCGGCACAGCACCTTCATTCAGCAGAGTTAGGGTAAGTCTGCATAAGTTCTGTCACCGCTCATTAGTGTATCTTGCTGGCGTGGAAGATCTGTATCTCCTGTACGCTCTGAGTATCGGGTTTATGAGTGAAAGTCAGGACGTTTACCTTCACTTTCACTTTTATCATTACTGAATCGTCCTGTGAGCGCGGTACCTTCCCCTATTTACTCAAGAAACATAACATAAAACATCAAGACTGGGCCAAGAAATATGTTAAGACAGATTTTTGTAAGGTTTTATGGACTGATGAAATGAGAGTGACTCTTGATGGGCCAGATGGATGGGTCCGAGGCTGGATCACTAAAGACCAGAGAGCTCCACTCTGACTCAGATGCCAGCAAGGTGGAGGTGGGGTACTGGTATGGGCTGGTATCATCCAAGATGAACTTGTGGGACCTTTTCAGGTTGAAGATGGAGTGAAGCTCAACTCCCAGACCTACTGCCAGTTTCTGGAAGACACCTCCTTCAAGCAGTGGTACAGGAAGAAGTCAGTATCTTTCAAGAAAAACATGATTTTCATGCAGGACAATGCTCCATCACATGCATCCAAATACTCCACAGTGTGGCTGCCCAGTAAAGGACTAAAAGAAGAAAAAAGTAATGACATGGCCCCCTTGTTCACCTGATCTGAACCCCATAGAGAACGTGTGGTCCCTCATAAAATGTGAGATCTACAGGGAGTGAAAACATTACACCTCTCGGAACAGTGTCTGGGAGGCTGTGGTGGCTGATGCACGCAATGTTGATCGTAAACAGATCAAGCAACTGACAGAATCAATGGATGGAAGGCTTTTGAGTGTTATCGTAAAGAAAGGTGGCTATGTTGGTCCCTTTTTTGGGAGGTTTGAATGTTAGAAATGTTTATTTCTAAATTTTGTGTTATATTGGTTTACCTGGAGAAAATAAACAAGTAAGATGGGTATATATGTGGTTTTTATTAAGCTGCCTAATAATTCTGCACAGTAATAGTTACCTGTTCAAACAGATATTCTCCTAAGATAGCCAAATCTAAAAAAACCCACTGCAACTTCCAAAAATATTAAGCTTTGATATTTATGAGTCTTTTCGGTTGATTGAGAACATAGTTGTTGTTCAATAATAAAAATAATTCTCCTCTGAAATACAACTTGCCTAATAATAATTATGCAAACAGTGTATAATGCTCCATATATAATGGGCCCTATTTATAATGCTCCAGTGTATAATGGGCACCGTATATGATGCTCCAGTGTATGATGGGCCCCATTTATAATGCTCCAGTCTATGATGGGCCCCATTTATAATGCGCAGGTGTATGATGGGCCCCATGGATGATGCTCCAGTGTATGATGGGCTCCATTTATAATGCTCCAATGTATGATGGGCCCATATAATCTTCCATACATAATGGGCCCCATATGATGCTCCTGTGTATAATGGGCCCTATCTATGATGCTCAAGTGTATGATGGGCCCCATATATAATTTTCCAGTTTATAATGCTCCCCATATATTGCTCCAAACATTAAAAAAATGAAATACCTCTCCTCGCTGGGCACTGCTCTACTCTAGACTCCTCAGCGTCACCATCTTCCAGCTCTCTGCACTTGGACTGTTCAGGCAGAAGGCGTACAGACGTGACATCATCGTGTTCTCTGATCTGAATGTCACTGTCAAGCAACACGGAAGAAGTCACAGCGGTGGAGAAGGGAGAGGTAAGTATTGCAAGTGATGAAGTGATGGTGCCCTGAGCAAGCGGGGGGCTCACTTGTGGGCAACTGCACTGGCACAGGGCCCCTCATAGTATGACGGTGTCTCTGACAGCGAGTGGGCCCCCCCACCATCAGAGCCACTGGCGTACTGTGAGGTGCACTGTGCCAGTGCCGTTGCCCACGAGTGGGCCCCCCACCTGCTCAGGGCCCCGGCACTTGCCTGGATTCGCCAGGTGCTGACGGGGTGGGCACAGCCCAGTTAGGGAGGTGAAAAAACTGGCAAATGTTGAGGTGTAGGCTGGACGTTCAGCAGCTGCAAATGGAGGAATTGCACAAGTCGGAGGAAGAGGAGGACAAAGCGAGACATTTTGCTGGCAACCTATGTGTCATCAGGGGAGGAGAGGTAATTTTGAATCATAGTTGACAACTGCTGTCTCCTGTCTGTTGTAATCCATTCAGTATTAACAGTCGTGTGAGTGGTCCTCGAGAAATCAGTCCACAACATGGTCATGAAACCCCTGTCTCCAATGCGAGTTCGGCTGTGTGCACAACAAATACCTCTTCCATTTGGCCCAGTATGGCTCGTGGTAGAACCTGCACCACTGCTGTGTGCTGGCAATGCCTCTAACAAACGGTTTACCAGAGTTGCTTGTTTGTTCACCAATATTAGCTCAAGGTTCTCCTGTGGCATGATGTTCTGTAATTTGCCTTTATAGCGTGGATCGAGGATGCTGGCCACCCAGTAGTCGTCATCCTTCATAATTTTGACAATGCAGGGGTCCCTTTTTAGGATTCGCAAGAGATAATCACACATGTGGGCCATTGTTCCAGGTGTCAATGATGCACTGACAGTGGTGGATGGAAGAGCACTTTCTGCCAAATCCACATCCCTCCAGTCACGCACAAACCCTGTACCTGACCTTTGCAAGCCAACATTTTCTCTTACCCCCCGAAAAGCATCCTCCTCCACAAAAATAATCATCCCCCTCATCCTCCTCCTCCTCTTCGTCTTCTTCCTCCACCTCATCCAGGACAGTTCCCTGAGCAGACAACGGCTGACTATCATCAAGGCTTCCCTCCTCCTCCTCCTCCTCTTCCTCCTCCGCTGCAGACGCCTGATCCTTAATGTGCGTCAAAGTTTACATGAGCAGACGCATAAGCAGGATGCTCATGCTTATGATGGCATCATCTGCGCTTACCAGACGTGTGCATTCCTCAAAACACTGAAGGACTTTACAGAGGTCTTTCAGCTTTGACCACTGCATACCCGACAACTTCATGTCTGCCCTCAAACTGCCTGCCTGTGTATCCTCCCACAAATGCATTACAGCCTGCCTCTGTTCGCACAGCCTCTCAACCATGTGCATGGTGGATTTCCACCTTGTTGCAACGTCTATGATTAGGTGGTGCTTGGGGAGGTGGAGCGATCGCTGCAGCCTCTGCATAAGACTGAAGTCTACGGGCGAGCGACGGTTGTGCGAGCACAGTCTTCGCACCTTATGGAGAAGGGCTGTTAACTCTGAATAATTATATAGGAAGCACTGCCCCACCAGGTTTAAGGTGTGAGCCAGGCAAGGTAAGTGTCTGAGTTTTGCAAGGGCTATGGCCGCCACAAAATTATGGCCGTTATCACTGACTACCTTGCCTGCCTCAAGATGTAGACTGCCCAGCCATGACTCAATTTCTCGCTGCAAGTACTCGGCCAGTACCTCCGCGGTGTGTCTGTTGTCGCCCAAAGACATCATCCTTAAAGCAGCCTGCTGAAGCTTACCACTAGCTGTTCGATAGTGGGACACCTCTTGTGCAACACTGGCAGCTGCAGATAGAGTGCTCGTGTGACTGTGCTCTGTCGATGAGCTTTCGCTTCTGGGGGAGGAGGAGGGTCGAACACCTACAGTCAACTGTTTCCTATACCGTGGGCTAGGCAGCACTGTCCCTTGTGGAGCCTGCATCCACCACATTAACCCAGTGCGCAGTGATGGACACTTAACGGCACTGGCCATGCCTGCTGGCCCATGCATCTGTTGTGAGGTGCACCTTTCCACTCTCTATTGTTTGAGTGCATGGACAATACGTTTTTTCACATGCAAGTGGAGGACAGGGATGGCTTTTCTAGAAAAGAAGTGCTGACTGGGTAGGTCATAGCATGGGACAATGTTGGCCATGAGCTCTCGGAATGCTTTGCTTTCAACCAAACGGAAGGGCATCATCTCTAATGAGATCAGTTTGGCAATGTAGGCATTCAAAGCCAGTGTACGCGGATAAGAGGATGAGTACTTTCTTGTCCTATTCAAAGTGTCTGGTAGGGTGAGTTGGACTTGAGAGCTGCATATGGGGGAACCTGATGGACTGAGAGGTGGACCTGATGGACTGAGGTGGACCTGATGGACTGAGGTGGACCTGATGGACTGAGAGGGGTTGGTGATGGTGATGGTGGTAGTGGTGGTGATGGCCTAGATTCAGTCTTTCGTTGCAAAACATTGTGATTCCCTGACTGCTTTGGCCTTGCGATGACACCTCAACATTTCTTGCTGGTGGTGTGCTTACCGGTGGGCTTACAGTGGGGGAAGCGATAGAGCGTTACTGGCTACCTTCAGTTGGAGCAGGTGCACATGTGCTGCCTGAGGTTTTGTAGTCCATCCACGCTTGCAAGTGCATAGCGATTAAATGTCTAAGCATGCAAGTGGTATTCAAATTTCGGAGATTTTTCCCTCAGCTAAAGGTCCTTCCGCACTTCTTACAGATTACCTTTGCCTCATCAATAGGATTTTGGTCAAAAAAGTGCCACACTGCACTTCTCCTACTATGGTATAAATTTTAAGGGCTTGCACGCTGTGCTAATTTGACTGTCTGGCCAAGTTGTCCTGCATCTCTTTGTTTTTTTACCACATTTTTGGACAGCTACGGGCCTGCCAGATAACCACTGCTGCGATGTCAATGCCTTCTGTGGATCCTTCTCCTCTTCTGAGCTATCGCCAGCGGCCCCCTCTTCCCCGAATGGATGCCAATCTGGGTCAACAACTGGGTCATCCATCACCTCCTACTCAATTTCATCTGCACCTTCCTCTGTGTCACCGTGCAAGGTGGTATAGTATGCAGAAATGGGCACCTGAGTTTCATCAGGGTCAGATTTTGGCTCAGTAGACTGCAAGGGCAATGTAGTGCTCTGGGTCAATGTACCAGCAGAATCATCTAGCAGTGGCTGTGCATCAGTGCACTCCATGTCAGATTCATCTTGGACTTGGGAATTCAGGATTTGACTTTATAACCCAGGCATGGTATGTGAAAAGAGCTCCATGGAGTAATCTGATGTGTGGCCTGCTGCATCCTTCACTATTGGTGGTGGTGAAGGACACAATAAAAGGTGTTGTTCCTGACAGAAGCCTGCACTGACGACTCAGAGCTGGCAGTTTTTGAAACTTCAGAAGAGGAGGCGATAGAGCTGGAGGCTGTTCCGCAATGTAAGCCAAAACCTGTTCCTGATGCTCCGGCTTTAAAAGCGGTTTACCTACTCCCAGGAAAGGGAACCTTCCAAGCCTTCTTGAGCCAGACGATGACGCAGGCTCAACACCTCCTGCCTTAACTGCTATTGTGCTTTTTGCATAACCAGCAGATGCACCACCACCACCATCAGTAACAGCGGCCCCCCCGCCCACATCCACGGCCTCTTCCACCATACTTCCTCATGATTGGGAAAATGTACCAAAAATACCAGCAGATATATGGTACTGTATGAGGAGCGTACAGCTGTATAAGGTGTAGGGAAAAATTTAAATCTCTGTATATATTTCCTTAGTCATGCACAGATGCTCTCCCAGTCTGGATTTGACCGTCATACAAACAGCAGATATACGGTACTGTATCAAAAACGTACAGCAGTATAGGTGTAGGGGACAATTTAAAGCTCCGTATTTATTTCCGGAGTCACACACAGACGCTCTCCCAGTATGGATTTGACCGTCATACAAACAGCAGATATACGGTACTGTATCAGAAACGTACAGCTGTGTACAGTGTAGGGAAAAATTTAAATCTCTGTATATATTTCCTTAGTCATGCACAGATGCTCTCCCAGTCTGGATTTGACCGTCATACAAACAGCAGATATACGGTACTGTATCAAAAACGTACAGCAGTATAGGTGTAGGGGACAATTTAAAGCTCCGTATTTATTTCCGGAGTCACACACAGACGCTCTCCCAGTATGGATTTGACCGTCATACAAACAGCAGATATACGGTACTGTATCAGAAACGTACAGCTGTGTACAGTGTAGGGAAAAATTTAAATCTCTGTATATATTTCCTTAGTCACACATAGACGCTCTCCTAGAATGGATTTGACCGAAATACAAACAACAGATATACGGTACTGTATCAGAAACGTACAGCTGTGTACGGAGTAGAGAAAAATTTAAATCCCCGTATATATTTCCTGAGTCACAGACAGATGCTCTCCCAGTATGGATTTGACCATTATACAAACAGCAGATATACGGTACTGTATTAGAAACATACAGCTGTATATGGTGCAGTGGAAAATTTAAATCTCCGTATTTGTTTCCGGAGTCATACACAGACGCTCTCCCAGTATGGATTTCACCGTAATACAAACTGCGGATATACGGTATTCTATCAGAAACATATAGCTGTATACGGTGTAGGGGAAAATTTAAATATCCGTATTTTTTTCCGGGGTCACACACAGACACTATCCCAGTATGGATTTGATACAAATAGCAGATATATGGTACATATATGGTATATATGGATATATGGTATCAGAAAGGTACAAACAGCAGATATCCGGTACTGTATCCAAAACGTACAGCTGTATACGGTGTAGAGAAAATCTAAATCTCCGTATATATTTCCTTAGTCACACACAAACACTTTCCCAGTGTGGATTTGACCGTAATACAAAAAGCAGATATATGGTACTGTATCAGAAACATACAGCTATATAAGGTGTAGTGGAAAATTTTAATCTCCAAATATATTTCCGGAGTCATACACAGATGCTCTCCCAGTATGGATTTCACCGTAATACAAACTGCGGATATATAGTACTCTATCGGAAACGTATAGCTGTATAGGGTGTAGGGGAAAATTTAAATCTCCATATTTTTTTCCGGGGTCATACACAGACGCTCCCCCAGTATGGATTTGACCGTTATACAAACAGCAGATATACGGTACTGTATCAGAAGCATACAGCTGTGTACGGTGTAGGGAAAAATTTAAATCTCCGTATATATTTCGTTAGTCACACACAGGCGCTCTCCCAGTATGGATTTGATCGTAATACAAATAGCATATGTACAGTACTGTGTCAGAAACGTACAGCTCTATATGGTGCAGTAGAAAACTTAAATCTCCGCATTTATTTCCAAAGTCACAGACGCCCTCCCAGTATGGATTTCACCGTAATACAAACAGCAGATATACGGTACTGTATCATAAATGTATAGCTGTATACGGTGTAGGGAAAAATTTAAATCTCCGTATATATTTCCTTAGTCACACGCAGACCTTCTCCCAGTATGGATTTCACCGTAATACAAACAGCAGATATGCGGTACTGTATCAGAAACGTACAGCTGTATACGGTGTAGGGGAAAATTTAAATCTCCGTATTTATTTCCGGAGTCACACACAGACACTCTCCCAGTATCGAACGGACCGTAATACTAACAGCAGATAGTCAGCATGTATTTGTCCATGATACCAGCCAGTATACGATAGTGTGTGAGGATAAAAGTATTAGTGCTGTGTTAAAAGCAGTCTGCACAGCAGTGTACACATAGCAATGTAGCTATCAGGCAGCTTAATAACCAGCGCTGCTGCATACAAGAAAATCCTCCCCTTTCACTGCACACTAACTGTACGCACAATTGCTATCAGCAGAAGCACAGAATCACTTTTCTTTCCTGCCTCACTCTCTCCCTACTGAAATACAGCAGCAGCAACCTCTCCCTACGCTAAGATTGGCAGAAGTAAAATGGTGGTCAGCGGTCAGGGCTTTTACTGTGACGCCACACAAAGCAAGCCAATCACTGCAATGCCCTTCTCTAAGGTGGTGGTGGCCACTGCCCATGTCATCTCGTTGCCCACAGTGTGTGTCCTTGCTCATTGGCTGAGAAAAGGCACCTGCAAGCATTAACGGAAAGGCGATATTGGTGCTCGGGTCGACGACCACATGGCCGACATCACGCTATGATAGGGTTTCGTTCGGCGAAACCCGACTTTGGCGAAAGTCGGCGATTTTTTAATCTGACCGACCTGTTTCGCTCAACTCTAGTAATTATATATTTTACAAGTTACTCATTTTGGATAACTCATAATTTTTTTCGTTCAATTGGAATTTTTTTTAAAGTGAAGGAGTGTTCCTAAAGGTGAAAAATAATCATCTTCATTGGCTATTTTGGTCATGGACTTCTATAAAAAAAAATATTATTTTTACTATATCTAAATCTTTTGCTCAGTTCATTCTTTGGTAGGGCAGATACATCTATGACCTGTTTTTAATATGAACAGGTAATGCCATACCTGAATTTTTGAAATATGTTACTAATAATGGATACAATTTGAAATTTACTCACACGTGTCACTCATCCCAACTTTTGTTTTTGGATTTGAAATTAACAAATGAGCATGGCAATATTATCTCTACATTGACATACATGAAACCCTTGAAAGGAAACACCATTTGCTTAGTCATCAGAAACATGATGATGGTGACTTCGCTTGAATTAAAAGGTATTGCAGAAATAGTGAAGAGTTACATGTTGAACTTTAATACAGGAAAGATGTATATCTTTGTACCGTGTTAGCCAGTGGATAGAAAAATATTCAGGATTGAGAGTCCTCAGTAGTTGATACCTTTTAATGGCTAACTGAAAAGATGGTAATACATTGCAATCTCGAAAGCTTGCAATGTATTACCATCTTTTCAGTTAGCCATTAAAAGGTATCAACTACTGAGGACTCTCAATCCTGCATATTCATGTTGAACTTTACTCATTCTCTCAACAAACTACGCAAGAGAGGTTGTTTGGGTTGGATTCAAAATAGAGTTTCTGTGTTAGTTCACCTTGAAAATTGGAAGAATCTTAATTTAGGGGGCGCTAAAATTAAAAACAAGAAGTAAGTTTTTTTCTGGCAAACCTTTTATTTCTTTGCAATATAGCCCCCAGTTTAATAAAAGAAGAGAAATAATAAAAAAATTTCTTCCCATTTAAGCGAGGACCAGATTTTGGGTTAGGCCGGGGTCACACTTGCGAGAAACTCGCACGAGTCTCACGTCTCAATACTTGACACTGCCGCCAACACTGGGGACCGGAGTGTGCGACTGCATGTATTTCAATGCAGCTGAACGCTCCGGTCCAAGTGCTGGCAGCAGTGCCGGGTATTGAGACGCGAGACTCGTGCGAGTTTCTCACAAGTCTGACCCATGCCTTAGATGCAAAATCTGGCTCTAAAATGATAGCCAGTAGTGCGCAATAGGGTGACCGCAAAAAATCGATGTCGGAATTTTGTCCGTCTGGACCCCACAAAATGATTCCCCTTTCCAGATATTGAGATAGCCAAAATTTGAGCTCGATCAAACGACGTTAACCCGTGCCGCTCATCGCTCAAAGTTTGAAAAAATCCAAATTGAGGTATTTTAAGATTTAGGTATTTTGCATAGTCTGTTAGACTATAAAGAATGTGACAACAACATTGCAGAAATAGCCCTGACCAAATTTTCGAACCATTTGTGGTATTTGAATGCAGAGTTGGTGGGATTATCGTTTTTTGATCCCACCATTACAGACAATGAAAAGTTGTTAATGGCTAATAAATTGCTCAGTAGCACAGATGAACCATCAGAGCACGCTAGGGTTGTAAATCCAAAAGTTAGGAAAGAAAAATTAAAAGAGGTAGGAAGTAACCGACTTTAACGACCTTCTGACAAAAGATGAAGAACAAAAGCAATATGTCCTGCAAGTTGTAAGCAAATGCCGAGCATTATATTCTGACGTTTCAAAAACTACTTTAACAAAAGCTCTAGAATAGATTAGATAACTATGTAAAATTATCAACTCATGTAGGTTAGCGTGCTCTGATGGTTCATCTGTGCTACTGAGCAATGTATTAGCCATTAACAACTTTTCATTGTCTGTAATGGTGGGATCAAAAAACGATAATCTCACCAACTCTGCATTCAAATACCACAAATGGTTCGAAAATTTGGTCAGGGCTATTTCTGCAATGTTGTTGTCACATTCTTTATAGTCTAACAGACTATGCAAAATACCTAAATCTTAAAATACCTCAATTTGGATTTTTTTCAAACTTTGAGCGACGAGCGGCACGGGTTAACGTCGTTTGATCGAGCTGAAATTTTGGCTCTCTCAATATCTGGAAAGGGGAATCGTTTTGTGGGGTCCAGACGAACAAGATTCTGACGTTTTTTCCCCCCATATGAGATCCGGTTACCCTAGTGCGCACACATTGGGAAATGTCTCTGAGTCTGCTCTTATCCTGCAAACCTTGTGGTTAAGCTGCAAAGGTTTTTTAGGTGTGGCAGTAAGCAGTGCAAAATGTGCACACATATGATTAACACTAAAACATTTTCCAGTTATGATAATTCCAACATTTTTAACATCAAGCATTTTTTTATTTAAATTCTTAGATTGCAATTCATGCAATATGCTATACAATGTTTTATATAACATATATAGGATGTACTTCATGAAAGGTAAAAACACACATATCTGATTGTTTATATGACATTTCTAAAACCAGAAATGACAAGCACAATATTTCCTCAGCACGACTTTATCGCGTGCCACTAACGTGATATCTCCATTTTACCAAGAATTTGGGATTGAAAGAATTAATCAACCTTTTCAAGGAGGGGATATGAGGTAACGTCTCCTCATTTGGGAAACATTTTGGATCTATATATTGGGGACAAGAAGTCCAGGGGGTTTAAATAAAGTACCGTAAATGATGCTATGTTTCATTATTAATTAATTTTTTGTTTTTTATTGAGCTGTGTGTTTTTTTTGCTAAAGTTACTTGATTTTGGTAGGACTTTTTTTTATCAAGTGCTGTTTTTAATGACTTATGGTTTGCCATGCATCATGTTTGGGGTGAAATTAGCTCAGAATAAGACTGCAGTCACGGTCAAAATATGTCACTTTTTATCTTTTGCTCCACAATTTCTGCCAGCCCAGTGCCTTGCAATTAAAGCTTATATTAATAAAGCACAGATATTTTTATCTAGGAGCTTGAACTACATTTTTTTTTTTTGTTTTTCTGAGTGCATATACGTGGGATCAAGACGGAGATCCGTGCACCCGGAAACTATGAGTGGTGAGCTGACTTTTTTTATATGTCCTTAAATACTTGTTGCAAGAAGTTGGCTCCTAAACTCTTTGGACGATTCTAAATAAAGCAGAAAATTAATCTCATCATTTTCGGCTTGAAGCTAACACCCGCATCAAAAATTTGCATAAAAAATTTGCATAAAAAATTCCTAATGATTTTCATAGCCTCTTTTTACATTTCTGCTCTTCAGCCACTCCTGTACTGGATGTACTTTTTCAGTTATTGTTCTCCAGGTGTGTCTTGGCCCACTTGCTTGCCTGATATTCAGTTTGACCCAACCCATTGTCCTACCCATTGTGCCTTCAACTTTGGTTTGTGTGGTTACTAGGGTGACCGCAAAAAATCGATGTCTGAATTTTGTCCGTCTGGACCCCACAAAACGATTCCCCTTTCCAGATATTGAGATAGCCAAAATTTGAGCTCGATCAAACGATGTTAACCCGTGGCGCTCGTCGCTCAAAGTTTGAAAAAATCCAAATTGAGGTATTTTAAGATTTAGGTATTTTGCATAGTCTGTTAGACTATAAAGAATGTGACAACAACATTGCAGAAATAGCCCTGACCAAATTTTCGAACCATTTGTGGTATTTGAATGCAGAGTTGGTGGGATTATCGTTTTTTGATCCCACCATTACAGACAATGAAAAGTTGTTAATGGCTAATAAATTGCTCAGTAGCACAGATGAACCATCAGAGCACGCTAGGGTTGTAAATCCAAAAGTTAGGAAAGAAAAATTAAAAGAGGTAGGAAGTAACCGACTTTAACGACCTTCTGACAAAAGATGAACAAAGCAATATGTCCTGCAAGTTGTAAGCAAATGCCGAGCATTATATTCTGACGTTTCAAAAACTACTTTAACAAAAGCTCTAGAATAGATAAGATAACTATGTAAAATTATCAACTCATGTAGGTTAGCGTGCTCTGATGGTTCATCTGTGCTACTGAGCAATTTATTAGCCATTAACAACTTTTCATTGTCTATAATGGTGGGATCAAAAAACAATAATCCCACCAACTCTGCATTCAAATACCACAAATGGTTCGAAAATTTGGTCAGGGCTATTTCTGCAATGTTGTTGTCACATTCTTTATAGTCTAACAGACTATGCAAAATACCTAAATCTTAAATTACCTCAATTTGGATTTTTTTCAAACTTTGAGCGACGAGCGGCACGGGTTAACGTCGTTTGATCGAGCTGAAATTTTGGCTATCTCAATATCTGGAAAGGGGAATCGTTTTGTGGGGTCCAGACGAACAAGATTCCGACATTTTTTCCCCCCCATATGAGATCCGGTCACCCTAGTGGTTACCCTGACCTGTGGCTTGCTGAATCCACATCACCAGTGCCGCCCAAAAATCCTGGCAGTATGAAAATAATGATGTGGCAAGATAGCTGGGGAAGATAATCAAAATTAAGCATAACTACCATTGTTGACTAATTGTTGGGCATCTGCCAAGGAGAATTATGATGGGTGTTAAAAGACAAAATAATTTAAGATAATTGATATATTTCACTATTAGACAAGTGTTTTTACCCATTTTTCTCCTTAAGGTATCTTAATCTTCTATGATCCGGCATAAAGGTAACTGTGAGAAGTTTTCATACTAAAGCTAAACAGCTGGTAAGGGCAAAGGGATTTATCTAATTTAGAAGAACACACATTATCTTAACAAGAAGACCCACAGACTTCAATAAAAGTCTCCTGTAACACCTGCTAAGAGTCTGGACAAGATATTAATTCCCCTCACCAGCTGCATATCCATATTTTCTTCCAAAACTCAAGGGATATTCTTACTAAGCAAACAATACCTCCTAAAGCTTCAAGGGCAGTTTACACGATGCTGAAAAACTATATTGTAAGTGATGCAAACTTGTAGAACAGTATTTTCAGAAATATATATTTAAAGCTATTTTCTGTGATATCATTTCAAAGGCACTGCTTAGGACTGCAGGTGAAATTACTAAAAGATTTTAATATCATAAATTGGTATAGTGCAAACTGTTAAGTGACTGATTTAGTTTTGCTACATTGGCCTATCACAAAGTTATATACAAATTATGGTATGTTATTCTGTCCGTCATTTAATGGGTTGTCCCCCAAACAGAGTACATGTTATTCAATAGAACTTGTAATGAAAATAAGTTCCACAACTGGATGGGTTAAAAGAATGTTCCTGTGCTGAGATAATCTTATAAATGTGCCCCTGCTGTGTACTGTGTAATGGCTGTGTCTGAAAATGCATGAACATGGTCTGATCATACCACAGCTCCTGGGCAGGGGAAGAAGCAAAAGCGCATACAGACAAAACAGCATGGGATCACAGCTGTTTTTTTCCTGGGCAATAAAACAAGTTTTTGAGCAGGCAGGAACATGTTTTCCCTCACAGAAAGCCGCAGCTATGATCCTGTCCTGTCCGGTTTGTATACTCTCTGTTCATTTTCTCCTCTGTCCAGCAGCTGTGGTTTGATCAGACCATATACCTGCAGCCATTACACAGTACACAGCAGGGGCACATTTCTAACTCAGCACAGGAACATTTGTGAACACATCCAATTTTGGAACTTATTAATACTCTAAGATTTATTAGTTAAAATTTATTTTGTTCATAGGAAAACTCATTTTAGTTTTAATGCACAGTAATAGCAGTACAGTAATATGTAGAAAAGTTTTAAAACCTTCACGACATGGCCAGTTTACGATTTTGCACCTACGTTCTTTCCTCCCCATTTTTCCCAGAGCCATAAATTTAAATTTTCTATCCACATAAATACAGGTGCTTCTCACAAAATTAGAATATCATTAAAAAGTAAATTTATTTCAGTTCTTCAATACAAAAAGAGAAACACATATATTATATAGTCATTACAAACAGAGTGATCTATTTCACGGGTTTATTTTTTGTTAATGCTGATGATTATGGCTTACAGCCAATGAAAACCCAAAATTCATTATCTCAGTAAATTAGAATAATTAACAAAAAACACCTTCAAAGGCTAGTCAGTAGGCTCCACAATCATGGACTGCTGACTTGACACAGTGGCATATCTAGGGGGGGGCAGCCAGGGCAGTTGCCCCGGGCGCAGCCAGCAGGGGGCGCAGTCGGGCCGCCTAATGCAGCGGTCCGCAGTGTCCTCCCTGGCGGCTGCGTTCTGCCGCCCCCCGCCTGGGAGTCGGCGGTTCTCTGTGACGGCTGTCAAGCTGACAGCCGGCGCAGAGAAGGAGCGCGTGCCAGCTCCCATGGAGCAATTGTACTGGCGTCTATACAGACGCCAGTACAAATGTAGCTCTGACCGCCGGGCCAGAGCGACGTCTGCAGCGTGATCAGGTCATGTGATCACGCTGCTGACGTCACTCCCCGGCGCCCAAAGCAAACGCTGGTGGTAAGTGTGCTCCTCTGTGGAGCTGAAGAATCACCGAAGATGGGAGATGAGGGTGAGTTAATGAGTGGAGATGGGGGGGATTTGTAGAGGGGATGGCGGTTAATGTGTGGGGGTATTTAGAGTGGGGATGGGGGTTAATGAGTGGGGATGGGGGTTAATGTGTGTGGGGGTTAATGAGTGGGGATGCCATGGGGTTAATGTGTGGGGGGATTTGGAGTGGAGATGGGGGTTATTTAATGTGATGGGGGTTAATGAGTGGGGATTGGGTTAATGTGTGCGGGGGTTAATGAATGGGGATTAATGTGTGGGGGCGTTAATGAATGGGGATGGGGTTAATGTGTGGGGGTATTTGGAGTGCAGATGGTTATTTAATGTGTGGGGGGATTTGGAGTGGTGATGGGGTTAATGAGTGGTGATGGGGTTAATGAGTGGGGATTGGGTTAATGTGTGGGGGCGTTAATGAATGGGGATGGGGGTTAATGTGTGGGGGTATTTGGAGTGCAGATGGCTATTTAATGTGTGGGGGGATTTGGAGTGGTGATGGGGTTAATGAGTGGTGATGGGGTTAATGAGTGGGGATTGGGTTAATGTGTGCGGGGGTTAATGAATGGGGATGGGGGTTAATGTATGGGGGCGTTAATGAGTGGGGTTGGGGTTAATGTGTGGGGGTATTTGGAGTGCTGATGGGGGTTAATGAGTGGGGATTGGGTTAATGTGTGGGGGGATTTGGAGTGGGGATGGGGGGTTATTTAATGTGTGGGGGGGATTTGGAATGGGGATGGGGGTACTTAATGTATGTGGGGGATTGGGGATGGGGGGATTTAATGTGTGGGGAGATTTGAGGACACAAAATAAAGAGTATGTATGAGGAAACAGTATGGGGGATTGGTGCAGACAGTATGGGGAGCGAATGGGTTAATGTATGTGGATGGACACAGTATGGGGAGTCGGGGATATGTGTGAGCAGACAGTATAGAGAGTGAGGGGGTAAATATATGAGGAGACAGTATGGTGAACAGGTGGGATGCTAGAGGGGAATAGTGTGAGGAGACAGTATATTGCAGATATTTGTATTTAGGGGCAGTATAATGACACTTCTATCTTTAAGGGCGTCGTGTGGAGATTTGCTGCAGAAGACCTGAGAAGATGGACGTCTACAGAGACGAGATGTGGATGAGAAAACTCATCATGGGGTCTAGAAGAAAAGGTGACTGACTGCAGAGATGACGACATCTATAAGGTACTTGGATGTAAATGTTATTTGTGATACTGACTAATTCTCATGTTTTTATTTGTCAGGAACATTAAAGGGTTTGTTCAGGTTTGTGCTGAGTCTGCAGTCATTCTATGTGACTGCAGACTTCTGAATTCTCACAGTGCTCACTGAACGCTGTCAGGATTCTCTCGTGCCAGTAATTTACATACATGCGGTCACGTGCTGACTAGACATGTGTGGCCTCACTCAATGAAAATGAACGGAGCGAGACCGGGCACGTCTAGTCGGAATGTGGCCAGAAGTATATAAATCACATACTTGTGCTGACATAAATGTACATCGGCAAGGGAGAATCCTAAAAGTGTGCAGTGCATTAGCTGTGAGAATTCAGAAGCTGCAGTGTCAGGATTCAGCTCTGCAGGTTCCAATAGTCATCACATGGACACTTCACTCATATGCGATTTTCATAGTTATGGTCCTGTGACAACGAGCTTCTCTTCTGCTTTCAGTTTTTTACTGAACATTGAGAGCATTAGGAGGAGCAGCTCGTGGGTACATGGCTAAGTGTGCAAGTCGCATATGTACTTGGGGGGGGCGCCGAACCGAATTCTTGTCCCGGGTGCCAGAGAGCCTAGATACGCCTCTGACTCGACAGATGTCCAGAAGGCAGTCATTGACACACTCCACGAGTGCTATATCCAAGCATATTAATGGAAAGTTGGGTGGAAGGAAAACGTTTGTGAGAAAAAGGTGCACAAGCAATCGGGATAACCGCAGCCTTGAAAGGATTGTTAAGAAAAGGCTATTCAAAAATTTGGAGGAAATTCACAAGGACATTCCCATCAGCTGATACTTGCTGCTGCTAATAACAGTTAGAGCAGAAGTGGCAGATGGGAATATGCTTCAGACGCTCCTGCGCTGTAAATAAGTAATTAAAAAAAACCTGCGTGGGTTCCCCTGTATTTTTGATAAGCAGCCAGGCAAAACTCCCAGCTGGGGGCTGCAACCCTCAGCTGTCAGCTTCAGTAAGGTTGGTTATCAAGGATATAGGGGTCCCCCCAAAAGCCAGAAATTCATGTGCCGCGTTCAGTAAAATCACACCTTGAATAGAATAGATATAAACACATAGAATACAAAGATATATACATGTCAGTGACATACACATATGTATATGTATATAAACTGCTCAAAAAAATAAAGGGAACACTAAAATACCACATCCTATGTTATAGTGTTCCCTATAATATATTACGTAGATAGAAGAAAAGCCGGCAATTCAGCAGCCCCGGTAGTGTGAAATCACAGCAGGAGCCGACAGGATAGAAGAAATGGATTACACACAGTAAATACAAATAGAATAGGTAGATATATAGATGTCTGTGACAAATACAGTTAATGCAGTGTGTGTGCAGCTTACAGTGTGTGTGGGGTGGCATTTCTTTGGAGAGCCACATGGTGTTGGGCAGTGAGCACAACCCCCATCTGTGGACATCGGGCCCTCAGACCATCCTCATGGAGTCGGTTTCTAACCATTTATGCAGACACATGCACATTTGTGGCCTGCTGGAGGTCATTTTGCAGGGCTCTGGCAGTGATCCTCCTGTTCCTCGATGCACTAAGGTGGAGGTAGCGGTCCTGCTGCTGGGTTGTTGCCCTCCTATGGCCCCCTCCACATCTCCTGGTTTACTAGCCTGTCTCCTGGTAATGCCTCCAGCCTCTGGACACTACGCTGACAGACACAGCAAACCTTCTTGCCACAGCTCGCATTGATGTGCCATCCTGGATGAGCTGCACTACCTGAGCCACATGTGTGGGTTGTAGAGTCTGTCTCATGCTACCACGAGTGTGAAAGCACAACCAACATTCAAAAGTGACCAAAACATCAGCCAGAAAGCATTGGTACTGAGATGTGGTCTCTGGTCCCCACCTGCAGAACCACTCCTTTATTGAGGGTGTCTTGATAATTGCCAATAATTTCCATCTGTTGTCCATTCCATTTGAACAACAGCATGTGAAATTGATTGTCAATCAGTGTTCCTTCCTAAGTGGACAGTTTGATTTCACAGAAGTTTGATTTAATTGTAGTTATATTCTGTTGTTTAAGTGTTCCCTTAATTTTTTGAGCAGTGTATGTATGTGTCACTGACATCTATATCTCTAAGTATTCAGAACACATGAAACATGCACAAAAACTGAACGGGTCAATAAGACCCTGTTCACACCACCCAAGAACTAAGACACAGGAACAGAACACAGTATGACAAACGTGCATAAATACTCTGCTGTGAAATATATGTAACTGTAAGTAGCAAGTGCTAGTAAAAGATGTTAACAAAACCAGGGTATTTTGTTGATACGTTTTTTTGCAAAAAAATGTACGCTAAGCCACTCCGCCGCGTCAAGGCATACCCTTCTCGGAGCAGTCCTATCTAATATATTTAAAATCGTTTGTCATACTGTGTTCTCTTTCTATGTCTTATATCTCTAAGTATTTGTAAGGAGAAGACCCGGACCAAGCCTACCTACTCCGTGACAGATTCGGAACTGTCACCCAGGTTTCATGGGGGAAACCTTAAAGCCCTGAACCGACCTCTGCACCTAGGAGTAGGGGGAATGGCTAAGATAAAAGGGTCACAGCGTGTGGCAAATCAGCTAGTTGCCGTGGGAACATGCATGGCGCAGGAGGGCAGTGTCAGGGCTTCTGTGGGGGGGCAACTGCAAGAGCGGGTAAAAAGCAGCAGAGGCTAAAAGCTGTGAACAGAGACTGCCGACAATGACATACTTGGTCCTTGCTGACATCGCTGTCCGTGAGTGACAGGATGTCCAGTCAGGACATAAGCCTGAGCACGCACCGACGGGAGAATTGGGACACCCCCTGTGAGGGGTTTCCCTTTGTACCTGAATCAAGTTGCACATTGTCCCTGTATGCTGACAGGGGGAAAGACTGTGCTCTGTCTGGCTCGTCGTTTCCTGTCACACCGATCACCGACCGGACCACAAGGAATTACCGTCGTCGCCAGGAGCCAAGAAATTCTTTTCCAGGACTACACCAAACCACGAGGAATCACCACTGCTGCCAGGATCCATGACGTCATCTTTTCCAGGACCATTCCGGACCCCTTATTCGCCACTGCTTTGGCGCCAGTGTCCACATCCTGAACTAACCACATTCTGAAGTCGTCAGATTGATAAGTTTGCTATCCTTGAACTTCCTTATGCTTCACACCCGCTTCCCCTGAGTTATATCCCCTGTGTTCCTTTATACTGTTTTATCTGTTTTCTCCCTGTGAAGAGTATACCTTAAAAGTTAAATTTTTAAATAGATTAAACCCCACCTTAACCCTTGCTCTGCCTCCGACCCGTTAATGCATCTTCCTTCCTGCTCACACATTCTATGTGTATATATCTATTCTATCTATTCTATTTTAACCTGTCACGCTGTGATTTTACTGTATGTGGCACATGAATTGCCGTCTTTTCAAATGCGATCGGTATGTAAAAATCGGACAGCGTTCGCATGGTCCGAGTGCTGTTTAATTTTTTTTCACACCCATTGATTTCTATTGCAGGATGCAATTCGATTTCTTATTAAAATCGCAGCATGATGCGATTTTTTCCAGTCTGATCGTGAACCGATCAGAGCTGGAAAAAAAGTGCAGATGAACACACAATGATAGAATAACATTGGTCCGAATGTAATCTGATTTTTTATCGGATTGCATTCGTCCGATTTCATCGCAAGTGGGAATGAGCCCTAAGACTGTTATGTGGTACAGTATCAAATGTCTTTGCAAAGTCCAGGTAAGTCACATCAGCCACATTACCAACATCCAGATTTGCACTCACCTCCTCATAGAAACCCAACATGTTAGTTAGGCATGATTTATTCTATCCAGTATTTGAACGTACAACCTTCAACATTGCAGGCAGGAGCTAAAGCTAGTGAGCCACAGGCCCTGGTGATAGAACCAAGAGAATTTTGTGTATTTGATCTGTATTACTGGCTCTGACTCCACAGGCTGATTGTACTGATAAATTGTAAACAACAGATTATCTCTATACATTTACATTCTAGAGGGAGAATAAAAAAAGATTTTTTATCCTATAAAATTACTAAAAGTAATAAAAAACACTTGAAAATGAAAAAAATAATGTCATATTTAATGTTCTTTTTTTAAAATAAACATCACAAACCAGCAAATAACAGATAAACTGTATTTGGTGTCACTTTAAGGCTGGGGTCACACTTGCGAGTGCAATGCGAGAAACTTGCGCGAGTCTCTCAGCATCAATACCCAGCACTGCCACTGGCACTCAGGACTGGTGTGTGCATCTGCATGTATTTTTATGCAGCTGAATGCTCCGGTCCGAACTGCCGGCGGCAGTGCCGGGTATTGAGGCGAGAGACTCGCGCGAGTTTCTCGCACTGCACTCGCAAGTAGGACCCTAGCCTAATTATAATGACCCTCACAACATACACTGTGTTCCAAATTATTATGCAAATTATATTTTTCTATGATTTTCCTAAATAGTCGGTACAAATGACAGTCAGTCTAATAAAAGTCAACACCTGTTAGAGTATACATCAAATTTTATTGAAGAAACCTCCCAATGATAACAGTATAATCTCCAAAATTAATAAAAACTCAAATTGCACTGTTCCAAATTATTAGGCACAGTAGAATTTCTAAACATTTGATATGTTTTAAAGAACTGAAAATGCTCATTTGTGGAATTTGCAGCATTAGGAGGTCACATTCACTGAACAAAAAAGCTATTTAGCTCCAAAACATCCTAACAGGCCAAGTTATATGTTAACATAGGAACCCTTCTTTGATATCACATTCACAATTCTTGCATCCATTGAACTTGTGAGTTTTTGGAGAGTTTCTGCTTGTATTTCTTTGCATGAAGTCAGAATAGCCTCCCAGAGCTGCTGTTTTGATGTGAACTGCCTCCCACCCTCATAGATCTTTTGCTTGATGATACTCCAAAGGTTCTCTATAGGGCTGAGGTCAGGGGAAGATGGTGGCCACACCATGAGTTTATCTCCTTTTATGCCTATAGCAGTCAATGACTCAGAGGTATTCTTTGCAGCATGACATGGTGCAGTGTCATGCATGAAGAGGATTTTGCTCCTGAAGGCACGTTTCTGCTTCTTATACCATGGAAGACAGCTGTCAGTCAGAAACTCGATATACTTTGCAGAGGTCATTTTCACACCTTCGGGAACCTGTTTCCCCATGATTCCGGCCCAAAACATGACTCTTCCACCTCCTTGCTGATGTCGCAGCCTTGTTGGGACATAGTGGCCATCCACCAACCATCCACTACTCCATCCATCTGGACCATCCAGGGTTGCTCGACACTCATCAGTAAACAAGACTGTATGAAAATTAGTCTTCATGTATGTCTGGGCCCACTGCTACCATTTCTGCTTATGAACACTGTTTAGGGGTGGCTGAATAGTAGGTTTATGCACCACAGCAAGCCTTTGAAGGATCCTACACCTTGAGGTTTGAGGGACTCCAGAGGCACCAGCAGCTTTAAATTTCTGTTTGCTGGTTTATAATGGCTTTATAGCAGCCGCTCTCTTAATCCGATGAACTTGCCTGGCAGAAACCTTCCTCATTCTGCCTTTATCAGCACAAACATGTCTGTGCTCAGAATCAACCACAAATCTCTTAACAGTACGATGATCATGTTTAAATTTTTGGGAAATATCTAATGTTTTCATCTCTTGACCAAGGCATTGCACTATTTGATGCTTTTCAGCAGCAGAGAGATCCTTTTTCTTTCCTAAATTCCTTGAAACCTGTGCCCTGCTTAATAATGTGGAGCATCATTCTTAAGTAGTTTTCCTTTAATTGGACTCACCTGGTAAACTAATTATCACAGGCATTTGAGATTGATTTCAGTGATCCAAAGAGCCCTGATACACAATACCATCTATGAGTTTATTTGAAAAACAAAAAATTACATCTTTATGACACTTAAATCCAATTTGCATAATAATTTGGAACACAGTGTAAAGGCACAGGGGGCATAGATTTCATGGACTCACATCCACTTTGCTTGGAAATTTAGATCATGTTCACATGGAGAGTAAATGCTGTGTATCTTCTGCTGCTTTTTTCTATAGAAATTCTGTTGTGTTTAACTGTCCAAGCAAAGTGGAAGTGATATTATTTAAACTGTGCCACCTGTGCATCAAAAGACATTGCTGAACTGGGCCGTTTTGGTATTTTTTTCTGTCTTGTTTTCTATGTGGAGTCTAAGGGTATGTTTCCACGGTCAGGAAATGCTGCGGATTGGACGCTGTATACAGCCGCAGCGTCCAATCTGCAGCGGCCAGATGTTACAGCATACTGGAGGGGATTTAATGAAATCCCATCTTCACTATGTGTTCAAAGACACAGGCGTCAGACCTGCGTAACCGGACAGGCGGCGCGTCTTTATAGACCGCAGCATGTCTATATATCTTACGGAAATGCTCAGTCTCCGCAAGATAAATATCACAGTCTACTGTATGTATAGGATGCGGCTTCACATCTGCCCTAAAAAGGCATCAAATAAGGGGGAATAGGCCTAAAAGAAATACAGCAATAATCAGAGAAGATTGGTATTGTGTAATTTGGGGCACAGACCTACAGAAAACACAATATTTATGTTATGTGTGAACACAGCTTTACAAACACCAAAAAGCCAGATGTCATATAGTGAAGCTAGATAAAGATGAGAAAGTTCTGGCTGCTAGGAATGTGAATGAACAAAAAATAAATCCATAGGTCCCAACTAGAGATGAGCATGTTGCACAGATGACGTCACAGCAGCCCAGACTAAACAAAGGTCGCGCCGGGGATACTGGAAGGTAAGAGATTTGCGACCTCCCATCCAGCCACCAGGTACCACAGATGTCAATGCTGGACCTCCAGTCCTATGAATGGATCCGCTCATTTCTAGTCCCAACTGTCCTAAATACAGCCTATTGTCACAAATATTAATCTACGCCGTGCAGGTATCTGCTGAATTTTCCTCACTGTCACCACCCCTCTGACATTTTCTCGTGTCAGGGTAGAAATAAAATGGTAAATGGGTAAGGATTGGGGGGTGGCCAAAATTTGCTGTAGCGCGCTGTGCGTGCCACATAATTTGTCCCTCATTCTATTGGAACATATAGTAAAGGGCTGCAGCCAATCAATGGTCTCAATAGTCATATGTTCCTATGTCAGAACATAATCACTGCAACAGGAACGGGAGGTTGGAGAACAAACATCCAGTTTTGAGAAGTATTTTTAACATATTCTGAGCATTTTGTAAATGTTTTTTACCCTCCTTTTTATGTCTCCTTAACTTGCTATATGCAAAAATAATACTTACAAAAAGAACTTGAAATCCATCAGAACATTGATGACTTCCACATCACTTTAAACTGGACATTGAATTAAATTATTTAGACTAGAGACCAGTAAATTAATTCAATGCCAATCAACTTTGAGCCAAGTTTCATGAAATTCACAAGTGTTAAAGGATTCAAATGTGATTTGATTGGCTTGAATGGCCCAAAACTGCCCAATATCATTTTGCGCATTGCTAAAGATTGCATGTGCGGGGTCACGATTGCGAGTGCAATGTGACAAACTTGCGTGAGTCTCTCTCCTCAATACCCAGTACTGCTGTTGGCACTTGGGACTGGAGTGTCCAGCTGCACGTCTTTCTATGCAGCTGAACACTCCAGTCCAAACCACCGGCAGCAATGTCAGGTACTGAAGCGAGAGACTCCCACTGCACTCGCAAGTGTGACCCCGGCCTTAAAGAGAATCTGTCAGTAGATTTTTTATGCAATCTGAAGACAGCATGAGATAGGGAATAAAACACAGATTTTCATGATGCCTCTCTTATCAAGTTATGAGGGTTTATTTGCTTACAATGTTTGATTTAGCAATAGTAGCTTATCTTTGCTGTCACTAGCTGGTCATGCGAGCCTTTGTCTCACACACCAACTCTTGTGATAGGCACCTCACTTTCTATGGACACTGTACAGTGGTGAAAATAAGTACTTTATACTGTTAGGCGCCAGGAATCTCCCACTGCACGGGGTAGATCCCAAGCCTTGTCTGCCTCTGCGGTCTCCCATTATGCTTCAGCCACAGTGGGTGTGCTCAGCACAGACGTCAGTCTCAGCGTCTTGCTCTGGCCCGTGCTGTTTGGTTGATTACTTCTGGCTGTCCAGCCAAAGCTATAGTAACTAGTAACAGGCATCGGCGATCAGGCGTTTCAGAGGCTAAGTCCAGAAATCACCCTACTGAGCATGCTCGTGAGGTGGCAACCTCTCATTGGTGGTCAGCCGTCAGTTGCTCGGGTGACGGGGCAGTTCCGGATTGGTCCACGAGCAAGGTCATGTCTGACTGGACTTGAACAGGACATATAAAAGGCTTCCTGAAGCGTGTGTTGGCGCGCTAAGATCATTTGCGGTCGTGTGCGTGTGGGTGGAGACTCTGCAGCTCTGTCGGCGTGTATGAAAGTCTAGTTTTCCTTATAGAGGCAGGTTTTTCTTTTGGCTTGACCTAACCCCTGTCTCAGCCAGGTGTGTGGTTAGCATGGGTCAGTTACAGGGCACAGTCAAATCCACATGCTTAAACCCTAGTGTTGTCAACTGGGTATAGCACACACCTCTTTTGGTACCGCTCAGCAGTTAGATGATGCTTGGTACTCATATTTTTGTGCCACTTGGTGGAGCAGTATTAGTTAGTTACAATTTCTTTCCCACTCGGTGGTTACCTGAGCTGGTATTCCTCAGCCAGTGCATACCTCTCTGAGACGTTATCAGTTTGGTATCTTGCGTTAAGTACACACTGTGTCGAGTTGACACCGCGTGCTTCTTAATGAACGCTTGCTGCATGGCTCCGCCATTGTTTGCTAGCAGCAGGATAATATCTCTGCATGGTGGATTCCGGATTTTGATTGCACTAAATAAAATAACTAATAAATTGCGATCTGCCAACCCTAACAGATACACTGCTGATTTTGCAAGTTTTCCCACCAACAAAGAATGGAGAGTAGTGATGGGCGAACCTGAGCAGTAAAGTTCGAGATCCGTACCAGACACCTAGTTTCCGTGCTCGAATCCTGAACACAGATTTCTCCAGGATGCCCGAGTTACTTTGCGGGTTCAGATGTTTCCCATGCTATTGTCTGTGTGACAGTGTGAGAAAATCCGACCGCTTTGATCGGCGATAATTAAGTTGCTCCAGTCAGAGAGCTGTGGTTTCCACGCTGTCAGATGAAAGCATGAGCCAGCACCTGTTATCGATGGTAAAAAGGTTACTGCCAGTCATAGGTGTCGGCTCATGAGAGAACTATTCTCATGGTGATAGCGGTGATCTCTTTGAGGTCACTGCAGTTCATCATCCTGTCTCACGGTGAACTGAGCATGTGAACGCAGTTTCAGTGACTGGCGGTAACCTCTATGATGTCACTGCTCTTTACTAAAGCAGCATTCTCAGCAGCTCAGTGGCTTCTGCTTTTCAGCCTGAATGGTCGCATCATGCCACCGTCCAGTTAGAAAACCAGATATAGCAAAGATTATCTTCACGTTGGACAGGTGAGGGATATGTGTTGTGAATTTTCTCTCTGGCTTCCCTCTGGTGATTACTGAAGATAGTGGAGCTTATCAGATTGACAGAGGGGTTGTGAGTTCTCTTTCTGGGCTCCCTCTGGTGGTTACTGGAGGTAGTGGAGCTGATCTGATTGACAGACACTTGCCACCTGATAATGAGGAAGACGATTGGAGATCTGGGGTTTCTCATTGGGATTTAAGACAGCTGACTCCCTCTATCCCTGCTGGTGATTTTCTTCCTGTGCCTTCAGAGGTCTGATGTCTCCTGCTCTGTTCCTGCATGGTTCAGCTAAGTGGTTCATTTGCTTTTCTGTTTGCATTTGATCTGGTTTTGTCTATCTCTGCTTTGTGCGGGTCAGCCAGCTCCGGCTGGGGCTGTGCGGAATCACCGCCCATATGTAACTGCTTGTTCCAGTTTGTTTTGTCCCCTGTTATATTGATCTCTTTTTGCTTTGCTTTCAGAATATACCAGAGTGTTGATATAGTGGGGGCGAAGTCATGCGACTTCAGTATTTTTTGTGCATCAGACGTGTTGGACTTTTTGCAGGGTTTTTTGCGTGATTGCAGACAGTGTCTTTCCTTTCCTGTCCTGTCCTGTCTAGTCAGTGTGGGCCCCATCATTTGCTCAGTCTATTTTCCTACCTGCGTTTGTGTTTTCATCTTGTCTCACTGACAATATATGTTTGGGGGCTATCTATTCCTTTGGGACCTGCACCGGGGCAGTTTAGATTTCCCCTTTCTTTCTTTAGGCTAAGTTAGCTCTCCGGCTGTGCTGAGGCGTCTAGGATCATCGTAGGTACGCTCCCTGGCTACTGCTAGTTGTGTGGAAAGGATCAGGGGTCTGCAATCCTCGTAGTTACCAACCTCTCTGGTTTTCTGTGGCTTAGCCTGGGCCTGCTATCCTCCTCAGTGACCCATTAATAACAGATATGGTTGTTTAATATTTTTGTATTTTTACAAGGGACATAGGCTTCAGTGGAATATGCCTAACTTTGTTGATTATTTCTATTTCAAATAAAAGTGTCAATGTCTTTATTTAAAATAAAGGAGTTTATTCTGGCTGTGTTTTTTAAAATCTAACTATGGATTTAGTAATGGGGATGTATTATATAGGCCTCCCCATTACTGGGTCAGCAGCAAAAACCGATGATATCAACCACAAACCTATTACCTGACTTGCCTATGCACAAGAGCAAGTGAGAAGAGCTGGGCAAAATGCCAAAATTGGCACATCTAATAGATGTGCCTTTCCTGGGGCAGCTGCATGCTGCTATTTTTAGGCTGCAAGGGGGTCAATAATCATGGCCTCTTTCCAGTCTGACAAAACCAGACTCCAACTGTCTGCTTTAGCTTGAGTGGGTGCCCAAGATGGGGAGGGAACCACACGCAGTTATTTAAAATGATTTATTTAAATAATAAAATAAATGGCGTGGAACCCCTCTAATCTTTATAACCAGCCTTGATAAAGCTGACAGTTGAGGGCTGCAGTCCAAAGTCATTGGTTTTCTATACACTGGTTATCAAAAATAGAAGAGATCCCATATCATTTTTTTTATCAGCAACAGCAGGTGTGTGCTGATGAGAGTAGTACTCTCTTACCAACCAACATCTGTAACTGGCGGTAACCTTTTTTACCACCGATCACAGCTGCTGGCTTGCAAGCTGTAATTTGTTTGACAGCATGGGAACCGCAACTCTCCGGCCAGTGGTACCAAAATTACCGCCAATCACAGCCCTTGCCTGCTGAGCTGTCATAGAGATGACAACATGGCAAAAAACAGATACTCGTGCCCCCAGTTCATTTGATTGGGGTCCAAATTCGGGTTCGATTTCGGTTACTGTTCTAGTACTCGAACAAAACTTCTTCCAAATGTTCGACCGAACCTGCTGGATCTGAACATTCAGGTACACTTCAACTGTGAGAGACAGAATCTTAAAAAAACAAGAAAATCACATTGTATGAATTTTATATAAGTATTTTGCATTTTATTGCATGTAATAAGTATTTGATGCAATATAAAAACAGAACTTAATATTCGGTACATGAATATGTGTTTGCAATTACAGAGGTCAGACATTTACTGTAGTTGTAGTAACGTGCACCGATAGGGGGGTGGTCCCTTTCAGCTGCGAAACAGACTGGAGATGGATGCAGAAATACTTTCAATCAGGTCAACTTTATTGGGTGTCTTCTTTGACATCCACAGCAATACAACAGCTTCTGCACACTGGCCCGGGTACCTGTCACCTCCTCCTACTCCTGTTGGCGATGACCCTCTGGGTTTTTTCACTATTGATGCCGTTAGGCCCATGGCCACAGCGCTCCCCCCGGTCAAGTCTGCCCGCTGCGACACTTACTACTCCTTCAGTGTCTGGCCGTCCGGTACCCCAGGCATCCTTTATTCTGCGTCCTTTGGTCTACAGCTGTCTTGTCAGGGCCATTCCCCAGACTATCCATCTCTCTCCTCTGTCTCTTCCTGAGCTCTTCTCCCCTCTGTCTCCTCCTAGGTTCTCCTCCAACCCTGGGACTCTCCTTCCTTTTATCCCCTTTCCTGTGAATTCCCCTCCTTAGTCCCCGTAACTCCGCTTACCATGACTTGGTGTTTCCTAGCTTCAGCTGCTGTTAGGCCCTCTTATCACTATCCCTATGTCTCCATCTAGTGGCCAAAACCCAGTACTACACCGTTTCTCACCAATTCTAGCTATTTCCCACATATAAATACAAATTCCCATCAAGCATTGTACATTACACATTTTACATTCACTTTTCTCCATCAGACAGGTCCACATATCAGTCCACCCTCCTATATAGTTCATGACCAAGTTTTCACACAATGTAGCAGGGATTTTGACCCACTCCTTCATACAGAATTTCTCCAGATTTTTCAGGTTTAGATGTTGTCAATTGGCAACATTAAGTTTCAGCTACCTCCAAAGTTTTTCTATTGGATTCAGGTCTGGAGACAGGCTAGGCCACTCCAAGACCTTTAAATGCTTTTTACAGAGCCACACTTTAGTTGCCCTGGCTGTGTGTTTTGGGTCATTGTCATGCTGGAAGACCCAGCCACAACCCTTCTCCATCTTCTTACTGAGGGAATTAGATGGGTGGCCTAAATCTCACGATACATGTCCCCATCCATCCTCCCTTCAATACGGTGCAGTCATCTTGTCACCTTTGCAGAAAAGCACCCCCAAAGTATGGTTTATGGTTGGGATGGTGTTGTTGGGGTTGTACTCATCCTTATACCTCATCCTGATACCAAAAAGTTCTATTGTGGTCTCATCCAACCACATGACTTACTCCCATGCATCCTCTAGATCATTCAAATGGTCAGTAGTGAACTTTAAATGGGCCTGGACATGTGTTGGCATGAGTAGGGGGGCCCTGTGAGCCCTGCAGGATTTTAATCCATGACAGCTTAGTGTGTAACTAATATTTACTGTGGTCCCAGATCTCTACAGGTTATTGTTCAGGTCCTCCCATGTAGTCGTGGGCTAATTCCTGTCCTTTCTCAGAATCACCCTTGCCCCACAAGGTGAGAATTTTCATGGAGCCCTAGACAAAGGAAGAATGACAGTAAACTTGTCATTCTTTCATTTTCTAATAATTGTGCCGACAGTTGTCAAGGCAAGTTACTTGCCTATTGTCCTGTTGCTCATCTCAGCCTGGTGCAGGTCTACAGTTCTGCCACTGGTGTCCTTAGATAGCGCTTTTGTTTTGGCCATGGTGGAGAGGTTTGAGTGTGATCGATTGTGTGGACAGGTGTTATTTGTACAGGTTTAAACAGGTGCAATTAATACAGATATTAAGTGCAGAATTAGAGGACTTTTTAAAGAAAAAACAACAGGTCTGTGAGAGCCAGAATTCTTGCTGGTTGGTAGGTGATCAAATACGTATTTAATGCAATAAAATGCAATTTAGGCTGGTTTCACATTTGCGTTTTTTAGCGCTGGAAAAAAACGCATATGTGCGCATGCGTTTTTTCCCCTATATTTAACATGGGTGCGCATACCTGCGCGCTTGTAAGCGCATGTATGCGATTTTCATGCGCTGCATTTTTTTGGGGTGTGCGTTTGTATTTTCCAGACGCAGCATGTTGCATTTTTTGGCCCTGCAAAAAAGCGCATGCACACATATGCGCACGTTTTGCGCTAAAAAAGGCCATTATAGCCTATGGATGCGCATATGTGCGCACTGGCATGCTCATGTATGCGTTTTTTTGCATATGCATTTTTTTTTTTTAACCATGGAATTTAGGGGTTTGGGTTAGAGTTAGGGTTAGTTAAGGGGGTTTAGGGTTAGGGTTAGGGTCAGGGTCAGGGTTAGGGTTGGGGTTTGGGTCAGGGTTAGGGTTAAGTATGGTTTGGTTAAGGGTTAGGGTCAGGGTTAGGGTCAGGATTAAGGTTAAGTATGGTTTTGTTAAGGGTTAGGGTCAGGGTTAGGGTTAGGGTTAGGGTCAGGGTTAGGGTTAGGGTTAGGGTCAGGGTTAGGGTTAGGGTCAGGGTTAGGGTTAAGTATGGTTTTGTTAAGGATTAGGGTCAGGGTTAGGGTCAGGATTAGGGTTAAGTATGGTTTTGTTAAGGGTTAGGGTCAGGGTTAGGGTTAGGGTTAGGGTTAGGGTCAGGGTTAGGGTCAGGATTAGGGTTAAGTATGGTTTGGTTAAGGGTTAGGGTCAGGGTTAGGGTTAGGGTTAGGGTCAGGGTTAGGGTTAAGTATGGTTTGGTTAAGGGTTAGGGTCAGGGTTAGGGT
The DNA here is from genome assembly GCF_039654945.1 of Dendrobates tinctorius. Classification (NCBI taxonomy): domain Eukaryota; kingdom Metazoa; phylum Chordata; class Amphibia; order Anura; family Dendrobatidae; genus Dendrobates; species Dendrobates tinctorius. The sequence goes on from NW_027361711.1 coordinate 35,687,225, forward strand.
TAGGGTTAGGGTCAGGGTTAGGGTTAGGGTTAGGGTTAGGGTCAGGGTTAGGGTTAGGGTTAGGGTCAGGGTTAGGGTTAGGGTCAGGGTTAGGGTTAAGTATGGTTTGGTTAAGGGTTAGGGTCAGGGTTAGGGTTAGGGTTAGGGTCAGGGTTAGGGTTAGGGTTAGGGTTAGGGTTAGGGTCAGGGTTAGGGTTAGGGTTAGGGTCAGGGTTAGGGTTAGGGTCAGGGTTAGGGTTAAGTATGGTTTGGTTAAGGGTTAGGGTCAGGGTTAGG